>NW_027507685.1:83321657-83919157 GCF_037356315.1 Lithobates pipiens
TCTCTCTCTCTCCTCCTTTCTCTCTCTCTCTCCTCATTTCTCTCTCTCTCTCTCTCTTCTCTCTCTCTCTCTCTCTCTCTCTCCTCCTCCTTTCTCTCTCTCTCCTCCTTTCCTCCTCTCTCTCTCTCTCTCTCCCTCCCACACCCCCTCTCTTCTCTCTACATCTCTGTCCATCTCTCTCTTTCTCTCTCCTTTATTCACTCTTTTCTCTTTCCTCTCTACTCTTTAACTCTCTTCCCTCCCTGCTCTCACTCCTCTTTCTCCCTTCCTCCATCTTTATCCTTCTTCTTAGTATCACTCTCTCTCTCTGCCTTTTATTGTGACAATTGTTTTTGTACTCCTTCAAAAACATAAATTGTTTATGATTGTATATCTTTCTTTTGTATAATACTTCTAATGTTTGTTCAACACCTTTTCAATAATGTACCTTTTCATGTTTATTTAAAATAAAATAAAGATTTTAATATTATTTATTTGTCTTTTTTTTTAATTTTCTAATAATACTATTGTCCTTAAAAAATATTACTTAGACTGCTAGTCTCTATAACTAAGTCAATAAGAGCTTGTGTTAATTTATGTCTAATTATTTCTAATAACTAAATTGATTGTATATCACCAATGTTTTTAAACACAAATAATACCCCATTTCTTTCCCCTTCTGGTACCTTTTTTTTTGAATTTTTTGCCCAAAGTTATGTTTTTATTTTTTTTATTTTTCGTACAAATTTTACTTTTTTTTTTTAAAACTTACATTTTTCGAAATATTCACACTGTTTGAAATATTATGTTTACACTAACCGATTCATCTTATGTATTCATTAGAAATGCCGGCCTGCTTTGCAAAAAATTGCAAAAACTACAGCACTTCAAAACCTAAAATTGAGAACATCAGCTACCATTCCTTTCCGACAGACGAGCAGCAAATTCAAGTTTGGCTTGAAAATGCTGGCATGGAGCCGACAATGATCCATCAATATATCCCTATTATTAAAGCCGATTTGCACAAAAATGTTTATCGACTGTGTTCAGTGCACTTTGAAAGTCACTGTTTCCATGTCGAGGGAAGTGTAAGAAAACTGATACCACAATCGGTCCCAACTATTTTCAGTGAATTGCCTGTCCCAACACATCGTGGTAATAAATGGCAAAACCGATTAGACAATTTGAGAAAAAAAGGTTTATTAGTAGCAGGAAGTTCAGATATTACCCATGTCATGAGTAGATGTTCTCAATGTTCTATTGTCACTACACAGGAAGCTGGAACCCAGACGGAACCATTAGATGTAACCATAAATGAATCCGAAGGCAGTTATTCTAAGGTAGTCCACGAGCGCTGTCATTGGATCATGCATATTCAATGTGTTCAATGACACCGCTGTTCAGGTCAACACCTGAACGTCAACCTCAAACATCGGAAATGATAGCAGTGACCCCTTTATCTCCCTTATCTGTCTCGTCCACACCTTCACAAATACCTCAGAAAACAAAGACATCAGTAAATCGTTATATTGAAAACTCCTGAGGTTGCTCCAAAAAGGAGAAAATTGGCGTATGCAGAAGACCCAAGTTTTCATGCATCACAATGTGAAACGCCACAAAAAAGTGATCTGAATATTTGTGAAAGTGTAGACGAAACAGAACCAGAAGAACTAATTCCTCACCCACTAGATTGGGTGAAAGAAAAAAAAATACATTGTTTTCGAAAGTTGCCTGGACAAACTGCTCTACAATATGCGTTGCCCTGACACTGATTGTTATTCGCGTATACATAAAATTGAAAAACAAACTGTTGGTACCATGGTGACAGCATATTCAACATGTGTAAATTCACACAGATTGAAGTTGTGGGAGAGCCAACCGAAAAGCAAACAATATGCAGTGGTTAACATCCTGCTTGCTGGGGCCTTATGTGTAAGTGGAGGAAGCTATGCCAAACTTAGAGAAATGTTTGATTTATGTGGCATACAGATGTTTGGCAACTCTTCGTACAACCGAGCCCAAAATCAATACATCTTTAAAGCTATTGATCACAGTTGGCAAGAGAATAGATCAAATGTGATTGATGATTTGACTGAAAAAACTGTTTTTCTTGTTGGGGACGGTCAATGTGACAGTCCCGGTTTTTCGCCCAAATACTCCACTTACACTTTCATGGATCTCTTTTCAAAGAAAATTGTGGACTTTGAATTAGTGCAGGTGTCACAAACAACTTCATCCGTTGCTATGGAGAAGTTTGGATTTACCAAATGTTTAGATCGCATAATTGACAAAAAATTGGATATTCAATTTGTGGGAACAGATCGACACACTGGCATTCGAAAATTACTGTCAACAAACGAAAAATATAAAAATTTAAATCATCAATTCGACATTTGGCATTATGTGAAAAATTTAAAACGAAAATTGCTTCAAATTTCCCAAAAAAAAATACATCGTGCACTTTTGCCGTGGGTGCCATCCATACTGACTCATTTCTACTGGTGTAGTAGACATTGTAAAGGTAACGAGACCGTTTTAAAAGAACGTTGGCAATCTGTACTACACCACGTTGTTAATGTTCATGTATGGACAATTGGAAACGTAGAGCACAAATGCTTACATGATGAGATCAACGAGGAATCTCCGTCTGTTCCCTGGTTAATCAAAAATACACCTGCATTTGTTGCATTGTCCACAATCGTTCTAGATTCACAATTGGAAAAGGACATGAAACATCTAACTTTTTTTTGTCAAACCAGGGTAATTGAAACGTATCACAGTATGATGTTAAAATATCGCCCCAAGCGAATTCATTATAAATTTGATTCCATGGAAGCTAGAACTAAATTGGCAGCATTATGCCATAATCATGATACGCAACCCCGCTGTGATAAAAAAAATAGATGAAAAAGGAGAAGTTGTTTCGGTCGAAAGAAAAAGTCTGAAGTTTCCACGAGGAAGAAAGAAATGGATTGTCCGTAAACTCTTCCAAAAAATGGAGAATGAACATGCCTTCCATCTGCTTTCAAAAATGATTAGCATTGTTGAGGGGACGCTAATCACCTCGTGGAAACCCAAAAATCCAGATATGCCTAAAAATATAGCTCCGATAGAAAGGCCGGATACCAGTACTGCAGTAAGGGAGCATATGACACGTTTTGCTCAACTTTGAAAATTGAAACGGTCGTTGTGATAAGTTTACTCCTTTTTTGAAAAGATCTTGTTTTAAGCCAAAAATAAATAGTAATAAAGTTTTGTTTGTTTTGTAAGGGACATAATGTTTAATATATTGTTAATATATATATATATTCTATTTTATTTTATTTATTTAATAAAATGCTTTGAATTCTACTGACAGCTTCATGTGTATTATTAGTAAACATACACAGTTTGTGCAATGTGTACATACAATTCAGTGGAAAATAAATACAAAAACAATCATCTTAATGAAATATGATTTATTAAAACAAATATAATACAATTAAAAACAATAACCAAAAATATATTATAATTCAATAACCAAAAAAATTAAAACATCAATCTTTAATGAAATGCCATCTCAGAGGCATCGTAATCATCTGAATATAAAAAACCGACATAGGAACCATTCGGTTCTGGAAAAACATCTCTAACAACTTTAACAGCACATGACGGAATTACTCTCCGATTACCCTTCCCTAAATATCCGTAAATCCATGCGATGAATAATCGGTAGGCTGTCTTCCGTAATCGCCTGAAAATAAAATAAAATTAAAAATAAAAAAAGGCCAAAGAAACCATAGTGTATTTTTAATGTATTTATTACAAATGAACATAATTACCGATTGTTGTTGGCATCCACGACAGGTAAATCATCGAGATGCATGGCCAGGGATGTGAGTTGAACATGTTCTTGTGTTGCAATTTGGGAAATGAACATATCCGCATAGGTGATACATTTGCTGCCCTCAGGGATGCATCCCTCAACCTCGTGTATTTCCCGGCAACACACAGATTCGATTTGCGTGGCCATTGGTATGCAACACTCACAATGACACCAGTGAGTGTTGCCAATTCGGTCTTCAGGGGTATCTTCAGATTGGCTTGTTTTAGAATCGTCAGGGGTAATTGGTATCCGGGGATTATTGGGAAAGGCCGAATCGTGTTCCGTGTCGGGATACCTTGCCAACAGTAGTTCAATCATCACATTTCTCTTTAAAAAATATAAAAATAATAAATACATTAGCATAATATAAAAGCATACGTAATAATTAAAAATACAATTTGGAAAAATAAGAACTATTTAGTTTTCTAAAATAGAAATTTAAAAATTACAAGAAATACAAAAGAGAGTGTATACAATACATTAAAAGCAAAAAATACATGGCAAAATTAAAGAAAATAGAAAAATTATTAATTTTATTGCTAATATTTATGGGTAAAAAAAATATGAAATCAGTGATTATTATAGAAATTTGTTTCTATCATTATACACATACTGACATGTGTAGAGATACAACTGAAATAAAAGTATAATATAAACAATTTTCTATCTGAATTACCCTTTCCTCTTGAGTGAGAGAACTATAACTTCGCGTTCCGGATCCTGAGGGAACTTCAGTATTTTCCTTAAAAAAAAAAAATACAAGTCAAGTTAAAAAAATATTACCATAACATATTTATATATGACAATCTAAATAAAAATGGACTTACCATTTCACAATAATTGAAAGTGGATGTTCTTTACGTCAATATATTTTTACTGAAATAACAAGAAAATATTTATTATTAGAAATGGTGTTTGCTATATATATATATATATATATATATATATATATATATATGAAATTATTAGATGGATACAAATCAAAATAGAATGTAGGCTGCAGCAATACGCTTGAGCAGTTCCATAGAAAATCAGTAAGAAAATATATATATTTTCTATCACGCCATATACCTATATCTCCAAACACATTATTTATATATATATATATATATATATATATATATATATATATATATATATATATATCTATATATATATATAATGTATATGTATATGTATATATATATAGATAGATAGATAGATAGATTTAAAAAAAATCAATAAAAAAACAAACAGATCTCTCTCTCTCTCTCTATATATATATATATATATATATATATATATATATGTATATATATATATATAAATCTATCTATCTATATATATATATATATATATATATATATATATATAAAAATAAATACATATATATATATATATACACACACATATACACACATACATATATATTTTATATATATATATAAAAATATATGGTGTTTGCTATATATATATATATATATATATATATATACATATACATACATATATATTGTATATATATATAAAAAACATATATAAGAAATGATTAGATCGATACAAATTAAAATAGAATGTAGGCCGTAGCGATACGCTTGAGCAGTTCCATAGAAAATCAGTAAGAAAATATATATATTTTCTATCACGTCATATACCTACATCTCCAAACACATTATATATATATATATATATATATATATATATATATATATATATATATATATATATATATATATATATATATACACACACATATATATAGATATTTATATATACACACACACAATTATAATGATATATTGAGGTGCGGCGAGATTACATATAGAAATAAATAGAATAATTAACTGTACATACATATACACACACAAAAAATTGTAAAACATTCATAAAATTACATACAAAATGTAAACAATAGAACGATATATTAAAATATATTGAGCATAAAATTTAATTAGACTACTTAGCTATACAATACATATTAAAAAATAAATAATAATGATATTTAATTATATATATAAATGTATATATAAATATATAAATGTGTATAAATATATATATATATATAGAGAGAGAGAGAGAGAGAGAGAGAGATAAAAATAAAAAAAAACACATCTCTCTCTCTCTCTCTCTCTCTCTCTCTCTGTATATATATATATATATATATATATATATATATATATATATATATATATATAAATCAATAAGTAAAGACAATATACCGTTGGATTTAAAATCAAATTAGGTCAGCAGATGTTAAATTTGCCTCCTAGTGTAACAGCCTACCTTGCTCGCCCAATGCTGCTTGCTTGTGTGGGTCCGTCTTCATTGCTTCTTTGTTCTCTGTCCTGTGTTGTTTTCGTTGCCTTGACAACGGGGCGGGAACTTCCAGAACGCCGCCCGTTCTGATGGTAACCACAAACTTTTTCATTGCTGGTCACTGCTATCACTGAGCATGTGCAAGATGGAGCGGAGCATGCTGGGAGCCGAGCGTCATCATATACAGGAAGTAAATGCCTGTGGGCTTCAGACGCCCACACTTAAAATGGAAAATGCCAGAGCAGTTTTTTAAAATTCATCCCAAGGAAAAGAATTGTCGCGCCGGGGGTCAAAAAAACGCCGGACGTGGATGCTAATCGAAGGTAGCACTCGCCCACCTGTGACACAGGTAAGAAAAAAAAAAAAAGAGCGGAATCCCTCTTTAAGTTTTGCTGTTTCTGTTTTTAAAGTTTATAAAAAAAAAAATTTTGTATTAGTTAATTTTTGCCCTCACCCAATATGGAGCCTGTGGTGTCACGTGGCGGCCATGTTGGTCTGATGTACCTCCTGTTTTCCATCATTTCCTGTTTCCTCCCCTCATCTCAGAATGAGGCTTGGTTTTAGTTTGTGTATATAAAACGTGATGCGTCAGCGCGTCGCCCATGCCCCAGACGATGCCACATATGGCGAAACGTACGTAGGGTGGTCTTGACGCAAATCACGTGACATTTGGGCGTTCGCTTTGCCGGCCGGCTTTTCTTAACGCTGATTTGACCTTTATGTTTGTGAGTATGTTTTTTATTATGGAATAAAAGATTTTGGTTTACGGTTTTACGCTATGGGAGTCTTTGCTTGCCTTTTATGAATGGTCCAACCACGTGAAAACGAGGTGATGTCCCTGTGTGATGACCCCTAAGATTTCTATTATCAAATTCCTTTCTGATTCTGGGATTTGGTAAGCGCGCATTTTTACCATTTATCAGCACTGTGTTCTTGAGAAGAAACACTTATGATTATTGGACTGTTATGCCCACGATTACATCTTGATGAAGAACTGTTTTCTTATATATAATTTCTGAGCACTTTATTCATAATATTTCTGATTGTTCACAAAAATTCTGTGCACTTTACCACTTATGCTCATTACTACGTCTTTATGAGGAACTGTTGCTTATATATAATTTTTGAGCACTTTATATATATATATATATTTTTTCTGTACACTTGATTATTGTATGAGTTATAGAGTACATTTTTACTATTCACTTAGTTGTGTTTTTATATTATAATTTTTGACTAGTTATGGTGTATACATATTATTCTGTTATAGGTTTTAGATATATATTTTTTTTAGATTTTTGTAATTGTGAGCGCGGTTGAAATTTCTGACTTGTATGCTTTATAGGTGTGTATCACATCGTATCAATCGCAGCCTTTAGATATTTAGACTGATTGTTGAGAGATTTCTTTAGTGCAGTATTTTTTTCCCAAATTATTTGCAACATATGTCTCAAGCGTATCTCGCGTGTCCAAAACATCAGCCGCTTGGGCACCACATGCTTGACCAGACATATGTTGACCTGCCATGCAACTCGTTGGCAAGCGTACCTCAAAGACCCACACCAAAGAACAAAGCGGACCTCTCCTTGCTCCTCATCAGCTGGGATCTCCAACCCCACTAGACCTTCAGTCCTTTCTGAAACCTGCTCTGAGAGGAATGAAGGTGTAGAATTAGGTGTGTCACAGCCAAGTGCTTCCGGGCACTCTGCTAGCAGTACACCCACGTCCGATTATAGCAGGCAAATGTCCCTGCCCCAGCTGCTGGACCGGCAAAAGAAGTTCACTCCCAGCCATCCACATGCCCAGCGGTTGAATGCTAGCTTGGCTAAATTGCTAGCACTTCAACTGCTGCCTTTTCAGTTGGTAGACTCGGCCCCCTTCCGTGAGTTTGTACAATGTGCGGTCCCTCAGTGGCAGGTCCCCAAACGCCACTTTTTCTCGCGGAAGGCGATTCCGGCTCTCTACCGGCATGTGGAAGGCAATGTCCTTGCCTCGCTGGACAGGGCGGTCAGCGGTAAGGTGCATATTACTGCTGACTCATGGTCCAGCAGGCATGGACAGGGACGTTACCTGTCTTTCACGGCCCATTGGGTCACTCTTCTGGCAGCTGGAAAGGATGCAGGACAAGGTGCAGTAGTGTTGGAGGTTGTTCCGCCATCACGCCTCCAAAATGCTACTATTGGTTGTGACACACCTCTCTCCTCCACCCCCTCCTCTTCTTCTTCCTCCATGGCCTCTTCCAGTGCTCTGTCCTCAGAACCAGCGGTGCTCCGTAGGCGTTCCAGGGGCTACGCAAGTACGCAGGCAAAACGATGCCATGCCATGCTTGCGCTGGTTTGTTTGGTGGACAGGAACCACACTGGGGCGGATGTTTTGTCAGCTCTGCAGGCCGAGAGGTGGTTGATGCCACGCCAGCTTAAGCCAGGAATGGTGGTTTCCGACAATGGCACCAACCTCCTCTCCGCCCTCCAACAGGGACAACTGACCCATGTGCCCTGTGTGGCTCACGTCCTTAACCTGGTGGTGCAGCGGTTCTTGGGCAGGTAACCGGGCTTACAGGATGTCCTGAAGCAGGCCAGGAAAGTCTGTGTGTATTTCCACCGATCATTTAATGCCTGTGCTCGGCTGGCTGAGCTTCAAAAGGAGTTGAACCTGCCCAAGAACCGCCTTATATGTGACATGCCCACCAGGTGGAACTCAATGTTGGCCATGCTGCAGTGGCTGCACAGGCAGCAGAGGGCCATCAATGAGTACCTGTGCGACTACGGCACCAGGACAGGGTCAGGGGAGCTCGGTTTTTTCTCACCACGCCAGTGGGGCATGATCAGGGATGCATGCACTGTCCTGTCACCGTTTGAGGAGGCCACAAGGATGGTGAGCAGTGACAGTGCATGCATCAGTGACACTGTACCTCTTGTCCACCTCTGGGAGCATACGCTGCGTGGAATAATGGATAGGGCACTTGAGGCAGAACAGAGGCAGGAAGAGGAGGACTTCCTTGCCTCTCAAGGCCCCTTTTATCCAGACAGTGTTCCTGCTGTGCCACCCATCACACAGGAAGAGGAGGAGGAGGAGGATGATTGTGTCAGCATGGAGGTGGAGGCTGGCACTCAGCAGCAGCAGTCTTGTAGGGATGATTTACAGTCCCAAGAAACCCGTGGACTTGTATGTGGGTGGGAGGAGGTAGCTGCGGATCATGTTGTCCTTAGTGACCCAGAGGACTCTGGACCGAATGCCTCAGCTAACCTACGCTGCATGGCCTCCCTGATCCTGCAAAGCCTGCGGAAGGATCCTCGTATTCTTCGGATCAAGGAGAGGGGCCATTACTGGCTGGCCAATCTCCTTGATCCACGGTACAAGGGTAAGGTTGCCGACCTTATCTTGCCGTCACAGAGG
This sequence comes from Lithobates pipiens, assembly GCF_037356315.1. Taxonomy (NCBI): domain Eukaryota; kingdom Metazoa; phylum Chordata; class Amphibia; order Anura; family Ranidae; genus Lithobates; species Lithobates pipiens. Next base: position 83,331,193 of record NW_027507685.1, read on the forward strand.
GAGCAGAGGATGAGACATCTCCGGGAGGCCTTGCAGAAAGGTCTGTGCAACGCGTTCCCAAAGACTGGGAGGTTACAAACTCCTGGTCCTGGACAATGTGTTGCTGAGGCATCGGTCAGAAGGAGCAGTGGAGAAGGTGGCCGTCTGACCGATGCTTTCAGACAATTTTTTAGTCCGCAGCCCCAAGGTATGATCGGTTTCAGCAACCATCGCCAGCGTCTGATTTACATGGTGCAGGAATACCTAGGGGCAAGGTCAGACTTGGACTCCTTTCCCACCGAAAATCCTCTGGCTTACTGGGTCTTGAGGATAGATCACTGGCCAGAGCTTGCACAGTATGCAATTGAGCTACTGGCCTGTCCTGCATCCAGCATTCTTTCGGAACGCACCTTCAGTGCTGCTGGTGGCTTTGTTACCGATCACAGGGTGTGCCTGTCCACCGACTCAGTTGATCGACTGACCTTCATCAAGATGAATCAGTCTTGGATCACCCACAGCTACCAAGCACCTGAAGCTGATGTAACCAAATCATTTTTTTTGAAATATCACATCCTTTCAAGACTGCCTATGCTGATGCTGAGTGACTGTCCTGTTATGTTGATTGTCTATCCTCTCCCTCCTCTGCTGATATGTTGGAAGAACATTTTTGGTTCTGGGTGATGCCACCAGCCCAATTTTTCTGCCCCAGGGCAGGGGCGTTTAATTACAATTTTTGATGCAATGCTTTGCAGCAGGGCTCATTCCTGCACTACAACTAGAGTATATGGGAGAGGTTGCAGTGTTGTGGCACCAGCACCAGTGCCAGCAGCCCAATTTTTCAGCCCCTGTTTAACAGGGGCATGTAATTACAATTCTTGATATAATATTTCACAGGAGGGCCCGTTCCTGTGCCCACCCAGAGTAACTGTAATGGCGGAGCATCGCGATGTAGACAGCCGAGGAGCGTCCTCCTGCACGCTCGACCTCACGCTACCCCGCCGTCCCGTCGGACGCTCTCGCTAAACCCCGCTTTGTCGGACGCTCTCGCTGGACGCCGCCTCGCCGCCTGCTGCCCGCCGCCCGCGATTTTGGGTCTTTGGCGGCCCTCGGAGGGAGCGGAGAAGTCGACGAGTGGACGAAAAGCGGCCCTAGCCTGCCGCTCTGGAAGAGGATGAGGAGAGACTGCGGAGAGAGCGTGTAGCGTCGCCCCGCCAGTCCGAGTGACCTCCGCTGACCCCAGCACAGCTCTCAGCCTCAGCTTAATCTTAAACATCGGAGCCAGGTATAGTAACCCGCCTGAGGAGCGGTTTGGAAGAACAAGGAAGCTGCTCTGAAAGTAAGTGATGCTGCAGTGAAGATAAGTCGCAGGAAGGAGGTAGGAGAGTTTTTCACATGCCTCCCCTTCCCCCCGCTATACCCCCGCTATACTGTTCACTACAAACGGGAGGTATTATTTGATTTTATAATGTGATACTTGGAAAATGCTTGTTTTGCCGAGGTGAGGTGTACATGGCTTAAGTACCCTGGGCTGGTAAAATAAAAAAGCGAATGTGGATCAGTTGTGATATGCAAGAAAGAGGTTCTGCTGTGGGAAGAAGCTTAGAGGTGTAAGGAGCGTTGTTGGGAAAAGTAGTGACTTATACTCTCGCACACTATACAGCAAAAAGATAAGTAACCTGGTGATAGAAGAGTAAAGAGGTATTGACATTCCCGCCGCACCATATGCCTTCACCGCCTTGTAATAATTTCTATTGTATGCATTAAGAGGAAAAAGGGAAAGAAAAAGGAAAAGGAAAAAGAATATGTATTAGACTGTCCTTAGTCCGTATTATAGAGCTTTAACTGGGTGGAGATCTGGCCGGGAGAACTTGACCAGTGGTACATCTTTGGGCCTAACAATATTTCCCAAGATCGGTTGTGCGTGGAAGAACGCGGCTCAGACTGGAATAAGTGGACGGGCCCTATTGCAAGTGGAGTCAAGGAACTTTATGGACATAAATATAACAGATATATAAGGATAAGGACAAATAAGGGCCTAAATTAAAGGAAGAAGGGAGAGGTCAAACATCAGGGCGAAAGTTATACTCCCGACAAAGAGATATAGGGACATCCTCAATATGTATCTGTTTAAGTAGCATGGAATGTTAACTTTGGTGTTTATAACAAAGGTATAACTGTGTTGAGCTGATCAGTTAGGCTCCTTTCACTCCTTCCATCTCTCCCCACCTACTCGGCTCTGGGGAACAGAGACTAAGGGGCAGAGAGAGGAGAGGGGGGAAGATAGGGGGGAAGGAAGGAAGGAAAAAAGGGAAGGGAAGGAGAAAAGGAAAGAAAAAGGAAAATGAGAGGGAAAGCAAAATCAGGTAAAAATATACCGCCGGTGCCCAGTCCGGGAGGCATCCAGCGGTATATGGCAAACATGGCTTGCACAATAGAGGAGGGACAAGGTAGCCCTAAGGCAGGATCAGCGCGAAGATCAGGGCCAAATAGACAGAAGGTCTCAGAAGAAGGTAAAACTGGCAGAGTAAGTGGGGGAAAATCGGGGGACTCAAAAGATAGTAGTACCTCCTCACAAATCTGTACAAGGGCTCAACAGGAGAGAGAGGAAGTAAGAGAGGCAGAAATTGATACTGGAGGGGTAGGAGGGGGTAACCCACCAACCCAGGAAGTAGAAACACCCTCAATTAAGGAGTTGTTAACAGAAATGTTTGCTAAAATGGAGGAGTCAATAAGAACGGAAGATAGCAGGAGTAAGGGCGGATATAGGGCAGGTCCTGGGAAGAGTAGAGGAACTAGAGGATAGACTAGATAAACAGGATGAAAGGCTGGATGAGATAGCAGAACAAATGGCAACCTTGCAGAGAACAAACATAAACCTCCAGTATAGAATTGAAGATCAGGAGATATTGGGGGAGGAGAAAGAATGTTCGAATCAAAGGCCTCTCAGAGAAAATTAATGCTGGGGTCCTGGGAAATACACTTCAAAAGCTCTTTAATCCTTTGTTAGAAAGGGACCCCTCTGAACTCTTAAGATTGGAGAGAGTACATAGGATTCCCAGGGGGAGGACAGCAGGAGAGGAGTCTCCAAGAGATGTAATAGCAAGGTTTCATTATGCAGAAGAAAAGGCGCAAATAATGGGGAAGTTGAGGACGCACCCAGATTTGTCCCTTGAGGGGGCGAACCTGCAGGTGTTCTCGGATTTAGCTCCAGAAACATTAAGGAGAAGGAGACTACTAAAACCTCTCACTCAACAGATGTCTGCGCTAGGTATATCTTACCAATGGGGTTTCCCAGCCTGTCTAAAGGGGAAAAAAGATGGCCGTACTGCAGTGCTGCGCTTCCTGGAAGACCTCAGAGCCTTTTGTGATAAGCTAGATATACCCCCGCCTCAATTACCAGGGTGGGAAGTAGAAACTAAGGAAGAGAGGTCCGTACAAAGGAGGGCAAGATGGATGAGGGGGCGAAGGGTTGAGCCCAATGAAGGGGATACAGCTGGAAGTTAACTTAAAGAGAGTGTAGGACTGTAGAAGGTGGAGGACGGGGGGGCGGTGGGGTGGAGGGTGGGGTGGGGGGGGTGGCTCTTAGAGGTCTACTGGTGTGAGCCCCTGAGGTAAATATGGGAAGGATAAGACACCAAAGGGAGAGGTGTCGATCCCATATGATCAACGCAGAAAGGGGGGTCCTCCGAATAACCTGTTTAAGGAAAAGCGTTGCGGAGGGGGATTGGGTGGGGGAGGAGGGGGGGAAGGAGGGGGGGGGGGATAGGGAGGTGGTATGGGTTTTTTTTTTTGTTGTTTTGTCCAATCCCGATCTGTCCCCTCGAAAAATGCCCCCTGGGTCGGTGTAGGTCTCCAAGAGAAATTAGTAATTAATGGCTTTAATTAATGTGATAACATATAATGTGAGGGGTTTAAACACAAGAGAAAAAAGATTTAAAATTAATGAGGAATTGCATTTTATGAGGGGGAACGTAATCTGTTTACAGGAGACGTACAGTGGTGTGAAAAAGTGTTTGCCCCCTTCCTCATTTCCTGTTCCTTTGCATGTTTGTCACACTTAAGTGTTTCGGAACATCAAACCAATTTAAACAATAGTCAAGGACAACACAAGTAAACACAAAATGCAATTTGTAAATGAAGGTGTTTATTATTAAAGGTGAAAAAAAATCCAAACCATCATGGCACTGTGTGAAAAAGTGATTGCCCCCTTGTTAAAACATACTATAACTGTGGTTGTCCACACCTGAGTTCAATTTCTCTAGCCACACCCAGGCCTGATTATTGCCACACCTGTTCACAATCAAGGCATCACTTAAATAGGAGCTGCTTGACACAGTAAGGTCCACCAGAAGATCCTTAAAAGCTACACATCATGCCGAGACCCAAAGAAATTCAGGAACAATTGAGAAAGAAAGTAATTGAGATCTATCAGTCTGGAAAGGGTTATAAAGCCATTTCCAAAGCTTTGGGAATCCAGCGAACCACAGTGAGAGCCATTATCCACAAATGGCGAAGACATGGAACAGTGGTGAACCTTCCCAGGAGTGGCCGGCCGCCCAAAATTACCCCAAGAGCGCAGCGACGACTCATCCAAGAGGTCACAAAAGACCCCACAACAACGTCCAAGGAACTGCAGGCCTCACTTGCCTCAGTTAAGGTCAGCGTTCATGCCTCCACCATCAGGAAAAGACTGGGCAAAAATGGCCTGCATGGCAGAGTTCCAAGGAGAAAACCACTGCTGAGCAAAAAGAACATCAAAGCTCGTCTCAATTTCTCCACAACACATCTTGATGATCCCCAAGACTTTTGGGACAACATTCTGTGGACCGATGAGACAAAAGTGGAACTCTTTGGAAGGTGTGTGTCCAAGTATATCTGGCGTAGAAGGAACACTGCATTTCATAAAAAGAACATTATACCAACAGTAAAATATGGTGGTGGTAGTGTGATGGTCTGGGGCTGTTTTGCTGCTTCAGGACCTGGAAGACTTGCCGTGATAAAAGGAACTATGAATTCTGCTGTCTACCAAGAGATCCTGAAGGAGAATGTCCGACCATCTGTTCGTGTACTCAAGCTGAAACGAACTTGGGTTCTGCAGCAGGACAATGATCCTAAACACACCAGCAAGTCCACCACCGAATGGCTGAAGAAAAACAAAATGAAGACTTTGGAGTGGAATAGCCAAAGTCCTGACCTGAATCCTATTGAGATGTTGTGGTATGACCTTAAAAAGGCCGTTCATGCTCGAAAACCCTCTAATGTAACTGAATTAGGACAATTCTGCAAAGATGAGTGGGCCAAAATTCCTCCAGGACGCTGTAAAAGCCTCATTGCACGTTATCGCAAACGCTTGGTTGCAGTTGTTGCTGCTAAGGGTGGCCCAACCAGTTATTAGGTTTAGGGGGCAATCACTTTTTCACACAGGGCCATGATGGTTTGGATTTTTTTTCACCTTTAATAATAAACACCTTCATTTACAAATTGCATTTTGTGTTTACTCGTGTTGTCCTTGACTATTGTTTAAATTGGTTTGATGTTCCGAAACACTTAAGTGTGACAAACATGCAAAGGAACAGGAAATGAGGAAGGGGGCAAACACTTTTTCACACCACTGTATATAACTAATGACTCGGGAACAAAATTGGCCTCAGCGCAATTTCCATGCTGGTATTATGGGGACTCGCCATCGGCCCACTCAAGAGGAGTAGCTATTGGTTTTGATAGACAATTAAGGTTTGAAATTCAAGACCGTCTAACCGACCCAGAGGGTAGGTATTTATTTATAAAGGGAAAAATGGGGGTAATGCAATGTACAATAGCAAATGTGTACGCTCCAAATAGAAATTCAGATAAATTCTTAAGGAAAATATTAATAAAACTTGAGGAATTCAGAGAGGGCAAAGTGATACTAGCAGGTGACTTAAATTGGTGCTTAGACCCAAGGATGGATTCCTCGGGGGGAGGCTTAAGAGCATCGGAACAGAGATATAGGCAGGTAACTAAAGCACTGTCAAATGCCCAGCTTCTAGACTCTTGGAGGATTAGTCATCAAAAAGAGCGTGATTATACTCATTGCTCGGCAGTGCACAAAACTTTCGCAAGACTGGATTACGTTTTTATAGAACACCGACTTGTGGCCAACTTGAAAAGAGTGGAAATTAAGCCTATTACTCTATCAGATCATGCCCCTATAGTAGTTCAACTAGAAATGCAGGAAGAGACAGGGAAGGAGACAATCTGGAGGATGAACGACTCCCTCATTCAAGAACAGGGGGTCAGTCGACAAATTGAAAAGGAGTTGAGGGATTTCTTTGAGCTAAATGATATGAAGGAAATATCTAGAGCGATTCTATGGGAGACCCATAAGACAGTAATAAGAGGTAGGTTGATTGGGATCGGAGCAGGAATAAAGAAGGAAAAGCAGAAAAGGAAGGCCCAATTATATAATGAGATCGAACAACTTGAACGGAAAACAAGACCTAGAGGGATCCAGGAGAGTCAGGAACTACAAAAAAAAAGGAGTTGGAAGAGTATTTAGACCAAGATAGGAGAACAATGTTCTACGAGATAAATAAGGAAAGATACCAGTGGGGGAATAGACCAGGTAAGTGGCTCGCAAGAAGGGTAAAGGAACAGAAAAATAGGACTTTTATACCCAAAATTAGTGATAAGAAGGGGGAGCGGAAGTTTGCCACCCCAGAAATCGCAGAGAACTTTCATTCCTATTATAGTACTCTCTATGAGTTGGGAGCAGGAAGTAGCAAAGGAGGTAAAAGGAAGGAAGCGATAAGGGAATATCTTAGGAATCTCGATTTCCCAAGAGAGGCGAGGGAGGAGATGGAGGCTCTAGAGGCCCCCATTTCGACAAGGGAAGTCGAGAGAGCAATTAAGGAAATGCCACTGGGGGGCAGCCCCGGCCCGGATGGGTTTTCCAGTGCGTACTACAAGAGATATCAGACTCTTTTAGTACCAAAACTTTGTAAGTACTTTAACGCAGTTGGTGAGGGACAGGCCTTCCGTAAAGAAGCACTTCTAGCCCATATTGCCTTAATTCTGAAGGAGGGTAAAGATCCAGCTGCTCTGGAGAGTTATCGTCCGATATCGCTATTGAACGTAGACATAAAGATATACGCAAAAATAATAGCTGATAGATTGAGAGTACTCCTCCCAGCATGGGTCCATGCCGACCAGGTGGGATTCGTGCAGGGACGGGAGGGAAGGGACAACTCGGTGAAATCCATCATTCTGATCCAAGAGGTAAGTAAAGAGAAGACCCCAACAGTCCTTATGTCAGTCGATGCCGAAAAGGCCTTTGACAGACTAGACTGGGAGTTTATGTATGAGATCCTAATTTATAAGGGGGTAGGGGAAAGAATGATGAGATGGATCAAGGCGTTATATACCCACCCAACCGCTAGAATAAGAGTTAATGGATCCCTGTCTCGTCCCCTTGAGTTGTTCAACGGGACGAGACAGGGATGTCCTCTCTCACCGTTGTTGTTTGTCCTGAGTCTCGAACCCCTCCTGGTAGCAATACGCAGGAACCACGATATCCAAGGTATTCGGGTTGGAGGGACAGAGTATAAACTATCTGCATTCGCAGATGACGTACTATTATATATAGCTAACCCTAGAACATCGATCCCGCCGGTCCTGAAAGAACTAGATTACTATGGAAAATTATCAAATTTTAAGATAAATCTCACGAAGACAGAGATTTTAAACTTGAATTTATCCGAGGTAGAACAGAGCACCCTCACAGCAAGTTTACCCTTTAAATGGTGTAAGGGAGAATTGAACTACTTAGGGATTAAATTAACGCCACAAAGACAGGGGCTTTATGAGGCAAACTATATCCCTCTCCTTAATAAAATTAAAGGTATAATGAAAAACATGAGGTATAAAGCAGTATCTTGGATGGGCAGAGTAAATGTAATAAAAATGTTTATACTCCCAATTATAAATTATACATTTCAAATGATTCCTGTTCCGGTCCCAATGAGCTTCTTTAGGAAATTAAAATCACTGACGATGGCTTTTATATGGCCTCTGAAACGTTCGCGTATACCATACAAAGTTTTAGTAAAGGGAATAGAGAGGGGTGGAGTAGCATTACCAGAATTCAAGAAATACTACGAGGCAATAATAATAGCCAGAGTAGCAGACTGGATATATAATCAGAAGGAAAAGGGTTGGGTAGACCTGGAAACTAGACTGAGTGGGACTTCCTTGAAAAAAATGATATGGATACCATCTTATCAGCGGAACTTAGGAGCAGACACGAGCACCTTAACGAGACACACATTAAGAGTATGGGATAATATTAATAGGGTACACAACTGGACGCACAATTCCCCACTAATGTCACTTTTGGACACAGATTATTTTTTGCCAGGTAAGGAGGAACGGTTGTGTTTTAGTAGATGGGCAAGTAAAGAAGAAAAAAAATTAGGAGAAGTTATTAAAGGGAATAGGACATACACATATAGGGAACTCACACAAGAGTGGGGGCACAAACCATTAGATAAATGGAGGCACGCTCAAATTTTACATTTTACCCAAAGTCTACCACATCCGTTACGGAGATTAGAGAATCTGAGACCACTGGAGAATTTATTGAAGGATAAAAAGTGTTTAGTTAGAAAAGTATCAAAAATTTATAAAATATTAAGACAGGAAGCTGATCTAGAATTCCCGAGATTCTTAGGGAAATGGGAAGAGGATTTAGGATCACTAAGGAATGATGAGCACAGGATAAAAATATTTAAACTGACACACTCAGTATCAAGAGAAGTGCGCATGATAGAGATGTCCTATAAATTATTATCAAAATGGTATATGACCCCCCAAAGAATGCAGAGGTTCACAGGGGCAGAGCAGGCATTGTGTTGGAGGGAGTGTTCGGAAGAGGGCTCCCTGTTACATATTTGGTGGGATTGCCCCAAAATAACCCCTTTCTGGGACAAAATTGTAGAAATCATAAGCATGGTTGACACGAAAGAAACTTAAGAAAAGCCCCTGGACATGCCTTTTTCATGATACCGAACTTGGAGTAACGCAATATAGAAACACGATAGTCCCGCATCTGCTGAATGCAGCTAAAGTGCTGATCCCTCGCTATTGGAAAACCATACAAATTCCAAAAATAACGGAATGGGTACAGAGGGTAGAGCAAACGAGGGTAATGGAAGAATCGTTACATAAATTACAAGACACAGAGGAAGAGGGTCACGGGGAATGGCAACAATGGCTGGGACTGCCGTGAAATAATCGAGGGATAAGGGGACAGTGAGGGGGGTGACTGTGAGTGGGGAGTGAGGGGGGCAGATCTCCCCACTCAATTAAATTTTTTTTTTTTCTTTTTTTTGCCCTAAGGTTTTGGGAGGAGGGGGGTATGGAATTTTATGAAAGAAAGGAAGGGAAAAGAAAAAGGGATTATAAGTAATTTCTTGAAATGTTTGTATATATGTATAAATATGAAATGGATAAATAAAGAAGGCAGGCTACTAAATGAAACGAAAGGAAAATAAAGAATTGCCACAATGATGTCAAAAGGAGTAAGCGGTGGCATGAACATTAAGCTGATTGGATTCCGCGACTATAAAGTAACGGACTGAGATGGCAAGAAAAAAAAAAAAAAAGAGTAACTGTGAGGACTTATAGTGTTGTGGCACCAGCACCACAACCACCAAAGGTCAATTTTTCTACCACTGTTCAACAATGGCATGTAATTACAATTCTTGATATAATCGTTCACAACAGGGCGCTCCAGCGCCCACCAAGAGTCACTTTGAGGGCTTACAATGTTGTGGCAAAACCAACACCTTGTTCCGCCATTTCTGCAGAGCTTATAAGGCAGGCCCCTACTTTCAAACAGCCAACTTACAAACATCTCCTACTTGCAAACGGAAGGAGACAACAGCAAGTGAGATGAAAAAAGACAGATGGCAAAACAAATTATACAGGGGTGATAACCCTTCCCTATGTTTTCCAAAAAGCTTAAAAATAGATTTTTTGACTGGAGCTACACTTTAAAAATGTACCAGTTGAAAATTACAAATTCTACTTAACATAACAAACCTACACAGTCCCTGTCTTGTTTGCACCGCCTGTATACTGCTGTTCTGAGTATATAGGGCCTGGGGGCCACACGTATTTCTTTTAATATGGGTACGGGGTTCCCCTTAATATCCGTACAAGACCCAAAGGGGCTGGTAATGGGCAGGGAGGGCTACCCATGCCATTTTTCTCAATGATTTTCAACCATATTGCATTTGCAGGAACCAGATATAACATTAAAACCGCAAGCAGTTTTAAATGACGTTATTTCCGTTAAATGTCATTTTGTGCAGGGACTGTTCTAAACACGGGAAACACGTGGCACTTCACAGGCATACTATAGACACCCCCAGGCACAATATTTAAAGGAATATTTCACTTTTTTTTCACTTTAATCGTCATTAAAATCAGTGCTCCCGCCAAAACGGCCATTTTTAAAAACATTTTAGGCATTGACCCATGTCCCCTGGGGCAGGAGCCAGGTCCCCAAACCCTTTTTAGGACAGTATCTTGCATATTAGCCATTAAAATTAGCACATTTAATTTCAAACGTTCGAGTCCCTTAGACTTCAATGGGGTTCTAACGTTCGTACGAATTTGGGGTCCGTTCAAAAGTTCTGGTGCGAACCGAACCGGGGGGTGTTCGGCTCATCCCTAATCGTGATTATAACTGTATAAGAATTTAACCTATGTTTAGATAAATAAATATTGGATATATCAGAATTATCCAGTTATCCATATAAATAATTTTATGTGATATTGATTGATAGGTTTTACATATATATACAGTGCCTTGCGAAAGTATTCGGCCCCCTTGAACTTTTTAACTTTTTGCCACATTTCAGGCTTCAAACATAAAGATATAAAAATTTTATTTTTTGTGAAGAATCACCAACAAGTGGGACACAATTGTGAAGTGGAACGAAATCTATTGGATTTTTGAAACTTTTTTAACTAATAAAAAAATGAAAAGTGGGGCGTGCAAAATTATTCGGCCCCTTTACTTTCAGTGCAGCAAACTCACTCCAGAAGTTCAGCGAGGATCTCTGAATGATCCAATATTGTCCTAAATGACTAATGGTGATAAATAGAATCCACCTGTGTGTAATCAAGTCTCTATAAATGCACCTGCTCTGTGATAGTCTCAGGGTTCTGTTGAAAGCGCAGAGAGCATCACGAAGACCAAGGAACACACCAGGCAGGTCCGTAATACTGTTGTGGAGAAGTTTAAAGCTGGATTTGGATACAAAAAGATTTCCCAAGCTTTAAACATCCCAAGGAGCACTGTGCAAGCGATTTTGAAATGGAAGGAGTATCAGACCACTGCAAATCTACCAAGACCTGGCCGTCCCTCTAAACTTTCAGCTCAGACAAGAAGACTGATCAGAGATGCAGTCAAGAGGCTCTATTTTTTTGTTTATAGCGCAAAAAATAAAAACCGCAGGGGTGATCAAATAGCACAAAAGAAAGCTCTATTTGTGGGAAAAAAAGGAAGTCAATTTTGTTTGGGAGCCACGTCGCATGACCGTGCAATTGTCAGTTAAAGCGACGCAGTGCTGAATCGCAAAAAGTGGTCTGGTTTTTGGCCAGCAAAATGGTCTGGGACTGAAGTGGTTAAAGAGATAAACTCCAGACACATGTGAGACACCTGGTGGTTGAAGGTGCTATTACTTTTAAATCATTAGGCTCCTGGGAAAGGTTAATTATTAAGTTTTTCCTGCCAATGAGGAGGGAACACATACCTTTTGGGCAAAACGTTGTATAATTTTATGATCTTATTGCTTAATCACTTAAGGACCGCCGCATGGCAATGTATGTCGGTGCAATGGCACCGACAGGCACAAGCACGTACATGTGTGTGCTCGCCTTTCAGCGGGTGGGGGGTCCGATCGGACCCCCCTCCCGCTGGATGCGGCGGTCCGTTTCGCTGCAGGAGTGATCCGGGATGAGGGGATGGCCGTGGGTTTCTGGCCATCCTCTCTCGATCGCTCCTAGTGAATGAGAAGCTTCCCCCGCTGTGTATAGTAAACACAGGCAGGGAGGAAGTGATGTCATTCTCCTTGGGGCGGTCTTTTTGACCGGACTACGAGGAGAACACAGAAAGTAAGTGTGCACCAACACTACACTGACATGTAGGTACACATAGGCACAGAAATCACCCCCGATCCCCCCCGCCCCCCCCCCCCCCAGTCACAGTGTCACTGATTGCAGTGATCATTTATTTACTGATCACTGCCAGGGCAGTTAGTGTTAGGTCCAGGGTAGCCCCCTACCCCCCCCAATAAAGGTTTAACCCCCTAATTGCCCCTAGAGTTAACCCTTTCACCTCCTTTTGCCAGTGTCACTAAGCGATCATTTTTTTGATCGCTGCATTAGTGTCACTGGTGCCGCTAAGTAGCTAGTTATTTTTTTAGGTTCACCGCCAGGTTTTTATAGCGCTAGGTATACTATACTATAGCGCTAGGTATACTATACTACCCAATAATGGTTTTAACACCCTGATTGCCCCTAGTTAACCCTTTCACCAGCGATCACCGTATAAGTGCCACTGGTGACGCTGGTTAGCCAGTTAGTTATTTAGGTTCCCCGTCAGGTTTTTCTATAGCGCCAGGGACCCCCATATACTACCTAATAAAAATTTGAACCCCCTGATTGCCCCTAGTTAACCCTTTCACCAGTGATCACCGTATAAGTGTTACGGGTGACTCTGGTTAGTTAGTTTGCTTTTTATAGCATCAGGGCACCCACCATTTATTACCCAATAAAGGTTTAACCCCCTGATCACCCGGCGGGTGATATCAATTAGGTTTTAGGGTCAGGGTCTGCGTCGCCCCAGGCAGCACTAGGTTAGTGCCAGTACCGCTAACACCCACGTGCAAAGCATAAGCCTCCCGTAGTGGTATAGAATCTGAACAGATCAATATCTGATCTGATCAGATCTATACTAGCGTCCCCAGCAGTTTAGGGTTCCAAAAAAACGCATTGTTAGCGGGATCAGCCCAGATACCTGCTAGCACCTGCGTTTTGCCCCTCCACCCAGCCCACCCAAGTGCAGTATCGATCGATCACTGTCACTTACAAAACACTAAACACATAACTGCAGCGTTCGCAGAGTCAGGCCTGATCCCTGCGATCGCCAACAGTTTTTTTTGGTAGCGTTTTATATTTAAATCCGGAAGGCAGTGCTTGGTTTTCGGGGTCCCGTACGTGGCTAGGCTCCCAAAATGTGGTATCCCCGTACTCGGGAGAAGCAGCAGAATTTATTTTGGGGTGTAATTTCACTTATGCCCATAGCATGTGTGAGCAATATATAATTTTGTGACAACTTTGTGCAAAAAAAAAATGTTATATTCCTGCAACTTGTGGCAAAATATAAAATATTTCATGGACTCAACATGCCTCTCAGTAAATAGCTTGGGGTGTCTACTTTCCAAAATGGGGTCATTTGGGGGGGGTCTTGTGCTATTTTGGCATTTTATGGCCTGCGAAACTGATAGGTAGTAAGGAGTGAAATCAAAAATTTGCACCCTTAGAAATCCTGAAGGCAGTGATTGGTTTTCGGGGTGCCGTACGCGGCTAGACTCCCAAAAAGTCCCACATATGTGGTATCCCCGTACTCAGGAGAAGCAGCAGAATATATTTTGGGGTGCAATTCCACATATAACTATGGAATGTGTAAGCAATATATCATTTAGTGACAACTTTTTGTAAACTTTTTTTTTTGTCATTATTCAATCACTTGGGACAAAAAAAAAATATTCAATGGGCTCAACATGCCCCTCAGCAATTTCCTTGGGGTGTCTACTTTCCAAAATGGGGTCATTTGGGGGGGAGGGTTGTACTGCCCTGCCATTTTAGCACCTCAAGAAATGAGATGGGCAGTCATAAATTAAAAGCTGTGTAAATTCGAGAAAATGTACTCTAGTTTGTAGATGCTATAACTTTTGCGCAAACCAATAAATATACGCTTATTGACATTTTTTTTTTACTAAAGACATGTGGCTGAATAAATTTTGCCCTAAATGTATGACTAAAATTGAGCTTATTCGATTTTTCTTATAACAAAAAGTAGAAAATATATTTTTTTCTCGAACTTTTCGGTATTTTTCCATTTGTATTGCAAAAAATTAAAATTGCAGAGGCAATCAAATACCATCAAAAGAAAGCTCTATTTGTGGGAAGAAAAGGACGCAAATTTAGTTTGGGTACAACATTGCATGACCGTGCAATTACCAGTTAAAGCAGTGCAGTGCGAAATTGTAAAAAGACCTCTGGTCCTTAGGCTGACAATTGGTCCGGGGCTGAAGTGGTTAAGATATTTAAGAAGCAAGACATATATCATATGAGAAGAAGCTCAGGGACCTACCCTGAGAAGGGACACTGGGAGATACACATACTCCCAGACAGACTGACACCCATGCACCATGCATGAATACATATTTTAACATTCATGGAAATCCCTGTCATCTGTGTGTCCCCCTAGATCAGTGTCAGTGTTTTTTGTTTTTTTTGTAACTTTGAGGTCACAAGAAGTAAATCTTCTTTGAGAGTATCCACGTTGAAAGCCACGGCAGCCATCTTAAAAATCCTGGTAACCAGCAATCCAGACTAATAGCCATTTTGGAATGGGTAAATATGCCATGTTGATTATATCTTGTATGTTCTCTCAAATATTGATGTATTGAATATTCTACTATTGATAATTATTCTCCCGAATCAATAACCGCCTTTTATATTTATTTATTTATTTTTCTCTAAAATTAAATTTTTCATTATTTCTTTTTGCATAGATGCCACTTTTATTGACAACAAAAGTCTAATTTATTTCACATTGTTAAGTATGCAGTATAGTAACGGTTGGATTTGTGAAATAGACGTTCTGTTTAATTGTCAATTATCATAAGGTTATTGATTCTACTGAGAAGTTATCATGGTGATATTATGTCAAAGGTACTATGCCCATTTTGAGGGTGTTTCCATTAAATTTCCATAAAATTTCAAGATGTTCATGTAATGCAATCTGTATTTTAATTTCATGTAAATATTTGGTTTTTGTCAGCCAATAAATGTAACTATTTTGTATGATCACTTGTCTCCGTGAATAAGTTTCACATGTACAGACTGTGTCATATAGATTGATTTTGTATCTTAAAAATATCTTTGTTAAAAATTACTTATAATAAATACTGTGTGGGGAAACTGTCCTTAAAAAGCACAACAATCTTAAAGATCTGAATCGGCACTTAAACATCCGATCCTTTCATAATTTGATCAGCTGTGTCCATCCTGCAAGGAGGGGAGTTGCATATCTCCATGTGCCAAATTTTCCCACTTACCAGCAATTTCTGCGGTTTGAAATATAAAATTATCTTTTCAGTTGTGGCCCTGCCATTCCACTTAGCCACAGCACCACAAGTGTTCTGAAAGATTCTGGCACCTCCTTTAGCCAGATTAAGGGCTCAAGGCATAGCGGTCCTAGTCTATTGGAAGATTTACTTTTAATAGATCATTCAGTCTCAGGTCTAAAACCAGAGTCTGATCTCAGCCATAAATATCTGAAATCTCTAAGTTGGATACTCAACCTAGGAAGATTCTCGTTAAAACCATCAAAGAGATTACAGTACTTGGGGGCTGGTTATAGATACCATACAGAAGAAGGTATTCCTACCCCAGACAGGAATACGTTTCCATTGTAGGACTAATTCAACTTATCAAAATAAATGAAAATTCCTTCATCCAGCTGTTCAGGAGATTTTTAGGGGAAATGGTGGTCTCCTTCAAGGCTGTCCCTTACGCGCAGTTTTACTCAAAAGCTGCTTCAAATCACCATCTTGTTGGTCTGGAATAAAAAAGATTCAGGCCTTGTTTGTTTGCAATACGCTTGGCTCCCGACATGAGTCTGAGCCTAAATTGGTGGTTATCCAGCAAAAGGGAAAATATTTATCCTAGAAGGTGTTAACAATAGATGCCAGCCTTCTAGGCTGGGGAGCAGCCCTGGAAGAAGATTTTGTCCAGGCGAGATGGTCTAGGTTAGAGGACCTTGCCTATCAACTTTTTTTTTTAAGTTTCGGGCATTACAACTGGCCCGAGAATCTTGGCGGTCAGACTACGGGATGGTCCTGTCAGGATTCAGTCTGATAAGGCCACAGCGGTGGCTTACATTGATCACCGGGGGGCACGAGGTTGTGCAGCCCAAAAAGAGGTGAATAATGTTCTAGCTTGGGCAGAACACAACATTGCTTTCCCATCTGCAATTTTCATTTTTCAGGCGTACTACTTGAGTCGCCAACAATTTTATTTCTGGGAGAATGAACTCTTCACCCCATCTTACTAGCAGTATGTCAGATGGGGTATTCCGGGCATGGACCTATTCACGTCCAGATTCATCATCAAGGTTGACAACTTTATATCGATTACAAAGGGCCCGCTAGCAGGCGGAACAGAGGCATTAATCTTCCCATGAGATCAGTTTTCACTGATCTATGCATTTCCTCCAGTTCTGTTACTTCCACGCCTTCTCTGCAGGATTAAGCAGGAACAAAAGGGGATGATTCTGGAGGCCCCAGTGGGTCCCAGAGGATCTTGATTTACCGAGATCATAAGGATGGCAGTAGGAGTCCTTCGGACTCTGCCGTAAGGCAGGGTAAAATACCGCTCTCTAAAAGATTGTGTGTGATCTCCTTTGGTAGTGTCTACTTTGATTAATGCCAGGAAGCCGGCTTCCAGAGTCATTTACTATAGAGTCTGGAAGGCTTACGTTTCTTGGTGTAGATCCAGGGGTTGGCACCCCAGGAAGTATGTCATAGGCAGGATTCCTGATGTCCTGCATATGGGATCTGAAATGAAGCTGGCCTTGACTTCTATCAAGAGTCAGATCCCGGCCGTGTCATTGTTTTTTGCTATGGCCTCTTGTTTCCCACTCTTGGTGCGTAGCTTATTCAGGATTTAACACTGTTTTTTCCCCTTATCAATGCACCTCTAAATCCTTGGGAAATTGGTCTTATCGGCTTTGCTGAATCAGCAGCTCGAACCTTTACAAGAATTTGCCTTGGTTCATTGACAAGAAAGATAATCTTTTCTCGTTGCCATTTCTTCTGCTAGAAGAATATCAGAAGTAGCGGCTCTGTCTTGTAAGAGCCATATTTCATCATGTATAAGGATGAAGTGGTTTCATGTCCTCATCCTGAATTCCTACCAAAGTGGTAAATCAGGATATTATTCTTCCTCCTTTTTCCCCAGAGCCTTAATCTAGGGAGGAGAAGGCACTATATTCTCTTGATGTAGTAAGAGCGATCAGAGTCTATTTAAAGGCCGACCGCTCAGGTTCGCAAAACACAGGTTTTGTTTGTACTGCCAGAGGGTCCAAAATGTGGACAGGCAGCGTTAAAATCTACTATTTTCCAAATGGATTTATCAAGTGATTGTTCAAGCTTCAGCTTAACCACTAGAGATCCGCGCTATAGCCAAATGACTGCTACAGCGCAGACCTCCTTTGCCGGGACTACGTCTATTGATGTCGTCCCGTGCACGAGTGGCCTGCGTGCCCCCTAAGGGGCGCGCGCGGTGCACTCTGTGATCGGCGAGTCTATGAGACTCGCCTGATCACGGATCCGAGCAAGGGGTCGATCCCGACCCCTTACCACGTGATCAGCTGTCAGCCAATGACAGCTGATCATGTGATACAATGGAGCCGGTAATCGGCTATTT
Source organism: Lithobates pipiens (assembly GCF_037356315.1). Lineage (NCBI taxonomy): Eukaryota > Metazoa > Chordata > Amphibia > Anura > Ranidae > Lithobates > Lithobates pipiens. The sequence continues at coordinate 83,348,938 of NW_027507685.1, forward strand.
TTCCTCCTTGCGCTGACAGCGCGAGGAGAAAAAAAAAGAGCCGATCACCGGCGGCCGTGATCACGGCCAGCTTTACCAGTGCCCACCTGCCCCCTGCCAGTGCCACCTCATGAATAAATAAGTGCCCCCCGTCAGTGCAACCCAGCAGTGCCCATAGTGCCACCCAGCAGTGCCCACGGTGCCACACAGTGCCCACAGTGCCACCGTTCAGAGCCCACAATCTGCCTCAACAACGGTGCTGCACCCCAGTGCCACATATCCGTGCCCATCAGTGTCATCTACTAGTGCCCATCAGTGCCGCCCATCAGTGCCCAGCATTGTCACCTATCAGAGCCACCTATCAGTGCCCATCAGTCCCATCTATCAGTGGTACCTATTAGTGCCCCTTAGTGCCACCCATCTGTGCCACTCATCTGTGCCCATCTTTGCCCATCAGTGCCGCCTTATCTGTGCCCATCAGTACTGCCTTATCTGTGCCTATCGGTGCCACCTTATCTGTGCCTATTAGTGCCGCCTTAACTATGCCTATCAGTGCCCACCAGTGCAGCCTATCAGTGCCACATCATCAGCGCACTTCAATGAAGGAGAAAAATTACCTGTTTGTAAAATTTTATAACAAACTATTAAACATGATTTTTTATTTTATTTTTATTTTGCATCTTTTTTTGTTTAGGAAAAAATAAAACTCCCAGCTGTAATTAAATACCACCAAAAGAAAGCTCTATTTGTGGGAAAAAAATGATAAAAATTTCATTTGGGTACAGTGTTGTATGGCCGCGCAATTGTCATTCAAAGTGTATCAGCGCTGAAAGCTGAAAATTGGTCTGGGCAGGAGGGGGGTTTAAGTGCCCAGTAAGCAAGTGGTTAAAGAAGAAAATTCTTCCTACTCATGTTAGAGCACACTCATCCAGGGCAATTAGTGCCTCTTTGGTCATGAATCATCAGGCCTCTATGGCTCAGATCTGTAAGGCCGTGACTTGGTCTTCGGTTTATCCGTTTATTAGATTATATTGAATCGATATTAAAGGTCATGAGGATATTGCCGTTGGGCGCAGCAGACTGCAGGCTGTAGTATGAGTCCTCTGGCCTCCTGTTTTTGTTGTCTCCCCCCCTTCAGTTGCCATTGCTATAGGACATCCCACATAGAAATTACTATGGCTCTGTGTCCGTTGATGTAAGAAAATAGGATTTTTATAATGGCTTACCTCTAAAATCCTTTTCTTTGATGTACATCAGGGGACACAGAGGTCCCTCCCTTCTTTGGGATACACTTGTATTGCTTGGCTACAAAACTAAGGACTCCCAGTAATGGGAGAGGTTATATAGGGGAGTACATACCTTTAGGGGCGTGACAGTGTACAGCACCTGTCGGTCCAATATAACCCACATAGTAATTACTATAGCTGTGTCCCCTGATGTACATCAAAGAAAAGGATTTTACAGGTAAGCTGTTATAAAAATCCTATTTTTCTCTTACAGCATTGACACGTGCCTATTAAATGGCCAGAAAGGTTCCTTGCTATTGGCCACTTTTTTCTTACGTTTACTGGGAGCTTTCTGACCTTTTTATGTTGTGTGCCCAGTGATGAGTCCTATTGTAGAAATTTTATGAACTGTTGCAGAAATTAATGTACACTATGCGCAATCAACTTTGTTTGCCCTAATAATCGCACTTTTCAGCTCTTTTGGAGAATGCTATTGAGTGCAGTTGTAGTTACCAAGTAATTGAAAACTCACAGTCCTCTGTAACAATGGGAACTTTTTATTTTTATTTATTTATAGGACTTTGAACAGGGGTAACAAAAGAGACTTGGTGACTATTCAGTTCATTGAATCAAGTCTTGTATTCCTCCAAACAATTATACAAAACGCAATCAATGAAAACACATGTATATATTCAAAAAGAACAATGACTAGGGATGACTAGGGGAGTGTCAGTCACGTCCATGCAGATCAGTGTGCACAATTTCCTGCCGTTTGTACTTGAAAACTGTGCTTCTACTTGTAACAAAGAAACCCCTGTGTAGTGAGATTGGTGCCTAAGAAATCGTGAATGCTGTTCCGACCAAGTTCGTGCACACTTCCACCATTGGCGTGAATCCTTATTCTGCATTGTTCAGAGAACAATGCATAGCCAGATTAAACTTCCATTCCTATGAAGGCGAGGCTTTTTTCAGGGACACACGTTATGGTCTTTCCAGGTGGTGATCAGCCACATAGAAAGACACAAGCGTACATCCCTCTACAAAAGCAGATGGGTATCAATCTGATAATGTCTTTGCAGAGAACATATCCCTACCAAAAGAACAAATTTGCACATAATGTAAGGGCCCTCTCTGGTGGACATGTCCTTTTTAGGGCAAACACCTCTCCACATCCACTGGAAGCTTTTCACTACCAATGGTCCTTCACCGGTGCCCGTTCGCTCTTATGAGCGAGCCTCGAATAAAATTTTACAACAGTCCTCTCTGTCATATGCTCCCATGTGTCCCTCGATGAATCTTGATCTTCTTACACCTGGAAACAAATCGGTCTTTACAGTCCATATGAGTCCACAAACAGAAAAATTCAGCTTGACTTGTAGATTCTGTCTTTCAGGAGAAATGACTTAAAGGGAGGAAATGAAGACAGGTTCAGTCTGGGGTCCTCTGTTTTGTATGTGGGTTGTGCTTCGGGGCGTCTCATCTCAGTGAGGAAGATGTGGTCATCTGTTTCGGGCTCTGTTGACTTGACCAATGGGGCAACAGGAGCACCTCATCACAGCATGTAGAAGGAATAGAAACAAACATTAGTGTATATACCCCTACTTCCTTCAACCCCGATCCGATGGAAAATAAAAAAAAATCCCCAAAGTTTCCCAGACCCTTAAAAGGATTCCAAACTTCACTATCTATACCTCCTGGCTTTGCCTTGAAACTCCCCTTGGATGCCAACAGTTAATAAAGGGCCATCTTTTGCTGTAATAGTGTCATGGTTATGCAATAGAGTTCATCTGCTTACCTGTCTCCATGTGTTCATCTCTAGAGACCAGCCGACCCTCACCTGACTGCTTTTGTAATCCATCCTCTGGCATGGCTCCACCCTAGCTCCTATCAGAGAACTCTATATTAACCTGTGCATTGCAGGCCAACCGTGCTGATCAACCTTTGTGTGTTAGCTTCCTGTTACCTGCCGTGTGCTCTTCTGTTGTTCCTTTACCAACTTTGGCGTGTCCTTGACTATCCCTGTTTGCCTGTGATCCTGACCTTTTTGGTGTGTCCCTGACTATTCCTGTCTGCTTGTGGCCCCGACCTTGGCTTTATCCCTCACTATCCCTATCCTCCTGTTGCCTACTGTGGGTGTGAGCTAGGGGACCCTGGGGGTCGCGACCTGGAGCCAGTTGCAGCCCAGTCCATCCTCACCACTAGAGGCTCTGGTGAACACCTGCTGGCTCTTAGACTCCGCGCCCCAGGGAATCTTACGCTCTAACCTCGGTGGGATCCACCTTGGTGTTCTGGCGGCCCTGCCTCCCTTATCACCTTGACCCCCGTCCGCAGCAGTCACCCGTAGGGTCCACAACCTTGCGGTGCACTCCTGATCCCTACGGTGTGCATCTGTCACCTGGCATCAAGGTGACCTGACAGTTTGATCAGCCATGGACCCGGCTGACGTGCCGCTTCCTGCAGTCGATCCTTTGCAGGGCATAGTTCAGAGACTCGAGACCCAGGAATCTAATCAGACTCAGGTGATGCGATTCCTTCAAGATCTGGCTTCCCACTTCGAGCAGCTACAGGCTTCCTTGGGAACCCCGAACCTGCAGCCTCAAGTAGTCAGCAACTGCACCTATCGCACTAGTCGTATCCACGCATTCATTATTACTGCCAGCTCCGTCCCGGTTCTCTGGGGACTCCAAGGCCTGCAGGGGCTTCCGCAGCCAATGCACCATTCATTTTGAGCTCCAGCCTCAAAACTTTCGGTCTGATCGGGCAAAGGTAGCCTATATCATTTCCCTCCTCTCCGGTGAAGCTTTAGCCTGGGCTGCTCCCCTGTGGGAGAAAAATGATCCGGTGGTTTCCAGCCTGTCCAACTTCTTGAAGCTCTTTCGTAATATCTTCGAGGAGCCAGCTTGGGTTTCTTCTGCGGCTAGTGCCCTTTTACGCCTTCGCCAAGAATCTTGTTCAGTGGGACAATATGCACTTCAGTTCCGTATCCTCACAGCTGAATTGAGCTAGAACAATGAGGCCCTAGTCGCAACCTTTTTACATGGCCTCTCTGACCGAGTGAAGGACGAATTAGCAGGAAGAGCTATCCCCGCCGGTCTGGACGATGTAATTTCCTTATGCAATCAGATTGACATTCGTTTCCAGGAGAGGTCCTTAGAAAAACGCCAGCACCCCCTAAGTCCTAGTCAGTCTGAACTTTTTTCCTGTCGCCCTGTGGAACATCCTCTGTCTGCTGAGGAACCCATGCAGCTGGGCCGGACCAGACTAACCCCCGAAGAATGCGCTAGACGCAGAACTCTGGGCTTGTGTCTTTATTGTGGGGGCAAGGGTTATTTTCGTGACTCCTGCTTGCTTCGTCTGGGAAATGCTCGGGTCTAATACATTTGGAAGGTGGAATATTGGACCCAGAAACATCACCTTCTCGTCTTTTTCTTCTGGTGTTCCTCCATGTAGGCACTTCTCCCCAATCGGTCCTAGCATATCTGGACTCCGGGGCTGCCGGCAATTTTATGGACTGGAGAACTGCTTCTTCTATGAAGCTTACCCTTTCTCCCCTTGCTACTCCACTGGTAGTCTCGGCAATTGATGGCACTGTGCTCCCAGGGGGCCCTATCCGTTTCCAGACGCTACCTATTAGGATGTCGGTAGGGATACTCTACCAGGAGTGGATCTCCTTCCTCATCCTACCCAAGGCCTCTACCCCCATTGTATTGGGCCTTCCTTGGCTACAGCTCCACTCGCCACATGTGGACTGGGTCTCTGGGCAGATCCTGGCTTGGGGTCCTTCGTGTTTCTCATCCTGTCTTCTCAAATTGACCCCCAAGGGGAAACTTCCCATTGCTACCACATCCGTATCGTCTGATCTTCCCGTGGCATACAGCGATTTCCAGGATGTGTTCTTACAGAAGTCTGCTGAGGTGCTTCCTCCCCACAGATCTTTTGACTGTGCTATTGACCTTGTCCCTGGAGCAACCCTGCCCAGGGATCGTACCTACCCTCTGTCCATTCCAGAGACCCAAGCCATGTCTGAGTATGTCGCTGAGAATCTGGAGAGAGGTTTCATCCGGAAATCCTCATCGCCTGCAGGAGCAGGATTCTTTTTCATTGCCAAAAAGGATGGTACCCTCAGACCCTGCATCGACTATAGAGGTTTAAACGCAGTGACTATCAAAAACCGATACCCCCTTACCTCTAATATCTGAGCTATTCGACAGGTTGAAGGGGCTTCCATTTTCACTAAGTTGGATCTCAGAGGTGCATACAATCTCATTCGAATACAGGAAGGTGACGAATGGAAGACCGCGTTTAACACTAGGGACGGGCATTACGAATACCTGGTTATGCCTTTTGGTTTGTGTAATGCTTCAGCTGTGTTCCAAAACGTTGTCAATGAAATATTCAGTGATCTACTGTACCAGTTTGTTGTCATCTATCTGGATGATATTCTCATCTTTTCCGAAAATCTGCCTGCTCACAGAAACCATGTACGCACCATACTTCAGCACCTTAGAGAGAACAATCTCTATGCCAAGATGGAGAAATGTTCCTTTGAATGTTCTGAGGTCCTGTTTCTGGGATGTTTTGTTTCTAGTGCGGGTCTTCGCATGGATCCCGGAAAGGTCTCAGCCATTACCAACTTGCCCCTTCCCGCTAGCCTCACGGCCACACAGCGCTTTCTTGGCTTCACAAATTATTATAGGCAGTTCATAAGGAATTACTCTTCCATTGCCGCGCCTATTATCGCTTTGACCAAGAAGGGTGCGAATGCCAAAGACTGGCCTCCCAAGGCTGTTTCTGTGTTTCACGATCTGAAACAGGCCTTTTGTCTCTGGACCTGTCTTGAGGAGACCAAATCCTGGGGACCCATTTTTTATTGAAGTAGACGCTTCTTCGATGGGGGTGGGAGCTGTGCTTCTTCAGTTCTTTGAGAAGAAACATCAACCATGTGCGTTCTTCTACAAAAAAAATTCTCAGGCAGAGAGAAATTATGCCATTGGTGATCAGGAATTTCTCGCAATTAAATTGGCGTTGGAGGAGTGGCGTCATCTCTTGGAATGTTCCCCTCACTCCATAACGATCTTTACTGATCATAAGAATCTACAGTACCTACAGAATGCTAAACATCTGAACCCCAGACAGGCCAGGTGGAGTCTCTTCTTTTACCATTTTAAATTCATGATTACGTACAAACCTGGTTCCTGCAACGGTCGAGCTGATGCGCTCTTTAGGTCATTTGACACTTTGGACGAGGAGTCCACCCCTGATCCTGAGCCGATCATTCCTACCTCATGCATTGTTCTACCACCCTGGAATCAAAGATTCCTCCTGGCAAGACCTTTGTTCCCACAGAGCTAAGAGCCAAGATCCTTCATTGGGGACATGATTCCAAGGTGGCAGGTCATGCTGGGTTCCTCCGATCCTTCCTGCTCATCAGTCGTCGCTACTGGTGGCCTAATCTCCGCTCGGATGTTAAAGACTACGTTAAGGCTTGTCACGTCTGTGCTCAGTCTAAATCTTCCACTCAAGCCCCTGCTGGTCTTCTCATGCCCTTGCCCATTCCTAAGGAGCCCTGGTCTCATATCGCCATGGATTTTATCACTGATCTTCCACTGTCGGAGAATAATACGGCCATTTGGGTAGTAATCGATCGGTTCTCCAAGATGGCTCATTTTGTTCCCTTTCCTGGTCTCCCTTCTCCCCCTGCCTTGGTTCCCATTTTTGTACGAGAGATTTTCCGCCTTCATGGTGTTCCTTCTCATGTCGTTTCGGACAGGGGTGTGCAGTTTACTTCTCGTTTTTGGAGAGCCTTTTGAAAATCCCTTGACATTACCTTGGATTTTACCTCTTCTTATCATCCCCAATCCAATGGCCAGACTAAAAGAGTTATTCAGGAGTTGGAGGTCTTTCTCCGTACCTTGGTCTCAGCCCATCATGATGATTGGGCATCACTATTACCGTGGGCTGAGTTCTCCCACAATAATCATGTCAACGTCAGTTCTCAGAAAACACCCTTTGTCACTGTTTATGGAAGACATCCTCAACTCCCTCTTCCTATGACTTGTTCTTCTGACATTCCAGCTTTGGCTACTGTTCAGGAATCATTCAATTCCATGTGGGTTGACGTTCATGATTCCCTCCAGAAAGCTGCCAACAAATACAAGAGTTTTGCTGACCGTCGCAGGCGTAAGCCACCTTCTCTTCAGCCAGGAGACAAAGTCTGGCTCTCCACCAGGAACATCAAACTCCGAGTTCCTTCTCTCAAATTTGCCCCAAGATTCATTGGTCCATACATCATAATTTCTAAACTGAATCCGGTTTGTTTCAAGCTCCAGATTCCCAAAAGCCGCAAAATCTCTAACTCCTTCCATGTTGCCCTTCTGAAGCCTTTAGTCCTCAATAAGTTCTCTCGTCCTCTCTCTACCGTAGCACTGGTCTCTGAGGATGATCAGGAGTATGAGGTTAGCCAAATTTTGGATTCCTGACTCTGTAGAGGCATTCTTCAGTACCTCGTGCACTGGAAAGGTTTTGGTCCTTAAGGAGAGGTCGTGGATTTCGGCTTCCGAGGTCTTTGCACCTCGTCTGTTGAGGAAGTTTCATTTGAAGTTCCCCTCTAAACCTGGTCCCAGGCAGGGAAGGGGGAGGCCTCGTAAGAGGAGGGGTACTGTCATGGTTATGCAATAGAGTTCGTCTGCTTACCTGTTTCCACGTGTTCATCTCTAGAGACCAGCCGACCCTCACCTGACTGCTTTTGTAATCCATCCTCTGGCATGGCTCCACCCTAGCTCCTATCAGAGAACTCTATATTAACCTGTGCATTGCAGGCCAACTGTGCTGCTCAACCTTTGTGTGTTAGCTTCCTGTTACCTGTCGTGTGCTTTTCTGTTTTTCCATTACCGACTTTGGCGTGTCATTGACTATCCCTGTTTGCCTGTGATCCTGACCTTTTTGGCGTGTATCTGACTATTCCTGTCTGCTTGTGGCCCCGACCTTGACTTTATCCCTCACTATCCGTATTCAGCACCCGAGTCCATGAGAAAAGAAAAAAAACAATTTTTTTAAGGAAAATAAAAGTGTGCTTCATGAGGAGATAGACGCAGAATAAGACACAAAACCGATCATTGGAACTGAAATTAAATATGCAGCTCTTGTGAAAGATGACCAGAAGACCTTTTTTTCTTCTCCCCTTTAGATTATTTTCTGCTTTTTTTTTTTCTTTTCTTTTTATCATTTTACTTTACTTTTTTTTCTCACCCACATTTATTTGAGAAGTTCAGACGGTTATAAACCTGCTGTCATGGTTATGCAGTGATCTTCCTGTGTTTGCTTACCTCCCCTCATGTGTTCAGACTAAGAGGCCAGCCACTTCTACCTGGTGGTTTTTATAACCTCTCCTCTAAGCATGGCTCCACCCCAGGCCCTATCAGGGAGCCCTATATTAACCTGTGCACTGCAGGCCATCAGTGCTGATCAACCATTGTGTATTCCTTTGTGCGTTTAGCTTCCTGTTACCTGCCGTGTGCTCTTCTACTGTTTTCTGTTACCGACTTTGGCGTGTCTTTGACTATCCCTGTTTGCCTGTGATCCTGACCTTTTGGTGTGTCCCCGACTATTCTTGTCTGCTTGTGGCCCCGACATTGGCTTTGTCCCTCACCATCCCTATCCTCCTGTTGCCTACTGTGGGTGTGAGCTGGGGGACCCTGGGAGTCGCGACCTGGAGCCAGTTGCAGCCAAGTCCATCCTCACCACTCGAGGCTCTGGTGAACATCTGTTGGCTCTTAGACTCCGCGCCCCAGGGAATCCTACGCTCTAACCCCGGTGGGACCTGTCTCCCGTCCGCAGCAGTAAGCCGTAGGGTCCACAACCTTGCGGTGCACTCCTGATCCCTACGGTGTGCATCTGTCACCTGACCTCAAGGTGACCTGACAAATAGAAGGGTCTTCATCTGTTGTTCCTGTGTGATCTTCTTTACAGCTTCAATGGTTTCATTGAACATCCCATCCCATCCACAATGGATGAAAAATTGTTTAATCATTTAAGTTCAGTCCCCCACCCTGTTAAAGCAGGAAACCATGGCCAGACCTGGTCGGAGTTGGTGAACAATTTCCTTCTAGCTCTTCCTCCCTTTCATACCTTCTCTCGTGCCAACAGATCCTCACGATCGGCCGCGACATAAGATGCTGAGATGAGTTTCACCAGGACGCATTAACCTCTTGCATTAGTGGGGATTAACTTTATAAGCTGTAGATCCGCATAAGAAGTAGTAGGGATCTGTTAGAGCCACACAAGAGGAATTTCTCTGATGGTTACAGTCATTGAGTAGTAATAGAATAGACTGTGGGATTGCTCCTTTCGTTCTAAATGTCACACCCTTCCTGCCAACAGATGTAATCTGGTCTATTGGTGTTCTTAAAAAGGCCAGGGGTGTTTTATTGGTAAGATTAACTGTTATACCTTACTTGCAGGGGGTGGTTACCACAAAATGATCCCCTTTAGCAAACCTAAAGTTGAAGCACAATTGTGGGTTACCTAGTTGTCCCGTTACCCATACTGGTTTTGTAAGGGAGGGGCAAGAACCAGAGCTATTTTTGAAACTATAACTAATTTTACCCTCTAGAAATGTATCCTTCTATTGACAAGTGTCTGTTTTGAGTCTTTACTGGATTTTCAAATTTCCTCATGCCAATACGAACATCATATATAGCATGAACCGCTGCCATCGCCGGGGTATTAAGGCTCTTTGGGGGTTTAGAGCATACCCAGCAGTGGGTCCTGTTTGCCGTTTTAGCCAGTTAGAGGTGCATTTTAAACAATAAGTTGGGATGCTTTTCATTGTCATCCTTGCTAAAATACACTAAGCTAAAGAGATAAATAAAAAAGATACTCCTCATTCTTTGGTGTAGTTGAGCAGCTTATTGCAGTGGCTGGTGTGGAGCCAGTTGTCCCGTTCCTCAAGCTTCTTTACAACGACCCAGTCACCTGCTTACATAGAATGTAAACCGGTTATCGTGTCAGGGTCCAGGACTCATGAACCTTGTGGTGGACTTTTTGAAGTTCAGGGCCATCAGCTGGGAATGTAAAGACAGCTGCTGAGGAAAAGTACAACCCTGTTTTTGGTTGACTTCCAAACAAACTTCATATGCAGAGAACCCAGATGTGTGGGAACTCAATGAACCCTTTTCCACCATTTTACCGACGGTAGTCACCGCATAAACTGTGTGTGGCTTACCATGTGGGGTGTAATACCTGGAACCATTGACAAAAAGGTTCTTAGCGTCTAGGATGGTAGCCTCCTTCACCAGACCGATGGTTGTTGACTCAAGTTCCATCAAAGAGACAGAGATGGTGATCCTTATCATGCCTTCCTACTAAGTCACAAACTTGGTTAGAATTGTTAGTTTGAAGATGGTCATTCTCACTATTATCTCCCCCCTTTTCGTTCTCATTACCAACAGGAAGAAGAGATGCAGGGTTTAGAATTATGCAAAAAAAAACGATGAAATAGGATTACCTAGCCTATTCTACTTTACATTCTTTTTAGGCATGTGTATTTATGAGTGTGTGCAGCTATATACGCTTTCAGGAACTCACTGAACCTGAAAGATAATTTATAGACAAAAGTTAACTCTATCCTCAACCTACAAAGAAAGAAAACAATACAACATTCTTCGTTCACATTGGTAAATGGTCACTGGCATTCCCACTTTGATCCAGTGAAACTAGAATGCCATAGACCTCTGAAATATAACTTTTATATCTGGTATTTCATCCCATTTTACTATTATGGTATGGACAGTAAATACACAACAAACAATAGTGGAGGGGAACCTCCTGGCAGACAATAGAAATAGTAAACACTGGCAGTGTTTTGCCAATAACTGCCCTCAACACATTCAATTTCCAAATTCACTGACCAGACCTCCACAGTAAAATACCTTAGAATGTTTCATGCTTTCACTGAAAGAACCAAACTTGTATCTACTTGCAAGTTAAATTTTCACCGTAACCAAACTAGGAATATTACAACTTGTACATTTCTCAAAACCAACAACAAAAACTCTTAGGCCTCTTTCACACGGGGCGGATCAGTAATGATCCGCCCCGTGAAGATCCGCTCGCTCAGCGGGGATCGCTCCGTTGTCCCCGCTGAGCTGGCTGCGGACAGGGCGGTCTCCGCACACTGTGCGGGGACCGCCCTGTCAGCTCTCTATTCTCCTCTATGGGGATCGGATGAGCACGGACCGTCTGTCCGTGTTCATTCGATCCGCTCTGCAGACGGATAGAAAAATAGGATTTTCCTCCGTCGGCAGAATCGGACTGTTGCGGAGGCAGACAAAATTGGGTGTCTGCGGATGCTCATCCGCAGACACCCGCTATCCCATAGGGATGAATGTATGTCCGTATTTCATCCGCAAACGGATGGATGAAATACGGACATACCATCCGCATGTGTGAAAGGGGCCTCAGTTTCACAATCCTACAAAAAATACAATGCCTTTGGTGGAGAGTTCTAACATATTACTACATACAAACAATGAGAAGAATAATACAAACATTTAGATACAAATGCAAGACAGATATTCCATTGTTACCATGCTACTTTAAAAAATACAAAAAAAACACAAGAGCTGCCCCAAATATTGCATGTGCCACCCACACAATGTTGAAAAACAGGTTTCCTTTTCTCTTTTTCTTTTCTTTGCAATTATTGATGGGGCTGCTAGCAATCCCCTCCCTTGATATTATCATGTCAGTGGCAACTCTTAGCAAAGACAAAAATAGTTTGTTGCTAGTTTAGGCTTTGTGCAGCAATGTTCTTTCCTGTGGGATAAACATGATACACACTACAAGAGAATTAGAAATTTATTTTCCACCTGAGTAGTAGCTAAAAAACAATTCATGCCGAAGAATTTTAACCAGAAAACGTATTACACATCCAACCCACTCAGATTTCTGAAGCCATAGCTTGAGCTCCTTCCAAGGTCTTTTTAGCCTGGAGTCTTGTTTTGAACTCGGTGATGAGTTTTTCCACCTCCAGACATCAAAAGTACCTGCCAAAGGAATACACCTTGCTGTACCTTCTGACCATATATGCCAACTTCTAAGGGTTGTAATGGCCTTAGCCCCATACCCGAATTTCATGTACTATGCAGCTGTCTGCCTGGAGGGCCTGGTTCTGCCCCTACTATGGACGGCCCATTGCCCATACGATTTGAATGACTTGTGTCATGTCCCTACATCCAGGGCACCCTTGCACTAACTTTCAGAGCAGTACTGCCTAGTGCCTATTTGTAAAGTACTGCCAATCGGCTTTCCGAGTATTTTACACATCCTCCCAGTATGCTAGGGTCTACTCCTCACACTTATATGCTAATACAACTAGACATGTGCAAAAGGAAAAAATTAGTTTAGTTTCATTTTGTTTTAATTCGTTAATTAATTTCGTTTAGTTATATTCGTTAAATTCTATAAATTTGTTTTCGGATTTCGTTTCGTTTTCTACCGAATTCGAAAAATCTGTTGCATTCGAAAATATTTCAACCAAATTCGAAAATATCTCTACCGAATTCGAAATGATTTCAACATGATTCGAAATTATTTCAACCGCATTCCAAACTATTTCAACTGGATTCAAAAATATTTTGCGACCCGACTTTAGGGACATGTATCTCGGGGTCACTTAGTGCTAGAAACCCTAAATTTGTAGATGTTGTAGTACTAGTTATATTGTGTTGGCATACCAAATTTGGTGTTTCTAGCTATAAGTGACCCCGAGATATGTGGCCACAAAGTCGGGTCGCAAAATGTAATTCTCTGCTGCAGAAAAGTACTTGGCATATTGCCCATATCTGGGGTCACTTGGTGGCAGGTGACGTGGCAAGTGGACAATCCACAACTTGGTCACGTGGCACTCGTGGCTGGTCATGTGGCACTCGTGGCAGGTCACATGGCAGGTCACGTGGCACGTCATGTGGCACTCATGGCAGGTGTCGTGGCAAGTGGACAATACACAACTTGTGGCAGGTAACGTGGCAAGTGGACAAATACAATACACAACTTGTGGCAAGTGGACAATGACATACAGCATATGCACTTGCCTTGTGATCGACATCCGTGACTTCTTCAATCAGGCATGCTGACAACTTCATTGATACCATAAATATAAATGAAATAAGATGTGTCTGTTTTTTTTTTGCACTGGTACACTGCAAGTATGAAAAGTTGATGTGACAGATATATACAAGTAAGTATAAGTAACTAACCATCTTCCAAAATTTCTAATTCAAATAGAAAAGATTAGAACAGAATAGAAAAAAAATATAATTTAATAGAATAAAATAGAAAGAATATACAACCATCTTCTGAAATTCGAATTTGAATAGAATAAATTAGAATTTCGAATAGTATGAATTCAAATTTTTAAATTAATTAATTTTAAATTTGGATAGAAAAGATTATAATACAATAGAATAGAAAAACGATAGAACAGAACAGAATATATTATATTTTATTCTGTTCTGTTCTATTGTTTTTCTAATCTATTCTTTTATATTCTATTAAAATCTTTTCTATTAAAATCGAAATCATTATATACTAAATTCGAATTTCGGAAGATATATATATATATATATATATATATATATATATATATATATATATATATATATATATATATATATAATATTTATATATTATTTTCGACATTTGAATTTTGTATAGAATGAATTTGAATTTGAATAGAAAAGATTAGAATAGAAATGGAGAATAGACTAGAACAATAGAACAGAATAGAATATAGATGCTATCTATTTCATTTTAAATTTTTTTGCAGATTACCATTTGTTTTAATAAGATCACCTGCAGACTATTAGCATCTATTTCATTTTTTTGCAGGTATCCTGCAGACTATTAGCATCTATTTCTTTTTTTTAGCATATCTCCTGTAGACTATTAACAGCCATTGTCAAGTACTTTTCTGCAGAAGAGAATGACATTTTATGACTCGAATTTGGGGCCACGTATCTCGGGGCCACTTATAGCTAGGAACCCCAAATTTGGTATGCAAACACAGTAGAACTAGCACTACAACATCTTCAATCTTTGGGGTTTCTATCTCCAAGTGACCCCGAGTTACGGGTCCCCAAAGTCGGGTCACAAAATGTCAAGCACTTTTCTGCAGCATTCTCTGCTGCAGAAAATCCTTATACTGCATTGTTCAGAGAATGCATAGCCGGATTATACTACTGTTCCTATGGACGCGAGGCTATCTGCAGGGAGACGTTATGGCTTTTCCATGTGATGATTAGACACAAATGTACATTCCTCTGCAAAAGCCGATAGGTATCAAACCGATAATGTCTTCGCAGAGCAAACATATCCCCACCAAGCAAACAAATCTTTACATAAGGCAGGGGCCCTCACTGGCGGACATATCCTCGCAGGGCGAACACCTCTCCACATCCACAGGAAGCTTTTCAGTACCAATGGAGCGAGCCGCAAGTAGAACTAACAATGGTAGACATTGTGACAATACATATTAAATACATCTTTAAAAAATGCTACAACAGTCCTAATAATGGATTTTGTAATATGATACCCCTGTGTTTGGGAATGATTTTTTCAATCTTTCTACATTGGTAGTAAAACTGTAATAAATCTGATGGACCCCAAATCCTTGTAGCTCCACAAAGTATTGTTCTTAACTGGGGGGTTAAGATAGGTTTCATCAATGTGCTGTGATGAATATCCCTGTTAGGAATCTTCTTCTCTTGTGATCCGTCAAACTCCAGATGTATTGAGAAGCAGACAATTTATTTTTGATGTGGCACACAACAGGGAGATGCTTACAAGCAGAAGATGCAGTAAGAAATCGCACAAAGGAATGTACATCCTCCCTCCTAATACCTACAATAATACCACTTCTACGCTTCTATTGGCTGAGGAAACATAGATAGCGTGCCTGGTACACAATGGTACTTTATTTTGGCTAATCAGGGTTTCCTTCACAATCTTATGCTACCATATATAGTTAGACCTAATCATCCTACAACTTACTATGGAGTTAGTTAAGACAAAACGATACAAGTTAATACAACAATGTGCTCAGAAGTAAGTTTTAAAAATCAGTCTCAGGGTTATTGTTTTTCTAATAGTCACACAATAAACATTTAAAACTTTTCTAACATTCCCTCCTCTTTGTGTGACTATTTTATCTCAACACATTTCGATGATAGTCCCTGTGTTATACACTTTCGGACTGTATGTCATTAAGTTGAGCTTCAATGTCCACATAAATTTCCTCAGAGGTAGGAAGGGTTTGATGCATTGTTCTTGAGACTGCGTTTTCAATCAGTTTTTGTGAAAGTCCTCGAATACAGGGAATGCAGCAGCATCCGCAAGTGACCAAAACAGCCAAAGCCACAGCGATTGAGATCAAACATGATGTGATAAGTCCAGTCCATTTACTGAACCATCCTTCAAGCTAGTTTGTGAATGGATCATTAATACCTGAGTTTTCCACTAATTCATTCGATAGAGCAGTCAGTCCTTGCAAGGCTCTGGTCACGGTCCCCCCAGGAGCTGTATTGTTAGGGATAAAGGTGCAACACATGCTACCAAACATTTTGTATACCCTCCTCTTTCAGCTAGGACCATATCTAAAGTCATTCGGTTCTGCCAGACCATTAGAGATGTGGGGGCCAACTATTCTGCTAGGCCCTTCACAGCATCCCTGGTATAGTTTACAAATTGTTGTTGGTTATAATATATATATATATATATATATATATATATATAATATGAATCCAGTCAACATTTTTATTCATAGTCGCCCACCAGAGATGAGACTCAAACACAGCTGTCACCTGATTCCTGGCCTTAAACTCATCCGGCACCTGGTGAGGAACCCCAATCTCATCTATGTAGATCTGAGAGTCAAATGACCCCATGGGAGAGGTGTCCCTCTGATACCGTTGGCGACTCTTAGTCCACGGGTGTTCTGACAGGATTCTCAGGGGCATAGCCAGCTGGACCATAGAGCAATCCCCTCGGGCATTGGCCGGTAGTCTAGCTCACAGTTTCTTATCCCCACACATCCACCAGACATCAGCTCTCTGAATGTCATGTTCAACCCAGTCACTGTTGTCCATGTTAATCCTCTCCACACAGTTGTCATCGGGTAGTGACCCAAGATCCATTGGAGTGCAAAACAAGCAAAGTTGCCTGGATAAGCGGTAACCGCTGGAGGTATCTGAGGTCTCTGTACTGGAGGAAACAACAAACTAATTGTGTGACAGGTAGAATTTGTTTCAGGTTTATAGCTTTATTATACAATTTCAACATACATTTTAAACCTTCTGGATCTGTATTGTGATCTAGAGGAAAAGGAACTGTTGCTAAATGTGGTCTGGCTCAAGCACAAACTAAACAGTTTTCCTTTTTTAGAGTTTTAACCGTGTACCCCAACCATTCTAACCACTCATTTTTTTCTTGGTAGCCCGTCTCCAAAGCTATGGCATCTTCTATTGTTAGGTTAGTAAATCTTATAGTTTTACTCAGAACTTCTATTTTAGTATGGCCTTCTTCTTTCCCGTCTGAGTCTACCTTTTCCTGTTGTCTAGTTTTATTAGGTGGTAATACCTCAAGGAAAAATGTTCCTGAGGGGTCAGTTCCTGACACCCATGCTCTCATAGAATACAACTGCTGATCTTCCTTCCTCGGCTCCTTTAATGTTATTAATAGTTGGTTACAGTTTTTACTATTTGTGCATGGGGAGTTGGCCGCTTTTTTAATTATGAGTCTTTCCTTCCACTCTTTTTAGCCCCTGGTTGATTATACCCCCAATCTTGATGCGCTGTGGTCCACAGGGCCTTATCCCATGCTTAACATCCTGCCCTATTCCAGAGCCAACAAATATAGTTATCTGCCCATAGAAGTCCTCTAACCCCAGTTGTATCCCCTCACAATCTGCAATCTGACAGAAGTCTACCAGTATAGTGCTAGTTATTCCCTCTATAAAGTTTAGATTCAATGCTTTTCCTGTTCTTTCCCAATTCAAAGGTTCCCCTGTTGTTCCATAACGTATAACTCCTCTCATGGATGCCTCTCCTAGAGTCACCAGTAACCCAAGGATAATTACTGTCCCTTCCATCCTAACCAGCTACAGAGTTCTAGCGGATAGAGTAGGGGAGTTGGAAGGGGAGACTTCACCAGTTTGAGACAAGTCCCACCTTGTGTGAGACCTCCCTTTGTAGCCGGATTTTCTGAACCTCTTGTAGCCAACTGGCCCTATTCTGCCTGTAAAACCTTTTTGTAATGGGACTGGTGAATCCAGGTAGACCTCTCTGCAATCCTCATCGCAGTAGGGGTAATTAGTGGATTTTTCTTACTAGAACCATCAACAAAAAGTGTCATGTCAGGGTTAGATAACGGTACATCTTTCAGATCACTTCGTGGTAGTACCTTTTCAGCGATGGCAGCAGTGCAGTCATGTTTATGACCATCAGTAGGAAGTGGTAGTAGTGTGGATGGGTTTAATGTAGTACACCTCTGTATTGTTAAGTGAGGTTGTGCCAAGAGTATTGTCATACAGAAAAGGTGTCGTGCTGGGCTCAAATGTGATATCTTTTGTTGTAAAAGGATAACAGACACTGCATGTGGTACCTTGAGTGTCAGCGAGTGATATAGCACTATAGATGCTGAGGCTTTGACTGCTTCAGCTGCAGCTACCACTGCCTGTACACAGGGTGGAAGTGCTCTAGTTACACTGTCTAATTTTGTAGAGTGGTAAGCAATCAGCCTCTGGTGCCCACCATGTGACTGTGTAAGTACCGATGGCATGTGACCTTCCCTTGAGTCTACTGTTTGTTCGAAAGGTTTATCATTGGTTGGTAAGGCTAGTACTGATGAACTAGAAAGGACTTGTTTTATGTCAGTAAAAGCCGTCTGTTTCCTCACTACATTTTATGGCATCCTGGGGGGCCATTGGGCTCTCATGTATTGCCTGAACCAATGGGACCATCAGCATGGAATACCCGGGAATCCAGGCTCTACGAAAATTTGTCATACCCAGGAAGGACATCATTTGTCTTTGTTTCTAAGGACTGTGTAGTCTACATTATTTTATACCTTAATTTAATGTTCTAAACTCTAAAATACCTCTAAGCCCTTCTGACCACCAAATCCGTGTGTGGCCAGGCTGTGTAAAAGTCTCACACATGTGGTATCGCAATACTCAGGAGGAGTAGCAGAATGTGTTTTGGGGTGTAATTTTTGCTATATACATGCTATGTGTTAGAAATATCTCATAAATGGACAACTTTGTGTAAAAACAAAAAAAAAAAAAAAATTTATTTTCTTTCCACGTTTTCTGAAGACTTGTGGAAAAAAATTAACTGTTCAAAAGACTCATTATGCCTCATAGAATATACGTTGGGGTATTTGCTTTCCAAAATGGGGTAATTTTGTGGGTAATTCCATTTTCCTGGTGCTCCAGGGCCTTCACAAATGTAATAGGTTGTTAGGAAATTAGAGGTGTCATTTATGCTCCTAGAACACCTGACGGCGCTCCCTGCATGTTGGGCCTTTGTATGTGGACACGCTGTGTAAAAGTCACACACATGTGGTATCGCCATACTCAGGATGAGTAGCAGAATGTATTTTGGGGTGTAATTTTTGCTATGTACATGCTTTGAGTTAGAAATATCTTATAAACTGACCACTTTGTGTAAAAAAAAAAAAAAAAAATGTTTTCTATTTCTTTCCACGTTTTCGGAAGACTTGTGGAAAAAAATTAACTGTTCAAAAGACTCATTATGCCTCATAGAATATACGTTGGGGTGTTTGCTTTCCAAAATGGGGTCATTTTGTGGGTAATTCTACTGTCCTGGTGCTCCAGGGCCTTCACAAATGTAATAGGTCGTTAGGAAATTAGAGGTGTCATTTATGCTCCTAGAACCCCTTACGGTGCTCCCTGCATTTTGGACTTCTCTGTGTGGCCAGCCTGTGTAAAAGTCCCACACATGTGGTATCGCCATACTCTGGAAGAGTTGCAGAATGTATTTTGGGGTGTAATTGGAAGTATTCATATGCTGTGTATGAGAAATAACTTGTTGTTATGACAATTTTGTAAAAAAAAAACAAAAACAAAAAAACAAAACATTCTTCTTTTTCCCAAGAATTGTGGGAAAAAATTACAACTTCAAAAAACTCCCCATGCCTCTTACTAAATACTTTGGACTGTCTACTTTTCAAAAAGGGGTCATTTGGGGGGTATTTGTACTTTCCTGACATTTCAGAGCCTCAAGAAATGAGATAGGCCGTTAGTGCATCAGGTGTGATCAGATGTGATCAATTTTCAATGATTTGCACCATAGCTTGTACACTAAATAATATCCACTAATTTGGTTTATTTTTACCAAAGAGATGTAGCTGTATACATTTTGGCCCAAATTTATGAACAAAAATTACTTATTTGCAAAATGTGATCATAGAAACTAAAAAAAAGTGTTTTTTTTTTCAAAATTTTCACTCTTTTTTTTCACTTATGCCGCAAAAAATAAAAAACCCTGTGGTGATTAAATACCACCAAAAGAAAGCTCTATTTGTATGAAAAAAATTATAAAAATTTTGTTTGGATACAGTGTTGCATGACTGAGTAACTGGCATTCAAAGTGTGAGAGCGCTGAAAGCTAAAAATTGGTCTGGTAAGGAAGCTGTATAAATGCCCTGTATTGAAGTGGTTAAATACCACCAAAAGAAAGCTCTATTTGTGTGAAAGAAAGGACAAAAATTTCATATAGGTACAGCGTTGCGTGACTGAGTAATTGTCATTCAAAATGTGAGAGCACCGAAAGCTGAAAATTGGTCTGGTTAAGGGGGTTTAAGTGCCCAGTGGTCAAGTGGCTAAATTACACACAGGCGAACTCTATTTACTAATTAGGTGACTTCTGAAGGCAATTGGTTCCACTAGACTTTAGTAAGGTGTATCAAAATAAAGGGGGCTAAATACAAATGCACGCCAAAATTTTCAGATCTTTATCATTTTCCATCCACACAATTATATGCCACTTTGTGTTGGTCTATCACATAAAATCCCAATAAAATACATTTACATTTTTGGTTGTAACATGCCAAAATGTGGAATATTTCAAGGGGTATAAATACCTTTTTCAAGGCACTGTTAATATCAGAAGGAGTCTGATCATGGTACCTGATGGAAGCTTGTGTTAGGAGCTCTGGGAACTCCCATCTGTACCATGCAGAAATCAACCTAAAATGGATCCTGTCTGCTGTCCCCTACAATCCCCATGCCTCTAACCCCCTATCTTCGTCGATGGTAAGAGGAGATTCCTCGGTCCTGGGGGTCTTGGTTTGTGGGTGCTGGAATTTGACTGATGGGGAAGGAGAGGAGGTGAGATAGAGTAGCAGAGAATTGTCCCACCTCTAGCTGGAGCCGAGAGACGTGGGTGTCTGGCGCGGCCCAGGGAGGGACAGATAGGGGTAGCTGGGGACGTGGAAGAACACTGCCAGAGTAGGCAGGACTTGCCGAAGTCTGCCGGGACTAGGTCGATCGCTCGCGGAGAAGGATGTGGACTCCCAGCATCCCCCGGGACTGTGACATCATAAGGGACCGGGTCACTATGTGACATCACCCGGTGACCCCCCCCCCTTGTCCCTATATAAGTCAACGCACAGCGCATCCCCATCATTACGGCTGGAGAGAGCGTTGTGTCAACATCTGAAGAAGGAAGAAGAAGCAGACCCTAGTTAAAGAGCTATAAGAAGATAGTGGAGGCCCGGCAAGAAAAACGGAAGAGGGGGGACAAGACCCTGAAGTTGGAAGAAGACCCCCGGATGGCGACGACGAAGAAGAAAGCCGGGCTCCTCCGCTAGTAAAAGAGCTAGCAGAAGATAGCGGAGGAGTCTGGCGGGAAGACCACCAGAGATGTCAAATTATTTTAAAAACTTGTGTTTTTTTATTGACCCTTTTTCCCTCAGGTGAATGGGTAGGGGTACGATGTACCCCATACTCATTCTCATAGGGTGGGGGGCCGGTATCTGGGGGCCCCCGGATTCCGATAACATGGGGACAAGGTGCTTTGGGGTGGGGGGGCCGCAGGGCAACCCCCATGTTGAGGGCATGTGGCCTGGTACGGCTCAGGAGGGGGGTGCTCGCTCATCCCCACCCCCTTTCCTGACTGGCCGGGCTGTGTGCTCGGATAAGGTTCTGCTATGGACTTTGGGGGGCCCCACGCCGTTTTTTCAGTGGAGAGCTTCCCCTTTAAGTCCATACCAGGTGGCGGGGCTAGTGAGGTGTCAATCTTGCCGATGGAGGCGGCGAAATTTACTTCCTTCACCAGTCCCGTCTACCTGGAGCCACGTTCAAAATGAACGGACTTTTCTC
Organism: Lithobates pipiens; assembly: GCF_037356315.1. Lineage (NCBI taxonomy): Eukaryota > Metazoa > Chordata > Amphibia > Anura > Ranidae > Lithobates > Lithobates pipiens. The sequence goes on from NW_027507685.1 coordinate 83,370,541, forward strand.
TGTGTGTGGGCAAGTCTCTTCATTTTCAAAAGTCCGGCGGACTAGAGCACAGATGGGTGGATTGTCCGCTGGACTGCCGAGTTCGGTGGACAATTTTGACTCAAAACTTCTTTCGAAGTCCGCCGGACTTTTGGGAACAAAAAGTCAGCTAAAGCCCACACACGGGAGGATTGTCTCTGGTCCGCCGGATAGTCTGATCGTGTGTACGCGGCATAAGAGGTAGTGCATCTCCATCAAACACTCATAAGAACGGGCAGCAGTGGAGGGGGGACCGAGGGCACTTTTAAGGAAGCAGGGAAATAGTACTCCGTGAGCCCTCTATTTCACTCATTCTTTTTTTCTTTCTTTATCTGGTCCTTTTTCCCTGACTGTTAATCTCTCTCTTTCAATCATTCTCTCTGTCCCTAAATCAACCTTCCTGTATTTCCCTTATTCTTTTTTTTTTTTCTCCTTTCTCTTTCTCTCATTAATTTTCCTTGTCTTTGTTTCTCACTTTTTTTTATCTCAATCATTCTCCACATCTACTTCTCATTCTTTCTGACTTAATTTCTTATTCTTTTTCCCGGTCTTTCTTTCTCTCAATCATTCTTCCTCTTTCTTTCTCCCTATCTTTCTTTTTCCTAATCATTTTTCCTGTGCCTTCATTCTCCCTTTTTTTTTTCCTCTTAGCCCTTGTACACACGGTCGGAGAAAACTGAGTTTTGTCGGATATTCCGACTGTGTGCGGTCTACATCGGACTGTTTCCGTCGGTGTATCCGATGGACCAAGTTTTCCAACTTGTTGGTAAAATTTTCTGACAAAATGCTCCGATCGGACATACTCCGATCATGTGTAGAGAATTCCGATCGGACAAAGTGCCACACATGCTCGGATCAAATTCCTACACCAAAGCTATTGGCTACTAGCGTGAACGTAGTCCCGTCGTAACGAAATAACATCATCACGGCGGATTTTCCGACAACTTTGTCCAATCGTGTGTATACAACAGTTTCGGACAAAATCCGTCAGACAAAATCCGACGGATTTGGTTGTCGGAATCTCCGACCGTGTGTACAGGGGCTTATTCTTTTTGTCCTTTTTTCTCTCATTTATTCTCCCTATTTTTCATTGTTTCTCCATGTATTTTTTCTTACTTTATCTTTCCTCCTGCCTGTCTTTTTGTGTTTAGCTGAGGCTAAAAAGACCTGCGCCACCAGAACAAGGAACAATACCTGAGTCATTTGCCATCATGATGGAAAATAAAAGGCCATCATAACGAAGGAATGGATATACGGCCCGTGGGCCTCTCGAGGACAGAATTAAAAAAGGGGGAACATAGCAGAAGAGTCGGCAACTCCCTGACAGGATGGGAACCACTGAATCAAGGAAAAATTAAGAGTATAACACTACATAGATCGTAGCACAAATGCAAGTAATCGACAAAAAAAAAAAAACACGTGCCCCCAAGTATAGAGAATATGTGTCACGTGTACACATATGTAGGTAGATAGGGAGAGATAGACATTGTGCAGATGGCTCCAAAGCAACCACAGCAGAAAACTTGGCATGAAAAGGTGTACTTAAGGTGCGACCTCTCAAATTAACCCAAAATAGTCCTCTAGAAAAATTTTAAAATTTGTGGTTTTGATTAATCCAGGAGGGGATGTTGCTGATAAACTGTAAATCCATCTAAGAACGTTTTTTTATAGTGAATTCAATGTTAATACCAAAACAGACCCTTGCAAAAATCTGGGAACTTTTTGCTGTGGAGGCTGTAATTATTGCCAATATACGAGGATGGAAAAACATATCCAACTTTCCAATGGCAGTCGTCTTATACTTTGCCACTATGCCAACTGCAGGGGTATTTATTAACCTGTGAGTGTGGTTGCTTTTATGTGGGAAAAACTATCCAGGACTCTGGAAACATGCCTGTCGCCACATTCCCAGTATGAGGGTAGGTGATCCAGATTTACCATGGGGCTGACATGTGGCCACTACAAAATTTCCCACAATTCATTTCCTTATCCTCGATAGAGTCCACCCCACTCCTTGGAGGAAACTGGAATAAAAAATAGCTTCAAAGTGAACTTAGATGAATTTACAGGTTATCAGCAACATCCCCTTCCAGGTTAAACTAATTTTATAGAGGCCTTTGTTTCGGGTAAATTTGAGAGTACACCCTTTTTGCCAAATTTTCTACTGTGGATGCTTTGGAGCAATCGGTACCTCTTCATTCCACCTTTAGTATTCTCCGAATATCCATCTCTCCCTATATCTCTATACATGTGATGCATATTCTCTATACTTGGGGGGGGGGGGCTGTGTTTTGTTTTTGTTGATTACTTGCATGTGTGCTATGGTAATTTTTCCTTTTATTCAGAGGTTCCCATCCTGTCAGGGAGTCACAGGCTCTTCTGCTATGTTCCCCCTTTTTTTTTTTTTTTCCTTTTTTTTTTTTTTATGTCCCCAAGAGGTCGCTCTGCGTGCGCAAGCTGTTATTGCTGGAGTATGACTGCCTTTTATTTCCCTCCATGATAGCAGCTGACCCAGGTATTGTTCCTGGTTCTGGTAACATGGTTCTTTTTTGCCTCTGGTGTCCTCACATCATCGCTATGCGTGCCAGCAGATGACTGATGTGTGACATCATCCCCGTGGTCACAGAATTAACCTTTCCAACAGTATACATTAAAAATGGGTTTAGGACTACCTCTAAGCCCACCTTCCCTTTATCTATCCATTAGAATGAATGTGCTCCCATTGTGGAGACTCATAAATTTAGAAGTGATAGGACTGCAAGTAACACAGGGTGCTGTGAAGAACCTTGCAGCTTACGTATGCATTTGCAAATGTGTGCTAACCAAACCCCTGTTTTTAACGCATACTGTTGGACAGGTTAATTCAGCATACTGGTTGGTGAGTTGAGCTGGAAATTTTCTCTCCTTTTTTCTTTCATGCATTTTCCCTTCCATGTGCTCCTTACTGTGAAGGCCAGTTATAGGTGGGGGAAGGGGCCATCTTTGTTAATAATTGACACTGAACCCAGAGGTTCCCTTGGAAGGGACCTTGTGGGCATGGATGAAGTACCTTCACCAGTATTTCGGTGGTTAGGATTGGCACCTTTCTTTTTTTTATATACTCTATTTCTTTTCTCATTTTTGCAAAACAACATATGTAGGTTTCAATTACATACTTTTTTAATAACAATACTATTATTCCCAATCCCAAAAAAAAAAAACCCTGAACCCCTACTCAGCTCCCCTCATTCCTCTCCCTCTCCATCCCTTTCCATCCTTATATGATACTCCTTTTTCAAAAATGCTCCCCATTGTTGCCATTTACTTAGATGTTTTTGACCTGTATCCTCCAGTCTCTGTATGGACTCCTCTATTACCCTTATATGTTCTACTTTCCGAACCCACTCTGAAGCTGTCGGAACCTGCACAGTCTTACAATGGCACGGGATCAAAGATTTAGCTACATTCAATAGGACTGGGGTCATTGTACCTCTGTATTGCGCAATCCCTTTCTTTGTGTCATGAAACAGGCATTCCCATGGAGAATTTCCCACCCTTTCCCCTGTCACTAAAAATATAATTTCTCTTATTTTCTCCCAGAAGGGGGTTATTTTAGGGCAGTCCCACCATATATGCTTGAAGGACCCTGGTCCCTTACATTCCCTCCAACAGAGCATCTGATTTTCTTCACTGAACCTCTGTATTCCCTGGGGCGTCAGGTACCACCTCGCTATTAATTTAAAGGACATTTCGATCGTTTGGACATCTCTTGCCAAGGAATGGGTCATTTTAATTATTTTACTCCTATGCTCCTGATTTTCTTAAAAGGTCCTATTTCTTCCTCCCATTTCCCCAGATAATCTGGGAGCCCAACGTCTACCTCTTGCTTTAATATCTTATATATTTTGGAGACCCTTTTCTCTAAACATTGTGGTTCCTTAAATAGTTTCTCTAATGGTTTAAGTTGTGTCTTTCCTCTTAATGGCTGTGGTAATCCTTGAATAAAGTGAGCCATTTGCGTGTATCTCCAGTTATCTAATGGCCTACGACCCCATTCTTGTGTGATTTCCCTAAAAGTGCTTATCCTATTCCCTTTCATTACTTCTATCAATATTATTTCCTCTCTTTTTGCCCACCTACTAAAGTATAAACGCTCCTCTTTCCCGGGATTGGCACCTTTCTGTGTTTTTGCGTTTTCCTGCCGTTGGTGGGAAATGTATTTTTTTGCAACTTTTTTTTTTTTTTTGTTTTCTTTGGCTTGCATTTACTTCAAGCTCTCTTCCAGAACTATTCCTGCTCATATGGCTCCAACCTAGTTGTTCCTATGGCTCGGATGATTCCCATACCTGCTCCATCCCAGTAGCCTCCTTTGGGTGAACTTTTATAAACACTGGCCTGCCTGGGGAGGGTGGTGTGCTGCTGCCTCTCTGGCCACATTACCTACTCAAGAGACCCATGTAAGAGGTCACATTAGTGTTATGTAATATCTGGGGTCTTCACTGTCCCATAAAAAGGACCATAATGAATGCCTTTCTTCAATAAAAATACCAGCCTGCTATATGCGGACTACAAGAGACCCATCTTACTCTAGATACTCTTTTATCTGTCTGATATGCCTGGGCTGGCCATGTATACCATTCTACTCTAATCTCGTATTTACGGGGGTTACGTGTGTTTATACACAGGGCCCTGGATTTTCAGGCACTTGCTACTCAAATTGACTGAAGGTGGATATTTTCATATATTGTAGACTGTTTGCTTTGACGTGTTATTGCAATGGTTTATATCCCTTCACCCTTTAACAATTGCTTACAGCCACAGATGGATAGAAAAACAGCCAGAAGGCCAATCGCTGCGCTAGAAATAAAAAAAGATATGAATGTCCAATAAAATTAAATAAATGGAGCAGCCAGCGCCTAAAATTTAGAATACAAAACCCCTAAAATAGTGAATATAAAAAATGAGTGCAACGCTAAACAAACAATAAATAATTTAAGTCAGATAATAAAATCTCAACTTTGAAAAGACATGTTAAAAAATGTGAACCATTGAAATGAATAAACGTGAAACACGTATATAAATACAATTTGCTAGATTAATAGCGCAAAAAAAGGTTAAATATGCTGAAATCACACTAGGAACAAACATAAGTGATATTAATCATATGGGGTTATTTATAAAAAAAGAAAGTGAAAAGCTTATGAAAAAAAAAAAAGAAAGGCAAAGTCCCAAATGGTGAAAAATTGTAAAACCAGTCCTTATAAAATATAAACAGATCCTAAATTGAATTGCCAACGTAAATCCGTGAAAATTAAGTCCCTTCTCCAAGCAGCAAGACACCCAAAAATGGAAAAATAATCTCCTTACCGACTCCAAAGACCAACAAACTGGTCTCAACAAGCCCAGGGAATAAGGTCTACCAAAAATCTAAGTATTGTCAATCCTGGATCGGTAGTACTCAAAAGACATTGTCAGGAAAGGCTGGCTGGGGACAGTGGTCCGTCACCTGTCTGTGCGCGCCTGCGGGTGCCTGGTGTGCGTGTTCGCGGTCGCCTGGTTGCGCGCGGCCGCTCTGTTGCGCGTGTTTGCGGTCCCGCGGGTGCGCTCGTTCGCGGCCGCGCGTGTGCGCGCGTTCGTGTGCGCACGGTTACCGGCGCCAGGCGGGCTATTTAAACTCAGTTCTCCCTTTTGATCTTGCTGCTTGATCTACAGCGTTCCTGAGACTATTACCTGAATCTGATCTGTTTGTGTATCGACCCGGCCTGACCTGCGACCTTCCCTGCCTTCTGCCTGCCTCTGACCTCCGGCTTGTCTACGACTCTGCACCTGTCTCATCCTCTGGTCCATCCGTGCTCATCCGTTACCGACCCGGCTTGTTCCACGTTCCTGCCTCTGCCCGCTGTATCTGTTCCTGTACTGCCTGTCTGGTTTGACCCGGCTTGCCTGACTCTTCTGTGTGCCTGCCCCTGAGTGATCCACCTGTTCCTGTTGGTCTCCTGCTGTCTACTGGTTCCTGTCTGCTGTCACTGGGGCCTGCTTGTCCAGCTACAGTTCCTGAAGTCAGCCAGATCCATCCACCGGCTGTTGATCCTGCCAGGCACTCGTGCTACCTCTGACTCCTGTGCCTCCTGTCACCATCATCAGGGGCCGTGAGTCGGGGACGCAAGAGAGGTCTCCTCCTGCATTCCGGGCTCACCACTAGGTACGTGACAGACATAAACCATAAAGACTCCCATAGTGTAGTATTTGAGTAAAATTTAATAAGCTCAAAAAAAATTGCACTTACAGGATGAATCTTGCTATGTGCAGTGTACCATTAGCGGTGTCTCATGACGCTCTCCCTGCTTGCTGTCCGCCGTAAACTAAAACCTCCGAAGAGAAAAAATGTGATGACTCGGGCAGTCACCTGCGGAGTCCCTCAAGGCTCTCCTTTGTCAACCGTTCTCTTCAACATTTACATTCGCCCACTCCTTCAAATCATCAGATGCTCAGATCTCTGCTTCCACTCTTACGCTGACGACACGTAACTTTATTTCCGGATCAATGTAAAAAAAGATCACCAACAACAACTTGAAAACTGCCTCAAATCAATAGAGGACTGGATGACCACTAACTCCCTCCAGCTGAACGAATCAAAGACAGAGCTTCTTATCTTACACCCAAATCATAATCCCGCAACCAAAACCTCCTGTTCTCCACCAACCGTCTTTGGGCAGACTATCTCCCCAAAGACCAAAGCCAAGAGTCTTGGGGTTATTTTAGAAGCACAAATGTCAATGGATGCACAAATAGGAGCAGTATTCAGTGGATCTCACCATCTGCTGCGCATGCTTCGCAGACTCATCCCTTTTATCCCAAAGAATGACAAAGCAATGGTAGTTGGAACAATCATTAATTCACGTCTGGACTACGCAAACTCGCTTTACATAGGATTACCACAATATCAACTTGAGCGATTACAACTGATCCAAAACATGGTGGCAAGGCTGATAACAGGAAAAAAACCCTGGGAATCCATCTCTCCTTCGCTGAGGAGCTTACATTGGCTAACCGTAAAAAATCGGATCATGTTCAAGACCCTTTGCCTCACACACAAATGCGTGCATAGAGAAGCTCCGCAATACCTAATGGAGAAAATAAATCCTTACACACCAAACCGCAGTCTTCGATCAGCCAACAAAAACCTCCTCCTCGTGCCCAAAGCCCGGTATAAATCCAAGGGGGATCGGAGATTCGCTGTCCAAGGTCCTCGGCTATGGAATGCTCTACCAATCAACATCCGCCTGGAAGAAAATCACCTGGCTTTTAGGAAAAAACTCAAGACCTTCCTCTTTTAGCAGATGATCAAAGCTCGCCACAGCGCCTAGAGGCGATTCAGTTCGCATTGTGCGCTATACAAGTATTTCATTCATTCATTTATGACGTCAGTACACAAGCTCCTCCCTATGTGGCGTTTCGTCACAAAAGGACGTCGTCTGGGGATTGGCTGATGTGTCTGAGTCATCACAAGGTACCTATATAGTATATAATAGAAAGATAAAGGCTACGCCATTTGAACTAATGGCATGCCAGAACAAGTGGAGCAAGCATAGGGAATATAGAAAACAGATCTCGCAGCACCATCTACTGGCTGAATAGGATATCAATTAACTATATTAACAACGGAACACGCCGGAACAGCACAGCCTCACTAAACGTCTGCCGCAAAAAATAAAAATGACATAACTAAAGTACAAATGCATATAAAACCAGATTTAATACCTTTAAATAATTAAAACATAAATACCATCTACATAAAATCGCATTAATGATACCTTAAGTTTTTCAAAAAAAGAGAAAAAAAAATATTTTTAAATTTAGTTTAAGCATTATTAAGAAAACAGTTTATATACCAATCAACATTTAATCCGAAGGGCACTTAAGATTTTAAATCAAAATCCTCTTTGTTTTGAGCCTAGAAATCACTCTAATTTTATTGGTACCCCTCCAATGCAGACAAATTTTGTGAATCGGGAGAAATAAAGTCCCTTTGATTTGTTTGTCATGGTGTTTAGCATAATGCCTAGTGAGATTATGTTTAGTAAAGCCTCGTTTGATGTTACCCACATGTTTTTCCAAACGCACATGTAGAGCCCGTTTAGTACGCCCAATGTACTGTTTGGAGCATGGGCACTGAAGTATACTACACACTCCATAGAGCATGTAATAAATGATTCTATGTTATAAAGCCTATTGGTTTGGGTAGAATTAAATGTTTCGCATTTTCTTCCTCTAAAGGAGTTAATCTGGTAAAAAAAATATATATTTCCTGCAGAAGAAAAAGCTGTTCATTGTTTGAAAAAACTAAACCATTTTAGAAGGATCTATGACATTAGGGGCAATGCTATGACGCAAAGAGGGGGCCCCCCTATAAATAATTACTGGTCGATCAGGAATAACTGGACCTAACATTTTATCATTTCTCAATATATTCCAATATTGAAAATCTTTCTAACCGAAAAATGCTGGCTGGAATATCTGGTAATCATGAAATAACCAAATTTATCAACCTGTTGGTTAAGTCTCCTTGGACCATTAAGCATACCTTCTTTATCCATATCAGCAACTTTTTGGATAATCTCATCCATCTCCTGATCACTATAACCTTTATCCGTGAATCTAGTTTTCAAAACAAGAGCTTGTTGCTGGTAATCAGATAAAGAAGTGCAGTTACATTGTATACTCTGAAATTGAATCTTAGGGACAGCTTTTAGCTATGCTGAATGATGGCAACTATTAAGCGAAATGAACGCATTATGGTCCCTTTCCTTAAAAAAAGTAGTAGTACCCAAATCATTGGAGTTCAGGTTGACAAAAAAGGCTTCTAAAGAAGGTAAGTCGCCTTCCCATAAAAGAAGTACATCATCAATGTACCTTTTCCAAAGGCGCAACTGTGACGGAGGATCCACATCCCACATCTATTACTTCTCGTTCCCAACAAGCCATAAATAGGTTCGCCAAGCTCGGTGTGAGCTTAGCACCCATGGTGACACCACAGGTTTGTAAAAAGAAGTTACCCCCAAACCAAAAATAGTTATGGCTTGTGGCAAAAACCAGACGATTGATAATAAAAATCCTTCTGAATGGTGGTTAAAGTATGGTCTATATAGACTCTCATGAATTTTGGGAAGGTAATACATAACCAGCACTCTTGGTGCAGAAGGTACAAGATATGCTTTTTCTTTATTGTTAATGATACCAAGCTGAAACCCATCATCAACTGTGGACAAAAGTTCTTTTTTATTTTTAGCTGTAGGATTTGAAGCCAAAGGGGTATAGGTCCTCCTGTCAGAAAGAAGCCTATTCATCTCTTCTAAATAACTTTTGTTTAGAATAACTACACTGCGGGGTGTATATAAATATCACTACGTGCTCAGATCTGTTTCAGACCTACTTGAAAGTCATTATGACTCCCAGATTTTGGTATTTTATGAGTCACGAGGTCTTTGACAACCATCTCCTTAAAGATTTGTACAGAAGGGGCAACAAAACCTGGAGGGTTAAACAGTGAGACATTAGACAATTTCGTATGATGAATAGTAGCCACACTGTTTCCACCCTCTACATTTTGAGATAAAGTAACCGGGGGGTTAACAGTAGACACACTATTGGTAGTTGCAATCTGAGGTGTACTATAGACACTTAATTGCCTTTGATTCGCTATCGGGTTAGACAAAAAGTGTCTTTTGATGTTAATTTTTCGAATAAATTTGTGGACATCAATAAATGTCTCAAATTTATTGAGTCTATGGGAAGGAGCAAATTTGAGTCCCTGGCTAATAACTTAAAAATAGGGAAAATGAACTTTGAAGGTTGCCACTATAATCCCAATAGGAAAGAAGATGGTCTCCTATTATGATAAAAAAAACAGAATTTATTGAATCACGAGTACTTAGATATGTCTGGTTAGTACACTGTCCCATGTGTATAGAGGGAGACTGAACATAGAAAACCATATAGATGGCCCATGTAAGGATGTCACTGTAGTCCAAGAAAATCCCTTCTGACCGGAGGCCAAACTACTGGGATCACAGTGGAATACCTCAGTTTTATGCAAAAATAAAATAATTCCCCCTGAAGTAGATACGAATTCCCTGTATCCAATACGTGTCAGGGAGGGGACAGGACATCACGAGGAGCAGTTTACCTGCCATAGGAGGAGACGTACATCACCCCCATACATGCTGGCAATAGAGTGGTGCACAAGACGCACTTCACAAATGTGAGTACCCTGTGTTAGGGTTTGTTTTATTTGCTTTCATTAAATTGTTTAAACCTCACTACACTATCAAGCTCTTTTATTTTTGCATAAAACAGAGGCATTCCACTGAGGAGCCCTGGATGCAGTTTTTCCCTTCTGAGCCCAGAGGAGGTTCTAATGCGCATTTAGACTTGGCTTAATTGCTAAGTCGCACGCTCTAAGGTGAGCATTCACTACCTAGGGGATCACTGAAGGGAGGACACCTTGGCACATTTGAACACCTACCAAGTTTTTTTTTGATTGCATGGACTACTCAGTGTATTGATTAGAAGCACAGCAGGACACTTTGTCTGCACACAAGCACATTAATGTTATATTTTTTCACATACACAATATGGACTTTTATGAACTTTTTGAATCTTATGAATTAGTTTTTTCACATGAGCACTATATATTTATTGTGTATTTGAGTTTGCACTCCCTTATTTTTTTATTTACTGGCAATTCACCATTGGTCAATATTTGTGTGTTTTTATGTTATGTATGCATTTGGTATCCAATATTGGGTGTATAATGCATAATACCTAGCACAGCTAGATTTAATAATCTATTTGGATTTTAGCTGCTGTATTTTATATTGATCCAATACCTTTTATATTTATTTTATTTTTGATGAGATCATATTTATAGTGTGGTGTAGTATTTACTCATTGGTGATTATAACTTCCCTCGCCGCCTCACCGATTGTTCCTGAGTGTCCAGGTATCAGACTAAGAATCGGGAGCATTTGCACGAGTATAAGTACTCCTGTAAATACTTGGTATCGGGATCGATACCAATACTAGTATCGGTATCCGGACCGATATCGATACTAGTATCGGGGCAACCTTAGTCTTTACCATCACTTTGTGCTTTCTTATATACATTTTTAACAATCTTTACAGCTGATTCAGCTTTGCCATTAGCATGTGGATCATGTCAAACTCCCATTCAGTGGTACATTTTATGAATTGTAGGCTTGTAAACTGAGGGTCATTATCAGAGATCACTGTATCTGGTTGGCCATGACATGCAAACTGAGCCTTGAACCTCTTAATTGTAACTTCAGCGGATAAGTCAGGAAGAAGGTATTTTTCCCAGAAGTCTGAATAATGATCGACTAATAGCAGGTATTTGTCTGCGTAGTTGAATAAGTCCATACTGATAATCTGCCATGGACGTGTAGGTATCTCATGTGACATCATGGCTTCTTTTTGTTTTAAGTGGACATATTCATTGCAGGAGGGACAATTACTGACAGACTTTTCTTTCTCCATGCATGTTGGGCCAGTAAATAGTATCACAAGGTTGTCTGTAGCATGCTTCACCTCCAATATGGCTGGGTGTATACGTTATAACATCTCTGCTCTGTGACTTCGGCACTATGAACCTTGGACCTTTTGTACAGGATACCATTTTGTATACTGATCTCATCTCTTGTACACACGGTCGGAGATTCTGACGGAATGTTTCCCATCGGACCGTTTTGTCGGATATTCCCACTGTGTGTGGTCTGAATCGGACTGTTTCCATTTGAGTATCCGACTGACCAACTTTTCCAACTTGCTGGTAAAATTTTCCGACAAAATGCTCCGAATGGACTCCGATCATGTGTAGCCTACTCCGACGGACAAGGTGCCACGCATGTTCACAATCAAATTCGGACACGGAAGTGCTCGCTCAGGTAAAACTACTGCTTGTAAACGATATAGCACATTCGTCACGCTGCAATGTTAAAAATTCTTTCATGAAGCGCATTCTCTTGTTCTTTACAATGCTGCAAGAATGAACTTATTGTGATGCTCATAGTAGTCACACACACTTCTCCCAAATGTATTTCTTCAGTGTTTTTTACTCATTTCAGCAATACAATATTTAAAATTGTCACATCTACACTTTTTTTTTTTTGGGGGTAATTTTGTGGTTGTTTTTTTTCATCAACATCTCCTTTTTTGACAGTTTGCTCATCTTTGCATTTTTTGGGGTGTGTTTTGTGTGTCAACTTACCACAACAACATTATTATCTTTTTTGTATTTTCTTTTTTAATCTACAGGAGGTTGTTTATTGTTGGTGCCCCTTGTTATTCATTTCACTTTGTATTTTTGAAATGTACTGCCTGCTCACAAATAACCTGTCCTTTTGGAAGTAAAACACATACGCAAGTATTTCTTCAAACAAAAAAAAACCTTTATTTAGGTGTCAGTAACAGATAAAGAGGGAGGCAGCGATGAAGAAACTGGGGAGATTAGCGAAGCCTTTGGCCCCCAGGGCACACATCAACTATTTAAACGCAAAAATTGGTGGCCTGAGGAGTACATGTCTGAGGGAGAGAAGTCTGGTCCTGAAGTCCAAGAAACCCAGAACAGCAGCAGATGACATCTATGTTCCCAGGCTGTGGTACTACAAGAGGCTGCATCTTCTGTCAGACCAGACTGAACCCAGGTAATCACACTCTGGTCTTCCTGCCACACTTCATTCCAGGCTGTGGCTGTGGCTGTGGTGCTGGAGGTGTTGCAGAAGGAGGAAGAGGGGCATGGGCCAAATCACACAAATATGTTGCTTGTGTGATTTGGCCCAGCAGACCCTTGTTGAGGGTGTGTATAATTAGCTCCTCACACAAGAGCTTTTGCCCCTCCTCCATTTTCTCCAGTTTGCATGCAGCCAAGGCGGCAAAGGCCTCTTGATAGGTGGGGGTGGCTTGGAGGGCCGTTGAAGCCTCCCTGATCAGCCTCAGAGCCGACTCCTCCACATCCCCCCCCCCTTTCTCGCCCTTTTGCGTGGAAGGCGGAGGGGAGGGACCTGGCATTCTGTCAGGCTCCTCCGCCCGCCCACCGCCTGGCTGCCGCTTACCCCTGCCTCCTCCTGGCTGCCACTTTCTACAGCCACCTCCTGGCTGCATTCCACACCCTGCTCCTGGCTGATGTCTTCCTGTGTATGAAAAAGGGACATAGTTTTAGTTTTTGGTTCATCAAACACACACACAATTTTCACATCAAGACTGTTGCAAACTGTTAACCAATAGAAAAGACTATCATTCTGAGCCCAGCATTTTTCATTCTTGTCCCAAAGGTTTTGGCCACTACTGTCTATTGATATGTGAAACACTTTCTAAAATCAGCAATTAGTGAGCACAAATCAAGTTAACATCATTCATTTTTACTCCCAAAATATGTACAACAATACTATACCTGGCTCAAGCTGGACTCCCCCAGTTCTTCCTGAGTGGAAGACCCTGGTTGGGTGTCGGAAGACTCAGTGGGTGTGGAATGTAGCATAGGACGTGTGGAAGGAAGGGTAGAGAGTGATTCTCTGACCTCAGCCTGGTCTGACAGAAAATGCATCCTATTATAATACCACAGCCTGGGGACATAAACCTCATCTGCTGCAGCTCCAGATTGCATGGACTTCAGCACCTTCTTCCTCTCCTTCAGATATGTACTCCTCAGGCCACCGATTTTCACTTTTAAAAATAGTGGATGTCTGCCCTGGGGACCTCCGGCTTCACAAACTCAACCAGTTTCTCCATCGCTGCCTGCCTCTTTAGTCTGCTACTGTAATGAGGGTGCGTCGATTGCCACAGGCAGGGCAGCTCCCTGTATTTATCGATGAACAGAGGGAGGAAACTGTGATCATTGAAACCGTCCATAATCTGTGCAAGACACAACACAAGACAAACCCTAATGTCAGGCTAAACTCCACTAATGCAGGCCTCAATCTAGAAGCATTATAGGCTAGTGATGTACCAAGTTTAAAATTTTACCTTCGTTTTCACGATCGTCGTGTCAGCTTCTCCCTCAGTTCACAGATCGTACATACAACACACGCGTGTTGCGTTTTAGTATACAGTGCGCATGCGTGAAACTCCGCCCGCCCCTGACATTCTTACTAGGCTATTCCCCGCCCCTTCTCTTTCAGCGCAGTGGGGAGAGCACATGGCGGAGAGAACGCAGCTGTGCAATCAGAGTTCCACTAACGAGGAGGAGGGTGAAGAAAGCCCGGAGCCTGAAACGTCCCGATCCAGGAAGACAAGATTTAAGACCTCAAATATGTCTTTTGTAGAGATGTTGGAGATGGTCGACATATTGAAGAGGACTGACTATGATGGGAAGTATGGACCTTACCCAAACCCAAATATCAGAAAGGCCAAGATCATGACTAAAGTTGTGAAGAGTCTTCTGAAGAATTTTGGGGTACGCCGATTCAAGGATTCACTGAGAAAACGCTGGTCAGACCTGAAACTGAGGGAGCACGATCAGTACAGAAGGATCAAGCGTGTTCTTAAAAAAAGTAAGTAGTTGTCGCGTGTTCATATGATTATTCTTGCTTGCATACATGCTTTGATTTCATGTTGTGCAGTTTAAAATGGCCACTTTCAAGTTCATGGTTTCATTCGTTTGTAAACATCGTTCTGCAGGTAAGTATTCCAGCTTTAGAAAGTGTCCACAAAAATGTTCTCACCTTTAAACCCGGCCAAAAAACACAATTGTACCACACTTCCAAGCAATGTTTCATATTCCTATTTCTGCCCTCTGTGTGCTAAGTATTCCTTTTTTACATTCTCATAGGGGAGAGAAGACTCGGGAAGTCTGAGGACACCAGGGACCCCACCCCTCCCAAAGAAGGCAAAATTCCAACACCAGAAGCAGATGAGCAGGAGGAGGAAGAGGAAGGAGAGATCGTTGAAGTTGGACAAATTGTCACCACAACAGGTAAGTGTCGGAGACCACAGCTTCCGGTAAGCTCATCAATGTATGTCGGCATATTTATAATACATGGTGTGTTTTTTTGCTTTTTTTTGTAAGTGATGTAGAAGAAGAATCACATTTTACCAGTGAAAGTGCCCAGATCCTGATTGTGGAGATAATGGGGTGCAATCAGGATTTAGAAAATATACAACAGAAAATATACACAAAACATCAATGATGTTCAAAATAAAATGAAAAACATCACTGATGTTTTGGGGAGAGTGTGAAACACCCCAAACTAGCTAGGGTTTTATTTTTGTGTTTTTAACCACTTCCCGACCAGCGCACGACGATGTACGTCGACAGAATGGCACGGGCAGGCATATTGGCGTACATGTACGTCCAATATTCGATGCCGCCCTGCCATCGGGAGCGCGCCGCCAGCGGCGCGCTCCCGCGCTGGTCGGGACCCCCGTGAGTCCGGTCGCGGGACCCGCGGACTCGATCGCTGCGGGCATCCCCGCGATCGTCTCACGGAGCGGCCGAATGGAGGAAATGCTGTATAAACAACATTTTTCCATTCTGCCTAGCAACTAGTGACGCTGATCTCTGCTCCATGTGATTGGAGCAGAGATCAGTGTACACTAAATGAAAGCCCAACCCCCCCACAGTTAGTAACACACCCCTAGGAACACTTAACCCCTACACTGCCACCCGCTGGTTAACCCTTTCACTGCCAGTGTCATTTACACAGGAATCACTGCATTTATATAGCAGTGATTACTGTATAAATGACAATGGTCCCAAAAATGTGTCAAAAATGTCCGATGGGTCCCCGACAATGTCGCAGTCACAATAAAAATCGCAGATCGCCGCCATTACTAGTAAAAAAAAAAATAATAAAAAATTATTAATAAAAATGCTATAAAACTATCCCTATTTTGTAAACGCTATAACTTTTGCGCAAACCAATCAATAATTGCTTATTGCGATTTTTTTTACCAAAAATATGTAGAAGAATACGTATCGGCCTAAATTGAGGGAAAAAAATGTTTTTTTATATATTTTTGGGAGATATTTATTATAACAAAAAGTAAAAAATAATGCGTTTTTTTCCAAATTGTCGCTCTATTTTTGTTTATAGCGCAAAAAATAAAAACCACAGGGGTGATCAAATACCACCAAAAGAAAGCTCTATTTGTGGGAAAAAAAAGGACGTCAATTTTGTTTGGGAGCCACGTCGCACGACCGCGCAATTGTCAGTTAAAGCGACGCAGTGCCGAATCGCAAAAAGTGGTCTGTTCTTTGACCAGCAAATTGGTCCGGTCTGAAAGTGGTTAAACAACAACTTTTGTCTTTTACAAAAAGCCAAATTTGGAAGATGCACAGTGTGTCAACATGCGCTATCTCCCATCATGGGGGATCAATGTACGTGCCCCAAAACATGTACATTGATCCCCCATGATGGGAGATAGCACATGTTGACACACTGTGTGCATCTTCCAATTTTGGCTTTTCCAGGGGTGACACCCCATGTGATGAAGGCAATATCAGCCCAGTTTGTACATACTCATGTCTAATATTGTCTTCACTTTTCAAAGTTGAACTTTGTAAGTTCCTGTGTTCTGTATGTTACGCTTTGATACATGCCTGTTACCACAAAAACACCAAGTTACCCAAAAATGACCTTAAATAATGTTTTTGATACACCCAATATGTTGGTTTGTTGTAAAACCCTTTTCTAAATGCACATGTGAGTGTGCTTTGATTAAAAAGTGAAATTATCAACAATGTGTGGCTTCCTTTTACAATGCGCAAAAGCAGTATTTGCAGTAAAATTTTTGTTTTCGGTGACAATGGTTGTTATTTACTAAAGGCGACTCCACTTTGCACTCCAAGTGCAGTTTGAGGTGCACTTTTGCAGTGCACTTGTAGTGCATAGTGGATGTGCCTTTAGTAAATAACACCCACAGTGGTGTGTTCATTTTCACAATCATTCATTTTCCTGACCCCACATATTTCTGCCATGGTGCTGAAAATGAGCAAGATTTTGGTCAGTAATGCACTACATACATTAGTTAACAAAAACAAGGTGTGTGTGTGTGTGTGTGTGTGTGTAGCAGACCCACAACATAATAAGATTATCTGAAGAAGAGACTGTCCCCTTATCTCGCTCATGAACTTAGGTTTGCACTGTTGTAGAAAAGGGCACAACAACAAAAATCAAAAATGCCGCTCAGACATTGTCTGGCATATCAATGGCCCCCCTACCCACAAAGTACTCCATGTATTGGGTTCGGACCTCACGGGCGCTTTGGGGGGGCAAGCCAGGACGAGCAGCTTCAAGGCCCGTGCGGTTCTCATTTTCAAGCAAGTCTGCATCTTGGCCAACTGAGACCACATAGTTTGCTGAATGTCTTTTTAAGAAATTGTGCAGAACACAGCAAGCAAGCAAGCACTATGTGATTTATTTTATATTCCGCCATGTGGATAGGCATTAAAAAAAAGGCGGAACCGGCTGGCCAGTATTCCAAAAGTGTTCTCCACGACTCTTCTGGCTCTGGCCAGCCGGAAATTAAAAATCCTCTGGTCTGGGATGAGGGTCCTCATCGGGAAAGGCCGCATCAGATGGTTTGCCAGGGCAAACGCCTCATCCGCAACAAAGACAAACGGGAGTCCTTCCTGATTCTCCTCTGGGGGTGGCAAGCCCAGACTGCCACTCTGGAAACGCCAGTAGAATTCCGTCCGTGCGAACACTCCACCATCCGACATCTGGCCATTTTGCCCCGCGTCCACATATAAGAAGTCATAGGTCGCAGACACCACCACCAACATCACGATACTATTAAACCCCTTGTAGTTAAAATAGTAGGACCCCGAGTTGGGGGGTGGGACGATGCGGACATGTTTCCCATCATTTGCACCTCCACAATTGGGAAAGTCCCAATGACTGGCAAAGTGGGAGGCCACAGTCTGTCATTCCTGTGGCGTTGAAGGAAACTGTGGAGTGAAACAAGACAAAAAATTAGTAATTTTGCAAATCAACATTGCAAGCAGATTAGACACCAACATTTTTGGCCAAGATCAGTATGAGTATTTAAAGCCTAAAGTATAAGGTCCCCTTTACAGAGTCATCACCCCCCCATCCCCCCCATCTGATGGGCCCTTGCTAAAAATGAAGGGGGGGGGGGGTGTTTTGGACAGGTAACCCTCTCCACTTGATTGAGAGCTGAATGCCTAAATGTGTGATACTTTGGGAAGCCCCTCCTTACTTACACTATTGGCAGCCCACCGGACAGGTAAGAAGTGTCATAATACCAAAAATTGAAAAAAAATTTAAGCACATTTTGACATTCTGCTATTACATATCAAGATAATAATAGGGGAAAAAATAAATACAAATTATAGCATTTGAAAGTATTGAGGCAGGCCCTTGCACTACATGCTTTGGTGAACTCGTCCATAAATGTGACCATCAAAAAGGTAGGTAGAGTGTGTATTGGGTTTGGTAAAGTCAGCAGATAGAGGATTGCTAGCAGCTGACCTAGCAGTTGGGGGGAGGGGGGTTCCTAATGAGTTTGGCATAACCAAAAAAAAAGTTACTCTGCATGAATTGAAGCACACACATAACATTTGTAGACATTTTAGGGGGTGTTTAGGAGAAAACAATACTATGGAGCTGACAAAAGACATTGGTAAGTGACTAGACTATAGTTTTATGGGCCAAGAAGAGCATGGTGGGAAAGTTAGTGAGGCAAATATGCATGAGGACAAAGGGGCAGAGCATATGAATTAGAGCATATTGCAATCATGGTAATTAGGGAAGGAGGAAAGAAATGCAAGACATTAGCAATCATTCAATACATACAATGTGATATTAAAGGATAAAACTTACCTTCATATAGTCCTTCTGCAGGACCTGAATGATGGCAGAACAGGCATCTGGAATAATGATCCCCAAAGCCTGGGGGGAGATGCCTGTGGAGAACTTCAGGTCCTGAAGGCTTCTCCCTGTGGCCAAGTAGTGCAATGTGGTGATGAGCCTCTGCTCGGAGTGATGGCTTACCGCATGCAGTTACCTGCCTGGTGATATAAGGGGACATCAAAGCCAGCAGACGGTGAAAAACGGGGTCCGTCATCCGGAGATAATTCCTGAAATCATCATGATTATTCTCACGGATCTCAAGGAGCAAAGGCATGTGCGAGAACTGGTCACGCTGGCGCAACCAATTCTTGGTCCACAAACGCCTCCCCTCCCTGTTCATGGACCGGGTTTGTGTCAAAGTAAGAAACCCCAACACGAAGTCCCTGCACAGCACAAACTCTACGATGAGTACGTACAGGAAATATGGTTTGAAAATGGTCGGCTGGTCAGAACGGACAACAGAAAGCACTGATAAACAGCAATGCCTGAAAGAACGACCTGAATAGCCGAAACAAGCAAACAATGCAAATGCAAATCAAAGCATACTAAAAAAGGAAGAAAAACTCCCCCAGGTGGGGTTTTTTGGCAGCAAACACAAAGAAATAAGGCGAATAACCTCTATAGATATAATAATTTATTAAGATGAGAGAAAAACTTCATAACATAATAGTTAAAACATGAGCTCCAGTAGGAATTGTATAATAAAAAATAGAAAAAATATACGCGGATACAATGTAACAGTCAATTCTGTCCTATCAACACTGTACAATTACATATAAGAAATGTACAGTGCTGGGAATACTGACGCGTTTCAACCCTCGCTGGGGTCTTCAGAGAAAGAAATGTATGTGGGGGAAGTATATAGAAATTATTCCTCATCCATACTATAAATATGTTAAATGACATACGGTGCATGTGATTGGTATAGTTACCCCATCCACTGTATCCACAAAGATGACAGATTTAGTTGTTATTCCCACATGGAAAGTTTTTTGCTTAAAAGAAAAAACCCCTTGGTTGCAGAATCCTAAGGCACTCCACAGGTATCGCAGACCGGGGACAGGATGGCGCCCACCAACACAGCTTACAAGAGGTCACGCTTTAAGTAGCCCCACCCTCCTACCAAACCGGAGAGAGGGGGGACACCCACCACCCACCCTGACTGCAGGTGAAGGCGTGCAGCACCTACGGCATATAATATTTGCTATAATCAAAGCATACTATACCAAGATATAGTCCACAATGAGAAACTAATGCTTACTGACTACCTGCACTGATTATCAGATACGCAAAGACAAGCAGAAACTGAAGAGCAGTACCGAACTGAAGCACAAATCTGAAAAGCGCGAATCGTCTCTCATCAAACTTCTACTAACACGCGATAGACACGAGATCAGCAGAAGGAGCCCAAAGGGTGCCGGACGTGGTGCTGAACTTCTTTTCTAGTGCCGCCGTATGCAGCTTACGTCACCGCGTTCTTGGCAACCGGAAATTCCGACAACTTAGTCCGACCGTGTGTATGCAACATCACTTCCCCACCTCTTCCGGAATTAATCAGTCGGAATAACTCAGATGGATTTGTTTGTCGGAATCTCCGACCGTGTGTACAAGGGCTAAGGCTGGATTCACACCTATGCATTTTTAGTGCTTTTTGCATTTTGCAGATTTGCACTACAATCCATTTAACATGGTTTCCTATGGAACACGTTTTGTAGTGCAAATCTGCAAAATGCAAAAAGCACTAAAAATGCATAGGTGTGAATCTAGATTAAAGGACCATTATTCCCTTACAATTGCAGGTACAACTTATTTTTCATATGGCCATCCACTCAAAACAATAGACTTCAAAGCTTGTAAACAAGGGTGGGGCCAGGTGGGTGCTTGGGTGTGCCGAAGCTGCCCCAAAAAGTCTTCAAAGCACCCCCAAAATTTCTACAGAGATATTAAAGGACAGTCTCAGGATTTTTATAAAAATTATTTGGTACCTGCTGTGAATCCTGTCTGTAAGAGGATAGGGACTCTTTTGTTAAGTGGAGGGATACAGCTGAATAAGCCGCTAATGATCCGTTAGGCCTGGCAGGGGCTGGGTGGTGAGCCTGCATCAGTGGCAGATTGATCCAGTGCTGGTGATGAGCCTGCATCAGTGGCGGATTGATCCAGTGCTGGTGGTGAGCCTGCATCAGTGGCAGATTGATCCAGTGCTGGTGGTGACATGTGCTATTTCCTGCATTTGCTGTCAAAAGATGAATAGGATGGAAGCAGCCGAGAGAGCCCAGCCCTGTGCAGTGCCCCAGGAACCTGGAGAAAGCAGGTATTCTAAGGAGAGAGAGAGGAGGAGAGCAGCTGTGTTTCCTTACATGGTGGGAGGGAGGGAGCAGAACGGAGCTGCTGCACTCAGTACATTGCTGACTGAGGCTGTCAGTGTCAGACGACAGGGGGGGGGGGGGGCTTTCCAGTCCAATTATCTATAGCATCATGCTG
This sequence comes from Lithobates pipiens, assembly GCF_037356315.1. Lineage (NCBI taxonomy): Eukaryota > Metazoa > Chordata > Amphibia > Anura > Ranidae > Lithobates > Lithobates pipiens. Next base: position 83,391,909 of record NW_027507685.1, read on the forward strand.
CATTACACAGGTATTGATAGAGGGGCATGCCTAATGTGGACTGAGTAGTGGGAATATCAGCCCGTTTATTGGGCTTGGGCACATGTACTGCAATTATTGGAATGCCACGCAGATCAGGAGTGCCTGCTACTTAAAGTGCCCAAATGATGATCAGGTGCCCCCATAACAGTGCACCATTGGACTCTATGGGATCACATTCCTGCTCTTGCACTGTGTATGGGGTCACCATTGTGCTGTGGGCACTGTGTATGGGGTCACTGTTGTGCTGTGGGCACTGTGTACAGGGCCATTCTCCTGCTCTGGGCACTCTAAAGGGGCCACTGTTCTGCTCTGGGCACTATAAGAGGGAACTCTCCTGCTGTGAGCCCTGTATGGGATCACATTCCTGCTCTTGCACTGTGTATGGGGTCACTGTTGTGCTGTAGGCACTGTGTATGGGGTCACCGTTGTGCTATGGGCACTGTGTATGGGGTCACTGTTGTGCTGTGGGCACTGTGTATGGGGTCAACGTTGTGCTGTGGGTGCTGTGGATGGGGTCACCGTTGTGCTGTGGGCATTGTGTACAGGGCCATTCTCCTGCTCTGGGTACTCTAAAGGGGCCGCTGTTCTGCTCTGGGTGCTATAAGAGGGAACTCTCCTGCTGTGGGCACTGTATATGGGGTCACTTATGTTCTGGGCACTGTAAGGGGAGCACTCTCCTGCTTTGGGTCCTCTAAAGGAGGGACTCTCCTGCTCTGGGCCCTCTAAAGGGGGCACTCTCCTGCTTCGGGCCCTCTAAAGGGGGCACTCACTCTATGGGGTCACTCTCCTTCTCTTTGCACTCTAAAGGGACACTCCTAATCTGGGCACTCTAAGGGGTCACTCCTGCTCTGCACTGTACAGTTCATAGGTGAAATATTCCAACAAAGAAGCGTTCACAAACTAAATCCAAATGATAAGTATCCACCACTAGTGCAGCACGTCACCTAGGAATAAGCATAGGATCCCTGTCATGTTTAAGGTCATAGTGTTTAGACATATGGGGGGTTATTTACGAAAGGCAAATCCACTTTGCACTACAAGTGCAAAAGTGCACTTGAAATTGCACTGAAAGTGCACTTGCTAGTGCAGTCGCTGTAAATCTGAGGGGTAGATCTGAAATGTGGTGAAGCTCTGCTTATTTTATTATCCAATCATGTGCAAGCTAAAATGCTGTTTATTTTCCTTGCATGTTCCCCTCAGATCTACAGCGACTGCACTCCCAAGTGCACTTTCAGTGCAATTTCAAGTGCACTTTGGATTTGCCTTTTGTAAATAACCCCCATTGTGTTTGTCAAAACCCTTTTATATTTTCAATATGCTCACTTAATCCGACGTGCAACATTCGGATGGTGCGTGCGTGAATCGCTTTTTTGGAGATTAGTGGAGCCTTTTTATCTTTTATCCTTTCAAGGCTTTTATGTATTATGAACCTGTTGGTACCTTTTTTGAATAAATTAGTCAAAGGTATCTCTGCACTATTGGAGTCTTTTTTCTCCTTATAACTTATTGCGGAAATCCATTGGATGACTACATCCCACTGGTGGAAGGAAACGTCCATTGATGCGCAGTGATCGTCTCCTGACAGAAGTGCCTTTGAAACCACTTTCCACAGACGGTTACCTGTGAGGACAGTCCGTGGTACTCCAACAGTTCTACTGAGCCTTATGTGACCCCCCCCCCCCCGAACAAGGGTGGTCGCTGTTTTTTTGGTAAGCCTCCATTGCTTATTCCAAGGTTTTCATTTGTGAACACTTCTTTGTGGGAAAATTTCACCCATGAACTGTTTTTGTTTGATACACGTTTTGTTGCTCATTGGATTGATCATATTAACACACATGGACTATTATGTTTTTTTGATTATTTATAATACATCTTTGTATAATCTCGGTTCTTATTCATAATCACTTGCATTATTAGTTTATTACCCAGCGCTGCTTTTTTTGTCTATATATACAATGGGAGAGACCATGAAAAAAAAAACATGGACTGTGTGTGGATAGGGAAAATCCTCTGCAGTTCCCTGCGTTGACTCCTTGTGGGCAACCTTGGTCAGAGGCGCATGGTAGGGTCAGATAAAACTCACAGAGAAGAGACGAGGAGGGTCTCTTAATGAGTGTTTTGTCTATTGTCATAAACCCCTTCTATCCATGTAGATAAGTGGAGACTATTTTTGTAAATCTGCAAATTTGCTGTACTATTTGTTTTAGAGGCAAGAGGGTATAGGCAAAAGTAGAGAAGACTGGCCAGTCATTATGGGCATTAAATTAAGGGAATGAAGGGAGAGAGGCCTTCAGAAAATGCACAGTGCAAGATGAGCGCTAGAGAATATATGAACCGAAGGTACAGTTCTGCCTATACTGAGCCCCTAGATAAATGGGTAGAATGGATAAAGGGAACAGCTAAACCTTTAAAATCTGAAGGGACTTTTGATTTACAAGTATGGCAAACTTTTCTGCACGATTATGGCCCACTACTGTGCAGTGAAGGAACGTGGAGAATAGCTTGCACATGGGAGACAGAAGCTAAAGTAGCAAATCAAACTGGCTTGATGGAGATGTTTAATAAAAGTACTGCCCAAATTTACTACGTTTGGCCAGAAGACTCTATAGAGGAGGACCCCCCACCTTATGTGGCTGCCAGTTTGGCTTTAAGGGGTCCACACACAAAAGCAAAATAATTAGATTACATGGAACACACAAAAGATGAGCTGGGAAATATAGTAGAGAGCAGAGGTTTAACAGCCCCATATCAACCTACAAAGAGGGATTTGGCTCGTATCCAAGAAACAGATGATTGGCATAAATCAAAAGGCACATATTAAAAAAACTAGATCTCTCTGAACTTAAGGCTTTGGCCAGAGAAAGAGAGAGAGAGAGTCTGAACTTCCGGAGCAAACCATCATTTCAAAATTGTGGCAGCAAGAAAAAGATAGAAAGAAGGGAGATGCCACCCCTTCTGCCCCGGTCACAGAGCAATCTGTTGCAGTTTATCCTGTCAGAACCCAATTCGTTTTTGGAGGTAATGCCATTGACAGTAAGTCTCAAATTAAATGGCATGTATATTTTAGTCCCCAAGATATGAGATCCATATTAGAGGGATTGGGAGATCCTAGAAAGAATCCAATTGGGTTTGCAAGCAAACTTGTCACAGGAAACATATGAGGCTTCTTCTACTGACATTCATCAGCTTCTTATTAAAGCAGTGGGAAGCAACATGTATGGCTATATACTTAAAGAATGTGGTGTAGATGTCAAAAATCTAGGTAAGATGGTTAGTGGATGGGAGGTTTGTGAGAAATTGAAGGAAAAATTGGCCCAAATAAATGGACAAACCAGACATGTTGAATTTATGAATGCTAAGCAAGGGAAATATCCTCATATTCAGGGGCTTATTGGAGGAGGTTAAGTGATATGGCTGAGGAAGCAGGCCTTAAAATACAGGAAGAGAAGGCGTGAGAAACTGCAAGTCCATCTACAGTACACAACTGGTGAAACAAAGGTTTCTTGATGGTTTAATACCCCAGTTGAAAGAAAAGTTGTTCACAGCAAGAACTGAGGCAGGCAATATGTAATCGAGACGTCCTGCCTATCCTGTTATCCATAGAAAACAGGATTAACCAAAAATACAGCAAACCCAAGGTTATGTACATGGGGAAGCAGAGAGGAAGAGGCAAAGGCAATTTCAGAAATCATGGTAATCGGGGACCAATTATATGCTACAATTGTAATGGGGAAGGACACATAGCAAAATTCTGCCATCTTCCTGACCGTAGACTGGAAAAGAGCTTAGAGGCACCTCATGCTGATCCAAGTTCTCCGCCAAAAGCAGTGGATCAGGCAAAGGAAAATGGCATGCCAGTATCAATCATGTTAAATAGGGGAGACAATGGTCCCGAGGCCAGAGTAAAAGTATTTTTACAAGAACTCCCCTATCCTGGAGGAGAAACAGAATTAACCTGTTTAATAGATACTGGTCCAAGCCAAAGTATTTTTAATATAGAGGACTTACCTCCAGGATTATCATCTACAAATGTTATCTCTGGTGTTGGCCTAACTGGGACCTCTACTGATTTGGTTGAGTCCAAGCCACTTAAACTCTGGCTAGGACAGCAAACCGATATTGTCACTAAAGTGTTAGTTTCAGACACAGTTCCTACCAATATTTTGGGAGCTGACATTTTGAACCAAATTTTAGCAAACATAGACTACACTCCTACAGGAGTCCAAGTGGTCAGTAGTTTGTCAGGAGAAGTTTTAAATACTGCCTGTGGAGTATTTTTAATCCAAGACTCCACTCCGCCATTTCCACCAGAATTGAAATTGATTCCTGCTGAATTATGGGCCACCAGCAAATATGATGTAGGTCTTTTGGATTGCACCCCAGTCATGATAAAAATTAAACCAGGAGCCCATCTCCCACAGATTAAACAGTACCCACTGGGTATTGCTCAGACTGAGGGGATAAAGGATCAAATCACTCAACTGAAAGCAGCAAGGGTTGTTGTACTAATTAAGTCCAAAGTTAATACACCCCTGTTCCCAATTGCAAAGAAGCCAGACAAGAAGGGTGGGCAGTTGACATACCGCATGGTGCATGATTTGAGAGCCATCAACAATATAATTGAGGCAGATACCCCGATCGTGCCCAATCCCCGCACTTTACTAAGTGGAATACCTGCCTCCAGCACCTGCTTTACAGTGATTGATCTTGCAAATGCTTTCTTTTCGGTGCCCCTGCACCCAGATTGCTGGCACTTTTTTCTTTTACCAATGATGCCCAAAAGTTAGCATGGACAAGACTGCCCCAAGGCTGTGTGAGTAGCCACTTTGAATATAATACTGTGTTAAAGCAAGTATTGGACCAATGGTCCCCCTCACACCCAAACACAGTTTTGCTTCAGTACATTGACGATTTGCTTATTTGTTCTGATATAAAGGACATTTGTAGCAGAGAAACAGTTAGCCTTCACATGTTTCTCTATAACCGTAACAACAAAGTTAGCAAAGATAAGTTACAATACTGCCAAGAGAAAGTGATCTTCCTGGGTAACTGCATTTCACATGGAATCCGTCACCTAGCCCCAGATAGAGTTAAAACTCTACAAAAATTTAAAAAGCCAAGAAATGTAGGGCAACTATGTGCCTTCCTGAGGTTAGTGAGATATTGTAGGGACTGGATTCCAAATGCATCAGAACTTATGGCTCCTCTATATGAGGCTACCACTAGAAACCCTTTCAAACTCACATGCGACAATGAATTGCAGAAGAAGGAGCTTATTAAAATTTTGTCTGAAGCTCCTGCCATTGGACTTCCTGACTATACTAAGACTTTGGAAAAGGGGATAGGGAGCCTGGTTCCCATCTCAGACTACCCAGGGCAAGGATGAGCTAACGGACTATTGCGGTACATGTAAACATACAGATCACAAATTAATAAAAATAAGATATAACCAAAATGTATTTGAACAATAAAATCAATTCTCATCAAGTAAATTCATACAGCTGGTGACGTATATACAACTAGTTTCGCTCTTAAGTGAGCTTCTTCAGGAAAATACATACGTCTATAAAAGAACACATGATAATAATACATCAAATAAAAGTTTGTTAACTTTACAAAACCAATTAACAGAGTATAGTGGGAAAAAAATACACACAAAATCGCAAACAAAAAAAAAAAAGTAGTGGTGTGGCTCTTGCCCACAATGTCTGGAGGACCCCCAAGAGGGTCTCACCCGGCGACTGGGGGAGGCATTGAAGACAGACAGAGCGGCATCTGGGTACCAACATATATAGAATATATATGATGATTGTGTGTAAGAGAACATATTTGGGAGGGACAGATGATGAGGTCCGACATTACATGTATCCCCAGGGTTACTGAAAACGTGTGTGCTATGGGATGAAGTGATGATGAGGGGGGGGGGGGTGCAAGTGACAGTGATGTGGGTGAGCCCCGAGGAATTGGGGGGAAGGGAAGGAAAAGGGGGGGAAAAAACTATACGAAGACTTTGTCGTTGTTCTGTAATGAAGTCAATGGATTTGCTGCAGGTGTACTCACCCAGCTACGTGGAGACAAACAGAGGTCTGTGATGTATGTATCCACCTCATTAGACCCTGTTATTAAAGGCTCCCCCAGTTGTATGTGAGCCATAACAGCCTGCATTTTGCTGCTAGACAAAGTAACTGAGCTTGTAGTAGATTCTGCTCTGATCCTGTATGTTCCACATGCAGTACAGGAAATCATGAAGCAAGTAAATACCAGAAGTGTCTGCCAGTAGATTTGACAAGTACCAGTCTGCTCTTTTTTCTACATCAAATTTAACAATCAAACGATGTGTTACTTTAAATCCAGCTACTCATCTTCCTATAATTGATGAGGAAGATGCAACAAATGGTACTGATTTAGAATCAGAGAGTTTTTTTCATGATTGTATGACTCTGATGGAGGTAGAAAGGGCCTCTGTCACACCAACAAAAGATGGGCCTTTATCAGATTGTGACACACACTTATTTGTAGATGGTTCCAGATTTTACACTGTTGATGGTCAGCCACACACAGGGTTTGCTGTAACCACTACAGACACCATTTTACATCAGGAAGCATTGACACCCCAGATGTCAGCACAGGAACTGAGTTGTGTGCTGTAGTCAAAGCATGTCATTTCCTAGAGAATCAAAGGAACAACATCATCATTTTTTCAAAGGATATCACTTCAGGATTTTCTTGCAGTGACTGGCGTGAATCCAGGTGGGCTTTCCTTCCAACTTGACAGCAGAACCCGTTGTCAAAAGCACCAAATGTGGTCCGACAAATTTTGGTTCTAGCGGCTTTCTGAAGTGTCGCTTGACCACCACCCAGTCACCTGGCTGGATTCTGTGAATACCTGAAACAGAATCTGGGTTGGGGGATAGATTTATAAATAGAGATGGACGAACTTCCGACGGTACGTTTCGCGAACGCGAACGCGGCCGAAAGTTTGCGGCGGGCCCCATTGACTTCAATGGCAGGCGAACTTTAACCACTTCCCACCCGGCCAATGCACATATACGGCCGGGTGGGAGCCGCCTACTCCTGATATGACGTTCAGGAACGTCATTCAGGAGTAGCGGGATCGCGCGCGCGCGCGCCCGCGCAGCGGCGCGATCCCGATGCGCCCGTGTCACCCGGACACGGCGCATCTCAGATCGGCAGGAGGGCTCTGTGATTGGCCCTCCTGATCACATGACGGCCGTGTCCAATCACGGCCGTCATGTGATGTAAACAAACAGCCGGTTGCTAGGCAATCGGCTCCTCCTCTCCTCACACAGAAGTCATCGCTGTGGAGAGGAGAGCAGATCGCTGCAGCCGGCTGCTGATCAGTGAGTATGAGCTGCTTTTTACAGCTTTTTACTCACTGATCACCAGTCTAGTGTACACAGTAAACACACCACACAGTAAACACATCACACAGTATAAACACAATGTCCCCACACATGTCCCCAAAACATACATGTCCCCAAATAATAAAAACACATGTCCCTAATAATAAAAACATGTCCCCCACATATGTCCCACTAAAATCACATGTCCCAATGATTATCTGCACACATATGTACGTGATCACCTGCACACATATGTACATGATCATTTGCGTACATATGTCCGTGATCACACAAACCAATTATTATACACTTAACGGATTTTTTTTTACCAAAAACATGTAGCAGAATACATTTTGGCTTAAATTTATGACAAAATTTGATTTTATTGGATTTTTATTGAAGTAGAAAAAAGAAAATATTGTTTTTTTTTTCCAAATTTCCGCTTTTTTGCGCTTATATCGCAAAAAATAAAAAACGGAGTCGTGAATAAATACCACCAAAATAAAGCTCTATTTGTGCGAACAAAATGATAAAAATGTCATTTGGGTACAGTGTAGCATGACCGCGCAATTGTCACTGAAAGCGCTAGAGCGCTGAAAGCTGAAAATTGGGCTGGGAAGGAAGGGGGCGAAAGTGCCCTGTATTGAAGTGGTTAAAAACCTACAGGTCATATTTCCAGCCACAAAATAATTATTAGCTGTGCACACATAGTCCCACCACATGGCCACTGACATAACACATGTATGAAGTGAATCTGGGATCGACAACTACAAGCATTCTTTTTTTATATGTGAAATTTTGACAATTCAGGACTCAGGAGCGCATGAAGGCAATGGAGGAGAGGAAAGGTCAGGGCAGGCTATGTAGGAGATAATCACCAGCAGTGTGATATAGAGCACTGACACCAGCACCGTGATAGAGTGCACTGACACCAGCAACGTGATAGAGTGCACTGACACCAGCAACGTGATATAGAGCACTGACACCAGCAACGTGATATAGAGCACTGACACCAGCACGGAGATAGAGAGCACTGACACCAGCACGGAGATAGAGAGCACTGACACCAGCACCGTGATAGAGAGCACTGACACCAGCACCGTGATAGAGAGCATTAAGACCACACCAGCACTGAGATAGAGAGCACTGACACTAGCGCTGTGATAGAGAACACCGAGACCAGCACTGTGATAGAGAACACTGAGACCAGCACTGTGATATAGAGCACTGACACCAGCACCGTGATATAGAGCACTGACACCAGCACCGTGATAGAGAGCACTGACACCAGCACCGTGATAGAGAGCACTGACATCAGCACCGTGATAGAGAGCACTGACACCAGCACCGTGATAGAGAGCACTGACACCAGCACTGTGATATAGAGCACTGACACCAGCACTGTGATATAGAGCACTGACACCAGCACCGAGATATAGAGCACTGACACCAGCACCGTGATAGAGAGCACTGACACCAGCACCGTGATAGAGAGCACTGACACCAGCACCGTGATATAGAGCACTGACACCAGCACCGTGATATAGAGCACTGACACCAGCACCGAGATATAGAGCACTGACACCAGCACCGTGATAGAGAGCACTGACACCAGCACCGTGATAGAGAGCACTGACACCAGCACCGTGATATAGAGCACTGACACCAGCACCGTGATATAGAGCACTGACACCAGCACCGTGATATAGAGCACTGACACCAGCACCGTGATATAGAGCACTGACACCAGCACAGTAATAGAGAGCACTGACACCAGCACAGTGATAGAGAGCACTGACACCACAACAGCACCGAGATAGAGAGCACTGACAACCACACCAGCACCGTGATATAGAGCACTGACACCAGCACCGTGATATAGAGCACTGACACCAGCACCGTAATATAGAGCACTGACACCAGCACCGTGATAGAGAGCACTGACACCAGCACCATGATAGAGAGCACTGACACCAGCACCGTGATAGAGAGCATTAAGACCACACCAGCACTGAGATAGAGAGCACTGAGACCAGCACTGTGATAGAGAACACTGAGACCAGCACTGTGATATAGAGCACTGACACCAGCACCGTGATATAGAGCACTGACACCAGCACCGTGATATAGAGCACTGACACCAGCACCGTGATAGAGAGCACTGACACCAGCACCGTGATAGAGAGCACTGACACCAGCACCGTGATAGAGAGCACTGACACCAGCACCGTGATATAGAGCACTGACACCAGCACAGTGATATAGAGCACTGACACCAGCACCGAGATATAGAGCACTGACACCAGCACCGTGATAGAGAGCACTGACACCAGCACCGTGATATAGAGCACTGACACCAGCACCGTGATATAGAGCACTGACACCAGCACAGTGATAGGGAGCACTGAGACCACAACAGCACCGAGATAGAGAGCACTGACAACCACACCAGCACCATGATAGAGAGCACTTACAACTACACCAGCACCATGAAAGAGAGCACTGACACCAGCACCGTGATAGAGAGCACTGACACCAGCATCGTGATAGAGAGCACTGACACCAGTATCGTGATATAGAGCACTGACACCAGCACCGTGATATAGAGCACTAACACCAGCACCGAGATAGAGAGCACTGACAGCAGCACTGATACCAGCAACTCGCTGCTGGGCCCCAAAAATATGACACCGATCAACCTCTTCAAACAGTAGGGTACGGGCATATAGTACGGTGTGCTTTTTTTGTACAAGGAAGTGAGCCAAATGTAGAAAAAAGGTCTGTGTGCTCGATTAAATAAATCGTTTATAGAGATATACATGGTTTACTGGTCACATGTGTTGAATTCCTCCGAGATCCATGTCTCATTCATTTTTATAAATTTGAGGTAGTCAACACTGTCGTGAGCTAGGTGAGTGCGCTTATCCGTCACAACCCCCCCTGCTGTGCTGAACGTCCTTTCAGACAGGACACTGGATGAGGGGCAAGCCAACAGTTCCACTGCAAATTGGGCAAGCTCTGGCCAGAGGTCAAGCCTGCCCACCCAGTAGTCCAGGGGTTCATCACTCCTCAGAGCGTCCACATCAGCCTTTAACCCAATGTAGTCAGACACCTGTCGGTCTAGGCGTTCACTGATGCTGGATCCGGATGACACCTGTCGATGGGTCGGCTGAAAGAATTACCTCATATCAGAAGTCACCAACACATCTTCAAACTGCCCTCTTCTTGCAGGCGCTGTTGGATTGGTACCCGCAACTCTTTCTCTCTGAGAGGGAATTGCTCCTCTGCCAGCGCACGCAAAAGCAGAATGCAGCATTTCTCAAAGCAAGGCCTGGAAGTGCTCCATTCTGACAGCCCTCTGTGACGTGGTAACATTTCCGCCATTTTGTGTTTGTACTGGGGGTCTAAGTGCGCGGGGTCAGGCGTGCGCGGCGTTTGCATGCGCGCACTAATGTGATTGGCGCCAGTGGCCCTATTTAAAGGTACAGCTGCAGATGCTCTGTGCTGTTTGTCTGCAGCTAGTACCTGAAGAACCCTGTTATCTGTCTGCTGATTCCTGTTATTTGACCCAGCTTCTGTCTGACTCTGCTGCTCTCTCCTGCCCCGACCCCGGCTTGCCTGACCTTGCTACAGACTGCTTACTGTTGCTGAACCTCTGCCTGTTTGTGACGTTGCACTGTCTACCACCTGTCTGCTTGTCCCAGCCTGCCTTACCTGTCTTGTCTGTACCTATGTTCTGAGACCTTCCAGGATCCGCTGCTGCCTTCCGGGTTCACCGGTCTGCCTGCCCTGGCTCAGCTGCCAGCCGTCTCCTGCTTCCACCAGCTCCTGCAGTTCCAGCATCTGGAGGTTCACCTGCTCTGCTTCAGCTGCCGCATCCAGCCAGACACTCCTATCCCGCTGCGCTCACGTACCACTGTTCTTACTCCAGTGGGACTTGAACCAGAGCCGTAAGAGAGGTCTTCTTCCGTCAAGTCAGGCTCACCACTCAGGTACCTAACAGCTGCAGAACCACTCAGCAGTCACAATGCTGCACAGTGGAAATGCACTATACTATGCTTTCTATATGTGCAAGTATTTTATACATGTATTACACACCTATATACTGCACACCAAATAGTACACCTATACCAGTCCTTACAAGGACCTTTGTGGACCTAGTAGCTAGTGATTTGCAGACTGTAACTCAGTCCCTACACTGATAAAGGACTGCTGCAGAATAGGGAAGTAATCTGCAGCAGTGCACCAGCACCCTATATATTGTACACCTATACCAGTCCTTACAAGGACCTTTGTGGACCTAGTAGCTAGTGATTTTCAGACTGTACCTCAGTCCCTACACTGATAAAGGACTGCTGCAGAATAGGGCAGTAATCTGCAGCAGTGCACCACAACCCTATATATTGTACACCTATACTAGTCCTTACAAGGACCTTTGTGGATCGAGTAGCTAGTGATGTGCAGACTGTACCTCAGTCCCTACACTGATAAAGGACTGCTGCAGAATAGGTCAGCAGTCAAGTATAATTTTCTTTCTATATTTGGAAGAAAGTATATTATACGTGTATAACCCTATATACTGTACACCTATACCAGTCCTTAAAAGGACCTTTGTGGACCTAATAGTAATAGCTAGTGATTTAACTGACTGTCCCTGCTGCACTGACAAAGACAGGCTGCTGCAATCACAAGCACAGCAGTGCACTGAACCCTATATACTGTACACCTATACCAGTCCTTAAAAGGACCTTTGTGGACCTAATAGTAATAGCTAGTGATTAAACTGACTGTCCCTGCTGCACACAGCGTTCTGTCCCTCTCTGCACTGACAAAAGACAGGCTGCTGCAATCGCCAGCACAGCAGTGCACTGAACCCTATATACTGTACTACACCTGTACCATACCAGTCCTTAAAAGGATTTGTGTCACTGCAGTCTCTTCCTGCTCCACAAAGCAACCTCTCCCTATAATGACATAAGAAAGAATGTAAAATGGCCACCAGATCAGGTCTATTTATAATTTAGGGGGAATGTCCAATTGTCCATGTGCTGAAATGTCTCCATTGGCTGTCCTGTACCCCACGATGGATGTGTCATCATGGGTCAAAGTTCTTTCACACTGTAAACACATATGTCCGCTGGGCGAACAGCGGCAATAGTCCGCCAATTGGGGCGAATCGCAAACACGCAAAATTCGCCGCAAAACGTCCGCCGGGCGAACAGTTCGGCCATCCCTATTTATAAACACTTTCATGCATTTTATTCAAAGTTCTTTGCAAAATCTGAACATATTCTAACAGACTAGAGTGAGAAGCCTGCAACTGTTGGGGAAAATATAGCCCTGTTTTGGGTGGCCCTCCAAATAAAATCTCATAGGGTACACCTTAAGCCATCTAGCAACCTCTCTGTCCCCCCCATACCCAGATCTTGACCCCTCCACAACTTAGTCACACTCCGCCAGTTGCGGACTCACCCAGGCCATGACTCTAGGGGGTTTACCCTTTTGAATTATCCCTGTCCCCTATAACCTAGTGCAGCAGCCATCTTACTACACCCATAAGTGCTGGATTCACCTTCAATGGGGACTCTTTTAGTAATTACCACTATCCTGTTACACCCCATAGACTGCCCCTCTACAAATCCTGGCTGATTGTTCTCTACCTGTTCAGGGTCCCGTGTACACCCCATAAAGCAACATGTAGCTACACAACAGTCTTAAAACAGGATATATCCTTGGGACAGGGGTGATAGGATGAACTAAATTCAGAATCACTTTTTTTTGGGGGACGCATGCGAGACGCGATGCAGTTCACCATTTGAAACGAAGAACTCTATCAATTCAGCGAGGATTTAACATAGTGTAAGGATCTATTACTTTAAAGAGTCATTTTTTCTATAAGCATTCCTACAGTTCATACTAGTGCCTGCCGCCGGGCAAGAAGGCGTACAATCGCTGTGTGCAACAGCACTCCTTAATCGCATACCCACTACGCAATTAGGATCAGAAGAATATGGCTCAAAAAGGCGCCAATTCATCACGGGTACAGCCCCCCACAGCCGCCAGTGGCCCTCCATCTAAATCTTCTTCACCTCAAAATAATAGCGATCTCCCCTCTCAGATCACAAAAGCAGACTTGGATTCCAGTTTTTCCAATATCTACGAAAAACTTTAGGCAAAATACAATGTGAACTCCAAAAAACAACAAACACACTCACTCAAGAAATTACTACCTTGGGAGGTCACACAGATGTTCTAGAAACCAAACACAATAAGCTATCACTTGCACACAATGATCTTAGAAGGGACTTTGAACTTTTAGCCGAAAACCATTCTTACTTACAATCTCAAGTGGAAGATTTGGACAATCGAAACCGTAGGAACAACTTAAGTATTAGAGGTATCTCAGAGTCTGTCAACGAACTGATGCCAGCAGTATCCAAACTGTTCCACAATCTCCTCCCTGATTTACCTCCATCCTCATTTGTGTGCGACAGGATTCATAGGGCCTTGCGTCCTAAACCACCCCCAGACAAACCTTCCCGGGACATTATTTTATGCATCTAGGAACATGCATAACGTTGAATTGGATGGCACTAGAATTCAGATATTTCCAGATATCTCACAAGCTACCTTGGAGAGGAGACGCAAAATGAAAGAGATAACTTCGGTATTACAATCAGATACTAGTGGGGTTTCCCATTCAAATTAACAGTGCCACACAATGGCACCACTTATACAGTCTTCAACATCTCAGACGGTAAAGATCTTTGTCCAGTTGGGCCTCCTGGATCCGGGTACCATCGCAAGACCTCCTACCACTCCTCACACTTTACCTATCTAGGCCACCCCGGCTACTCATCGAGGACAAAGAAGATGGCGTCCATCATTCAGAAATTTTGATGCCTGAAGCCATATCTAACTCATACCGGCGGCTGTAACTTCAACCCCCCCCCTTTTTTTCTGGTTCCCCCCCCCCTTTTGGTATTCTCTCACATGATCCTAAAAAATTTTTTTATGGTACTAAAAATGCAAGTGCTAAAGTTGATGTATTATATTTAATACTTAATGGTTCTAAACCTTCATAAGGTATCGGGTTGGTATTACATAATTCCATCCTTTATGATCTCATGTGATCTTATACACCAAACCCCTCCCTCCCCCCCCCCTTTTTTTTTTTCTTCTTTCCCTCTCCAACATGCTTTTATATTTTTTGTTTATAGTATCCTCGCTGAGGCTGTTCTGCTCTGCCTCTGCTAGTTTGTTCCCCTACTCACAAAGGACTCCTAAAGCATGGTTCAACTAGTGGATACAATCCTGCTATCCATTATTTTATGGGTGGATGCTCCATTTGTGTGTAACGGACATTTTTGTCCCCAACAATATTTTTCTTGGTCAGCTAGTGCTTCACGCTGACCCCCGAGTTATTAATAATATTTCTTATAATTACACTAAAATATTCTATTTTTACATATTTTTGAAAAGGTCAAACAAATTTTCTCTTTTACTTAAGCAATTATGATGGTGCGTTATTGTGCATTTTAGCACTCTCACTTTCTAGACGTTCATTATTTATTGGGTTCTATAGTTCAAGCACCCCAACCTACAGTGTTCACTGGTATAGTTACAATACGTTATTTGTTAGAAAAAGGTTAACTAGAAAATGCTTACGCATGATGATGTTAAATAATTTGATGCATGGTATTTTTGAAAATGCGGATGGCAACACAGTGTTTACCAATTTTTTTCTCCATCTCAGGTAACTTTTTATTTCTAGTGTTTGGGATGTCAGCCACACTACCAACACCTCACCAGCTCTCCCATATACCCTGCCCTGGGCCTTGGGATCCATCGCTTCTACCCCATAACCAATGTAGCCTTCTTGCACCTCTACAATGGGTCTCAGGGTGATCTCCCACAATGCCCAGGGCATTAATTCACCACACAAGAGAGGGAAAGCTTTTCGCCACTATAAAAGATTGGGTGCAGATATAATATTAATGCAAGAAACCCACTTCGCCACAGACAAACACCCTAAATTCTTTGACAAATGTTTCAGCCAATTTTATTGTACTACCTACAACACACAATCTAGGGGAGCTGCCATATTCATTAGGAACTCGGTAGTTTTTGAGATCCAGAATATTTATAAAGACCCAGACAGTCGTTATTTAACCACTTGACCACTGGCACTTAAACTTTTTTTCACACAAATGGAGCTTTCTTTTGGTGGTATTTAATCACCGCTCGGTTTTTTATTTTTTGTGCTATAAAAGAAAAAATACAGAAAATTCTGTAAAAAAATGAATTTTTCTTTGTTTCTGTTATAAAATTTAGCAGATTAGTAATTTTTTCTTTATAAATTTTGGCCAAAATTTATACTACTACATATCTTTGGTAAAAATAAGTACAAATTGGTGGATATTATTTGGTCTTTGTGAAAGTTATAGAGTCCACAAGCTATGGTGCCAATATCTGAAAATTGATCACACCTGAAGTACTGACGGCCTATTTCAATTCTTGAGACCCTAACATGCCATAAAATTACAAATACCCCCCAAATGACCCCTTTTTGGAAAGAAGACATTCCAATGTATTTAGTAAGAGGCATGATGAGTTTTTTGAAGTTGTAAATCTTTCCCACAATTCTTTGCAAAATCAAGATTTTTTTTCCCACAAAATTGTCATATTATCAGTTTATTTCTCACACACAGCATATGCATACCACAAATTACACCCCAAAACACATTCTGCTATTACTCCCGAGTACGGCGATACCACATGTGTGAGACTTTTACACAGTGTGGCCACATACAGAGGCCTAACATGCAGGGAGTGCCATCAGGCGTTCTGGAGCACCCAGGACAATTCTGACATTTCTCTCCTACATGTAAAAATCATCATTTATTTGCTAGAAAATTACATAGAATCCCAAAACAATATATATGTTTTTTTTAGCAAACACCCTGGAGAATACAATGGTGGGCGTTGCAACTTTTTATCTCGCACGGTATTTGCGCAGCAATTTTTCGAATGCTTTTTTTTGGAAAAAAAACAGTTTTGTGCTTAAAAAAAAAACCACAGTAAAGTTAGCCCAATTTTTGCATAATGTGAAAGATGAAGTTACGCTGAGTAAATAGATACCTAACATGTCACTCTTCAAAATTGCACACGCTCGTGGAATGGCGCCAAACGACGCTACTTAAAAATCCTCATAGGCGAGGATTTAATTTTTTTTTACTGGTTATAATTTTTGAGTTAGAGGAGATCTAGGGCTAGAATTATTGCTCTCGCTCTAACGTTCACAGTGATACCTCACATGTGTAGTTTGGATACCGTTTTCATATGTGGGCGGGACTTACGTATGCGTTCGCTTCTGCATGCGAGCACATGGGGACAGGGGTGCTTTAAAAAAAATATGTTTTTAATTGTTCATTTTACTTTATTTTAGTTTGACTTTTTTTCCCCCATAAATAAATTTTTTGATCGCTTTTATTCCTATTACAAGGAATGTAAACATCCCTTGTAATAGGAATATGGCATGACAGGTCCTCTTTACAGTGAGATATGGGGTCAATAAGACCCCACATCTCACCTCTAAGCTGGGAAGCCTGAAAAAAAAAAAAGATTCTGGCTTTGATCGTATTGGCGAGTCGGTAGAAGCACCGGAGGGCGGTGGGAGGGGGAGGGGGATGTCTATGGCTGGGTATTGCAGGGTATCACCGACTATGGCTGGGTATGGCTGGGTATCTCAGAGTATGGCGTTGCAGAGTATTGCAGGGTATTTGCGGGTGTTGCAGAGCATTGCAGAGTGTTGCAGGGTATTGGCAGGTGTTGCAGAGCATTTTAGAGTGTTGCAGGGTATTGGCGGGTGTTGCAGAGCATTGCAGGGTATTGGTGGGTGTTGCAGAGCATTGCAGAGTGTTGCAGGGTATTGGTGGGTGTTGCAGGGTATTGGCGGGTGTTGCAGAGTGTTGCAGGGTATTGCAGAGTGTTGCAGGGTATTGGCAGGTGTTGCAGAGCTTGGCAGAGTGTTGCAGGGTATTGCAGGGTGTTGCAGAGTGTTGCAGAGTGTTGCAGAGTGTTGCAGGGTATTGCAGAGTGTTGCAGAGTATTGGCAGGGAATTGAGGGGTTAAATTTCAGTGAGCAGCGATGTGGGCACTGCAGGCCACATCGCTGCTGACACGATCTCTTCTCCCTCCGCTGTTCCGATCGGTACAGAGAGGGGGGGGGAGGAACCGGCGTCATAACATGACGCCGGTTTGTTTACAAGTGATCACTCCGTCATTTGACGGAGCGATCATGTGGTAAACGACCGCGATGAGCGGCCGTTTACCGTGATGCGCCGGGTCCACGGATGCTCTCAAATGCACGCCCCAGGAGGCGCGCGAGAGCGGAATTCTGGGAGGACGTCATATGACGGCCTCCCAGAGTTAAACAACTGCCCTGTAGCCGTCATTCGGCTATGGGCCGGCTGTTAAGTGGTTAATTTTGAAAGGTACAATTAAAGGTCGTTCCGTCACTATTGCCTTGGTTTACGCCCCGAATGATGCCCACTTTTTCAACAAATTTTTCGACATTCTAGACAATTATCATTCCACGCATTTAATTGTGGGTGGTGATTTTAATTTAGCTGCCCATTCGTCCCTGGACAGAAGTAGAGTTCTCCCATCCTCTAAAGCTTTCCCCAAATCTCTGAACAGATCACTATATAATCATCAATTAGTAGATACTTGGAGAACCCACAACATAGGCATCAAATCCTACACATTTTATTCCTATATCTTTTGCACCCCAGTCCTACTTGCCAATTCCTTTAAGGCAGATATCCGTACTTGTCCTTGGTCTGATCACCACATAGTCTCCTTTGACACTTCACACATAGGTCTAGCCAATACAACACACTCATGGTGATTGAATGATTCCTTGCTCACTGATCTGTCAAGTAACCATACTATCTCACCTGGAGCAATATTTTGCACACAACGTAACACCTGACACGTCTCCTACAAATATATGGATGGCACATAAAGCAGTGATGAGAGGCCATCTGATAAACATCACCTCAATCAAAAACAAATCCAAAACTCGCAGACATTAGGTCCCTCACGAAATATCTATATCATTTATATCATAGAAACAACCAAAACCCATCTAGCTACCTCCTTAAACAAATTCAAGAGAAACGCACTACCCTAGACACAATATTAACATCGGACACTGAAAAAGCCCTCAGATGGTCGAAAGCTAGATTTTTACTCCACAGCAATTCATACTCCACCATGTTCGCTAGAAAATTAAATCAATCAATGAAACCACCCCACACATAAAAATTTAAGGAACACATCTGGAAACAGTGTCTCATCCTAAGGATGTCATGCAATTGTTTCTAGACTTCTATAAAAATCTCCTTTCTGTACCACAATCCTCACCCAAACAATCCTCCTAAGACTGGCTTAACAACATCACACTACCCAATCTCTCTAGGGAACAAATTGAATCTCTCAATGACCCATGTACTGACATTGAAATTAACAAAGTCATTGGAACATTAAAGATTTCCACAGCTCCTGGCCCAGATGGCTTTTCTACATCCTATTATAAAAAATTTGCCTCTACTATTACACCACACCTTACTAAACTATACAATAATATCTTAGAAGGTGACCATTTTCCATCTGAAATGCTATTAGCTAACATGTTCCTTCTCCCCAAACCAAACAAAGATCACACAACCCACCAAAACTATCGCCCGATATCAGTTATTGACAACGGCTTAAAAATATTTGTCCGTATGCTGGCAGATAGATTATCAGCTGTTATCTCTCCATTAGTAGATCCCTATCAAACAGGCTTTATTCCAAATAGACAAATAACAGACAACATACGACTGACCTCAAACGTTATTCAAGACTCCAACATACACTCCAAACCTACATTATTACTTAGCCTTGATATACCCAAAGCTTTTGATAGTTTCCTGGTCATATCTTGACACTTTACTCCCCAAATATGGCATTGGCAATAACTTCTTACATGACTTTAAGGCTCTCTATCATAACCCACAAACAAGCATTAAACTCCCAGGCAACAACTCTGACTTTTTCCCCCTGACCAAAGGCACCAGACAGGGATGTCCCCTCTCCCTTCTTCTCTTCGCACTTGCGATAGAACCCCTAGCCTGTGCTATTAGAAACAACATAAATATTAAAGGATACTATAAAGGATCTAGAGAATACAAACTAAGTCTTTATGCTGATGATGTGCTTCTATTTATAACTGACCCTCTCATCTCCCTACCCAATCTAACTAAAACCCTTGACATCTTTTATGACCTGACAGGTCTGTGTGTAAATTTATCTAAATGCTCGGCTTTACCGATCAATATTCCCCCAGCCCTAATATCTAGACATGTGCAGAGTAAAATATTTCGTTTCGGAATTTCGTTTTCGTCCGAAAACTTAATTTATTTAGTTACTCCCGAAAATCGTTTTTATTTATTTCGTTTTCGTTCAAAAATTTCATTCGTCCGAAAATCCACATGAATGGCTTATGGTGTCTGTCAATGTATAAAGAAGATTTGACGGAGCTAACTATATAGCATACTTTAGAACCCTATTAAAGTCTATGGGACTCCAACGTTCAAAATCTAAAGTGCTAATTTTAAAGGCTAATTTGCAAGTTACTGTCCTAAAAAGTGTTTGGGGACCCGGGTCCTGCCCCAGGGGACATGTATCAATGCAAAAAAAAGTTTTAAAAACGGCCGTTTTTTCGGGAGCAGTGATTTTAATAATGATTAAAGTGAAACAATAAAAGTGTAATATTCCTTTAAATTTCGTAGGGGGGGGTTGTCTATAGTGTGCCTGTGAAGGGGCGCATGTTTCCCGTGCTTAGAATTGTCCCTGCACAAAGTGTCATTTATGCAGGAAAAAAAGTCCTTTAAAATCACTCGCGGCTATAATGAATTGTCGGCTCCGTAATACAGAGAAAACTCATTGAAAGTCATTGATAAAAAAATAAATAAATTAATTAAAAAAAAAGCGTGGGGGTCCCCCAAATTCAATTACCAGGCCCTTCAGGTCTGGTATGGATATTAAGGGGAACCCTGCCTCAAATTTAAGAAAAAATTTGACGTGGGGTTCCCCCTAAATATCCATAACCAGACCCTTCAGGTCTGGTATGGATATTAAGGGGAACCCCGCGTCAAATTTAAAAAAAAATTGACGTGGGGTTCCCCCTAAAAATCCATACCAGACCCTTTATCCGAGCACGCAACCTGGCAGGCCGCAGGAAAAGAGGGGGGGACGAGAGAGCGGCCCCCCTCCCTCCTGAACCGTACCAGGCCACATGCCCTCAACATTGGGAGGATGCTTTGGGGGTCTGTGACCCCTCAAAGCACCTTGTCCCCATGTTGATGAAGACAAGGGCCTCATCCCCACAACCCTGGCCGGTGGTTGTGGAGGTCTGCGGGCGGGGGGCTTATCAGAATCTGGAAGCCCCCTTTAACAAGGGGACCCCCAGATCCCGGCCCCCCCCCTGTTTGAAATGGTAAGGGGGTACAAAAGTACCCCTACCATTTCACAAAGAAAGTGTAAAAAATGGTTAAATAAAACAAACACACTTTTGAAAAATTCCTTTATTAAAAATAAAAAAATAAAAAAAAGATTCCAGCGGCGGTAATCCACTCTTGCTATCCAGCGACGGACGGTCATCTCTCCAGCGATGTCTCATCTCATCCAGCGCAGCGCAGCATCCTTCTTCTGTCTCCGTGGAGGAGACACTGCAAGGATTCCGGCGGCTGACGTTTGTTATATACGGAGGGCGGGGCCACCCGTCACCTGACCCCGCCCCCCTCTGACGCAAGGGGAAACCCGGGGTTCCCCGTGACGTATGGGTGACCCCGCCCCCCCTCTGATGTAACGGAAACCTGCCTGTGTTACATCAGAGGGGTGCGGGTCACCTATACGTCACGGGGAACCCCGGGTTTCCCCTTGCGTCAGAGGGGGGCGGGGTCAGGTGACGGGTGGCCCCGCCCTCCGTATATAACAAACGTCAGCCGCCGGAATCCTTGCAGTGTCTCCTCCACGGAGACAGAAGAAGGATGCTGCGCTGCGCTGGATGAGATGAGACATCGCTGGAGAGATGACCGTCCGTCGCTGGATAGCAAGAGTGGATTACCGCCGCTGGAATCTTTTTTTTATTTTTTTATTTTTAATAAAGGAATTTTTCAAAAGTGTGTTTGTTTTATTTAACCATTTTTTACACTTTCTTTGTGAAATGGTAGGGGTACTTTTGTACCCCCTTACCATTTCAAACAGGGGGGGGCCGGGATCTGGGGGTCCCCTTGTTAAAGGGGGCTTCCAGATTCTGATAAGCCCCCCGCCCGCAGACCTCCACAACCACCGGCCAGGGTTGTGGGGATGAGGCCCTTGTCTTCATCAACATGGGGACAAGGTGCTTTGAGGGGTCACAGACCCCCAAAGCATCATCCCAATGTTGAGGGCATGTGGCCTGGTACGGTTCAGGAGGGAGGGGGGGCCGCTCTCTCGTCCCCCCCTCTTTTCCTGCGGCCTGCCAGGTTGCGTGCTCGGATAAAGGGTCTGGTATGGATTTTTAGGGGGAACCCCACGTCAATTTTTTTTTAAATTTGACGCGGGGTTCCCCTTAATATCCATACCAGACCTGAAGGGTCTGGTTATGGATATTTAGGGGGAACCCCACGTCAAATTTTTTCTTAAATTTGAGGCAGGGTTCCCCTTAATATCCATACCAGACCTGAAGGGCCTGGTAATTGAATTTGGGGGACCCCCACGCTTTTTTTTTAATTAATTTATTTATTTTTTTATCAATGACTTTCAATGAGTTTTCTCTGTATTACGGAGCCGACAATTCATTATAGCCGCGAGTGATTTTAAAGGACTTTTTTTCCTGCATAAATGACACTTTGTGCAGGGACAATTCTAAGCACGGGAAACATGCGCCCCTTCACAGGCATACTATAGACAACCCCCCCCCTACGAAATTTAAAGGAATATTACACTTTTATTGTTTCACTTTAATCATTATTAAAATCACTGCTCCCGAAAAAACGGCCGTTTTTAAAACTTTTTTTTGCATTGATACATGTCCCCTGGGGCAGGACCCAATCTCCTATTCTATATCGAACTGTTGTAACAACGAAAACGAACGAAAATAAAGCATTTATTTATGTCGGATTTTCGTTTTTTTCGGATTTTGTGCTTTCGTTATCGTTTGTCAAAACGAAAACGAAAATAGCTGCAATTCGGACGAAAATGCGTTCGGACGAAAACGAATGCACATGTCTACTAATATCTTCACTTAAAGATAAATTCCCATTCAATTGGTGTGCGGATTCATTTAGATATCTAGGTATCCAGATCGCTCCATTATATAAACAATTATACCAACCAAACTACCCTCCCTTAATCAACAGCATTAAAAATCTACTTAAACTTTGGTCATCATACCAGAAATTTTTCTCAGGCAGAATAGTGGCCATAAAAATGGTGATATTATCAAAACTTTTGTTTTTCTTTAGAGCCCTTCCTCGCGCTCTATCTAAAAAAAAACACTAGACTCCTTACAGAACGATATCAATAAATGTATTTGGCTAAACAAGAAACCCAGATTTAGCTATTCCCTTATGTTTAGACCCCAAAAAAAAAGGAGGCCTCGGCATCCCCAACCTTTGGCTTTATTATCTTTGGCCAGAGTCACCCAATTAGCCCAATGGTACGCCCCTTCACTCCAAATCCCTTGGCTCCGTTTTGAGGAGGAATCCATCCTACCCCACAATTTACAAGGACTTCTTTCGTCCAAATCAATCCCACCACAAAAATTAAGCAAATTAAACCTTATCGTCACCCATAGCCTTCAACTATGGGACAGACAAACTACTAAGTTCAAATTGTTCCCCGGCTTCCTTTCTAGGTGACCCTCGTTCGTTCGTTTCTCCCCCCCAAGCAGTGCTCAAGATCAAAACTTTCTAACGTATATTGGAAATTACATAACCTAACATATTTAAAATCACTCTCCCACAATAATTCTTTCCTCACTTTTTCCAGTCTACAAACAAATTATGATTTACCATCTACCGAAGTAGAGAAATTTAAGAAAATAAGACAATTCTATCAGAAATATCATTCTCTTACACTCCACCCCCCCCCCCCCCCATACTCAATTTGAACAAATTTGTATCTCCTCTCCTCGTGATAGGGGCTTAATCTCCAGAATAAATAAATGGTTAAACTAGACCAATATGCCTGAGAAATCACACCCCATGCTACAATGGGAATCAGATTTAAATTCTTCATTCACTCCTGATCAATGGGATGTTATTTTCACAAATCTATATAAATGTACCAAAACAACCTTTAGAGAATCTGCCATCAAATTACTTTCTAGATGGTTTCTCACCCCTGCCAAACTTAACTAATTCTATACCCACTCTGCTTTAGGGGTTACCCCTCTCAGGGAACACTTCTACATATCTTTTGGGATTGTCCCCACTTAAAAAACACTTGGCATAAGGCCAGCACTGTCATAGCAAAAATATCTGGTAGAATGATTCCTCTTACACCACAAATATGTCTTCTATTCCCCCCTATACAAAATGTTCCCATGATTAACACAAGGCTAATCCATACATTCCTCAGCTCTATTCATTGGGCCATAGCCTTTAGCTGACTCTCTACTACTGTACCTTGGCCACAAATTCTCAACCCGCATGAAGCACATAAAGCTTTCTGAAAGAATGCACCACACTTTATATGATTCAATGGCCCTCTATCAAAAAAAAAATGATTCTCTGGGATACATCCTCTTTGATTTAGATAAAGGGATCAGAGGGGGGCTGGGGGGGGGGGGGGGGGGTGGGGGGAGATAAGGGATGAAGAGAATTTTGACTTTGTTTTCTTGTTTTGTTTCTTACCCCCCTCCCCTTTATAAACATATATGTATTTGTAGTCATTTATTTCTTCTCTCCACTTCAATACTCTTGATTGGTCTGATTATAACACTGTGCATCTTTTTTTCTTTCCTTCTTTTTTTTACCTGACTAACCATAACCCTCTTACACTTCCTGTACATCACACACTGTCAAAGATGTTTATGTACCAGTACCATCATTGTAATTGTTTTACACCTTGACCTTTTCCATAATAAAAATCGTTTGTAAACAGAAGAGAGCTGTTCACTGAAGGTGACATGGCATGGTCATGGTTCCCTTCCTGGACAGGATGGGGAATTGAAGCAATGAAAAGAATAAATTATTACACTAGAATTGTAGATGAGATTATTAACCTTACTACCACTGATATAGGTTTATTAAGTGAAGAAATGGCTCAGATTAAAAAAAATTCTGACACTGAACGGACATTTTAAACACAGTGATTGAGTCCTTTGAATCTGTTCCTGCAGCTGCAGTATTAACTTTGTTTTAGAGTCCCAATCAGAAATTAGTCATAACACATCCATACTCAGAAGTACTCATCCATCCCATCTATGCTCAGAAGTACTCATCCATGCTCAGAAATACTCATCCACCCATCCCATCCATACTCAGAAGTACTCATCCATCCATACTCATCCATGCTCAGAAGTACTCCTCCATCTATTCCATCCATACTCATCCATGCTCAGCAATAGTCATTCATGTTGAGAAATACCCATCCATCCATGCTCAGCAATACTCATCCATCCATCCATACTCAGCAATACTCATCCAACCATCCATCCATATTAAGCAAGAGGTAGTCAAGAAATTAGATGTAATTTATGCTCCTAGAATGACTGAAGGTGCTCCCTGTATGTTGGGCCTCTGTATATGGCCACAGTGTGTAAAGGTCTCACACATGCGGTATCGCCATACTCTGAAGGAGTAGTAGAATGTGTTTTGATGTGTAATTTGTGGTATAAATATGCTCTGTGTGAGAAATAACCTGATCATATGACACTTTTGTGAAAAAAGAAAAGAAAATCTTAATTTTGCAAAGAATTGTGGGAAAAAATTACTATTTGAAAAAACTCACCATGCCTATTTCTAAATACCTTGGCATGTCTACTTTCAAAAAGTTATCATTTGGGGGGTATTTGTACTGTCCTGGCTTGTTAGGGTCTCAAGAAATTAGCTAGGCCGTCAGTACTTCAGGTGTGATCAATTTTCAGTGATTGGCATCATAGCTTGTGGACTCTATAAATTTCACACAGACCAAATAATATACACCGATTTGGATTATTTTTTACCGAAGATATGTAGCAGTATAAAATTTATGAAGCTCCATTAATCTTGACCGTAGGGTTATTACGCCACCTTTAGGAGAAGACTAGGCAGAACATGTTATACAAGTGAAAAAACAGAACTTTACAGTTCCGCCAAGGAGGCGGTCCCTCTGGTAATAACTCCTGCTTCCTGCAGCTCAGTTTTTTTCTGCCTGGTGAAGGAGATGGACCTAGGCTCCCTGCGGGACCATTGGTCCAGGGATTTTTTTTGCTGAACTTTGCCTTTTGCGCAAGATGTTTAGATCCTGTGATCTGCTATCAACAGCAGGCTGGATAATCTAGATCCTTGTAGTCTCCCCAGCCTAGCCATCGAGTGTGTGCAGACCCTAGCTACTCGCTGGGTCGGCCATGACATGCCCCTCAGGCTCCAGCCTGAGTGAGTACAACTCTCCAGAGCACACATATGACTGGACTACCGATGTCCTTGTCACAGTGTGCCGTGGCCAGCAGCCACCCTGTACTGCTCAGAGAGTGGGTCTGTTATGGGATGTCCCCAGCTCATCCGGATGGTAAGTACAGCTCTCCCTGCCTCGGCGGGATTGAGCAGCTGGGCATTCCCTGGGAGGTCGATTAGGGGGTGCTGCATGATGGGCTGCTGCATAGGATGCTGCATGATGGGCTGCTGAGCGGTGTGTGTACCTGTAGCAAGGGGTCCACTGGGGGGCTTTCACCTTAGATGGGGGCTGCGCTGGGTGTCTGTGGTCTCCCCGCTGGGTGCCTGGAGGTCTGCATGTGCTGATTGCCATAGTGCTGTTCTGCCGCCATTTTCTCTATCCTTTCACTGTGTACAGTTGTTTGTCTGCCATTTTTGATGTGCCTCAGTGGAAAGCATGGTCAGGGGCCTTTTTTCTGTAGCTCGGCGGCCATTTTCTCTGTGATTATGTCCTTTATACAAGGTAGCCAGCAGCCATTTTGTTGTAGCCCAGCGTGGTTTTATGCTCAGTGCTGGTCCCTGCTGCTCAGAACGGCGCTTTTTTTTTGCTCAGGACACCTGGGAGCTTATACTGGACATGGGCACCTGTAACTGCATTCAGTCCTGAGCAAAAAAAAGTGCAACACTCGGTTGGGGAGGTGAGTCCTGCAGTGGGGGCCCTTCAGTCTGCAGCAGCTAGGAGGGTGGTATTGTGCACCTGTCCCAAGTCCCCAAGGGTGGCAAACAGGATGGATCAGCATGGCTTCAGAAACTGGTGTTTCTTCCCCAGAACTCCCTGCAATTGCAACTGGCTCATCTGCAACCAGTGCAGTGCCTTTGGACGCTTTGTAGGTGGGCCTTTAAACATTCGTTGCCAGGTTGGAGGTGGTGTGTGGGCGAAAGGTTGTAAAAAGAGCCCCCTGACCCCTCCTCCGAGGAGAGCTCTGACGCAGACTCGGGCCCCGCTGAGACTGACGGCCCCTGCTCTGTTGCTTCAGATGACGCTGACCAGGACCAATCGGACAGTGAGGATGAGTCCCCATCCGGGTCCGCTCAAGACAAAGTGCTAGTTGAAGCACTTATCACACCTGTGCGTGATACCCTGAAAATTCAGGATACAGCAGGTTCCTCTGCTGCGGTAGCGGTCCCCTTTGGGCCCCTGTAAGCCAGGTCATACACCTAAGGTGTTTCTGTATCTGGCTTATTTCGATAAGTTCATATACAAGGAATGGGGAAGCCTGCAACTGACCTTTTCGGTCCCTAACAGAATGGCAGAGCGCTACCCCTTCGAGGAGAGACTTCTTAAAAAATGGTCGGCTCCTCTGGTCGTGGACCCCCCAGTATCTAGGTTAAAGTAACCACGATCCCAGTAGAGGGGACTCCTGCATTTAAGGACCCTACTGACAGGAAAGCCGAAGCAGTGGCCCGTTCTTTGTTTACGGTTGTGGGGTCAGCAATAAGACCAGTACTGGCCCCAGCACTTGTGTCGCAGAATGGGCAAAACTTTTGCACCGCAAATTGGAGAAGTAGCAGGCTACTCCCGTCTGTGCGGAACTAGCAGACCAGTTAGTGCACAGCCTTAAGTACGTATGTGACGCGGCCCTGGATACGCTTCCCTTGCTGTCCAGGGCTTCAGTGTCAGTGGTGCTGTGGTTCCTGATTTGGCTAAAATGCTGGTCTGTGGACCAGGCATATAAAAAAAGCCTTGATGGATCTACCCTTCCTTGGTGAGCGGCTCTTTGGGGCCTCGTTGGATGACATTATTAAGAATGTCACAGGTGGGAAGAGTACCTTGCTCCCACAGGCCAGGAAGGCTAAGGAGCCACGCCGCAGGCAAGGGCCCAAGTTTTCTGCTCGAGAGGCTTTTTCGTCCGTCCGGGACTTCGGCTAAACGATCCCAGTCTGACAGGATGACCTCGGAGGAACAAAAGCGTCCCTGGAACCGAAAGCCTGCGAGTAAAAGCGCTACTGCATGAAGGTTTGCCCCCGCCCATCTCTCGGGTGGGGGGTCACCTTCGGGAGTTTGCAGCCTGGTGGGCCTCTCAGCTGTCCGACCAATGGGTCTGCAAACTGATTTCCTCTGGCTACAAGATAGAGTTCCTCTCTTGGCCACCAAACAGATTCTTCCCCCCCCAGCATACCCTTACTCTTGGCTCGCCGGGAGGCCCTATTGGGGGCAGTAAGGGACCTGCTAAGCTGCGTGGTGATAGTGCCTGTTCCAGAGTTGGAAAGGTTCCAGGGGTGCTACTCCAATCAGTAGTCCCCAAAAAAGAAAGGGGTATGTCCAATCTTGGACCTGAAAGCCCTCAATTGCTTTGTAAATGTACAGAGGTTCAGAATAGAATCAGTTCACTCATTAGTCTCTGCACTTCATCAAGGGGACTCCCTGGCATCTTTGGACATCCAGGATGCATACCTGCACATACCCATATGCCTTAGGGATCCTGCGATTTGCAGTTGGGAACCACACTACCAGTTTGTGGCTCTCCCTTTTGGCTTGGCATCAGCACCCCGCATCTTTACCAAGGTGTTGGCTCCAATTTTGGCGTTGTTGCGACAACGCGGGATCGCAATTGTAGGTTACCTAGACGATCTCCTCCTGAGAGCATCTTTCACCTCAGAATTAAAGGAATTTGAGTGGCTGTTGAACCTAAAAAGGTCGGTGCTCATAGCGACTCAGCGCTGGGAGTACCTAGGCTTACTGCTGGACTCCATGGAAGCGAGAGTTTTTCTCCCTTCAGACAAACTGCAGACTCTGAGCTGCTGTAAAACTATTGATGAACCACAGGTTGCGCTTCTGCATGCGAGTTCTGGGCCTCATGGTGGCCTCCTTCGAGATATCTTCTCATCTAGGTTAGATAGAAGAGGGTGAGGCAAGGGAAGAAAGAACCTCTTACCTTCTTATGTCTCTCAAGTAATTTTATCTGAATTATTGTTCCCTATGTTCTACCATGTTTTATTAAGTTTGTATTTAGAATATTTGAAAAATTAAATAAAGAGGAAAAAAAAAAGAAGCTTCCTGTGACCATTGAAAACGGCTGTGTTGACGTAGAAGTTGGCAAACCCTATAAATCATTGCACCCCCTTTTTGTCAGACAAAGCTGGCCATTTCTGAATTGCCTTAACTTTTTGTGGGTCTATCGCGACCCCATTGGTAGAGATGATGAATTCCATAAATTGAACAACAGACGTCTTAAATTTTGAGATATAACATATGATGCCTGAGTATGATGAGAACTTTTTCTTTCACAATTTTTTATTAGTATATAACAGAATGAGTACACAGTACATAGTAGCAATGTGGTAAATAGAGATTTCTCATAACAACATGAATACAATAATTGTGAAGTATTATCCTGGAATACCAATGCCTAGTCGGAAGGACTAGGTTTTTGCGGGGGGGGGGGGGTCTGAACTTTGATGAGACCACATTATAAAATACACTGAGGTCAGGGGCTCCGGATTACCCGGGGCCAGATGCCTATGGTACTCTCAAGATTGAGAGTTCAGTCCAACTTGGGAATATGAGTACTGCGTGTCATGAAAAGGTCCACCTGTTGGTAGCGCTGTTGGTCTCTTGGATTGCAGTACCAGTGTCCACCAGCGGGTGTCTTCTAACACCCAGGGCCTGTAATAAGAGGACCTACCTCCTGGTGGCACTGTTGGATCCTTGGGCTGTAGTACCGGTGCCCACCAGCGGGTGTACTCCGGCAGTGTGGAGCAGACAGCACCTTCTACGCTCAGCTGTTACGTGAGGGTAATCATTGGTAGTCTTATAAATACCCGGAAAGCCCTCACATGCTTGCCTTGGTATCGCTCTCTCCATGTGCCCTGACCTTGTTGCCTGAACATGGACCTTGAGCCTGTATCTACCTGACCTGATCCTGAGCCCATCCTGAGCCCATCCCGGACCTGTCCCTCTTGTCTCCTGTTACCTAAGATCCCTGCTCTGCAGCCCATCCATCCGTCCTCTCCCTCTCCTGCTGGTTCCCCTTCCTTACCCATCTACTGATTCCCCGGTGTATGACCTTGGCCTGGCTTTTGCTGAGGACTCTGGTATTTCCCATTGATTGTATATACTACTTGTTTGTGGTTGGTAGTGCACTGTTTGTTTTCACTTTCTTTTCATTTATAATAAACAGTTTTGTTATTTCACTTACATGCGTTTTGGGTTTCCTCTGTGCAGTCCACACAGTCTTCTCTAATAATTCCCTGATAGTATACCAAGGCCATCCCTGACCAGACGTGGCTGCATTGAGGAACCATCCTGACCTGTTAGTCTGCCAATATGGATTTCAATGAAATCACGTATTATTCTCTGCTGGCAGAAGAGGATGGTGAATATTGTCGCCAGCTTCTAAAAAGGTAAACCATCCGATCAGCTCATTCCCTGGTGGATCAGGACTACATGTCATTTGAGGATGTTCAGCCCTTAATCCAATTATGTGCAAAGCCAGCCCTGTCATGTTATCCTGAAGGAAGTGATGATTTTTCTCCACCCTTCAATTCGGGCCAAGTTGAATCTCTGCCATGGTTGTTAGAGGATGATCCAGCCTATTTCATGGAATGTTATTCCTCTTGTCCACAGCAGGTGTTGTCTGATTGCATCCATTCAGTGCAATCTCTGGTTAGTCAGGCTGTGTGTGAATCAGTGTTTGTTCAACCTGTGCTACAGGCATGGTCAGATCTCCTGCATTTAGCTAAGCCACAACATTCCAGCCCTGTCATTAATCACCTGCCTTCCCAAGCATCTATCTCCCCATTGCCTGTGGCAACCTCAGCTACAGCCCAGTCTACTCCACTTCCTACCAAATACTACTATCCTGTCACCAAGTGTAGCACCTATCCTGCCTTCAATCCACCTGCCTCTTCTCCTCCACCTGTAACAATCCCACAAAATCCTCCTACCACTGTTCCTTGGTCTTCCTTTTGCCCAGATACTTTCTTTTCTTACAGCCCTGCACCTACATACAAAGCTGCAGTGGCTAAGTCAAAAAAGAAACAAAAGTTCTTTCCAACCCGCACAATCCTGCCAGTAACCCAACCCGCCTCCGCACCAACCAACCCGGTCCAGCCTGCATGCATGCCAGTTGTACCCGATGGCCCACCTAAGCCTGACGTCCCAGTTCCAGCTACCCAGCCTGACGTCCCAGTTCCAGCTACCCAGCCTGATGTCCCAGTTCCAGCTACCCAGCCTGACGTCCCAGTTCCAGCTACCCAGCCTGACGTCCCAGTTCCAGCTACCCAGCCTGACGTCCCAGTTCCAGCTACCCAGCTTGACGTCCCAGTTCCAGCTACCCAGCCTGACGTCCCAGTTCCAGCTACCCAACCGGATGTCCCAGTTCCAGCTACCCAACCGGACGTCCCAGTTCCAGCTACCCAACCGGACGTCCCAGTTCCAGCTACCCAGCCGGACGTCCCAGTTCCAGCTACCCAGCCGGACGTCCTAGTGCCTGCCCTCCAGTCCAAAGTGCCAGCCTTCCAGTCTAATGTCCTGCTGCCTGCCTTCCAGTCCAAAGTGCCAGCCTTCCAGTCTGATGTCGTGCTAGCCTTCCAGTCTGATGTCCTGCTGCCTGCCTTCCAGTCCGACGTGCCAGCCCTCCAGTCTGATGTCCTGCTGCCTGCCTTCCAGTCCGATGTGACAGCTTCCCAGTCTGCTGTACCAGCTTCCCAGCCTGATGTGCCAGATTTCCAGATTGATTTTCTCGGCTTCCCAGTCTGATGTTCCGGATTCCCAGTCTGATGTGCCGGCTTCCCAGATTGATGTCTCTGCTTCACAGTCTAATGTTCCGGCTTGCCAGTCTAATGTTCCGGCTTGCCAGCCTGATGTGCCAGCCTTCCAGTTCGATGTCTTTGCCTCCCAGTCTGATGTGCCAGCTTCCCAGCCTGATGTTTGGATATTGGTGTTCCAGTCTGAAGTGCCCGTGTCTCAGCCTGAAGTTTCGGTGCCCGCTCCCCAGTCTATGGAGTTGGTGCCCGCTCCCCAGTCTGTGGAGTTGGTGCCCGCTCCCCAGTCTGTGGAGTTGGTGCCCGCTCCCCAGTCTGTGGAGTTGATGCCCGCTCCCCAGTCTGTGAAGTTGGTGCCCGCTCCCCAGTCTGTGGAGTTGGTGCCCGCTCCCCAGTCTGCGGAGTTGGTGCCCGCTTCCCAGTCTGCGGAGTCGGTGCCCGCTACCCAGTCTTCTGAACCGGTGTCCATTACCTGGCCTGTTAAGCTTGTGCCCGTTATTCGGCTTGCCGGACCAGTGCCTGGTGTCCAGCTCGCTGAGCCGGTGCCCGTCACCCAGCCCGCTGGGCCGGGGCCCGTTACTCAGCTTGCTGAGTCAGTGCCTGTGATCCAGCTTGCCCTTACAGTACTTGCTGTTCGGCCTAAGGACCCAGAGATTGCTGCCCAGCTCGACGACCTGGTGATTGCTGCCCAGCTCGACGACCTGGTGATTGCTGCCCAGCTCGACGACCCGGTGATTGCTGCCCAGCTCGACGACCCGGTGATTGCTGCCCAGCTCGACGACCCGGTGATTGCTGCCCAGCTCGACGACTCGGTGATTGCTGCCCAGCTCGACGACCCGGAGCCCGCTGTCTGCCCTGATGTGCCCGCTGTCTGCCCTGATGTGCCCGCTGTCTGCCCTGATGTGCCCGCCGTCCGGTTTGAAGTATCCCCTGTCCAGCTTGAAGTACCCAGCTTGACATGCCCTCATCCATTGTGCGGTTTGAGGCCATTAACTTTGGACAATTACACCTAGTTGGAGCATCTGGAGGCCGCTCCTTTGAGGGGGGGTATTGTCATGAAAAGGTCCACCCGTTGGTGGCGCTGTTGGTCTCTTGGATTGCAGTACCAGTGTCCACCAGCGGGTGTCTTCTAACACCCAGGGCCTGTAATAAGAGGACTTACCTCCTGGTGGCACTGTTGGATCCATGGGCTGTAGTACCGGTGCCCACCAGCGGGTGTTCTCTGGCAGTGTGGAGCAGACAACACCTTCTGCGCTCAGCTGTTACATGAGGGTAATCATTGGTAGCCTTATAAATACCCGGAAAGCCCTCACATGCTTGCCTTGGTATCGCTCTCTCCATGTGCCCTGACCTTGTTGCCTGAACTTGGACCTTGAGCTTGTATCTACCTGACCTGTTCCCTCCTGATCCTGAGCCCATCCTGGACCTGTCCCTCTTGTCTCCTGTTACCTAAGATCCTTGCTCTGCAGCCCATCCATCAGTGGCGGCTGGTGAAATTTTAGGATGGGGGGGGCGCAAGACCCCGCCCCTCCACAATTGCCCCTTCCACTTCTCATAAGCCACACCCCTTATAGAATCCACATCATATACCAAGCTGTACATTATACACCGGGCTCTGCACATCATATACCAGGCTGAATATTATACACAGGGTTCTGAACATCATATACCAGGCTGCACATTATACACAGGGCTCTGCACATCATACACAGGGCTCTGCACATCATACACAGGGCTCTGCACATCATACACAGGGCTCTTCACATCATATACCAGGCTTCACATTATACACAGGGCTCTGCACATCATATACCAGGCTTCACATTATACACAGGGCTCTGCACATCATATACCAGGCTTCACATTATACACAGGGCTCTGCACATCATATACCAGGCTGCACATTATACACAGGGCTCTGCACATCCTATACCAGGCTGCACATTATACACAGGGCTCTGCACATCCTATACCAGGCTGCACATTATACACAGGGCTCTGCACATCCTATACCAGGCTGCACATTATACACTGGGTCCTGCACATCCTATACCAGGCTGCACATTATACACAGGGCTCTGCACATCATATACCAGGCTCTGCACATCATATACCAGGTTGTACATTATACACAGGGCTCTGCACATCATATACCAGGCTGCACATTCGATGTCGGTAGCGCTGCTCAATGCATCTGAGTCTATGCACTGCACCCGCCTGGCCAGTCCATCGCGCCGGAAGCTATGGCGCGATCGACCACACCACAGAGCGAGTTTTTTGGGGGCACATGAAGCACCTCGCCTGCAATCTCATGATTGCATCGACGTGGTGCTTCCCATATTGCACTGCGCCCGGACATGTTTAAATATTTGTATTTAATTTTTTTGCCAGTTGATAAGCGGGGGGGTGGTTGGGTTGGGGGGTTGTCTGCTGGGTTGATAAGCCGGTGGGGGGGGGGGAGTCTGCTGCTGTCCAACCTCCAAAAATAACATGCTGCACATGAAAAAAAAGATGTGCTGCCGTCCTACCTCTGAAAAACATTACTGAAATTGATAAGTGAGGCTGCTGCCGTCTAACATAAGGTCTATAGAAGTCTGTGCATCAGTAAATATCACCAACAGAATAATAAATATTGGTACAGTGTAACACATGCATGTCAAGCTGGAGATCAGAGGATCCAATATACATGATGTCTCAAACATGTGATCTAGAAAATATATACATTTACATGCCACATGTCACATAGCGAGCAAACCCCTGACATGCAAGTCCCAGCCAGGCAGTGTTTGCCTTAGAAACATAAAACAATCTGTTGGTAATGTATACATCACAGCTTATAGGAGGTTTTATGAGCAGATTACTATAGATAGATATCACATGAATGGGTTGATAAGCCAGTGGGGGGGAGTCTGCTGCCATCCAACCTCCAAAAATAACATGCTCCACATGAAGAAAAATGATGGGTTCATAAGCGGGGGTGGGGGGGGGGATGTGCTGCCGTCCTACCTCTGAAAAACATTTCTGAAACTGATAAGAGAGGCTGCTGCCGTCTAACCTCCAAAGTAGTCTGGTGCCGTCTATAGAAGTGAAGTGTGCATCAGTTCAGCATCGGCTCAGTTCAGCTTCCTCTCATGCTGGACTGAGAAGACAAGTGCCAACGTCACTTCCTGAAGTGACGTCGTAGCGCTGCTCAATGCATCTGAGTCTATGCGCTGAACTCGCCCGGCCAGTCCCTCACGCCGGAAGCTGTGGCGCGATCGACCACACCACAGAGTGAGTTTTTTGGGGGCCAATGAAGCGCCTCGTCTGCAATCTGATGATTGCATTGACGTGGCACTTCCTGTATTGCACTGTGCCCGGCGCTTTTTTTTTTTTTTTTTTAAAGGGACATGTTTAAAAAAAAATGTTGGACGGGTCGCCACTGCCATCCATCTGTCCTCTCCCTCTCCTGCTGGTTCCCCTTCCTTACCCATCTACTGATTCCCTGGTGTATGACCTCGGCCTGGCTTTTGTTGACGACTCTGGTATTTCCCATTTATTGTATATACTATTTGTTGTTTATTGTTGTTTGCGGTTGGTAGTGCACTGTTTGTTTTCACTTTCTTTTCATTTATAATAAACACTTTTGTTATTTCACTTACATGCATTTTGGGTTTCCTCTGCGCAGTCCACACAGTCTGGTCTAATAATTCTCTGATACTGCGTAAGTAGTTGTTTTAATTGTAGAAAGGAGAGGAGGAAGAGACTAGGGGTTAAGAGGAAAGAGGAGAGGTGTGTAGTAAAGATTAAGGTTTGGGAAGGAAAGGAAGTAGGCTGGCCCACACGGGCCCAGGGCAGTATGCTCCAAGGAGGGTCTGTTGGAAGGGGGCATTCTCAAGGCTCCAAAAGAGTGGGGTCTAGGTTGGGGGGTAAAAAGTGCTTAACCCACGGCTGCCATATCTTGCTATGTTGGGGAAGGCGGTCCAGAATTGTAGCGTCGATTTTGCTATGTATCATAGCTTGGGTAACCCTATTCTTAACTGCGGGTATGGGTAGCGTTGGCGTCTTCCAGGCTCTCGCTATTGTCTGTTTGCTTAGCCGCCGTGGTAGGATGAGAACTTTTTTGACGTGAACTCGGTGCAATTCAATGGTGGCTGAAAAAAAGAGAATGTCATCTAGGTTGTAGGCACCCTGAAGATCCAGCTTGGAGAAGATTCGGGCCGATCAGAAGCGTTGGAACAGTTCTGCAATGAGTGGCAATGTGTACCGGTTCTTAGTAGTTATGCTATTTAGTTGTCTGTAGTCCAAATATGGCCTTAGGGACCCATTTTTTTTTTTTTTCACAAAAGAGATACCAGGCTGGTGATGAAGAAGGGCGGATAAAGCCCTTTTTAAGATTCTCATTAACCACTTAAGGACCGCCGTATTGCCATTGTACGTCATCACAATGGCACAGGCAGGCACAAGCACGTACATGTACGTGCCTGCCTTCCAGCGGGTGGGGGGTCCGATCGGACCCCCTCCTGATGGATACGGCGGTCCGGTTCGCTCCAGGAGCGATCCGTGATGAGGGGATGGCCGTTGGTTTCTGGCCACCCCCTCTGGATCGCTCCTGGCCAATGACAAGCTTCCTCCCACTGTGTATTGTTTACACAGGAAGGAGGAAGTGATGTCATTCTCCTCGGGGCAGTCTTTTTGACCGGACTACGAGGAGAAGACTAAAAGTAAGTGCACCAAAACACTACACTGACACATAGGTACACATAGGTACACAAACCCCCCCCCATCCCCCCCCCCGATCGCACCCCGATCCCCCCCCCAGTCACAGTGTCACTGAATGCATTGATCATTTCTTTACTGATCACTGCATTCAGTGTCAGTTGTAACATTTAAAACTGTCAGGGCAGTTAGTGTTAGGTCCAGGGTACCCCCCTATCACCCCCCAATAAAGATTTAACCCCCTGATTGCCCCTAGAGTTAACCCTTTCACCCCCTTTTGCCAGTGTCACTAAGCGATAATTTTTCTGATCGCTGCATCAGTGTCGCTACTGTCGCTAGGTAGCTAGTTATTTTTTTAGGTTCACCGCCAGGTTTTTATATCGCTAGGTACCCCGATATACTACCCAATAATGGTTTTAACCCCCTGATTGCCCCTAGTTAACCGTTTCACCCCCTTTTGCCAGTGTCACTAGGCGATCATTTTTCTGATCGCTGCATTAGTGTCGCTACTGTCGCTAGGTAGCTAGTTATTTTTTTAGGTTCACCGCCAGGTTTTTATAGCGCTAGGTACCCCGATATACTACCCAATAATGGTTTTAACCCCCTGATTGCCCCTAGTTAACCCTTTCACCCCCTTTTGCCACTGTCACTAAGCGATCATTTTTCTGATCGCTGCATTAGTGTCGCTACTGTCGCTAGGTAGCTAGTTATTTTTTTAGGTTCACCGCCAGGTTTTTATAGCGCTAGGTACCCCGATATACTACCCAATAATGGTTTTAACCCACTGATTGCCCCTAGTTAACCCTTTCACCCCCTTTTGCCACTGTCACTAAGCGATCATTTTTCTGATCGCTGCATTAGTGTCGCTAGTGTCGCTAGGTAGCTAGTTTTTTTTTAGGTTCACCGCCAGGTTTTTATAGCGCTAGGTACCCCGATATACTACCCAATAATGGTTTTAACCCCCTGATTGCCCCTAGTTAACTCTTTCACCCCCTTTTGCCAGTGTCACTAAGCAATCGTTTTTATGATCGCTGCATTAGTGTCACTAGTGCCGCTAGGTAGCTAGTTATTTTTTTAGGTTCACCGCCAGGTTTTTATAGCGCTAGGTACCCCGATATACTACCCAATAATGGTTTTAACCCCCTGATTGCCCCTAGTTAACCCTTTCACCCCCTTTTGCCAGTGTCACTAAGCGATCGTTTTTCTGATCGCTGCATTAGTGTCACTAGTGTCGTTAGGTAGCTAGTTATTTTTTTAGGTTCACCGCCAGGTTTTTATAGCGTTAGGTACCCCCATATACTACCCAATAATGGTTTTAACCCCCTGATTGCCCCTAGTTAACCCTTTCACCCCCTTTTGCCACTGTCACTAAGCGATCATTTTTCTGATCGCTGCATTAGTGTCGCTACTGTCGCTAGGTAGCTAGTTATTTTTTTAGGTTCACCGCCAGGTTTTTATAGCGCTAGGTACCCCGATATACTACCCAATAATGGTTTTAACCCACTGATTGCCCCTAGTTAACCCTTTCACCCCCTTTTGCCACTGTCACTAAGCGATCATTTTTCTGATCGCTGCATTAGTGTCGCTAGTGTCGCTAGGTAGCTAGTTTTTTTTTAGGTTCACCGCCAGGTTTTTATAGCGCTAGGTACCCCGATATACTACCCAATAATGGTTTTAACCCCCTGATTGCCCCTAGTTAACTCTTTCACCCCCTTTTGCCAGTGTCACTAAGCAATCGTTTTTATGATCGCTGCATTAGTGTCACTAGTGCCGCTAGGTAGCTAGTTATTTTTTTAGGTTCACCGCCAGGTTTTTATAGCGCTAGGTACCCCGATATACTACCCAATAATGGTTTTAACCCCCTGATTGCCCCTAGTTAACCCTTTCACCCCCTTTTGCCAGTGTCACTAAGCGATCGTTTTTCTGATCGCTGCATTAGTGTCACTAGTGTCGTTAGGTAGCTAGTTATTTTTTTAGGTTCACCGCCAGGTTTTTATAGCGTTAGGTACCCCCATATACTACCCAATAATGGTTTTAACCCCCTGATTGCCCCTAGTTAACCCTTTCACCAGAGATCACAGTATAAGTGTCGCTGGTGACGCTGGTTAGCCAGTTAGTTATTTAGGTTCCCCGTCAGGTTTTTATATAGCGCTAATAAAAATTTGAACCCCCTGATTGCCCCTAGTTAACCCTTTCACCACTGATCACCGTATAAGTGTTACGGTTGACTCTGGTTAATTTGCTTTTTATAGCATCAGGGCACCCACCATTTATTACCCAATAAAGGTTTAACCCCCTGATCACCCGGCGGGTGATATCAATTAGGTTTTAGGGTCAGGGTCTGCGTCGCCCCAGGCAGCGCTAGGTTAGTGCCAGTACCGCTAACACCCACACGCAAAGCATAAACCTCCTGTAGTGGTATAGAATCTGAACAGATCAATATCTGATCTGATCAGATCTATACTAGCGTCCCCAGCAGTTCAGGGTTCCAAAAAAACGCATTGTTAGCGGGATCAGCCCAGATACCTGCTAGCACCTGCGTTTTGCCCCTCTGCCCAGCCCACCCAAGTGCAGTATCGATCGGTCACTGTCACTTACAAAACACTAAACACATAACTGCAGCGATCGCAGAGTCAGGCCTGATCCCTGCGATCGCTAACAGTTTTTTTGGTAGCATTTTATATTTAAATCCGGCAGTGCTTGGTTTTCGGGGTCCCGTACGTGGCTAGGCTCCCAAAAAGCCCCCCACATGTGGTATCCCCGTACTCAGGAGAAGCAGCAGAATGTATTTTGGGGTGTAATTTGACTTATGCCCATAACATGTGTGAGCAATATATCATTTAGTGACAACTTTGTGCAAAAAAAAAAGTTTGTAATATTCCCGCAACTTGTGGCAAAATATCAAATATTCCATGGACTCAACATGCCTCTCAGTAAATAGCTTGGGGTGTCTACTTTCCAAAATGGGGTCATTTTGGGGGGTTTTGTGCTATTTTGGCATTTTATGGCCTTCGAAACTGTGATAGGTAGTGAGGAGTGAAATCAAAAATTTGCACCATTAGAAATCCTGAAGGTGGTGATTGGTTTTCGCGGTGCCGTGCGCCACTAGACTCCCAAAAAGTCCCACACATGTGGTATCCCCATACTTGGGAGAAGTAGCGGAATATATTTTGGGGTGCAATTCCACATATAACCATGGCATGTGTGAGCAATATATCATTTAGTGACAACTTTTTGTAAAAAAAAAATTTTATTTTATTTTTTGTCATTATTCAATCCCTTGGGACAAAAAAAATAAATATTCAATGGGCTCAACATACCCATCAGCAATTTCCTTGGGGTGTCTACTTTCCAAAATGGGGTAATTTGGGGGGGGTTTGTACTGCCCTGCCATTTTAGCACCTCAAGAAATGAGATAGGTAGTCATAAATTAAAAGCTGTGTAAATTCCAGAAAATGTACTCTAGTTTTTAGACGCTATAACTTTTGCGCAAACCAAAAAATATACGCTTATTGACATTTTTTTTACTAAAGACATGTGGCTGAATAAATTTTGCCCTCAATGTATGACTAAAATTTAGTTTATTCGATTTTTCTTATAACAAAAAGAAGAAAATATATTTTTTTTTTTCAAAATTTTCGCTCTTTTTCCATTTATATCGCAAAAAATAAAAATCGCAGAGGCAATCAAATACCATCAAAAGAAAGCTCTATTTGTGGGAAGAAAAGGACGCAAATTTCGTTTGGGTGCAATATTGCATGACCGCGCAATTACCAGTTAAAGCAGCGCAGTGCGAAATTGGAAAAAGGCCTCTGGTCCTTAAGGTGTTTATTGGTCCGGGGCTGTAGTGGTTAATGTAATTTTTGAGGGCTTTCCGCTCAGTTTCTGATAGTGGGAAGATGCGGCCAAATGGTATTGCCGAGCCAGGCAGGAGATCAATAGGGCAATCATATGGTCTGTGAGAAGGTAGACAGTTGGCCTTTTTTTTGTCAAACACATCCTGGAACCCAAGGTATACTGAGGGAACGTGCTGAAGGTTATCAGGTGTAGTTTTGATGGCGGAGCAGACACTAGGAGTTGGGGAGAAGCAGTACTGAAAGCAGTATTGAGAAGAGAAGGATATTTCCTTGGTATTCCAGTTTATCTGGGGTTCATGCTCCTGGAGCCAAGGCAAGCCTAGTATAATGGGAAAGATCGGGGTGTGGATAAGGTCAAATCGGAGGAACTTCGGATGGCCTGAGTCCGTGGTAGCAAGGATGGTGTCAGGGCTGGCTTAGCCCTTCCTTCCCTGGGCTGGCTGCTCAGCTGTCGGCTAATTGCCAGTTCTCTTCTCTCTCCACGGTTACCAGCTGTTCCTGATGATGCTCGTCTGACCTGCCTACTTAAAGCCTTCCAGCTCACTTCACCTCTGCCTTCGCTTTGGTCACATCACAAGAAACCATCTCCTGTGGTTTGTTTAAAGACTGGCTTGCTGACATCCCTTCTAACTCCTTATCCTGCTTGCTGTTGCTCTACTTGGATCCCTGACTACTTCTGGCCTGGCTCACTACCTGATCTGGTTACTGGACTCTGGCTATGCTTGACTACACTTTTTCTATTTACCTTTTTATTTTTATTAACAAACAAGTGTGATTTAATTGTACTTCTGTCTTAGTCTGATTCATGGTTTCTGACAGTTTGTTACATTCAAGCCTCTCACATTACAAGTCACACAATTTACAATTTACATAATCATTAAATGGTACCATGCTAATACCCTCCTTAAGCGAGGTCCTAGGCTGTAGGTTCTTCTCCCCCCCCCCCAGCCCTCCTTTGCCACCAACCAGGATATATCCCCATCCTGGTGTTTGGACCTCACCCCTTGAGGTGGAAACCCAATCCTGGTCCCCCGTGTCCCATCTCCCCTCCCCAAGATCAGTAGATCAAGGGGAAGGGAGACCGGAGCGGGCGTTCCAGAAAAGACCCCCCACTTTTTATACTTTAATATAACGACCAGCCCCCCTTTTTTTTCTCCCCTGTTTTGAATTTCTTAAATTCTCACCACCCCCCCCCCCCTACCTGTTTGTCTCTCCGTTTTCTCCCCTGCCTCCTCTACTCTCCTTAACAAGTGAACCAGATCCATACGGACATTAGTGAC
The DNA here is from genome assembly GCF_037356315.1 of Lithobates pipiens. NCBI lineage: Eukaryota > Metazoa > Chordata > Amphibia > Anura > Ranidae > Lithobates > Lithobates pipiens. The sequence goes on from NW_027507685.1 coordinate 83,433,566, forward strand.
TTTTGATCAGGTTTTCCATTCTCTCAAATATTGCTAGTATCTCTGTTTTGGTGGGCATTTGAGATACACTTCTCTGGTCTTCCCCCTCAGTAGCCTCTATTTCCATATTTTCTCGTGATTTATCTCCTTGGGGCCCCTTTTAGTTTGGTCATCTTTTTTGGCACTTTTAGCTGGCTGGGGTGTTTTTTTTCCATGCTAGGACTTTTCAGGTTTCCTTCTTTAGTTGTCAAGTATTTCTGGATTGAGCTAGCGTTTGTGCTTGAGTTTAAACTCCCCCTTCGGGTTTTTGGTTCTGTAATTTTTTGAGATCAGCCTCTCATATTTATTTGCACCGTCTCCGGCTGATTTACTTGCCGCCCCAGATAGTTTACCCTCAAGAATGTAGGATATTTCTCCCCCTCCTTCCCCTCCCTTTTCCTCTCTTTGTTTTATTGTACGATATCCTCCCTTCTTTGGTGTCCCATATTTACCTTTTGAGGGTGGTTCTACTTTCTTAAGAGGAAGCTTTCTATTTCGATATTTAGGGGTGGGGGGAAAAGGGGTCCTGTGTTGCACCGCTGAGTTAGCCCTTCTGCTTAAAAAAAAAAAAGTAGCTCTTTAACTTTCACATATCCTACAGACCAGGTTCAAAAAACGGAAAGGCAGATGCGCTCTCGCGGATGTTCTCTGTAGACAAAAAATATCCGAACCCAGTACAATTCTCTCTCCGCAAAACTTCCTTGGTGTCACCCAGGCTGACTTAATAACCTCCATCAGATCCTCATCTAGTCACTGCGCTGACCCGGAAATACATGACTTGTACACACTGTACACACGGTCGGAGATTTCGACAACCAAATCCGTCGGATTTTGTCCGTCGGATCTTGTCCGAAACTGTTGCATACACACGGTCGGACTAAGTTGTCGAAAAATCCGATCATTCAGAACGTGATGACGTAAATTTCGTTACGATGGGACTATGTTCAGGCTAGTAGCCAATAGTTTTGATGTAGGAATTTGATCTGAGCATGCGTGGCACTTGGTCCGATCAAAATTCTCTACACATGATCGGAGTATGTCCGATCGAACCAGTTGGTCGGAAAATATTTCCAACAAGTTGGAAAATTGGGTCAGACGGATATTCCGACGGAATCAGTCCCATGCATACCACACACAGTCGGATTATCCGACAACACGGTCCGATAGGACACATTCCGACAGATTCTCCGACCGTGTGTACAAGGGCTTAGAGAAACATGACAATCTGCTCTGGGCCCAGGAGAAAATTTTTGTCCCATAAGAAGCACGGCCTCTGGCTCTCAAGACGTTTCATTATCACAAACTGGCAGGTCACTTCGGAACAATAAAAAACGCTGAGCTGATCTCTCATTCTTTTTGGTGGCCAGGGTGGAGATGGGATTGTAAGGACTACGTCTCTTCCTGCCCTCTTTGCCAGCGTAACAAGGGCCAAAACACCAAATCCTGGGGTCTACTCAAACCCTTTCCCATTCTAGAAGGACCATGGGCAGAAGTGTCCATGGATTTCATAGTGGACTTACCTGCCTCAAAGGGGTTTACTACCATTTTGGTCATGTCAACCGCCTCTCCAAGATGGCACATTCTGCCCATTGTGGGCACCCCTTCTGCTTCCGATACAGCCAATATTTTTCTCAAAGAAATAATTAGACTTCATGGTGTGCCTAAAAGTATAGTCTCGGATAGAGGCGTCCAATTTACTTCCAAGTTTTGGAAGGAGCTCTGCAAAACCTTGGAAATAAAGATTTGCCTCACCTCAGCGTATCATCCCCAGAGCAACGGCCAGATGGAGAGGACAAATCAAACTCTTGAGCAGTACCTCCGTTGCTTCTGTTCTGGCTCTTAAGATAATTGCTCGACTCTCCTCCTAAGCCGAGTTTGAGTACACCTGGGATATGCCATTAGCGGACCTCCAGCTGTTGCAAAACTATAAGTCCCATCATGCCCCTACATCTGGGTGTCATGCTTGTGGCTATCAAAGTCTTGCTATGCCTCATGGGAGTTGTAGTTCTGCAACAGCTGGAGGTCCGTTAATTGCATATCCCTGGAGTACACCAATTCCATCCACTCCGCCACTAACCAAACACCTTTCTGGGCAAACTTTGGATTGCATCCCCCATTCCTCCCTAACACCATTCCTGAAATGTCCGTTCCTGCCACTCAAGACTGGATAGCTTCCATAAAATCTAACTTTCAAAAGATTCGGGATACCTTACAAAAAGCTCAGGACAATTATAAGAGACAGTATGACTGAGGGAGGAAGGAGAACCCAATTTTCAAGGTTGGTGAGGAGGACTGGTTGTCAACTGCAAATCTTAAGCTATTGCTGCTGTCACGGAAACTTTTAAAATTAAGAGGATGATCAACCCTGTGGCATTTGAGCTGGCATTACCAAACTCTTACAGGATACATCCAGTTTTTCATGCATCCTTGTTAAAGCCTGTTGTGTCTTGCTCTTTCCCTGGGAGAAAGGAACTTCCTCCCTCCTCAGTCAAAGTGGACGAAGAGAATGAATTTGAAGTGGAGGCCATTTTGAGGTGCAGAAAGAGGGGCAGTCAACTCCAATACCTGATCCAATAGAAAGGTTACCCTCCTGAGGACAACTCCTGGGAGCCTGCTAGGAATTTGCATGCCCCACGGTTGATTCAAGCCTTCCACCAGGAACATCCAGAACTGGTGTCCAGCTTCGGCATCCGGTGTCCATCCCTTGGGGGGATACTGTCAGAGAAGGAGTTTTTCCACCCATGTTCGCCATGCTATTGCACGCATGCATGGTGGATTGGCGCACCTGCGTGGCCCAATGGTTGTGGCACGCACGTGTGCGCGCAGTGGCTTGCGAGTGTATGCGACAGCGCACAGGTGTGCGCCGTGGCACAAACACTATGGCGTAGCTATTTCACGCGGCTCTGGCGTTCAAACAGGTTGCTGGTTTAAATGATAGTGTTTTATTCCTGCGCTACCACTGGTGATCTATCAAATGTTAGGGGCTGCTGCTACTACCGGAATGGATCACGCCGTATCCACTTAATATGAAACTAAAGATATGTTGGTATTGCGCTGTCCCTATATTAAATAACCTTCCGAGGGTGATAAGTATAATGCCTAGTTACATAAATCAATAGTGTAATATAAAAATATATATCTATAAATGTCTACTGAATAATATCAAAAAGTGCAAAGTGCTACATTAAATAAAATAAAATAAACACACCACAAAGGTGATAGAATCCAAATAAATGAAAATCAAGTGAACAAAGGTAAGTAACTAAAAACAGTCTCTTAAAAAATTACTATTTTGATAAAGTGCAGAAAAAATGCAAAAAAAAAAAGTAAACGCACTACAGAGCCAATTGAAAACCTCCACGGAAACACTTGCTTCAATTGAGTGCAAAGCCAAAAAACAGTGAAAATTTTTAATAAATGCTATTTGTGAAATACTACACTATGGTATTCCCTCTCTATTAATCTATTGGGTCCTATGGAACAATAAGAATAAAATTCAAAGGAGAAGGTGACCGAATTTACCAGGAGAGAAGACATATAAAGAAATCTATATACCTCTATGCGAATCCCTCCTTGCTATAGGTAAGGGGCCACTGCCCACTAAAGTGTGATCACAGCGGGATTAAGCACTGGGAGATCCACACCTTAGTTGAATTTGCACAAGTTTGCACAAAGCACTTGCACTTAAAGGAGACTGTTGTTTATTTATGGACTTGAATATTTATATCTTTTTATTTGTGATGGATTTCAATATGTATATTTAATCTATAGAGGCCGGATTCATTCTGATATAACGTATGTTACAGCCGGCTCTGTAGTGCGTTTACTACTATATATATTTTTTGTTTATTCTAAAGTTTATTCCCATGTGATCAGGAGAGGGTACCCACTTTTTGGTCTAGGTATACTCTTTCTTATTTTCTTGTATATCATTTGTTTATTATTAGGGTGGTTCACTTATATCACCTCTGGAGAGTGTTTACTTATTTGCACATTTATAAGACGCACTTGGCACTTTATGATCAATTCACTGTTTTTTGGCTTTGCACTCAATTGAAGCAGGTGTTTCCGTGGAGGTTTTCAATTGGCTCTGTAGTGCGTTTCCTTTTTTTTTTTTTTGCATTTTTTCTGCACTTTATCAAAATAGTAATTTTTTAAGAGACTGTTTTTAGTTACTTACCTTTGTTCACTTGATTTTCATGTATTTGGATTCTATCACCTTTGTGGTGTGTTTATTTTATTTTATTTAATGTAGCACTTTGCACTTTTTGATATTATTCAGTAGACATTTATAGATATATATTTTTATATTACACTATTGATTTATGTAACTAGGCATTATACTTATCACCCTCGGAGGGTTATTTAATATAGGGACAGCGCAATACCAACATATCTTTAGGTTGCTGGTTTGTCGTCAGCTTCCCATCTGTACCTGCTTCCTGTTTTCCCCATACCCGATTACCTGCTGTGATCCGGACTGTAGTTCTCGATCTAACCCTCGGCTTGCTCAACGGACTTTGCTCGATCTGCCTACACGTGTTTGACCCTAGGCCTGCCCAATGGACTTGCTTGCCTGCTCTTACGGATTTGACCCCTGGCCTGCTACACGGACTTGCTTACTTGTCTACATGGATTTGACCTCTGGCTTGTTTCACTGACTTGTTTACTGTCTCCTGTGTCTGATCCCTTGCTGTGTTCCGGACTGTCCGCTAAAACCTTGCACCGGACCCTCAGTCAGTTCCTGAACTGCAGCTCACCTCCTGTACAGTTCTACAGACTTCCTAAGGAACTTTACCTGCTGGTGGCCCGTGCCTCTGCGTGCCACCAGCTCCCTGTACCACCTCAAGGGGACAGGGTGCACGTAGGCGCAAGGGCAAACCGCTCTCAGCATCTCGGCCTCGGTAAGTACTTCTTGTGATAGGTATCACCGCAAACGTTAGAGCAAGAGCAATAATTCTAGCCCTAGACCTCCTCTGTACCTCAAAACATGTAACCAGTAAAAAAATTTAAAGCATTGCCTATGGGGATTTTTGGCGCCATTCCACGAGCGTGTGCAATTTTAAAGCATGACATGTTAGGTATCTATTTACGCGGCACAACTTCATCTGTCACATTATGCAAAAAAATTGGGCTAACTTTTTTGTTGTGTTTAAAGCATGAAAATTTTTTTGTTTTTTTTTAAAATGCATTTGAAAAATTGCTGTGCAAATACTATGCAAGATAAACAGTTGCAATTACTGCCATTGTAATCTCTAGGGTCTCTGCTAAAAGAACATATATAATGTTTTGGGGGTTCTGTGTAATTTTCTAGCAAAAAAAATTATAATATTTACATACTACGTAAAATGTAGAAATGTCAGAATTGGCCTGGTTGGTAAGTATTTTTTAACATAATTGAAATAAAGTTTGGATATAGTTTTATGGCATTCTGTCAACCATTTTACATTTAAAAAGTAGAAGTAAAAAAATAAATAAAAGGGCTTGTCAATGAACATAAGTCATGTTTTCTTCATGGCTAGATTGATACCTTTTGCACTCCACAGCCACCATCTTATACATTTCTCTACTTCCGTCCTCTAGCTAGCTTTAGAATTACAATAACAAAATCAGGTACAGTCACAGACAAACCAAGGCTGGTGGTGGAGAGGATGAGATACAATTTGGCTAGGTAGTAATACACATAGGCCTAAAGACAAGAGATTAGTCAGGCTATTTTCAAACTCTGATTGCAAAGTTGGTTCATATCTCCTTACATCAGAAATTAAAAAAAGGGCAACCTGGAAAGGAAAGATATGCAGTGCGCAGAGAAAAATTGGTGTGGCTTCACTGCAATAAACTTTTGGTATAGCCTAAAGGACAATGATTATAGCTTGAGCCTACTCACTGTGCACACGGTTTGCATGTCAATGCCACAGTCATTGTACATACAAATTACTCCTTAGCTACTGTACCACAAATGAGAGCTTCATAGATCACGACATTGTAGAAAGAGAGCTAACAACTTCATTAAAATAGTAATTGAAATAGCAACCAGCTGTGGTCAGTACTTTACTGTGTACAACACAATGTATAAAGTGCACTGGTCAGCAGTATGTGCCATTATATAGGGTGCCCACATGTCCCGGATTGTCCCTGATTTGAGATTTTTGTCCCGTGCCCCGGGCACCTTCATTCCGGGACAATACAGTGTCCCCGAATGAAAAAAAAACACAGTGACCACTGACCAGACCAGTCCGCTCCGCCAACTCACTCCGCCAGTCCATCGCCAGCCCGCCACCCTTATAAAGTTTAACACATCATTAGGCTGGCTGGCTGCCAGGCTGGTTGCTAGGCTAGAGGCCGCCCCGCATCTAGCAACCAGCGATGTCAGCTGAGGCCTGAGGGGCGGGCTGACAGACACGTGGGCGGTGTAGTGTCACAGTTTGCTGCCTATCACAGGATGGTGCGGAAGTGACGTTGTTGCGTACTGCGCATGCGCGATGCGTTCCAAACGCTCGCGCCGTGCGTTCCAACATAGTTTCGGCAATACAGTTCAGCGAAACCATCACATAATGTTACGGAAGTGATGTTACACACAACACAAACACGGGCCACGTTGTTGCGTACTACGCATGCGCGATGCGTTCCAAACACTTGCGCCGTGCGTTCCAACATAGTTTCGGCAATACAGTTCAGCGTAACCATCACATAATGTTACGGAAGTGTTCGTTACAACACTAATACTTCCCTTGTTACCTAGTAGGTTTTGCATTGCTGGGACTTGTAGTGCCTATCCTGAGCTACATGCTTCAATGTTCAGTGTCCTCATCCCTATCCCCATGCTTCAATGTTCAGTGTCCTCATCCCTATCCGCGAGCTTCAATGTTCAGTGTCCTCATCCTTATCCCTGTGCTTCAATGTTCAGTGTCCTCATCCCTATCCCCATGCTTCAATGTTCAGTGTCCTCATCCCTATCCGCAAGCTTCAATGTTCAGTGTCCTCATCCTTATCCCTGTGCTTCAATGTTCAGTGTCCTCATCCCTATCCGCAAGCTTTAAATGTTCAGTGTCCTCATCCTTATCCCTGTGCTTCAATGTTCAGTGTCCTCATCCTTATCCCTGAGCTTCAATGTTCAGTGTCCTCATCCCTATCCCCCTGCTTCAATGTTCAGTGTCCTCATCCCTATCCGCGAGCTTCAATGTTCAGTGTCCTCATCCTTATCCCCCTGCTTCAATGTTCAGGGTCCTCATCCTTATCCCCGAGCTTCAATGTTCAGTGTCCTCATCCCTATCCCCCTGCTTCAATGTTCAGTGTCCTCATCCCTATCCGCGAGCTTCAATGTTCAGTGTCCTCATCCTTATCCCCCTGCTTCAATGTTCAGGGTCCTCATCCTTATCCCCGAGCTTCAATGTTCAGTGTCCTCATCCCTATCCCCCTGCTTCAATGTTCAGTGTCCTCATCCCTATCCGCGAGCTTCAATGTTCAGTGTCCTCATCCTTATCCCCCTGCTTCGATGAGGACACTGAACATCGAAGCATGGGGATAAGGATGAGGACACTGAACATTGAAGCTTGCGGATAGGGATGAGGACACTGAACATTGAAGCACAGGGATAAGGATGGACACTGAACATTGAAGCTCGGGGATAGGGATGAGGACACTGAACATTGAAGCAGGGGGATAGGGATGAGGACACTGAACATTGAAGCTCGGGGATAAGGATGAGGACACTGAACATTGAAGCAGGGGGATAGGGATGAGGACACTGAACATTGAAGCTCGGGGATAAGGATGAGGACACTGAACATTGAAGCTCGGGGATAGGGATGAGGACACTGAACATTGAAGCTCGGGGATAGGGATGAGGACACTGAACATTGAAGCATGGGGATAGGGATGAGGACACTGAACATTGAAGCATGTAGCTCAGGATAGGCACTACAAGTCCCAGCAATGCAAAACCTACTAGGTAACAAGGGAAGTATTAGTGTTGTAACGAACGGCCCAGTGTTTGTGTTGTGTGTAACTTCACTTCCGTAACATTATGTGATGGTTTCGCTGAACTGTATTGCCGAAACTATGTTGGAACGCACGGCGCAAGTGTTTGGAACGCATCGCGCATGCGCAGTACGCAACAACGTGGCCCGTGTTTGTGTTGTGTGTAACATCACTTCCGTAACATTATGTGATGGTTTCGCTGAACTGTATTGCCGAAACTATGTTGGAACGCACGGCGCGAGCGTTTGGAACGCATCGCGCATGCGCAGTACGCAACAACGTCACTTCCGCACCATCCTGTGATAGGCAGCAAACTGTGACACTACAGCGGCACTGGCAGTCAGTGTGGGCAGTGCACCCACCCGCATCCTATGGCTGAGAGGCGAGCAGCACGTGCGCCCACCGCCCAGTAGTCCAGAGAGAGAGAGATCAGCCACACCAGCAGCCAGCAGTGAACAGAATGACGCCAGTGACCTGAGTGACGGTGACCAGACTCACCACCAGACAGAGCCAGTGCCACAGTTGTTTAAACTTCTCTGCTCCTGAGCACTGCAGCCAGCCAGCCTGAGCCTCGTCTGACTGAGTCCTCCTCCAGGCTCCTCCCGCCCACGAGGTCCGCAAGTGCTGCCTGCAGTCAGACATTCTTCCAGGACAGGTTAGTGTACTTTGTGTTACATTCACACTTTGTCCCCCTCCGTTCTGCTGTCCCCCTCTGTTCTTCCTCCGTGTCCCCCTCCGTTCTGCTGTCCCCTTCCATTCTTCCTCCGTGTCCCCCTCCGTTCTGCTGTCCCCTTCCATTCTTCCTCTGTGTCCCCCTCCGTTCTGTTGTCCCCTTCCATTCTTACTCCGTGTCCCCTTCTGTTCTGCTGTCCCCTTCCATTCTTCCTCCGTGTCCCCCTCCATTCTACTGTCCCCTTCCATTCTTCCTCCGTGTCCCCCTCCGTTCTGCTGTCCCCCTCTGTTCTTCCTCCGTGTCCCCCTCCATTCTGCTGTCCCCTTTCATTCTTCCTCCGTGTCCCCCTCCGTTCTGCTGTCCCCCTCCATTCTTCCTCCGTGTCCCCCTCCGTTCTGCTGTCCCCCTCCATTCTCCCTCCGTGTCCCCCTCCGTTCTGCTGTCCCCTTCCATTCTTCCTCTGTGTCCCCCTCCGTTCTGCTGTCCCCTTCCATTCTTCCTCATTGTCCCCCTCCATTCTGTTGCTGTCCCCCTCCATACTTCCTCCGTGTCCCCCTCCGTTCTTCCTCCATGTCCCCCTCCATTCTGCTGCTGTCCCCCTCTGTTCTTCCTCCATGTCCCCCTCCATTCTGCTGTCCCCTTCCGGAGGAGGGGGACAGCAGAACGGAGGGGGACATGGAGGAAGAACAAAGGGGGACAGCAGGACGAAGGGGGCGTGGAGGAAGAATGGAAGGGGACACGGAGGAAGAACGGAGGGGGACAGCAGCAGAACAGAGGGGGACATGGAGGAAAAATGGAGGGGGACAGCAGAACAGAGGGGGACACAGAGCAAGAACGGAGGGGGGGGCAGCAGCAGAACGGAGGGGGACATGGAGGAAGAATGGAGGGGGACAGCAGAATGGAGGGGGACACGGAGGAAGAACGGAGGGGGACAGCAGCAGAACAGAGGGGGACAAAGAGGAAGAACGGAGGGGGGTAGCAGAACGGAGGCGGACAGCAGCAAAACAGAGGGGGACACGGAGGAAGAACGGAGGGGGGCAGCAGAACAAAGGGGGTTATGGAGGAAGAACGGAGGGGGACAGCAGCAGAACAGAGGGGGACATGGAGGAAAAATGGAGGGGGACAGCAGAACGGAGGGGGACACAGAGGAAGAACGGAGGGGGACAGCAGAACGGAGGGGGACACGGAGGAAGAACGGAGGGGGACAGCAGAACGGAGGGGGACACGGAGGAAGAACGGAGGGGGACAGCAGCAGAACGAGGGGGACACAGAGGAAGAACGGAGGGGGACAGCAGAACGGAGGGGGACACGGAGGAAGAACGGAGGGGGACAGCAGAACGGAGGGGGACACGGAGGAAGAACGGAGGGGGACAGCAGCAGAACGGAGGGGGACAGCAAAATGGAGGGGGACACAGAGGAAGAACAGAGGGGGACAGCAGAGCAGAGGGTGACAGCAGAACGGAGGGTGACACGGAGGAAGAACAGAGGGGTACACGGAGGAAGAACAGAGGCCCTCCGTTCTGCTGTCCCCCTCTGTTCTTTCTCTGTGTCCCCCTCCGTTCTGCTGTTCATACCACCTGTCTAAACTGGTTACCACTGTTTGCTTTTTTTTTGCCAAAAATTGGCAAAAAAAAGTATCAAAAAACATATTTTTTTGGGCGGGTGCGGGGGGGGGGGGGGGGGGACGGGAAGTGTCCCTGAATGGCAGTTTGGAAATGTGGTCACCCTAGTGCCATAGTGCCCCATAATGCTTGTCAGTGGGAGAAAAAAAAATGTTTGACGTCTGTGGCCAGCAGGAGAAAAGACTGACCAGTGTATTGGGCCAGCAGGAAGAAAAAAAAATTACTGGAACAGAACATGTGGTCATATTGAAGAAAAAATGGTTGGCATCTGTGGCCAGTGGGTGGAAAAAATGGCAGGCATTGGTGGTCAGCAGTGGGAGAAAAAAAAAGCCAGCACCAGTTTCCAGTGAAAAAAAAAAAAAAAAAGCCCACCATCGGTGGCGAGCGTGGGTCCCCCGATGCATTGTGTCAGTGGTCAGCAGTAGAAAGGATGCTCCAGTGGTGGAAAGTGAAGGGAACAAAAGGTCATTGCTTTAGTCTGTATGTACACAGGGCTCCCTTTAAAGTGGTTGTAAACCTGTACATATACTCAGTGAAGTCAGGAGTGTAACTAGAACCTTCGGGCCCTGGTACAAGAAACCATGAAGGGCCCCCCTGACCCCATCCCAAGGCCCTTTTCATTGTTCCCGAGGCCCTTCCCACTGATCTCGGGAGCCCTTTAACCACTTCAATACAGGGCACTTATACACCTTCCTGCCCAGACCAATTTTCAGCTTTCAGCGCTGTCACACTTTGAATGAAAATTGTGCGGTCATGCTACTGAGTACAATAACTGAGTTTTTATCCTTTTGTTCCCACAAATAGAGCTTTCTTTTGGTGGTATTTGATGACCACTGCAGTTTTTATTTTTTGCTAAACAAATTGAAAAAGACCTAAAGTTTTGAAAAAAAAAAAAAGGTTTACTTTTGTTTCTGTTATAAAATTTTGTAAATAAGTAAGTTTTCTCTTTCACTGATGGGCACTGATAAGGCTGCAATGATGGGCACTGATAAAGTGGCACCAATGATGTGGCACCAATGAGCGGGCACTGACAGTGGGCACTGATGTGTGGCACTGATGGGCATTGATAGGCGGCACTGATGGGCACTCATGGGTGACACTGATGGGCTGCAAAGATGGGTATTTATGGGTGGCATTGCTAGGTGGCACTGCTGGACACTAATATAAGGCACTGATAGGCATCCCTGGTGGCACTGGCAGTGGTAGGCATTGAGTGGGCACTGATTGGCAGCTGCTTGGGCACAGATTTGCATTTCCCTGGGGGTCTAGGGGGGCATACCTGGTGGTCCAGTGTAGATAGCCATCCTGGAGGTCCTGGGCGGCATGATGGTGGTCTTGGACGGGATCCGAGGGGGCCTGCGCTGATAAATAATCAGCGCAGACCCCCTCATAAGGAGAGTAGAGGAGCGTCTCTCCTCTACTCATGTGTGTGTCAGACGCCAGTGAGGAAATGCCGATCAACGGCTCTTCCTGTTTACATCGTGATCAGCCATGATTGGACACTGTTGTTGATTACGTGGTAAAGAGTCTCCGTCAGAGACTCTTTACCTAGATCAGAGTTGCTGTGTGTCAGACTGACATACCACAACAACGATTGCCGCGATGCGCGCCCCCGGGGGCACGCAGCCGCTTAATTTCCTGAGGACTTCATACGGCGTCCAGTCAGGATATTGAAATCACTTTGCCAACGTCATTCTGCTATATGGCAGGTGGCAAGTGGTTAACCTCATTGTGGGGCCCTTCATTACAGTCCCGCAGTGGGAGCCTTTCATATTTTCTGCAGTGAGCCTCCTTCCTGCTGTCTTTGGACCCCCCACGGTGACGAAATGCCAAGGCCCAGTTGCAAGTGTGACCTTTTCAACCCTGGTAATTATGTCACAGACCTTGCTATTACTAGTGAGGAACTCTGGAAGGTGTAGGGGGGCACATCCTTCTCCAGAGTACCCCCTTGGGGCCCCCAGAATGCCCCCCCCCTTACATAATCCAGAGTGCCCTCTTACATCCTCCAGAGTGCCATCCTAGTGCCCTATTGGTGCCTACAGAGTGCCCCTTAGTACTGTAGTACTAAGAGGGCACTCTGGAGGATGTAAGGGAGCATTCTGGAGGATGATGTAATGGGGCAGTCTAGAGGATGTAAGCGTACACTCTGGAGGTACTACGTCCAGAGTGCCCGATTACATGCTCCTCCAAAGCTCAAAAAGGGAATTCTTGAATTTGTGCTGCCAGTATGAGAAAGGTGTAGCAAACCCCATGTAGGAGCTGTAAGTTATAGCGATCCCCCACTCTGCACAGTCAGGCACACCGAACCTTCACCAGCACTTGAGACAGAGAACATAGCTTTGTTGTTTTTGTGTTTTATTAAGGAATTGAACGTGGATAACAATGGGGAATTATGGGATGCCAACTTGACTTCAGAGACAACTTCCTTACAACAGTCTCTATATAAACTCTATATGCAGCTCCAAAATTTCCTCCAGCACACACTTATTTCATTCCCAGCTATGTCACTCTGTGGTAATTGTAAAGGATCAAAAAGAAAAATAAATGCTGCGCTAAACCTAAATCCACACTAATACAACTAAAAATCGCTGCAGCTTTAGTTTTACAAGATACACGTAAACACAATAACAAAAGGAAAAAGCCCACGCACATATATAAATAAAATAAAAAACAGCTATAAATAATTAATTACAATAATAGTGAGAGAAAATCGAATCTACCCCTCTAGTAAATCAAACATACCATAATTTATAAATGAGAATTATAAATAACTAACAAGTGTGAATAATGAAATTAAAAAAAATCCCAGTGAAGTGATCCCCACGAATAAGTCTTTTTACGACAAAAGGTACTTCAGGTGGCAGACGTGCTGACGTCATCGCCATACAGCGTAGGTTAGACGGGCAATTGCATGCCGGCCGCCATTTTTTATTGCCTTTTTTACTGCTTTCTATGCAAGTATATTTCTTTACTTTTATTAAATTTGCTATACGGAATTATGCTATGGTGAGTCTTCTTTACATTTCTCTGGGATCCCAAGTATTGCCTTTTTGCTTCACGTGCTGTGGTTGATGATGTTTTATTCAATAAGGGAGCCTACGGTGATCATGGTTTGAGGAGGTGCTGCGGAGATTTACTATGTGCATGACATTTTTGGTAAGTGCATATTTTTGTGGTGGTCACATTCCTTGGTGTTTTTTTTGGGCTGCACAGAAGATTAATCACTCTTCATATTATTATCACCAATTTATTATTATCACTAATGTATTTATTATATTTCATTTTTTATTTTTATTTTTGTCACTATTTTTTATTTTTATTATTCATTATTATTTCTTTTAATTTTTTTTATTCATGAATTTTTAATGCGTTTCCACTTTTTATTAATTTAGGTATTTAAATAATTTTTCACTGGACTATTTTTCACTTTATTGGACTTTTATCACTTCACTGGGATTTTTTTTAATTTCTCTATTCACACTTGTTATTTATAATTCTCATTTATAAACTGTGGTAATTGTAGCAGTAGCCCATTACAGGTAGAGACTTTTTTTTGGGGGGCAAACCACCATACAACCCCCCCTAAGCAGCACCCACCCCCCCGCTGTTTGCCGGTCGGTCCGGCACTTACCCCATCAGGTGGCAGGCAGCGTGGTGCAGTGACTCGGCTCCGAGTCCTCTCCTTCATGGCAGCTTTCAGCCCCTCCCCTCCACCTCATCTAATAGGACCGCCTGTCCTTACAGCCAATCTGATGACCAGTGTCCTGGTTTGCTGGAAGGAGGATCAGTGTTACAATAGCGAATATTGATTCGCTGTTGTAACACATCTGGGTGGGTTTAGAGCCGAGCCCACCCTATATTGAAGCCTATTAGAGCCTCTGGCTCTAATCGAGGCTTCAAAAAAACAGCCCCTCCGCATTGGAATCCATGCATCCATGTCATGAAAGGGGCCGGGGGCACATGGACAGGGGAGGTGGCGATGGACGCCCTTTATGGACAGGCAACCCCTGCTTGCAGCCCCTATGCATGCAGAACAGAAGAGTGACACAGCTTAAACTTTCATAGCACTTCCTCTCTGTGTTCACTGATCCCAACACCACCTCTTCAGGCCCTGCCATCTCTCCTGGCTGCAGCAGTCTCTTTCCTAGCCCTCCAGGCTGATTTCTTAAGCACAGTCCTCCAAATTGACACTCGCCAGCTTACCCAGCTGGCTCTCAGGAGCTTTCCCCTACCTGCTGACCTGCTCCTGCTGTCCTCTATCCTTGCTTCTGTTTCTCCAGGAAGGGCTTCCAACTTGTGTTTTCAGCAGAATCCTCCAAACACCAGAGCCCCAGTCCAAGGTCCAGTTTGCTGGAGATTGTCTGATCTAGCATACAATAGAGGGTGCAACAAATGTTATAGGCTCACCAGTCACCTTTGTGACTTCCTCATTGTGGGCTTTGGCTTTCATGGATGTAAACCTGAAGAGAAATTTTTCTTCGATGAGCTGCCCACAACTCTCCAGACTGGTGGTAAAACACATATGTAGCACTACCCCTGTAGGAGTTGCTAGTGTCACAGGTCCCCACTGCTGCACAGTCAGTCACATAGCATTCCTTCATTCATTCAAACACAGTGAACAGTCTTTGGCTTGTGTTTGATGTTGTATTAGGAGTTGATGGGATGCCCAACTTGAAAAATGTCCATAACTATGAAAAAAGGGACAGTTCATCCCTATTAACACAAAAGTCCTCTTTTCCTTCCTCCTGCACAAACTTGGTTTCAGCACAGCACCTGCTGCTCACTCAGGTGGAAACTAACAGTTTTGTTGTTAGTTCAGCAAAGGGCCATTACAGGCAGGAACTCTCAGTCTCTTAACAAAGTGGTACAGAGTGAGCAAACAGCATAATGGTCCTTCTTCTGTTTCCCTGTGGTCACTGATACCAGCTCCACTTGGTTGCAGAAAAATTCTAGCCCGCTTGGCTGCCACCAGCCTCCCTTTTTCCCAGTCCTCCTGACTGACTTTCTGCCCAGTCCTTCCCCCTGGCAAACACTCATGGAGATCTCCTAGGGCGGTGATGGTGATCCTTGGCACCCCAGATATTTTGGAACTACATTTCCCATGATGCTCAACTACACTGCAGAGTGCATGAGCATCACGGGAAATGTAGTTCCAAAACATCTGGGGTGCCAAGGTTTGCCATCACTGTCCTAGGGCAAGGATATATGAAGACTTGGCACTATGCGGTCTTCTAGAGAGGCCTGCTGCAGATGGCAGGCTCTCACCTTGTCTGTCCCTGCACCGCGCGGATCTACTCACTTTCTCCCCTTGCTCCTTCCCTCTGCCTCTCAGGCATAGATACTTTCACTGCCTTCTAAATCGGGATCCTTCCAGGCCAGTTTTCTTGAGCCCCTGGCCTGAGCTACCACCCCTTCCCGGCAGGGGTTTCCTCAAGGGCCACCAACAGCCTCTCCTCAGCACTGCTTCTCCATCTTCCACCCAACTCCCTTGCTGGTATGGCCCATGTCTATTTATGGGGTTGTCTCAGTCCTCTGCAAAACCCATTTCTGGGGACCCCATAAACATTCATGTCAGCCCTTTCTAACCCTTACCTTCTAGTTCTAGAAGATTCTTCAACCTTCAAGACATCAAAAATTGGTCCTGCACCCAGGAGCAAGGGCATCCCATAAGCAAAAATGCCAAGGGGAAAAAGGGAAAACACCTGGAAAAGGGCTTTGTAGAAAAATATGTGGTATCAAAAAAGATGATTTATATATTTTCTTTCAAAAACAGAAATCATATACAAAATGTGTACATCCTGACTACAGGTCCCTGTAGCTAGAAAGATCTGTCAATGTCAACATATGCACATGTTTTCTGGAGCACCTCCCACAAAAGAGAAGCCCTCCCAGCATGACTGTAAGGCCGCGTACACACGCGCGGACTGTTCGCCCAACTTTGTCCGCTGAACAGTGTTTGGGCGGACAGTCCGCTCGTGTGTGGGCTTTCAGCGGACAGTTTCAGCGGACAGTTTGACGAACAAGGTTTTTCGGAAATTCCGTAAAACTGTCCGCTGAAACCTTGTTTCAGCGAACAGTCCGCCCGTGTGTAGGCTTGTTCGTCAAACTAAGTTCCGCGCATGCTCAGAAAGGATTTACACGCCGAAAGTTATAATGCAGTGTATAGGACGTCGTATTTTTCGTCCCGTCGTACGTGCCGTTCACGTCATCGCGCACGGTTTCAGCAAACTGTTCGTTCGTCGTGTGTGGCCATGTCCGTCCATGCTAATTTTGAGCGGACTGTTTGCCGAAACTGTTGGACGGACAAAGTTGGGCGAACAGTCCGCGCGTGTGTACGCGGCCTAAGTGCTCATGCACACGGACGTTTTAAAAAACTGGCTGCAAAGCTAGCTCCGATGCCTGGAAAAATCGTTGTTAAAAACTTGATTTTTACCGCGTTTTGCATTGGCGTTTTTGCGCGTTTTTTAGCGTTAGCGTTAAGTAGCGTTTTTTAAGAAACACATCTCTTGGCTATAGCACTCAGAAAACAAAGAAAATATGTTGCGCGTTTGTGCGTGTTTTTGCGCGTTTATGCACGTTTTTGCGCGTTTTCCCGCGATTCGCGTTTTTACAGCTCTAGCTCCACGCCACGGAACGCACTGGTCCTGGGTTTTTTTTACAGCTTAAAAACGCCTATGCCATTTGCAGCTCAAAAACGCCTAGGTGGGCATGAAGCCATAGACTAACATGGACAGCCGTTTTTAAGCTGCAAAAAAAGCTCAAAAAAGTGGCTGTAAAAACGTCCGTGTGCATGAGGCCTTAGAATAGCAGAAACAGTCCTAAAAGTCCAGAACTAGGCAGGACGACAGCCGTTCATGATGGTCCTGCAAGAACCAGAAGAAATTACATCCTCACACTAAACCAATTATCTGTACATTCTGCTAACAGGAGGTTATAATCCTGTTGGCAGAAAAAAAAACTTTGTACATAAAAGTTTGTGAAGGAGGAGCCCCTCCATAGTAGTGAATGAATGAATGAATTAATTAAATACTTGTATAGCGCACAATGCAAACTGAGTCGCCTCTAGGCGCCACATGACACTAGGCCTCACCCAAGGATCTTCTTCAAGAGAACATCACTGGAAGCAGATTAGGGAACTAGTCCACAAGAAAGGAATTTAAGGGGTAGCAGACCCTTGTTTGCAGCTAGAGTTGGGTGAACAGATCGAACAAAGCAAAAGTTTGCCCGAACATCGCCTGTTCGGCGAAGACCTGAATTTGCCGGGTATTCTGCGGGATGTTCGCACGCCAAGCACCCCACAATGCACAGTGCATACTAGAAAAAAGGAACAATGGTGCTCAGTCAATCGATGCGAATCGCATGCTTATTTAAACTGAATATATTGAATAAGATATAATAAATCTCAGTAAAAGGTCTTCATAAGACAACTGTCCAGCAAAAAATAGTTTTAAAGTCACATACAAGGTGCTCACAGGTATATAATCAGTCCAAAATGATGGGTCTTGCTGGACGGACAAGGGATAATTTGTGCACATCCACAGAAGGCTGCTTTTCTCTGGAGTGAAGCCAGCTCAAGTTATATAAAGAAAAAAAACTAAAAAAAAAGTGCCACTCAGTAAAAGGTGCTTTAATCCATAATAAAACAGATTTCTGTCACTTACATCTGACATTCAGAAAGTTGGGCACGCACAGGAGTAAATACTTTAGTCATCGGCGTATCCAGGAGTGCCAATAGAGCCCGTGAAGATCTTTTACTTTTGAGAAAGGAGCGCACTGGCTCTGTAACGTGTTGTGTTCCCCTTGCATCTTTGACGTCACACGCCGTCTCCTCGAGCCGCTCTGAAGTCCACCAGACGTGAGACCCAGCCGGGCTCCTCCCCAGCATCCTGCAGTCATAATAACAGGCTCTATTGACACTCCTGGATATGCAGAGGGGGCACAGTATTTACTCCCGTGTGTGCCCAACTTTCTGCATGTCAGATGTAAGTGACAGAAATATGTTTTATTATGGACTGAGTGGCACTTTTCTATTTGTTTTTTTTTTTCTTTATATAACAGTGCATACTAGGGCCCTGATTGACTGAAGAAATGCATCTAACCTCTGGTCAGGTGCAAAGCTTCACCTAATCGGTGCACAGAACACTGTCAGAGCCATGATTGGACAAAGCCATGATGACTTTGCCCAATGATTTCTCAGTGATCATAGTCCCACCCCACACTATAAAAGGTTCCTTCCCACGGGAAGCTTTTGCAGTGTGTTGTTGGAGTGGAGATAGATAGAGCAGGGCTCAGTTGTCTACTAGAGAGTTAGTGTGTTATTGTGACTCAGTGTAGAGTGTTAGTATAGTGCGAGTATAGTTTGAGTATAGTGTGTCAATATTGTGTAGTTTCAGTGTAGTGTGTCAATGTAGTGTTTCAGTATGGTGTGAGTATAGTGTACTGTGTCAGTATAGTGGGATTATAGTGTAGTGTGTCCTTCCTAGGTCCACAAACACAAGACCAATATCTTGGCTATAGCGCAGTCGGCAAGTGGTTAACCACTTCCCACCCGCCATATAACAAAATGACGTCTGAGAAGTGGTTTCATTATCCTGACTGGGCGACATATGACGTCCAACAGGATAAACCGCGATCATGTGCCCGTGGGGGCATGCATCGGGGCGAACGGTAGTGTGTCAGTTTGACATACAACATCTTCGATCGAGCTAAAGAGCCTCTGATGTAGGTTCTTTACCACGTGATCAGCTGTGTCCAATCACAACAAATGTTAGATGACCTGCTAGTAAATTTTTGGCAGACAATGGTCTGTTTTCAGATTTTTGCATTGTATGTACACAAACTCGTCGCACAAAAGTCCAAAGTACAAACACGCATGCTCGGAATCAATGCTCACGAAACACGACATTAGCAGAAGGTGCCCAAAGGGTGGCGCTCGAGAGCTGAAATTCCACGTTGTACATCACTACGTTCGTGTTTGTTGGCTGACAATTGTGTACAATCTTGTATGTAGGACAAGTTCATGGCACACGCCTTTCGGACAAAGGTCTGATGCTTTGTTGGCCAACAATCTGATTATGTGTACGAGGCGTAAGGTTGCCAGACAGATGCAGCTAGCAGCAGGGGTCCAGTTAGAGTTGCTCTCTCAGCCCTTTAAAACCAAACACATATGAATTACACGGGTTCTGTGGCTGATTTGTGTGGTAATTAAACTCACTTGGTGCCTTATCTGCATTAAATTTGTTTCAGAACCTGTGTAATTCATATGTGTTCGGGTTTAAAGGGATGAGGTGGCAACTCTAGGTCCAGTGAAGCCAAATTGTTACCTGAATTCTGCCCTGAAATGGAGCCAAAGACGTACAGGACCCCTGTGCAAGCAGCTCCACGGCCACCACCGAGATACGTGAACAGGCTCCATAATAGAGTTAACACCTCATCCCTTTAAACCCGAACACATGAGTTACACAGTTTCTGAGGCTAATGTCATGCAGATAAGGCACCAAGTGAGTTTAATTATCACCTTAACCAGCCACAGAAACTGTGCAAATAATATGTGTTCGGTTTTAAAGGGATGAGGTGGCAACCCTACTGCATAGAGAGCCGGTCACAAGCTCCTGATATGTGAATTGCCAGTGGGGAAACACGCATCTAGTTCGCACTAGTGTGAACCCAGCTTTATAGCTGCAAAGGTTGGGTTAACTCAATATTGAACCCTAAAGACTGGGATGCCATTAAAGTTCATGTGCGTGTAAAGGCAGGTGTCCCAATACTTTTGACAATATATTGTTTATATTATAAGACCTAGAAGCAAATCTGGCAGAACATTGTGCTGGGTTATAGGGTTAACCTTAGAACATCAACACCAGTAATGAATCAGATACTCACTGGTTCAGGGATGTGTTGGAGAAGATGGATCCTCACATTCAGTTTGTCTAAGGGTACAATGGCCACCTGACATCAAGAAGGTAAGACAATGTTAGATTTGGATCACAAACTGTATTTCCATGTACTATGGCTTAACCCTTCAAGAAAGTCTGCTTACCCTCCATCCAACCACCACCATGGAATCAAACCAAGCTTTGTATATTATATCAAGTTATACCATTTCAGAATATAGTAAAAGTTCAAAGCTTTGGCTTGCCACGTTGTCCCTGTATCGCCCTCAACACTAGGGATGAGCTCAGGCGTGTTCGCATGGTCCACGTGCAGAGCCCGCCAGGAAGTCGGCGCAGCGCTGCGCTAATCACAGGCAGGAAGACATTGCTTCATCTCTGCAGCCGCTTCGGGGCAATGTCTCGCTGCCTGTGATTAGCGCCGACTTCCTGGCGGGCTCTGCACGTGGACCATGCAAACACGCCTGAGCTCATCCTTACTCTCCACATTACGTACCCATTTGCAATTTATGGCCACAAAGTGGCATTCAGAGCTTCCGATCTCTTTTTGCGATTCGGCACAGACAGTTGCGTGGTCGTGTGACTTTGTACCCACACAAAATTGACGTCCCTTTTTTCCTACAAATAAAGCTTTCTTTTGGTGGTATTTGATCATCTCTGCAGTTTTTATTTTTTGTGATATAACCAAAAAAGGAGGGACAATTTTGAAAAAAAAAAGCTATTTTTTTTACTTTTTGCTATAATAAATATTCCCCAAAAAATATAAAAAAAAAATTTCCCCCCCTCAGTTTAGGCCGATATGTATTCTTCTACATATTTTTGGCTAAAAAAAAAGTCGCATAAAGCACCAATTGATCGCCGGGAGACCGGCAGACATGGAGTCTGCTAGTTCTGCGGGCATTGTCACTCTGTGCATGCAAGCCCAGCCCGTACAGTTAAATAAATTTTAAAGAGGATGTACAAGTACACCCATTTGCCCACCGCTGCCATAGTGCTGATGTATATCGGAGTGCAGCAGTCAGCAAGTGGTTAAAGTGGTTGTAAACCCTTACAAACCACTTTGACCTACAGGTAAGCCTAGATTAAGGCTTACCTGTAGGTCCAAGAAATATATTTGCCCGAAGACAGGCACCGCTGTCTACGGCGCATGCGCCGTAGACAGCGACACGCAGGCGCACTGAGCGCGGCATTTCCAACAATGGAGCTGCCGCGCGTGTCGGCTCCCGTGCGCATGCGCGGGAGTGACGTCATAGCGGCTCCGCCGAATGACAGCGGCGGAGCTGCGAGACCCCACCGAAAAGATGGATGCGCCGGACTACAGGGGACAGCGGTGACATCGCTGGCTCCTGTGTCAGGTAAGTGACACATAATGGGCTACTATGCGATGCATAGTAATCCATTATGCTTTGCCTTTGCAGGGAATGAAAGAGGAAGTAAACCCATCAGGGTTTACTTCCTCTTTAATGATGAAACTTATACATTGCTACAGTCAAATGTACAATACTACGGTGCCGCTTATAAATAAATTTACTTTGGAGGAGAGTTTTGCCAAATGCTGTGTGTAACTAAATTATCTTCAGGCCTCCTTGACCCCTGTGTATTAGGATGTGTTCTATATACACGTTAATGTGTGTGATGTTTACCCCCCTTCACGACCAGGCCATTTTTTTGCGATCTGGCACTGTGTTACTTTAAAGTGGTTGTAAACCCTTATGCCGCGTACACACGAGCGGACTGTATGGCATACTTAGTGTGACAGTGGGGTCACTTTGGACACAGGGTGAATAAAAGAAACCCCCGATATGGTCTGTGATAGCCATATTCAAGGCTGTATAATACATTGTATACTGTATGTGGGGGTTAAGTGTCATTGCTGTAAGGAATTAAGTTGTTTTGCATTTCTATTGTTCATTTAAGCCTGTCCTTGTGTGTATTGTAAAGTGCCAGACAGACTGGCTGCTAACCCTTTGTGAAAAGATGTGTATTGGGTGGGATCGTTTGAAGCCTGGCAGACGTCTTGGGATGTGTGGGTGGAGCTGGGCTCTTGATCATGTTAAAGCATGTGCCTTGAATTGTGTATAAAGTTCAATGTTGGTTTTTAATAAATTCATTCCTACTACAGAAGGGACAGAGTGCGTCTCGTCTCTTTGCCAGAGGGGTCGGCTCCTATAGGAAAGGGTCGTTTAGCTGTGGATATTGGCAGCGAGTGGATGTGTGTCTCGGAGAGGGAACATCGTAAACGGCGTTAACCCCCTTTATATTAGGGGAGCCGTTACACTTAGTTCGTCATACAATCCGATGGACAGTCCGTCGTACTTTCCACTGAACGGACTTGACCACACACGGATGTGTTACCGGCCTCAAAATGTGAATTAAGAGAGCCAATGATTGTAGACGCGATGAGATAAGGTGATCAGCTTGGCGTGGACTGCAAAGAATCACACAAACAGCATGAGATATGACCACTGACTTTATGGCTGGAAGTAGTTTAATTTTTACATAACAATACATCTTTTACATTTTTATAGTCACATGTTTATAACCATTAACAATATATATAATACCAATTTTAACTAAAGTATTTTAAAACGTAGTTATAACAATGAACATTACTAAATTTAATAACATATATATCCCTGTTATTCAGTGTTATAGATAATTATCTTTATCTCTCTGGTACACTTTAAAAGTGCAATAATCATACTAGCAATGCATTGCTTTAATACAAATATTATCATGGTGGTACTCTTTTTTAACCACTAGATGGTGCACATTGCATGTCTGTATGATGCAATACATAAGCTTTACATACAATAGTTTTTTTTCTATATTAAATAACAGAAAACATGTGCTTTTATAAATCTATGCAATTTTCAATAAATCAGGTTTAAATATACCTATTTAGAAAGGTTTAGTGTTTATCATAGACATTTGTTCTGACTAATGCAGTATTTTCATGTTCTTATGCACTTTTCACTTGTTTCTGACACATGCTGTTCTAAACTTCTAATTACAGCAAAACTATAGCATAAAATCTGCTGAGACTTTTTCTGCATCTGCTCAAGATGTTTAGGAATCTTTCTATCACAGGTTAATACAGATTAGGAACAATTTAGAGTACATACCTGCAAAGAATCACACAAACAGAATGAGATATGACCACTGACTTTATGGCTGGGAGTAGTTTAATTTCCAGTCACATGGTGTGTGGCCTTATATAGACTCTGTTTGTGTACCTTCTCTGCCATCTACTGGTTATTAATAGAATAGAAGGGATATGTTTAGAAATATAAAAAAAAAAATGAATATGTACTTTGCTTTGGGGTGTCTGTTTTGTGACCATATAAACCCCAGTCCGTCACACTCTCCCCTCCTTCAGTTAATTGCTCCCGACATTTAAACTCAATTGGTATCTGAACACTATTTAGTGATTTAAGTAACCCAAATAGGTACTTGTTGCCACCAAGGAGCTACGTTAACTACCTGGCATTTCCTGGGAGTAGCTAGCATTGTGTGAGTTTGTATGGTGTGAATCTGACTTGGTATGTATCTTGGCTGACCTAGTGTGTCATACGTAAAGATCTCTTTAGGCTTAGCTTGTCTGGTAGATCTTCTGACAGGAGTTGAGTCTTCTCCATCAACATCATTTTCCATTTGCATATCTTGGTTCACAGGTAAGTCTTGACTTAATGAGGGTAATTCTGCAGTGTCTAGTCCCACCATATCTGTAGCCCAGATTTGGTCGCCAACTACTGTTCCATCATTTTGTTCTTGTTCAACATTGGGTGTGGTAGTTGTAGGATAGAACTCTTCAGCAGAAACTCTTAATGGGATTTTCTCTACGTTTTGAGAGTTTGGTTGAGACACAACACGATCATGACTTTCTGTAGTCTCTGGTATATAAGGATAATACCATCTTTCTTCATCTGAACATTCCTCCTCCTGGTCCACATCCATTCTGGTATCCTTTCTGTTACTTGATTGTCTTTGTTTCATCGGTACTCTTGGAATGTGTCCTTCAATTGGTAGGTCATTTACTGGTAGTAGAAGATTTCTGTGCAGTACTCGAATAGTCTTTTTACCACTTTCAGGCTGAATTTTGTACACAGGCCCATCTTTGATTCTTTCTACCACTTTGTGTACTGATTCTTCCCAGTATGAACGAAGTTTACCAGGTCCTCCTCTTTCAGAGAGATTTCGTACTAAGACCCGATCACCCGGTTAAAGAGGTGCTCCTTTTATCTTTTTGTCATAGTACTTCTTCCCTTTAGCAGATGATTTTTTGCTATTCTCAGATGCGATTTTGTAAGCTTCTTGCATTCTAGATGCCCATTTCTGAGTCTTGTTGGTTGACTTTCTGATTCCTTTTCCAATTTAGGTTGAGCATTAGGTCAATTGGCAAACGAGGAGATCTTCCATACAATAGAAAGAATGGCGAGTATCCTGTGGCTTCATGCCTGGTTCAATTGTATGCATGAACCATATGTGGAAGATGTTCTTTCCAATCTGACTTTTTCTCTTCCTCTAAGGTGCGAAGCATCTGTAACAAAGTACGGTTCAGTCTCTCCACTGGGTTACCCTGTGGATGGTATGGAGTAGTTCTTGAATGAGAAATCCCTGCCAATCGTTGCAATGTCTGAAATAAGTTGTTTTCAAATTCTCTTCCTTGGTCATGGTGGAGTTTCTCTGGATAGCCAAAACGTGGTATGAAATCTTGAAAGATCTTTTCTGCCGCCGTTTTTCCAGATTTGTTCTTAGTTGGATACGCTTGTGCAAAGCGTGTGAAATGGTCAACTATTACAAGTATATACTCATATCCTCCTTTGCTTTTCTCCAAGTGAAGATAATCAATGGATACTAACTCCAAAGGTGAACTGGTAGTAATCGAACCCATAGGTGCTCTTTCGGTGATATTTGGACGCTTTTGTTTGATGCAGCTGCACTTCTTCAGCACATATTCATCAATGTCTTTTTGCATAAATGGCCAGTAAAATCGTTCACGTGCTAGGTGGGTTACCTTGTCAGTACCAATGTGACCCATGTCATCATGAAGATTTCTTAAGACCAATGGTTTTAACTTTTCTGGTAGAACTAGCTGTTTTCGGGTTCCAGAGTATCGGTAGAGGATTCCTTCATCGACTCTGAGTTTATTCCATTCATGTATCAAACATCTTGTTTTGCTGGTCATACTCTCCTTTTCTTTGTGGTTTGGAATCCAGTCGTTCTCCTTAAGCCAGACCACTTCTCTAATGTTGGTATCGTCTTGTTGTAATGCTCTGATATTCTCCTGAGTCATTCGGCAGATTGTCTGTCCTTTCAGCAATTCTTCGGCCACATCACTTTCTGAGTGAAGAGTCAATGAAGCCACCCATAATGCCTCTTCTTCGTCAACAGCTTTGCTCCCTTGCCACATAGCTGACACAACCTCAGATGGTACAAGCTCTGTGTACTCACTCAGATTCTTCGTGAGTTCCACTGGAAATCGTGACAGTGTATCTGCGTCTGCATTCTGTTTACCTGGCCTGTACTTGATATCGAAGTGGAAATCAGCCAACTCGCCAACCCATCGATGACCCACAGCATTCAGTCTGGCAGTACTCAATACATATGTCAATGGGTTGTTGTCTGTGTAAACGGTGAATGTTGGAGCGTAGTACAAGTAATCTCTGAATTTGTCACAGACTGCCCACTTGAGAGCTAAAAACTCAAGTTTACCAGAGTGAAGATGGTAATTGCGCTCTGCTGGAGTCAATGTTCTGGAGCCAAACCCAATAACACAAAGTTTTTCTCCTTGTCGTTGGTATAGTACAGCACCTAGGCCTTCATTGGAAGCATCAGTGTGTAAGACGAAGGGTAAGTCAAAATCAGGGTATGCTAGAATTGGTGGATTGGTTAGCATGTCCACCAGTCTGGATACTACAGCTTGATGTTTGGGTGTCCATTGAATCAGTGTTTTAGATGGCACTTGTGCTTTGTTCCCGTTTTTCTTTGTAGATTCCCTCCGATTGTTTTTGGGGATGGATGTAGCAGATTCTTTCTCAGTGTTCTGCAAAAGTTCATACAGTGGTTTAGCAAGTCGAGAGAAATCTTGAATGAAGGACCTGTAGTAGCTCAGGAATCCTAACAAAGATCTGACTCCTCCCACTGTTTTTGGTTCTTTCCTTTTCAAATATAATACCGCTTCAAGATCTTTTGGGTCAATTTTTATGCCTTCTTCTGACACCATTCGTCCAAGGTATCGAATCTGTCATTTAAAGAGTTCACACTTCTTCGGTCTAAGTTTGATACCATGCTCACGCATTCGACTAAGCACTCGCCTAATATCATTGACATGCTCCTGAAAAGTTTTGGAGTAGCAAAGTACGTCATTCAAGTATGGAGAACAACATTTGTCTCTGATGCCCTCTAATACATTCTCCATGCATCTCTGAAAAGCTGCTGGGGCATTCGTTAATCCAAATGGAATACGGTTCCACTCCAGGAGTCCCCAGGGGGTGCTGAAAGCCGTCAGATGTCTGGAGTCTTCATGCACAAAGCCTTGATGCCAGCACTACCCTGGTCCAGGATTGAGAACCACGTAAATCCTCCTAAGCTATCCAGCAGATCTTGTATTCTGGGTAGTGGATGTCTATCTGGGATAGTCTTTCGGTTTAACTCCCTAAAGTCAACACATAGTCGTAGGCTACTGTCCTTCTTTCGAACACAAACAACTGGTGATGAGTATGCGGAAGAAGATTTTGTTACCCAACCTCCGTCAAGAAGGTTTTGGATATATTCTTTCACTTCTTTGTATAGGGGTTTCGGTATCGAATTGTAGCGTTTCTGGACAGGAGTTTCATCTTTCAGATTTATCCTCAGTTTCAGGTTAGGGATGCATCCTATGTCTCCCTTATCTCGAGCAAAGACATCTGATTCATCATATAACATTTGTCTCGCTATCTCCTGTTCTTCTTCTGAGAGATCTTCCAAATTGACAGGTGGGTGCCACTTAACAGATTTGTTAGTGGGTAGCTGATTTCCAGTGTCCACTTGATTCAACTGGTTTACATGAAACACCCTTTTCTTCTGGTCAATTCCTTTTCCATCGTCTTTGTTTGGAGACAATGGTAGAATCTCAGCTGCTGGAGAGATGGTACCCAATACTGTTCTGAGTGGAAGGTAGATGTCATGTTGAGCACGGTTCAGTATAGGTATCTTCACCAGTTTAGAGAACCCATTTGGCACATCTACCACTGAAGGAAATAGTTCAAGTCCTTCCTCAACTAGATATTCGGGAAGTGGTTCAAATGGCATGATTCCTCCTTTCGGCCACGCTCTGATTCTGCATTTGACTTCACAGAGCTCGCCTCCTTTAATCTGGACTCCCTTCTTCCCCACTTTGACCATACGACTATCGAATATTTCTCTTGGGTCAGTTGCTTGACTGACAGCATTGACAATGTTATTCGCTACACTCTGTCTTACTTTCATAGCTTTACTCAGCAAGATAGTCAGTCAGGTTTTGGGTGCTGTTTGGTCGGTCACGGTTTTCTCTGATCAATTCTTCGATAACATTAAACCCAAGAATTGGATTGTCATTACAGCAGTCACTCACCAGCATTGGCACATAAATGGCTGAGTTTCCATGTCCACTACTTTCGAATTCCAGGCAGACTTCAATCCATCCGATGAATGGAATGAGAGAACCATTTGCAGCTGTAATGGATAAGTTGTCATCACAAAGTAAATCTTGTATGTGCCTAATGGAGACGCTGGGTAGAAACTTTTCTAACCATGCCTTCCCAACAATGCTGACCTGAGCTCCTGTATCCATCAACATGTCAACCGGTACACCATTCATCCGACATGACAGTAGGCATTTTCCTCCAATTAATTGTGCTACGTGTTGTTTGGAGAATCCTTTCTCTTTTGGGAGTGTTCTAGTTGACCGGTGGGTGAATACCCTGTTTACCCTAGCATGGGACAGATCATTTGAGGTGGTCACTGGTTGTCCCTTTCCCAGTGACCGTCTGTCGTTTCCCGACTGCCTTCTTTTCTTCAAGCAATCAACCGCTCTGTGTCCTGTCCAACCACAGTAGAAACAATGGTAGCAGTTTTGACTCTCTCGTTTAATGCAATCATCACACCTGGGCTTGCAGTGAGTTGTATCTGGAACTTGAACATTGGTTAGTGGCTTTGTCATTTGGTTTCCAACAATAGGAGTTAGCTTCAT
This sequence comes from Lithobates pipiens, assembly GCF_037356315.1. Lineage (NCBI taxonomy): Eukaryota > Metazoa > Chordata > Amphibia > Anura > Ranidae > Lithobates > Lithobates pipiens. Next base: position 83,461,961 of record NW_027507685.1, read on the forward strand.
CATCTTTTCCAGGTTCCTTGCGAGAGCAGAGACCTGTGTTGTTAGTTCCATTAATGCAGTGTGATTTGCTCTAGCATCTCCCTCAACTCCCCTTTGGAAGGTGTCTTTTTCGCTATTCCCTGGTGTCTGGGATGAATGAACAGTAAGAGGTTTATGTTTAGGAGCACTGTTTAAGCGTCTCTGCCTTTCTGTTTCCTCATCAACTGATCTGGTGACTTGCTCTATGATAAAGTCATCTGTTACTGTCAAATCAGACACATAAGGCTTGATATCTCGTCTAACATTAGAATTTTTCTCATTTAGTCCCTGATACAGTGTATGAAGGAATATGCCTTGCACCAGTTTTTTGTCATAGCTAAGCTCTCGCCTATCATGTTGTGATGTAGACAGAACTTTTTGTTTTAACCCCACTAGCCTGTAAACAAATTGTTGTGCTGTTTCTCTTTCTTGCTGGGCAGCATTGCTAAGGTCCTGAAATAACTCATTACCACTTGGTTCTCTCATATGTGACTTTAAAAACCTTTTCAATTCAGCAACAGTAAGATCATCTTTGTCAGTCAACATATCTTTAAAATTACCAGGTTTGATTATTCTCAACACTGTGCGTATAATTTCAGATTCAGGGAATTTTTCTGTTAGACCCTCGTCAATTTGTCTGCACACGCTACTGTAACTCATGTCCGAACCATGATCTGAAATTACACCACCATGCATTTTAAATTCTCTACGTGGCAATAAAGCAACAACATCAGTTGATCTCACCACCTCCGATACCTGTTCAGTCCTTGCAGTCCCACTACTTAGTTTTTTTGCAGCGGTTGCAATGTCCACAGTTGGTGTACTTTCCTTGTTAAGTTTTAGTTCATTGATCTTGTCTTGGATAATGAGTAGGTAAGACATACCTTGATCTTCCAACTTTTCCAGCTGATCACTTCTCAAGTAGTCTTTAATAAATTCAACAAGTTCCATTTCGTTGGTACCAGTCACTGATGGAACGTCCACGTCTATATCATCTTCCAGCGTAATAGCGAGGCTATGCAGCTGTTCTTCATTAAGCAGATGAATTTGTTTCTGGATATCCCACATCAGCGCACGACGAGGAGACGCCATCTCTGTTGCAATCTGAAGACTTGCACTCACAAGGCAGACGACACTCAGGACTCTCCTTGTAGCTCTGTAGCAGGCTCACGCTTGTCTCGCACTTCCTTCTCACTGGTAACACAACGAATCCCGGCACACGAGCCCCCAAAATGTTACCGGCCTCAAAATGTGAATTAAGAGAGCCGATGATTGTAGACGCGATGAGATAAGGTGATCAGTTTGGCGTGGACTGCAAAGAATCACACAAACAGGATGAGATATGACCACTGACTTTATGGCTGGAAGTAGTTTAATTTTTACATAACAATACATCTTTTACATTTTTATAGTCACATGTTTATAACCATTAGCAATATATATAATACCAATTTTAACTAAAGTATTTTAAAATGTAGTTATAACAATGAACATTACTAAATTTAATAACATATATATCCCTGTTATTCAGTGTTATAGATAATTATCTTTATCTCTCTGGTACACTTTAAAAGTGCAGTAATCATACTAGTGTAATGGAAATTTGTAGGTTCTGTATATAATTGTATTCTATTTTATATGTATTGCACAATGCTCTCACTGTGCACACGGCACTAACAATGTTTTCAATACATGTTTTGTATTCTTTCAAGTCCAGATTAGAATTAGCCTGCCTATGTAACGCCCCTTGTTACCATAAACGTACAATTGTAATATTAATGTGATACCTACGTAATCATGTGTATAAAAGCCTTCAAATGCATCATAATAAAGGAGAACGGTTATTTGGAAAGATGCTGAGCGTATCTTTTGTGTCTGTTCCCTACTGCAGTAGATATTAATTTGGAACCACTAATCAATATGAGGATAGGAGTTGCCTATTATCAAAATATCCATTTCAGGGGGCTAAGCCAGCCCAGCAGGGGTTATCAGGTGACCCTGAGTATCCGAAACGAGGAGCTTGAGACGATCCGGGAATTTCTGATAATCAGCCGGCTGAGGTAAGTCTTTTGCTTACATTTGAGTTTTTAGACTTCCTTGATCGGTAAGGCATTTTTGGGACAAAGGGTACCTATTTTACTCCCCTTAATCGAACTGTATTGATTAGTGGTTATATGTTATGTTGTCACTGTCTACTGTCCATCAGAGTGTTATAGAGAAAGGGAAGAATAGTGCTGTTTACAGGTATATGTAGTACATCTGCTAGATAAAGTAGTTTAGAGGCAAGAGGGTATAGGCACACGTAGAGAAGACTGGCCAGTCATTATGGGCATTAAATTAAGTAAGAGAATGATGGGTAAGAGACCCTCAAAAATGCCCAGCGCAAGAGGAGCGCTATATATGAACCGAAGGTGCGGTTCCGCCTATACTGAGCCCCTAGATTAATGGTTAAAGTGGACAGGGATCCACAAAGGGTAACTGGGTTACCACCAAAGTCCACAGGGACAAAGAATCATGCAGAGTATACAGCTAGAGAAACAGCTAATTATGTGAGCAGGATGGATCAAGAGTGACATTAACACTAGACAGAAAGGGACTTTTTGATGTTAAGTTGTGGGATGAATTTGGGGTCAGGCACTACAACTAGTAAAGTCAGGAAAAAGTAATGAGAATTAAAACAGAATGCTTTATATGTTGTCAGAGAGGGAAGGTGGGATGAGCACTATAGCTGCCCGTCTGATCATAGAAGGTACAGTATTTGAAGTATGGTATTACAATACATTGGATGCAAAGGATATCAGAACAAAATAAAGAAAGCAGAAATTTAAGCAAGAAAGTATTAAAAAGCGTTAAAAGAAAGTGAGAGAATGATATACATATGTTGTGTACAAATGGGAATAATGTAAGCGATTTTAGAGATATATTTGAGTATGTTTGTGAATGCTGGAACCTTTAGTTCTATCGCTTGTGTCATGTACACAGATGTGACCCCCTCCTTTGTGCTCTCCTGAAAGAATGTGGCTGACATGAGAGATTGGTGATAAGCTGCAAGGACACCATGCCAATTTCAGTTTTTTAGACAAAACATTTATAACAAAATGTGCCGGGTTAACGAATCTAATGATAAACAATGTGATCACAATTATTTTTTAATCTGTTTTCCAAACATGGTAAAATTAAGGTTATAAATTAACCGTGTCTTACACAAATTTAATATCCTGTGATAGTGGAAACAGTGCATTAAAAAAAAAAAGAGATAAATTTAGTAAAATTAAGTAATATGTCCCCCTTTAAGGACATTTATCTGTGCATATATATTAGTGTGTGATATTGAAATTATCATATGAGTATTAATTTCTAATATGAGTTTAACAATTTTATTAATAAATATAGATATATTGAAACTGGTTTAGACAACCTTTGGTTGGAAATGAAATCCAGGTTAATGGGGAAATTGGTAAAAATGGAATTAGTTTAGATTAAGATAACAATTTAGTAATTTTAAATTTATTGAGTGGAAGGAAAAAAAAAAGATTAAGATGAGGTTGTTAATTTGAATACAGCTGCAATAATGTTTAACAAAGCCAAGATGGATGGGATACATAAGGAAGTTTTTCTACAGAAATGAAATCTTAAAGTCTGATAATAACTTAATGTGCGGTCCATGATTACAGTAATAATAACATGTAAATATAACAGACCCATCACATCAAGTCCACACACCCTGTTAGGATTGCTGCTGCCTGCAGCCAGTTGGTTTATAGTTTTTGATGGCCGAGTGCTCTCTGGTCCATCATACATATTGTTGGTCCTTTTATTTTTATGTATTTTTTATTTTTGAAATCCAAAGCAGAATGTGTGGATTGTGAAATGATGTGCCCCTTTTCCTTGTAAGTGCAGTGGGTATAAGTAGAAGAATATTTTGGATTTATGGACATCTCTGCATGACTGCAGGGTATTCTTATCATTTATTATAATATTGCCAGGAAAAAGTTGTCTTTTTGAAATATGAAACTAGAGTTCTTTCACAAACAGCATGATAGAAAACAAGCCATTGTTATATTTATGCAAGCTGGACCCAGTAATCAAGGGTTCACACCGATGTATCAGAGCTGTAGCTTTATGCAAAGTTGCTATTAGACAAAGTTACAGATATTATTTTGGTTGAATATTGAATTTTTAATAGTCCGACATTCTGCACAGCAAATATATAGCTAAGTGTTTGTCTAATGAAAGGTTCAAAATATGAATTTGTTTTGTGTGTTTATGTACAAATCTAACAATGAAAAATGTGTACATTTGAATCCAGCCACCTTATTGCCTCTATTGGAGGAGGCTGGAGACAAAGAAAAACACATGTGTTAAATTGATGATGTAGGAATCAGCTGCTGTGAGCCAAGTGCAGGACACACACCCTGGAGACCCGAGTATTTACTTTTTTGTAGTGTTATTCCCGGTTTTATACCGAGGATGAAGTTTATCACCCAGAAGGATTCCCTGTATTCAGAGTCATTGGATCCTTTTTCCCCAGCTCAAAAAGCAGAGCTCCATGTTTTAAGTAAAGCCCGTGAGCTATAAAAAGAGTATATATTTATATAGATAGTCAAGATATAGAGAGCTTTTGGTTCCATTTGAAGGGCCAGAAGTTTGTTTTTACTTCGGCAGGTAAACCAATCAAGCATGCCAAGTTAATTTGATTGGCTGTTTTCAGCCTTTCAGGTTCTTGCTGAGGTAGCCATACCAACAGTAAAACTCACATATGGAAGCAGACCAGGCGACTAAGGATGCTGCATTTACAGCCCCGGACACTTGCTGGGTCTGTGCAACTCACAGATTCCACCCTAGTTCTGGCCCAGTATAGCTGGGATTAATAATTCAACTTTAAGGACCCCAGAACGAGAAGCACAAGTGGTCCACAGAGGGCAACTTCTTACGAAACAGGACTTTGGAAAAGGTGATCATTTATGTTTGCCAGACACTCTTTTCCCTTCAGCTTGACATGTGGACCGTGTCATCAGTCACAAGTAGTTATGGCTGCCTTAGTAAATGAGCATGGGATAGAGCCAGGGTTCACCACAGTTGTTTTTATAACATACCACTTCTTGTTTTACCTGTTACCAAAGGTGTTACCAAAAGCTGAACATCCCTTCCAGAGATAACAAAAAGTTATATCCAGATGACCAAGTTAGGATCTTATGAGTATGTATTTTGTTTGTATGGGCATGTTTTCTGGATGTCCAGTGGCAAATGCTACTGCAAAGGCCACAGTAAAAAGTGTTATCAGAGGTAGTTTTTAAGTACAGAGTGCAGAATCTACAGAGAGTAACAGAGGAAATTATTTTTATAGGCGAGTCCTTACTAGAAGTTTTGAGGTTTTATTTTTACACCCCCTACTGTCTACAATGTAGCGGAAAAAGTAGAGTAAGAAACTAGAAAACTTTTGCCTGAATGTTTTATTATATTTTATCAAGCCCGTGGGGGGATGTTGGACTCTCTCCCTATGGGAATTGGTTTGGGAGTGTGTTGCTCACTTGCTTATATTTTGTCTCAGCAGCTGAAGTCCTCCATTCGGATCTCACAGAGAATGTTGCTGATTTTTTTAAGGTTTTTGACAAACTCATTTATGTGTTTTCTCCCCAATTCCAGATCCTAAAAGTTCGGAAGGATCTAAAACTAAAGCCAGTTGATTTGTGGATTGTTAAGAGACATTTATATATAAGGAAATGTGTGAAGACTCAATACAGCATCTATTTCATGTACAGTTTTGCAAAACTTGAAAGAAAAATCACCTGGATCCATACCAGACACTGCAAAAATGTCTAAATTAAAGAAATCTCTGTGTTTGATTTGTTTCCCTCTTGCGATAACAGTCTAGGGTAATTTTTGATTCAATTACTTTAATTGTAAGGGATATAGATATATTTGAAAAGTAGTTTAGCCATGTTGAAGTCATATTTGTCTTTTGTACCTCTTCCATATTATGTAGAATTGTCTGTGTTTACATATGCTGATAAGTCAGCATACCAGCAATTAAACTAGAAGGCCATTCTGGCCATAGGAGTGTACAGCCAGTACTCTGTAAATATGTCTTTGTTATTCACAGTGAAAAGTCATTTTGTAATGAAAAAAGCTGCTCAGCTATTATTTTCTCCACAATGGAGTTTTTGCCTCTTTGGCCAGGACTACCTTCACCTAAGCGTGTGGAGGTTTCAGGTTAAAGGTGATAGCAGGTATGGTTAGTGTTCAAAATATTGATCAAAAGAGAGGAGACTGTAATGGAAATTTGTAGGTTCTGTATATAATTCTATTCTATTTTATATGTATTGCACAATGCTCTCACTGTGCACACGGCACTAACAATGTTTTCAGTACATGTTTTGTATTCTCAGATTAGAATTAGCCTGCCTATGTAACGCCCCTTGTTACCATAAACGTACAATTGTAATATTAATGTGATACCTACGTAATCATGTGTATAAAAGCCTTCAAATGCGTCATAATAAAGGAGAACGGTTATTTGGAAAGATGCTGAGCATATCTTTTGTGTCTGTTCCCTACTGCAGTAGTTATTAATTTGGAACCACTAATCAATATGAGGATAGGAGTTGCCTATCATCAAAATATCCATTTCACTAGCAATGCATTGCTTTAATACAAATATTATCATGGTGGTACTCTTTTTTAACCACTAGATGGTGCACATTGCATGTCTGTATGATGCAATACATAAGCTTTACATACAATAGGTTTTTTTCTATATTAAATAACAGAAAACATGTGCTTTTATAAATCTATGCAATTTTCAATAAATCAGGTTTAAATATACCTATTTAGAAAGGTTTAGTGTTTATCATAGACATTTGTTCTGACTAATGCAGTATTTTCATGTTCTTATGCACTTTTCACTTGTTTCTGACACATGCTGTTCTAAACTTCTAATTACAGCAAAACTATAGCATAAAATCTGCTGAGACTTTTCTGCATCTGCTCAAGATGTTTAGGAATCTTTCTATCACAGGTTAATACAGATTAGGAACAATTTAGAGTACATACCTGCAAAGAATCACACAAACAGAATGAGATATGACCACTGACTTTATGGCTGGAAGTAGTTTAATTTCCAGTCACATGGTGTGTGGCCTTATATAGACTCTGTTTGTGTACCTTCTCTGCCATCTACTGGTTATTAATAGAATAGAAGGGATATGTTTAGAAATATAAAAAAAAAATGAATATGTACTTTGCTTTGGGGTGTCTGTTTTGTGACCATATAAACCCCAGTCCGTCACAGATGCACAAACAGTCCGTCGAAAGCTTGCGCGATGACGTGTACAGCACGTACGACGGGACTAGAAATAGGAAGTCCAAGACACAGATAGCACCCTTCCGCCGTGTAAATCCTTTCTGGGCATGCGCCATTCTTAGTCCGTCGAACTAGCATACTGACGACCGTACTGTCCGCTGAAACCAAAGTACGACGGACAGAATTTAGAAAAAAACAAAATACTTAGTACGCCGGACTGCACGCTGAAAAAGTCCGCTGAAGCCCACACACGAGCGGATTGTCCGAAGAAATGTGTTTCGACGGACTAAGTACGCCATACAGTCCGCTCGTGTGTACGCGGCATTACAAACCACTTTGACCTACAGGTAAGCCTAGATTAAGTAAGCCTAGATTACAGGTAAGCCTAGATTGTAGGTCTAAGAAATATCTCCTAAACCTATACGGTTTAGGAGATATTTGCCCAAAGACAGGCACCACTGTCTACGGCGCATGCGCCGTAGACAGCGGCGCGCAGGCGCACTGAGCGCAGCATCGTCAATGACAAAGATGCCGCGCGTGTCGGCTCCTGTGCGCATTAGGCTGACCACATTTCCAAACTGCCATTCAGGGACACTCCCCGACCCCGCCCCCCCGCACCCGCCCAAAAAATATGTTTTTTTAATACTTTTTTTTTGCAAATTTTGGGCAAAAAAAAAAAGCAAGCAATGGTAACCAGTTTAGACAGGTGGTATGGACAGCAGAATGGAGGGGGACACTGAGAAAGAACGGAGGGCCTTTGTTCTTCCTCCATTTCCCCCTCCGTTCTGCTGCTCCCCCCCTCCGTTCTTCCTCTGTGTCCCCCTCTGTTCTGCTGTCCCCCTCCATTTTTCCTCCGTGTCCCCCTCTGTTCTGTTGTCCCCCTCCATTTTTCCTCCATGTCCCCCTCTGTTCTGCTGCTGTCCCCCTCCGTTCTTCCTCCTTGTGCCCTTCCATTCTTCCTCCGTGCCCCCCTTCGTTCTGCTGCCCCCCTTTGTTCTTCCTCCATGTCCCCCTCCATTCTGCTGTCCCCCTCCTCACAGCTGTGGTGAAATGTAATACAGTACAATATAAAACAATGTAAAGTACCTGTATAATACCTTCAGGATCCTCTGGCTCCACCTGGTGGTGAAAAACAGCACGTCACACAACTGGGCACTTAACTAGAATTTTTTTTACTGCAAGTATATTAAAGCAGGTGGCTACAGAGATTGCACTGCCATCCCAATGTAGGATGTCAGTACAATATAAATCAACAGACAAATACAATATTAAAGATAGAGATATATATATATATATATATATATATATATATATATATATATATATATATATATATATATATATAGCTCTAAATTTGGGAGCTCCTGCTACTTTAAAGTTATACGTGAGGCCTCACTTAAAGTACTCTCTCCCATATCATCTTTCTTCTCTAGCTAGAGATGACTCCTCTGATATTTGTAATCCAAAAGGTAGGTAAGAGTTAGCTTAGGGTACTACAGGTATAACTCCAAGAACTTATACACAACGCTTGGGCACTAAAGTGAAGTAGGCCTCAAGCCTGCACAATGTCAGTTGCTCTGTTAAGCCTCCGTGGAACAACAGGTTCCAGCGAGGCCTGTAATTGAGTCTAACTGTGTGCAGCAAATTAACAAATGGTGGGCTGTAACCCGCTCACCAACTGGATCGGAGTTTTGGGTGATGACTTTCATCCGGCAACTGTAGCTTGCTTCTGTATCAGCTGGGTAGATGCTCTGTGTCACTCCGCTGACTGGATCTGGTCCTCCGATACTCCGATAAGCATCCCTGGGCCTCGTCAATCTGATCACCAGCTCTCAGGCTCCGTCAAATCACCTTGCAAACAAGCAGGTTTGCAATCCGCGGTGACTGTCTGCAGCTGTCTCCCGGGAACCTCCTCACAGATCCGCACAGGCAGGCAGCGTGGTCCCAAGAGACCTAAAATGCCTGCTGCTGTGCCTTATATCCCCTACCCAGCATGCACTGCGTAAGAGAGTGTTCATGGGTAGTCACACACGGACTCCTGGGTAACGAGGTCAACCCTCAGAATCCAAAACAAACAGTCACGTCCTGTACAAGTCTTTAGGTTGTTCTGAAGTAAATGATAAACAGGTGCGTAGCCCATATTTGGCCACTAGATGGCTCTAGTGCGAAACCACAGTAATGTCCATATACCTCACATTAAAGCATGTATAATCACATCAATAAACCATGATGTCAGCGCTACAATAAAAAAAAAAAACGAAACCATAAAGTTAGCCCAATTTTTTTCTATAATGTGCAAGATGATGTTACGCCAAGTTAATAGATACCCTTAATGTCATGCTTGTGAATGCTACTGGAATGGCGACAAACTACGGTACCTAATAAATCTCCATAGGCAACGCTGTTAAAAATAATGTGACGGTTACCAGGTTAGAGTTACAGAGGAGGTCTAGTGCTAGCAGTATTGCTCTTACTCTGATGATTGCGGCAATATCTCACATGTGTGATTTGAACACCATTTATATGGTGTATGCGGCGTGACTTAGGTATGCGTTTTCTTTGCTGCGCAAGCATGCGAAGACGGGAGGGGGGCGATTAAAAAAAAAAAAAATCTTATTTATTTTATTTTATGTCTTTTTTTACATTGCCCCTTTAAAAAAATAATTCTGACCACTTTTATTGCTGTCACAAGGAATGTAAACATCCCTTGTGACAGTAATAGGCATGTGACAGGTACTCTTTATGGAGGGATCAAGGGTCTAAAAGACCCTCCTTTTGCACTTAAAAGTATTCAGATCGCCAAAATCAGCGATTCTGAATACTGTTTTTTTTTTTATAAATCCGTGCGATTGGGATTTTACATCGGAGACCAAATCTGGCTTTGTTCAGGTCTCAGCCTAAGCGGCGGATGTGCCGACTGGTGGCTCGGGTCTACCGGTGGGACAGGAAGAGCGGTGGGAGGGAGGGGTTGGACATCCCCTCTAGAGAGGCTTTTAGTCGTATCATTTGTTATCACTAAAAAGCCAACTGCCCACTCTAAAAAAAAATAAAAGTAACCCCCTTCAAGCCATAAACGCAAATTTGCATACAGTAAGAGCGATGTAATGCCCAAATATTGTCCTTTTTTTTTTTTTTTTTTTTCCTCACAACTAAAACGTTCTTGTGGTGGTATTTGATCACCGCTGCGTTTTTTTTTTGCTTTATTTTTATTCTTTTTTTGGGTTTTATTTTTGCAATATAAACAAAAAAAGACTGACAATTTTGGGGGGGAAAAAAAATCAAATTTTCTGCTATAAAACATATCCAATAAATTTTCTCAAGTCATCTTCCAGGACGGCACACCTGAGAGATGAGAGGCTCCTCCCTACAGGAAACACAATCAATCGACAGCTGTTTTAAGTCCCCACCCTTCCCCTTGATCCTCAGTTTTTGATTGTGTTTCTCCCTACACAGCGAAACTGTTTGTTTTTTTCCAAATGACCCAAAGCCTGGGGCTGGTGGTCTCCCCCTGGGAGCCGGACCACAAGCTTGAGAAGCCTCTGGGTCTGGTAGGATATTCTTGTCCTTCCTGGGGGGGGGGTTCCCCTTTCTTTTCCTCAGGGGGGGCAGCAGAAATTGGAAGAGCCCCCCTGAGAGCTGAAGTCTCCCCTCCTTACCTGTACAGGTGGCTGTTCAGACCGGGGTGCTGGCCATCGGTTCTTTCCAGGGGAATCATGTCCCGACTCCTGGGTCCCCGGTAGCTCGTGTGGTCTGCCGGAGAGGGCGTGGCAACAAGCACCCGCGTCATTTTCAAACTTCGGGAAAATGGCAGCTGCGTTCTTACCCAGGAGGGAAGGCTGAGAGTCAGTAGGAGCAGGCGCCCACATCCTCCTTTCTCTAGAGCGAGGAGGCACCAGTTTACTACGGTGGATGTCTGCCTTAACCACCTCAGATGGGAATGAGGAACGGAAGGCATTGCCCCCCCCATGTATATAGACTGACTGGTACAGTGCAGGACACAGCCTAACCTGGCACCTCCCTATGGGGACAGCAGTTGGGGGGGGAGCACTTTGGCGGCTATCCTCCTTGCGTGTGGACCATAAGGATGGAAAAGCAAGCCCGCTGGCTGTGGCAAAAAGAGGAAGACGACAATGGTGAGTACTTTCCTTTTGCCGTGGGAATTTAGCTGCAAAATCCCCAATTCCAGCCAGAGGGTTTCTGGGCATTTGAGATCTCCCCTGGGGTCTGGATTCAAATAGCCCTTAAGCTTCTGCTAAAAACACCAGCTGCAGCTCCCTCTTACATCAGAGAAGCTGTATGGTGGACAGGTGGTGCAGAGGAACGAGTGTGCCTAAACCACTTCAGATGAGAAAGAGGTAGGTAGGCCATTGCTCCCCCTTCCCTGTGTATATACTGACTGGTGCAGTGCAGAACCTGGGGTCGGGATACAAATAGCCCAGACGCCACTGCTAAAACCACCAGCCACAGCTCCCTCTTACAGCAGAGACACTGTGGTTATCACAGCAGTAGGTTGCCAGCCTCTCCCTACATGCCCAGTTGTGTACCAGTAGGGATGAATATAGCATACAGAGGGGACCTGGTAGATACAAAGTTACTTACAGGCCAGGTATACCACTGAACAAGTTATTAATTGGGCAGTGGTTGGTGGATTCAGAAGCTCCCCTGGTCAGCAGGTGCACTAGGTTACCAGCCCTATTAACCCAGCTGCTAGGAATCTGAAGTTGCTTCACGAAGTTTAAAAGCTGACCTAACATTCAAGGATGGGCAGGGACCAAGCTTCTGTGTGGCAGTAGGGGTTACCTTGTGACAGATCCTCCTTTTGGGGGTTGCTTGCTATAGCTAACTTTCATAAGCTCCAACCTCCCACTCCACCTTTACACTGTGGTTATATTATAGTGTAGGAGGTAAGAAGAAACTTTTTTTATTGGTTTGGACTACAATCCACTCAGTGGCAGATCTAAAGGTGATTCACCATAGATCGCTTCCTACATCCTTTTAATTGAGGATTTTCTGTGAAAACCTATGCAAAAGCTACATGATTGCTTGTTTTAAGCCTGCAAATAGCTATTTACCCCCCCAGGCTAAATTGGTAACCACCTCTTCTAGAGGCTGTCTTAAATTGGTCTCTAGGGCTGGGCTCATTGAGACTTTAGTTGCTAATCAGCACCACCTGGGTTTGAGCTGGCTAGCGTTTGCTCAGTCTATGGAGGTAAGGTAGGACAACAACTACTAATAGTAGGGTGTCCAACCATTTTAGGATTTGTTCCTTCGCTGGTGGTGAAGGTTTAGTATCTACAGCCCAGGCTATGCCTATGAAATAAATTGCCTGTTGGTTATTTCATAAAGGGATAGACCATGACTCCTCATTGGCTGCACATCAGTAGACCTCAGTAGTGAAAGTTTGTCCTTGCTGGGATGTTTTTGTGGCACAGCAGAAATACACATTGAGATTTGTGACATCTCTGCTCATAAGGGCTATATTGGTGTACATCAGAAATGTACTGCACTGAAGCTTGTTTGGTGTCCTTTATATCCTAAAGGTACTGCTTTGTTTGGCTACAGATCAGAAAAATACAACAGTGAAGGTGATCTGTACTTTCTGGTTTTGTGCTGCACAGCAGAAATGCACATCATTGAGTCTGGTGACATCTCTGCTCATAATTGTTATATTGCTGCACATCAGACATACACAAGATTGAGGTCTGTCTGTGGGGCTTTGTGTCCTGCTTTACTGCCTTGTTGGTTACTTATCAGAAAGGCAGCAGTGAAGTCTGATGGTCCTGATTTGAGTGGCGTTGTGCTGATTCAGACAGTGCTATTAACGGCAATGGCTGCCGAGTTTAAGCATGCGATTTGACATGTTGAGTCGCATGACAAATCATTTCAATATGGATGTGCTATCTCTATTCAGAGTGTTTTATTGTTGCACATCAGATATATACAGCATTAAGGTCTGTGAGGTTTTGTGTCCTGTATTACTGCCTTATCAGAAAGGCAGCAGTGAAAATTGATGGTTCGAATTTGTTGGGCTACATAGCAGAAATACAAATTGAACCCCTGCCAGGTGTAGTACATATACTGCCTTTGGTAATCCGTGTACCACCACAAAGTGGTGTTGTGCTGATTTTAGCCATGCGATTTGACATGTTGAGTCGCAAGGCCAAATCGCTTCAATATGGATGTGCTATCTCTATTCAGAATTGTTATATTGTTGCACATCAGACATATACAAGATTGAAGGTTGTCTGTCCTTTATGTCTTGCATATACTGCCTTATTGGCTGCATATCAGAAAGGACACAGCAGTGAAGGTTGCTTGTCTTTTTTTGTTTTTTTTGTTTTTGCTGCTCAGCTGAGAGACACATTGAGGATGGTGGCATCTCTGCTCAGTATTGGTATATTGCTACACATCAGACATGCACAAAGATTGAATGTTTGTGTCCTGTATGTCCTATATTTACTGCCTTATCGTTTGTATATCAGGTACAGCAGTGAGCAGTGTTTCTCATGGATCTACCTTTCTGCATCTTAGGGATACACAGCAGGGGTTTGTTGGCTGCAATCCTCCAGGGAGTCACAGCATTGGGGACCCCTTACTTGTTCGACCTGAAAATTGCAATTTTCTTTTTTCCCTGCGACCTGTGTAATCTTGAGGTCTGTGGATCCAGGAATCAGGGACTGCTGGTGTCGCACAGACACAAATGGTACCCATTGGAAGCCATAGTATATGACTTCTCATGCGTCTTGCAGTCCCAAGTCGCAGGTTGGGTCGCACGGGTGTGGGAACCCTAAACTTATCTGTCCCTTCTGATTGAGGTTTTGCTACACAGCAGGAATACTCATCATGGCGTTTGTTTTATTTTGCAGCAGACCAGAAAGATTGCAGCTGTAAAGGCTGTCTGTCTTTTTCCTCAGTGTCTGCTTTTATGTTGTTGCACAGCAGAAATACTCAAGATTAAAGCTTGTTGGTGCTTTCTGTTTCAGAAAAACACAATGCTGCAGGTTGCTTGTGTCCTTTCTCAGTGTTGGTTCTATCTGAACTACACTACAGAAGTGCATGACAGAAAGGATTGTCTTGTGTTCCATATTTTTCCCTGTGGCATAGCAGAAATGCACAACACGGAAGTTGGTGTTCATATTGATCTTATAACTGTATTTGGTGGTTTGTCAGAAATACGCAACATAGAAGTTTGGATCTTTCTGTCTTTATGTTTATAGCCTTGTTTTGCTGTACATAGGTAAAACACAACAGTAAAGGGGGTTCCTGTCCTTTCTGTATTTATATATCAGTTATGACCTAGCTAGCTGCACTAAAGAAATACGCAGCATTTAGGGTTTGCTTGTGTCTTAATGTTTTTACGTCTTGGCAGCACATCAGAAAACCAGACTGTGAGTACTGTTTGTCTACATGAGGTTCAGATTTGGGTCTCTTTCCATATTTGATATATTGGTTTAGCTAGTCACACTCAGGTACACAACATTGTTGTCTATGCTTGTGTCCTTTCTGTCTAAATCTATTGTGCCGTGCCCACAATCTATGATCATTTTATTTGTGATATTAATAATACATGTATCACCTTTTGTATTTCAGCCTTCTTTTCCATGGAGGGGCCAGGAGTTCGGGCTGCAGATGCCACATGTCAGAAAACCTTGACCACTTACATTCAGGGATGCTAGAACCATTTCCTAGGGTTGAAGCCCTGTAGAGTTATGGGACACTGGAGGAAGGGGATAATGAATCGCCCTGTTTAGTAAGAACTTGGAGAGTTCTGTTCAGAGGAGTATTAGGGCCTGAGGATGAAGTATAAAGATGTATACCCGATCGAATAGGTTTCGGCTTGGTGCATGGCCTTCATTTCGCCCTTTTAGCAAAACTAGACGTAGCAATATGGGTAGTCTACTCCTGCTAGGGAATTTAATCTCCTGAAGTAGGCTCTCAGGCGTAAGTAAGGACATAGATTGGGCATGCCTTAAACCCAGGGTTCAAGCTTCTGTTAATCTATTTCCCTTAAGTAGGCTTCCCTTTAGTCTTTTGCTGACATAAAGATAAAAAGGAACAGTTGCAGTTTTATTTCCCTCAACAGGGTAGTGTTAAGACAGGCCCTCTTATTGATTAATGTAGTGTCCTTGCCTTACACAGGTCTCTTATTTATCTTTTTAGTGGTTCTACGTAGCACCTACAGGCACAATAGGCCATGGTTGTTAGATGTGTGAGATAGGCAACATTGCTAACCTACAAGTTTAACATGTTTTCTGATTCCATTTTTCAGAGCCCATTTCACCTAGATACTGCATCCGAAGTGGAAAAGGCAGGAACATCTGTGGAGCAGACCTGCAGATCAACCGTATGATCCAGCTAAGATGCCTTCATCAAGCATATGAGCGTATGGAGTGGAGGTAAAGCTCAATGCAGAACCAAGGTTTGCCAAGAGGGTCTTGCAGTGGCCCCACCCTAAGGTAGGCCTGAGGTACTTGTTTATCCTCTCAGGTGTGCCGTCCTGGAAGATGACTTGAGAAAGGTACCAGTTACTTACCAGTAACTGTCTTTCTGGGAAATCTTCCAGGACGGCAGGCCTACTTCCCGCTCGTTGGAGGAGGGAAAATTCTAGAACACTAGAAGGTGAGTACCTATGAGGAATGATTTCCCTTGTGAACCTGGTTCAGGAGTTACTTCTCTACAAACTGAGGATCAAGGGGAAGGGTGGGGACTTAAAACAGCTGTCGATTGATTGTGTTTCCTGTAGGGAGGAGCCTCTCATCTCTCAGGTGTGCCGTCCTGGAAGATTTCCCAGAAAGACAGTTACCGGTAAGTAACTGGTACCTTTTTTTTTTAAAATGCAATTTTTCTTCAGTAATTTAGGCCAATATGTATTCTGCTACATATTTTTAGTAAATAAATAAATGGTAGATAAATCAGACACTAAGTGCCACTTTTGACACTTTTTTTTTTGGGGACCAGTGATATTAATCACTTCCGGACTGCCCCACGCATATATACTGTGGCAGGGCAGCCTGACTGTGTGCGAAATCACGTATCCGTATGTGATTTAGTGCACAAGGTTAGGGGGGCGTGTGCGTGACTCGCTCACGCTGTGATTGGACACAGTGGGAGCCAATCAGCAAGTCCGACGGGACGCGATGTCCACCGGGACCAGTCGGTTGTTCACAGGAAAGGCAGAACGGCGGTCTACCTATGTAAGCAATGCAGATTGCCAATCTGTAAGGGAAAGATAGAGTTCTTGTGCTTCTGCTAGGTGTAAACACGGATCTCTTTCTTTCCCGAGTCACAGCATCCCCCCCCCACAGTTCGAAAGCACCCCTTAGGGAACAAGTTTAACTCTTTATTGGTCCCTGATGTTAACCCCTTCCACTGTCACTAGTACAGTGACAGTGCATATTTTTTGCACTGATCACTGCACTGATGTCACTGGTCTCAAAGTGTCAAAAGTGTCCGATCTGTCTGCCGCAATGTTGCAGTCCTGCTTAAAATCACAGATCGCTTCCATTACTAGTTTAAAAAAAAAATACAAATTCCATAAAAATATTCCTTAGTTTGTAGACACTATAACTTTTGCGCAAACCAATCAATATACGCTTATTGGGATTTTCTTTTACCAAAAATATGTAGAAGAATACATATTGGCCTAAACTGATGAAGAAATTCGATTTCTTACATTTTATTTATTTTATTTTTTTATGTTTTATAGCAGAAAGTAAAAAAAAAATTTCTTTCTCCTACATCACGGGACACAGAGACTCAGTAATTATTGATGGGTTATAGGGTATCACTAGGTGATTGGACACTGGCACACCCTAGACAGGAAGTTTAATCCCCATATAACCCCTCTCCCTACTGGAGGTACCTCAGTTTTTTCGCTAGTGTCTTAGGTGTTGGTCACAAGTAAAGATGTGCTGTGCTGAGCTCCACTGGAATATCCTTTCTGGGGCCAGCTATGCAACCGGATCCATTCAAAGTGTCTTTTCCAGACTGAATTGGATAGTATCCAGGCCTCGTGTCCGAAGAAACAAGGTTTTACCTGTAACGCTTCTCTTTTTAGAGAGCTGGACCCTGGGACCCAGTATTTGTTTTTTTTCAGCCATATTCCTGGCAGGATGCTTTACGGCCCTGAACTGGGGATCCCCCTATTCAAGGGGGGCCCCAGTCTCTGAAGGTTTTTTTTCTAACGGAGCCCACCGTGAGAGGTGAAGATTGGGTCTGTTATTCAAACCCTGCCAGGGCAGTCTTTAACATTGACTGGACCCGGGGGAAAACCTTTTCTTGGGGGCCCCCTCTCCCATGTAATTTCGCTCTCCACTTTCTCTGAGACATACAATAAATGGTTGCTAGAGGTTACAGCACAAATTACAGCTCACTGATTAGTTGCTAGAGGTTACAGCACATGAGTTCTGCTTGTTGATTGGTTGCCAGAGATTATGGTACAGTAATTAAGTGTATAATAGTGCTGCGCTGTATGAGGAAAGGGGAAAAAATCGAGGGGGAGAATGGGGGATTACACCAAAGAATCGCTAATCAAAAACACGCTAATGTTCCCTAAAATAAATAAATAATATTGAAATCCAATAATAATTGTTAAATAAATAGTGTGAATCAAGGTGTCGTAGTGCTGCACATATGATACAATAGCAAATACTAGAAATAAAGTGCAAAAAACTCAAAGTGACTGGTGCACACATATATGAAGTGATCAGCTAAAATAATCACACTCGGGAATGAATCAGAGAAAACACTCTGTATAGATAAATAAATAAAGTGCTGAGTCCGTAAAGCAATCCGTATGGATAAATAAATAAAGTGCTAAGTGCCAATGAGTCCAAACAATAAATCGCACAACTGGATGAACTGGGAGTGAAGACAGTGCAGCTGTTGCTGTTGTGTTGTTCACACAAAAAACAGATCCATGTATTGTGCTGTGCAAATCATGCAGGCAATTCAGTGGCACATTCCTTCTTTCCCCTTCGTGGGATAAATAGATGGATGTCCCCTTACCTTACCGCTGTAAGGTACAGCGCATAACAACATATATTGGTCACTATGTAGTTTCCTCTCTCTCATATGACGGATGGTTTTGTGGTGGATAAACCTCATAAAATGCAAGAAATATTGCCAAATAGTGTAGTATTTTCATAAATAGGTTGTTTAATAAGATAAAGTTGTCTGGCTGCTCACATTTTAAAAGATAAAAGCAGGCATTGAATATCAACAGAACGGTGGACAGCAGGTGTGGGCATCACTTCTGGTCTCTCTCTCTCTCCTCTCTCTTCTCCTCTCTCTTCTCCTCTCTCTTCTCTCTCTCTCTCTCTTCTCTCTCTCTCTCTCTCCTCTCTCTCTCTCTCTCTCTCTCTCTCTCTCTTCTCTCTCTTCTCTCTCTCTCTCTCTTCTCTCTCTCTCTCTCTTCTCTCTTCTCTCTCTCTCCGTGTTCGTCACTGTCACGTGACTTCATCAGGGAATAGACAGAGAAAAAGAAGTGTCCCTTATATACCTATATTTTACTTATTACGGCGGCCATTTTGTTGAGGTCCGGTGGCCGGAAATGCATTTGCGGCCATTTTGTATCGGTAATATGACCGGAAGTACAATCCCGGCCATTTTCCTATCTACCATGCGCTGGTAATATAGTGAAGGTAAATAAGTGATGGTCGCCATTTTGTTGTAGTCCATACCTCAAATAAATAGATGTAAAACACAGATTGCCAATGTGTCAAAACATCAGATATGCAAATGAACTTAAATTCACAGGTCAGTACAACCAATGTGTATACCGGAACGGTCAGAGATAGGGTGACACCGGAACTGTTTACCACTTACCGCTGTCCACCGCAATTTACCGCTGTTTACATAAATTAAAACACTTTTAATAAAATCATTACATACAACCACAATATAGAAGAATAAGAAATAATGGATAAATGATTAAAAAATCTCAGGTAAAGAATAGTGTGTGTGTGTGTGTGTGTGTGTATGTGTGTATATATAGATAGATAGATAGATAGATAGATAGATATTAATAAAAATATATGAATATAAACACGATTGTTATAATAGTGATGTTAATAGCAAAGATGACCATGGATGTGTTAAGCATAGTATATATAACCTGGCCCAAAAAATAAAACTCCTGGAGTTATTGAGCTGTTCTATTAAAAAAGTAATATGTAAAAGAGACTAAAACAAAAAGCAGATGTTAGATTTTTTTAAAAACGAAAGTACCCAATATATTAAATTACTCTAAGAGGGGGAGCAGTGTATAAAGGAAGATCCATAATTTTTTTAAATAAAAATCACTAATAAAAAAATTCAAATCGAAGTCTATATTTAAGCCTTGTGGCGCAAAAGTATCCATGATAAAAATCCATTTGGATTCTAACTGGCTTAGGGTTCTCACTTTATGACTTCCCCGCCAGTGTTTGGCATAGGGTTCTATACCCCAAAATTTGAGTTGGGAGGGGTCCCTATTGTGAACCATCGCAAAGTGTTTTGACACACTGTGTTTGTCAAACCCCTTTTTGATATTTTGTATGTGTTCTTTCAAACGGACTTTTAGCGGTCTCTTAGTACGGCCCACATACTGTAGGCCGCAACTACATTCAAGCGTGTAGACTGCCCCTTCGGTATTACAGCAAACAAAGTTTTTGATCTCATACGTATTGCCTGTAGATGTAGATTTTTGCACGGGTAGAATCCTTTACCTGAAAAGAATGTAAAATTATTTTTGGGAGGATCTGGAATATTTTTCACTATCCTATCTCGGATGGTTGGGGCCCGTCTGTAAACGAATATGGGCTTTGGTGGAAGAATACTTTGTAATTGTCTATCAGCTAATAAGATATTCCAATTGCGTCTGATTATTCTTTCTACCTCCTTGTGTTGAATATTGTAATCCAAGACAATGGGTACTCTATCTGTTGAGGCCTCATGCTTTGCTTTGTTTACCATCAGTGTTTTGCGATCAATGTCTGCTACTTCTTTAATTTTTCCATCAATGAACTCGCTGTCATAACCTTTCTCCAAAAACTTAGACCTCAGTGCGGCTGCTTGTGTTTCATAGGATGTCTTATCCGTGCAGTTTCTGCGTATTCTCATGAGTTGTCCTTTTGGTATATTAAATAGCCAATTTCTATGGTGGCAACTTTGGAGTGGAAGGTAACTATTGCCGTCGATCTCTTTAAAAAAGGTCTTGGAGGAGAGGGTATTGTTATTCTGTGTGATTGTCAAGTCTAGGAAGTTGATTTGCTCGGCGCTTATTTCCCAGGTGAGGTGGATATTTCGATCATTATTGTTTAATTTTTCCAGGAAGTTATTTAATTCTTCTTTTCCACCTCTCCATATTATCATGATATCATCTATATATCTTCTGTATATACACAGATTTTCTGGTACATTCGAGAATACCTCTTCTTCCTCCCACTTGGCCATGAACAGGCCCGCTACACTGGGAGCAAACTTGGCTCCCATTGCCACCCCAGTTTTCTGAAAATAATAGGATCGATTATACCAAAAATAGCTGTTTTTTAACACAAAATCTAGGCTTTTAATGATGAACTTCCTCTGGCTGCAGGGGAGAATTGTATATTTCCTTAAGCCCCATTTAGCTGCTTCACATGCACGGTGGTGTGGAATTATCGTGTACAGCGATGACACATCTGCCGTTGCCATTAACCATGGTTCCTCGCTTGAGGGCAGATTGTCCAATAGTTGTAGCATGTGTTTGGTATCCTTCAAATAGGTTTGAGTTTTTTGAACTGCTGGTTGAAGAAAAAAAATCTATGTATTGGCCTATACGTGCTGTCAGCGAGTCAATCCCATTTACTATGGGTCTTGATGGAGGATTATTTTGGTCCTTATGTATTTTAGGTACGGCATAAATGATGGGAGTCCGGCATGATTCGGGTATGAGGTATTTTGCCTCTTTTTTTTTTTTTTTTATTAAGAATTTGTTTCTTCAGACCTAAGTGTACTACTTGCTCCAGTGCCTTTCTACACTTATACATTGGATTTCCTAATAGGCGGTTATAGGTGTTGTCATCTTGTAACAGGGAGTCCATGCTGGAATTATATTGTTCTTTGGAAAGAACTACTATGCCTCCCCTTTTATCCGCTGGACGAATTACCAAGTCCTTTCTTTTAATTAATTTTTTAATTCCATTCTTTATATATTTGGGTTCTTCCTTCTTTCTGATTTTTAATGTCTTCAGCTCGTCAGTCACTATTCTTTTGAATACATCTATATGTTTGCTATCCTTTACAGGCGGATTGAAAGTGGACTTGTTCCTCAGAGTGCTGTGTATTACCTCATCTCTTCCTTCAATTGCTTTAGGTTTATAGGGGTTACTAGACATATATTTTCTAATATTCAATTTCCGCACATATTTTTGTATTCCTATATACGCTTGAAATTTATCTAGATTTTTTACTGGGGCATATTTGAGACCTTTGTCCAGTGTGCCAATTTCTTCTTGTGTTAATGGTTTACCACTAAGATTGAAAATTCCTTTTCCTTTTACTATTTTTCTTTTGAATTCTCTTCCCTCCTCTCCTTCCTCTCTTCTTTCTGGGGTTCTTCTTGGGTACCTTGTTCCTTCGGTGTTTCTTACTGGATAGTTCTCCCTTCCTCTCTCCAAAAAAGATCTTTCGTATTCTGTATCCGAATAACGATGTCTATCTGTTCTATCTTCCTCTGGCCTATCGCTTAAAGGTGTGTAGTAGTTGTACATCCGGATTGGGCTTCTTTCGTGTAGTCTATATGAGTTTTGTGGTGGTGGGCCTCTAGGTGCTCCATCCCTTCTATCTGATTGGTATTCTGGACTTTGCATTCTTGGTCTGTGTGTTTCATATGGTCGGTCCTTGTTAGAATGGGGAACACCTCTGTTGTCTTCTTGACTGTATGGATAGGTTCTATCATTTCTTTGCTCATATGGGGGCCTTTGTTCATATGGTGGTCTTTGCTTATAATTGTTCTTTTTGAAATTTTTCTAAAAAAAAATTCCAGCCATTCCGTGGGGTTCGTTCTTGATGCTGTGGCCTTCTATCATTCCAGTATGGTGTATGTTGATAGTGGTTGTCACGTCTTTCATCATACCTATGATAATCAGCGTGATTCCCTCTGTTGTTATCATAATTTTGTTGTGTGTTGGAATATGTATCACTCGTTTTCTGGGTTTACATATTGAGGTTGGACTCTCATCATTTTTTCTGGTGTGGAATATGTTGAAATTGGATCCGAGTGGTTGACCTGGCTCTGCCATTTAAAAACCTGATCTGTTTTAAAATCATTCATGTCCCTATTGTATTTCTTACTTTTTTTTTCTGTTGTACCTCTTTATCTTTCTTGGTGAGATCTTTGTTTAACTGCGCCGTAAGGGAAAGTAATTCTGTTTTATCTTTAAAGGGCTCTAGTTCTTTTTTAAGTTGGGTGATAGTTTCTTCTATTATTTTTAATTTCTTTCTCTTTCTGTCCAATAGGAATGTTAGTAAATCTAACCCCTTTTCATTAAAAAATCTAAACCACTCATCAGTGGATTCCTGGTCAGTGAGACCATCATTAGGAATTGCATCCCATCTCAGTCTTCTCGGGACAATACTATCTTTCAAATATTGTTCAAAGGTGGTTATATCCCACCATAGACTGACCTTTTTCTCCATGTTATGGCCTAATCGTCTCATTAGGCTTTCTAGGTCATTGTTTTTCTTCATAGGGACAGTGGTGTTAAAAATTTCTTCCAGATTAATTTGTCTCTGGACAAAGGTCTCAAATATGCCCCAGTAAAAAATCTAGATAAATTTCAAGCGTATATATGAATATAAAAATACGTGCGGAAATTGAATATTAAAAAATATATGTCTAGTAACCCCTATAAACCTAAAGCAATTGAAGGAAGAGATGAGGTAATACACAGCACTCTGAGGAACAAGTCCACTTTCAATCCGCCTGTAAAGGATAGCAAACATATAGATGTATTCAAAAGAATAGTGACTGACGAGCTGAAGACATTAAAAATCAGAAGGAAGAACCCAAATATATAAAGAATGGAATTAAAAAATGAATTAAAAGAAAGGACTTGGTCATTCGTCCAGCGGATAAAGGGAAGGCATAGTAGTTCTTTCCAAAGAACAATATAATTCCAGCATGGACTCCCTGTTACAAGACGACAACACCTATAACCGCCTATTAGGAAATCCAATCTATAAGTGTAGAAAGGCACTGGAGCAAATAGTACACTTAGGTCTGAAGAAACAAATTCCTAATAAAAAAGAGGCAAAATACCCCTTACCCGAATCATGCCGGACTCCCATCATTTATTCCGTACCTAAAATACATAAGGACCAAAATAATCCTCCACCAAGACCCATAGTAAATGGGATTGACTCGCTGACAGCACGTATAGGCCAATACTTAGATTTTTTTCTTCAACCAGCAGTTCAAAAAACTCAAGCCTATTTTGAAGGATACCAAACACATGCTACAACTATTGGACACTCTACCCTCCAGCGAGGAACCATGGTTAATGGCAATGGCAGATGTGTCCTCGCTGTACACGATAATTCCACACCACCGTGCATGTGAAGCAGCTAAATGGGGCTTAAGGAAATATACAATTCTCCCCTGCAGCCAGAGGAAGTTCATCATTAAAAGCCTAGATTTTATGTTAAAAAACAGCTATTTTTGGTATAATCGATCCTATTATTTTCAGAAAACTGGGGTGGCAATGGGAGCCAAGTTTGCTCCCAGTGTAGCAGGCCTGTTCATGGCCAAGTGGGAGGAAGAAGAGGTATTCTCGAATGTACCAGAAAATCTGTGTATATAAGGAAGATATATAGATGATATCATGATAATATGGAGAGGTGGAAAAGAAGAATTAAATAACTTCCTGGAAAAATTAAACAATAATGATCGAAATATCCACCTCACCTGGGAAATAAGCACCGAGCAAATCAACTTCCTAGACTTGACAATCACACAGAATAACAATACCCTCTCCTCCAAGACCTTTTTTAAAGAGATCGACAGAAATAGTTACCTTCCACTCCAAAGTTGCCACCATAGGAATTGGCTATTTAATATACCAAAAGGACAACTCATGAGGATACGCAGAAACTGCACGGATAAGACATCCTATGAAACACAAGCAGCCGCACTGAGGTCTAAGTTTTTGGAGAAAGGTTATGACAGCGAGTTCATTGATGTAAAAATTTAAGAAGTAGCAGACATTGATCGCAAAACACTGATGGTAAACAAAGCAAAGCATGAGGCCTCAACAGATACAGTACCCATTGTCTTGGATTACAATATTCAACACAAGGAGGTAGAAAGAATAATCAGACGCAATTGGAATATCTTATTTGCTGATAGACAATTACAAAGTATTCTTCCACCAAAGCCCATATTCGTTTACAGACGGGCCCCAACCATCCGAGATAGGATAGTGAAAAATATTCCAGATCCTCCCAAAAATAATTTTACATTCTTTTCAGGTAAAGGATTCTACCCGTGCAAACGATGTTTTGCATGTGTGAGCACCAAATGTCAGAATACGAAAAGAAAAAAATTTTACTTCTACATCTACAGGCAATACGTATGAGATCAAAAACTTTATTTGCTGTAATACCGAAGGGGCAGTCTACGCGCTTGAATGTAGTTGTGGCCTACAGTATGTGGGCCGTACTAAGAGACCGCTAAAAGTCAGTTTGAAGGAACACATACAAAATATCAAAAAGGGGTTTGACAAACAGTGTGTCAAAACACTTTGCGATGGTTCACAATAGGGACCCCTCCCAACTCAAATTTTGGGGTATAGAACCCTATGCCAAATACTGGTGGGGAAGTCATAAAGTGAGAACCCTAAGCCAGTTAGAATCCAAATGGATTTTTATCATGGATACTTTTGCGCCACAAGGCTTAAATATAGACTTCGATTTGAATTGTTTTTTATTAGTGATTTAAAAAAATAATAATTTGGGTCTTCCTTTATACACTGCTCCCCCTCTTAGAGTAATTTAATATATTGGGTACTTTAGTTTTTAAAAAAATTTAAAAAATCTAACATCTGCTTTTTGTTTTGGTCTCTTTTACATATTACTTTTTTAATAGAACAGTTCAATAACTCCAGGAGCTTTATTTTTTGGGCCAGGTTATATATACTATGCTTTTTTTGTTTACAAAAGCTTTATTCGTCAGTTAGAATGTACAAATAAAGTGCATAATATAGGGTTTTACAGTAGATAGAGAAAAAAACATAACAATACAAATTGGGATTTAAACAAGAAGCAGGTGGTACAATTCTTAGATAAGGTGGGTAAAGTGATACAGGTAATAGATTCGTGATTCTATGGACGGATCCTGGAGAGGAAAGAGCAGAATTGGGGGGGAATAATAGAAAATGATTAAGGCAAGGACCAGTATATCCACTTGTTGTTGAAGATATGCATGCTATCATGTAAGGTGTGGTAGATCCTTTCTGAGATCTTGAGCATCTCCATACGATTCAAAACTTGCAGCCAAGGAAGAGAACTAGTTCTCCAATTGAGTGCTATCATCCATTGTATCGAGCTAATTAAAGAGTGAGTCAGTCTAGTGCAAGGTGTTGGGGTGTTTGGAACATTGGCGTACAATATGCATATTTGTGGTGTGAGGGAGATTTTGTGTTTTGAGGATAGTTCCAATCTGGTGGTGGCTGCTTGCCAGATGGGTTTGAGATGGTGGCAACTCCAAAAAATATGAGCAAATGTGCCTGGTTCTGTGCATCCTCTAAAACAATTAGGGAATGTTTCGGGGTAAAAGGAGTGAATTTTGGTAGGAGTCATGTACCATCTTGAGAATAGCTTGAGAGGGGTTTCTCTAAAGGCAATCGCATTATTGCTTTTTTGGAGATTACCAATCATCTCGTTCCATAGTTCTGGGGAAAAAGTACAGTTAAGTTCCTCTTCCCAGTGTAGCATTGGGGTAGATTTTTCCGGGATAGAAAAGGAGTTTAAAAGGTTATAAAGTTGTGAGATGAGACCTCTGTCTCGTGAGGAATATAAGCAGATATGTTCAAAGAGTGTCTCTGAAGACAGGGTTTGTAGGGTGTAGTGAAGGGCAAAGAATTGTTTTATTTGATTATAATGTGTAAATTCCGTATGGGGTAGGTTGTATTTAAGTTGAAGTGTGTTGAATGTCGGAAAGGTTGATTTTATAGATAAAGGAACCCAATGTGGAGAGTTTGTTATTGGACCATAAAACATATTGATTGTGAACATCTTTTGATTGTGAAAATCTTATGTCACCTAAATATGAGGCTAGTGGGGAAATGGTAGAGGCAAGGTTAAATGGAACTTTAATCTTTGCCCAAATTTGGAAAAGTTGAGCAACAATCATGTTGGCTTTGTTTATAATGCGAAAATTACATTGATCGGACCACAGAAGGCCTTGTAGATGTAGAGGAAGGATTGAGGATGATTCAAACATTTTCCATGGGATATTATGTGTAGGGGCATGCCATTGGGAAATTTGTGAGAGCTTGGCAGCGAGGAAGTAGTGCCAAATGTTTGGAAGACCTAGACCGCCAAGGCACTGCAGTCTGTGCATAAGGGAATTGCCACATCTAGGTTTTTTATTTGCCCATATAAATTTGTTTAATTCTCTTTGGAGGGATTGAATTCTAGTTTTGGGAACGTTTATGGGGAGGGCTCTGAAGTAGTATAAAAGTTTAGGGACTATGGACATCTTAATGGCACAGATTCTGCCTAGGAAGGAGATATGGTAGGTGGACCATTTATTGAGTAGGGAGCTAATGTGGGAAAATAATGGGGGGTAGTTCTCCTTGTAAAGGGATTTAAATGAGGGAGAGATATGGATACCGAGATACCTAAAGGAGCTCGTGGTCCACGTGAATGGGAAGTTTAGTTGTAGAAGATGTAAAATGTTTTGGGGAATGTTAATTGGAAGGGCTGAACATTTGCTGATATTGATACTTAAACCCGAGAGTTTTTGGAAGTTCTTTAGTTCAGAGAGAAGATTAGGTATAGAAATGAGAGGGTCAGACAGAAATAATAGGGCATCGTCGGCGTATAAACTTAACTTAAATTCATGGGGACCTTTGGTGTACCCTTTAATGTTGATGTTATTTCTTAAAGCTTGGGCAAGGGGTTCTATGGCTAAGGCGAATAAGAGGGGGGATAAAGGGCAGCCTTGTCTAGTGCCTCTGCTAAGTGGGAAGAATTTGGAGTTCATGCCAGGTATTTTGATCCTGGTATTTGGGGAGTGGTAGAGAGCGTTAAAGCCATGTAGAAATTTGTCAGGGATTCCAAATTTGGGGAGGAGGTGATTAAGGTAGGGCCAATTAACGCTGTCAAATGCCTTATGAATGTCTAGGCTAAGGAGACAGACTGGTTTAGAGTGGAGATTGACATCTTGTATGATGTTGGTGACAAGTCTAATATTGTCGACTATTTGACGGTTGGGAATAAATCCAGTCTGGTCTATGTGAATGAGATTGTTAATGACTGCTGCAAGTCTATCGGCTAACAGTCTGCCGAATATTTTTAGGTCGTTATTTAGAACAGATATTGGACGAAAGTTTTGTGGAAGGGTGTGATCTTTATGTGGCTTGGGGATCAAGGACATGTTGGCTAGGAGCATTTCCTCAGGAAACTGGTTACCCTGGAGAATATAATTGAATAGGTTAGTTAATTTGGGAGCTAAGAGGGGAGTGAATTTTTTGTAGTAAGAAGATGTGAAGCCATCGGGGCCTGGGGCCGTGGTCGTTTTGAGGGATTTAATGATTTTTGTGATTTCAGGAACCGTGCAAGGGTCATTTAATGAATTGATTTGATCATTTGTGTAGGTGGTGTAGGTTATTTATCCAGTCAGAGGGTGGGGTTTGAGAATGGGGGCTTGGGTCAGAGAGTAGATTTTTATAGAAAGACGTGAAAATTTCTAGAACTTCTTGGGGGTGTGTAACCAGGTTGCCCTTATTATCGCGTAATTTATATAAATGTGGTGGGTTAATTTCCTGTTTGAGTTTTCGCGCAAACATAGTAGATGCGGAATTGCCATGCAGTAGGAATTTAGCCTTAGAATTTCTTAGGGCCTTTTCAGTGTTTGCAGATAGAATAGTGTCAAGTTGTTGACGTTTTTCTTGAATCTGACTATTAATTTCTTGTGATGGTGAAAAATGTATTTTTTTGTATAAGAGATCTAGATCTCTGATAAGGGACTTAATTGTTGTAAGTCTTTCTTTATTTTTAGTTGCAGCAATGTGTATGAGGTGGCCCCTTAATACCGCTTTATGTGCCGACCAGAGAGTCGTGGGAGATATATCGTCAGTAGAGTTGTCAAGAAAGTAATTTTCGATATGGGTAGAGATCTTTTGGATGTTAGAGGGGTCTGTTAGTAGTGAGTCATTTAGACGCCAGTTAAAAGGGGTTGGGGGCAAACCTATGTAAGAGAAATCAATTGAGACTATATTATGGTCCGACCATGGGCAGGAGTGGATAAGCGCTTTGGATGAGTTTGCGAGCAGGATGAGTGTGCAATATATGTAATCGAGGCGGGCATAACAGTTGTGGGGATAAGAGTAGTGAGTGTATTCTCTAATGCCGATGTTATGGGCTCTCCATGTGTCTATCATTTGCAAGCTGTTAAGAGTTCTGTTCATAAATTTAGAAAAGGTTTTAGACGATGGTGCTGCGTTGCTTCTGTCCAAAGCAGGGTGAGCAGCTAGATTGAAGTCTCCAGCTATAATCAAGTGCGGGGAGTTAAATTTCTCCAGGGTGTCAAAAAATTTGGAAAAAAATGCGTGGTGGGATTCATTTGGGGCATACAGTGATGAAATTGTAACAAGGCGATTATTAATCTTCCCCTTTATAATGATGAAGCGGCTATCTTCATCCTTATAAATGTTTTGGATATCAAAAATGATAGAGTTGCGAATAAATATGGCAACCCCTCTAGTTTTGTTGTGGAATGTGGTAAAGTATAGTTGGCTGTAGGATTTATCAAAGAATTTAGGGTGATTTGTGGCTGAAAAATGTGTTTCTTGCATGAGGATAATGTCGGCCTTTAGTCTTTTATAATGTTGAAAGGCTTTTTTGCGTTTGTGAGGGGAATTGAAGCCTTGGACATTGTGAGAAAGTATTTTAAGGCCCATTGGGAAAGAATTGAGTGAGATATGTTAGAGATATATTACCGATAGAGGTGACGTAGGGTGTGCTAATTGTCAGTTGAAAGGGGATACGTAGGAGTTTAGGTGGTGTGAGTGTATCGTAATAGAAACCCATGTTTCGGAGAAAGTTAGATAAGATGGATCTTGTGAGTGTGTTGGGGATAGTGTGATATGAGATGAGGTCAAGAGGTATCACAGGAGTAATGGTGAAGTAGGACAATTGTACCAAAGTAAAGTAACAAACAATATCAATGCATTTTTTGAACTGGGCCGTAAGGGCCAAATAACAACAAAATAAGAAACATAGGATATTCGACAAGAAAAAGGGGGTCAAATGGCAAAAGGCCAAATGATCCAAAAATAAAATTGGAAGGACAATTATGTCCTGAACCCGCTCACAGTGCCTAACGGGGCACCCCCTATAAGAGGGTGAAGACGTCTTGCACATGGGCGAGTGTGGGGACAAACCAGCGACGGCGGATAAGCCAAGCGCATAGAAAAACTGATGTTTTTTACTCTTTTTTTTTTTTTTACTCTTTTCTACCAACATCTCCTTCCCTCTACGTTCCCATGCAATCGGATGGGGGAGAAAAAGAGGAAAGGGAGAAAGGGAAAGAAAAAAGGAATCCCTCCCTCCCTTTCACAGAACCCTCAGTCCATCTAATACAAGAAAAAATAAAAAAATCTTTCCAGCAAAATCGGACCGAGGTCAGTATACATAACCATTATATAACATTATTAAAGTAATAGTGCGAGAGGGGAGAAAAACAGACAAATAAGTCAATGAAAAAAAAGACGACAACAACAGTAGCTCTCATCCCCAAAAAAAAAAAAAAAAAGGGGGGGAGGTGGGGAGGGTAGAGTAGTCGTAACCATATGTTGGAGCCACTGCCTCAGCAGTCAATCAGGAGAGCTCAGTGAGAAGAATATAAGGAGGTGACGACACACAAAAAAAAAAAAAAAAGAAATAAAAAAAAAAAAAGGTTGGTATAGTGATATAAAAAGATAGTGTTCAAGTGTGGAAGTTCAGAATCATGTTATGGTGGATATAAAGTTGACTGAGTAGTGATCCGGTTATAATAAAAATAAAAGTATAGTGGAAAAAGAAAAAAAAGAAAAGAAAAAAAAGGTGGAAGAAGGGGGGAGAGGCCTGACTATTCCTCTCTCAGACATTAAGTATATGCAAAAACCAGCAGAGAACTTTAGTTAACTTGGTTGAGATTCCAATAGCAACCATAGATATGGTAAAGTGGTTGACAATTCTCAAATGAAGAAAGGGGTTAGTCCTGGGGGGATTGTCGCCATCTTACTTGACCCCGTTGAGGGCGTCTTGAAGCTGGTGTTGACCAGATCGGCGAAGAGCGTGGGGTGGATACAGGTCTGGCGGGAGGCTCGGGGTCCAAAAGGCCCAGTTTAACTAGGAGTTCCTTTCCTTCAATGATGTTGTAGACGGTGTAGGTTGAGCCATTGTGTATTATCGACAATTTGAAGGGGAAGCCCCAACGATATCTTATTCTAGCAGTTTGTAAAATTGAGGTGACCTCTTTCATCCTGCGTCTCCTATCAAGTGTAGCTGGAGATATATCTGGGTATATCTGTATTCTGTGACCCTCAAATACAATATTTGGGGTATTCCTGGAGGCACGCATGACTTCTTCTTTTAGTAGAAAGTCCTTCATATACATGATATCACATGGAGGTTTATCAGGTGTTGGTTTAGGGCGAAGGGCCCTGTGAATTCTGTCGTAAGTGAATACAGAAATTTGCTTATCTGGTAGTAAATTATGGAAGAGTTTGGAGATAGCTGGAGCGAGGTCGGTGACCGACTCTGGGATACCGCGAACTCTAATATTGTTGCGTCTGTTTCTGTTGTCTAAATCTTCCATTTGTGCCTGCATAAACGCAAAGCTGTCGGCCAGGGTTTCATAATCTTTCCTGAGGTCATTGTGGGAGAGAGAGAGTTCGTCATGTTTGGTTTCTAAAATGTCAGTGCGGCTGCCTATGTTGGCAATCTCTTGTGTCAGAGCGCTGGTAGTTTTATGCAGTTCATGTTGTATTTTGTCAGCTAGTTTCTCATAAATAGCTGTTAGGCTATCATCCAGGTCAGCCTTGGAGAGAGGACTGTACTCACTGTTAGGAGTGTGCTGTGCCAGCGCGGGGAGGCCGGAGACTACGGAGGAGCCGGCGCCATCTTGAAGCTTTTTAGCCTGAGGCTTCTCCATGGTTTGAAGATGGTTTGTGGCGTGTTTGGAGCGGCTAATCCTCCGTTTTTTTCGGGTTTGGCATGTGCTGGTGTGTTCCGCAGGGGTGCTGGGTGGTTTTCGGCCGGGATGGAGACGAAAAGCCCTGGGAAATCTGGCTTGGCAGACCGGGTCAGACGGAGCTGATCTCAAGCACGTCCGTCCCGCATCGCGCCGCGCATGCGCCCTATATATACTATGCTTAACCATCCATGGTCATCTTTGCTATTAACATCACTATTATAACAATCATGTTTATATTCTTATTCATTTATTTTTATTTTTATTCCTATCTTTTATTTTTTTTTTTTTTTTTATTAATAAATAAATAAAAAAATAATATATATATATATATATATATATATATATATATATATATATATATATATATATATATAATTTTTTTTTTTCTATTCTTTACCTGAGATTTTTCAATCATTTATCCATTATTTCTTATTCTTCTATATTGTGGTTGTATGTAATGATTTTATTAAAAGTGTTTTAATTTATGTAAACAGCGGTAAACTGCGGTGGACAGCGGTAAGTGGTAAACCGTTCTGGTGTCACCCTATCTCTGACCGTTCCGGTATACACATTGGTTGTACTGACCGGTGAATTTAAGTTCATTTGCATATCTGATGTTTTGACACATTGGCAATCTGTGTTTTACATCTATTTATTTGAGGTAGGGACTACAACAAAATGGCGACTATCACTTATTTACCTTCACTATATTACCAGCGCATGGTAGATAGGAAAATGGTTGCGATTGTACTTCCGGTCACATTACCGATGCAAAATATACCGGAAAATGGCCGCGAATGCATTTCCGGCCACCGGACCTCAACAAAATGGCCGCCGTAATAAGTAAAATATAGGTATATAAGGGACACTTCTTTTTCTCTGTCTATTCCCTGATGAAGTCACGTGACAGTGACGAACACGTGCGGAAAGAGAGAGAGAGAGAGAGAGAGAGAGAGAGACACCGGAAGTGATGCCCACACCTGCTGTCCACCGTTCTGTTGATATTCAATGCCTGCTTTTATCTTTTAAAATGTGAGTAGCCAGACAACTTTATCTTATTAAACAACCTATTTATGAAAATACTACACTATTTGGCAATATTTCTTGCATTTTATGAGGTTTATCCACCACAAAACCATCCGTCATATGAGAGAGAGGAAACTACATAGTGACCAATATATGTTGTTATGCGCTGTACCTTACAGCGGTAAGGTAAGGGGACATCCATCTATTTATCCGGCGGACTGTGATGCGGGCTCTGTTTTTTCAAAAGGGGGCCTACCCAAAAACCCTTTGCCCCCTCCAAAAAGGGATCTGTACGGGCACTCCGGGGCGGGTTCGAACTTGTAACCCTTTCCAACTAGTTGGGGGTTTGATCAGCCTGCCCCGTTTCTATTATGGGAGACTGCCCTTTTTTGTTTTTGCCGGTTTATTGCAAGTACAATTTTCTCTTTTTCCATTCTTTGAGACTAGGGGCACATGGAGATCGATACATGTAACGACCCATGCCTATCCCCATGTACTTGCACTAAGGCCCATCCGTGAGGAAGACCAGGGCATCTTGCCCCTAACCATTATGGTTACTTACTTCTGACCAAATACTAAGTCTTTGTCAGAATATAGGCACTGATGGGTCACTACTGGCAAAATCCTTGATTTCGGCCAGAATCCAAAATGGCCGACGCGCTGCCGGGACGTGCTACACGTCCTTCGCGCATGCGCACTAGACGTGTTTCACGTCTTCTGCGCAGGCGCACTAGACATCAACACGCGCACGTAGGGTTTCCTCCCTATGGGTGTGCCCGCAGCCCGGCGGTGACGTCAGACGCCGCCGGGCTGGAGGCACGAGTCAAAACGCGGGTCCCGGTCAGTGTTATCCAAGCAAGCATTGGAAGCTGACACGTGGAGCTACCGCACGGACAGATGAGAGACTGAAATCCATTTGATTTCACCACAGCATTCCATCTAACAGGTATGAATGGGAATGCTCCCATATAACCAAATGGATGTTTTAAATCCAAGTTCAGAGTTATGTACTCTTTACTTGTGAAATAGACATACAATATATCCTTTTTTTTTTTACCCTCTGTTTCCACAGACCAAGTACAGAGAAATCTCTCTTGTTTACACATACATTGTATCCAAATCCCATCTGACAAATATACGTTATCCGTGGGTATCGGGCATGCTTGAACTGGTTCTACTTTAGTTACCGTCTTTGCATTATCAGGTACGTCTACAAAAGTGATTGTGCCATCCTTTGCAGGCATATTTAAATGGCCCAAATGTAACGT
Source organism: Lithobates pipiens (assembly GCF_037356315.1). Lineage (NCBI taxonomy): Eukaryota > Metazoa > Chordata > Amphibia > Anura > Ranidae > Lithobates > Lithobates pipiens. The sequence continues at coordinate 83,496,000 of NW_027507685.1, forward strand.
TATATACATGTTTCTCGTGCCTCTGCAGATCCCTGGGGGTAGGAATGGGAGATCCCCAAAAGGGCTCTCATCGCGGTCCGCTTGCTTGCTGACAATAGAGGAGAAAACTATTTGACCCCATCTAATTACCATTTGATATATACTATATGTCTATACAATGATAGATAACTACATTTACTTATCAGACATATGGGGTAAGATGGTTCCTTTATTTCTACTTGCTCTATTTTGTATATTCTATGTTTTCTATTTTTCATTCTTATTTTCATTTATTTTTTATTTAATTATTTTTTTTAATTTTTTTTTGTTGTTTTTGTTTTGTGGTTTTCATAATTTTGTCTGCAATCTCCATAATAGGAAATTTTTCCTTGTACTTTATGTACTAAACTATGAGCTTTTACTTAAGGGAATGGTTTAGCTGCTCCCTTTCAAATAAGGAATTCTATTCAATATTGATATGTTAAATATGTCCTTGTGGTTTGGTATTGTAAGGGTGACGGTTCTGCTCGTTTTCAGCCAAACAGGTTTGATTTGAGCAAACCCGCCACCAGATAAAATTAATTGGATGTGTCATCCTTTTTGGATAGACACGTTTTACGCCCCCCCCGGGGGTTCTTGTGTACAGAATATATCCATGTATTTGTATTTTCAAACAAATCTCTTTGTATAATTTCAGTTATCTATTGATTGCTGTATGCTGTAATTGTCCTGAGGAAGCTCTGAAGAGCGAAACATGTAGGAAAGAAACAATGCAGTTCAAACCATATACCAATGTGGTAACTCATGGATCTCTGTAGGCTTATATATCAACCTCTATATTTTTGCACCTCTTTACTTTGTATGTAAACGGATGTAATTATTTAATGTATTTGTTAAAATGTCTTTTGTACACCAAATAATAAATTTTCATTGATTTTATACAGTGTTTAAATATATCTGGTGCCTTCAAAGTCCCGGGGGTTGGTTGCCCTCCAGTCCCTTCTCTTCAATTTCCCCTCTTCTTAAAATAATCCTTTATTGGGATGTGGCACTTTTTATTAATTAGATGAGCATGACCATTAATCCTTCTCTATATATATCTTTTATCTATATGTTGTTATGCGCTGTACCTTACAGCGGTAAGGTAAGGGGACATCCATCTATTTATCCCACGAAGGGGAAAGAAGGAATGTGCCACTGAATTGCCTGCATGATTTGCACAGCACAATACATGGATCTGTTTTTTGTGTGAACAATACAACAGCAACAGCTGCACTGTCTTCACTCCCAGTTCATTCAGTTGTGTGATTTATTGTTTGGACTCATTGGCACTTAGCACTATATTTATTTATCCATACGGATTGCTTTACGGACTCAGTACTTTATTTATCTATACAGAGTGTTTTCTCTGATTCATTCCTGAGTGTGATTATTTTAGCTGATCACTTCATATATGTGTGCACCAGTCACTTTATTTGAGTTTTTTGCACTTTATTTCTAGTATTTGCTATTGTATCATATGTGCAGCACTACGACACCTTGATTCACACTATTTATTTAACAATTATTATTGGATTTCAATATTATTTATTCATTATAGGGAACATTAGCGCGTTTTTGATTAGCGATTCTTTGGTGTAATATCGCCTCTTATCTTTTATTTCACCCCCTTCCGTTCAATTTCCCCCGTTCTCCCCCTCAATTTTTTTCCCCTTTCCTCATACAGCACAGCACTATTATACACTTTACTTATTCTTACTAGGGTTAGAGTTTTTTCCCATCATCAGTGTTTGCAGCAGTAGCCCATCTTCCCTTTACATTACACCCATAGGGTTGAGTGCAGAGGTACTATATACAATACATTACTGTACAGTAATACTGCTCACTGGTTCCTATAGGTTACAGCACATCATCTCCTCACAGCAGGGGGGCATGATATATATGAATGTTACCTTTTATTTACATATCAATGCCACCGGCCTCAGCTATTTACATATGAATGTCGCTGATATTTACTTATGAATAAGGGTCATTTACATGTAAACACCGGGTCTGCAGGTGAGTCACCCGTACACAACAATAGGGCAGAGCTGGGCAGCATTAGTAGCAGCACTTCACACTGAGATATCGGGACACAGCACAGAACTGTCAAAGGACAGGGGAATTTAAACTGGAATGGTTGGCAAGTACGAAGCAGCTGCTTTGGGCCCCAAAACAATGATGGCCCAGGGCAGCTGCCCCTTTTGCCCTGCCTTAAAAACGGCCCTGAACCCTGCAGCTGGATTAGGTGAGGGAGACTCCTCAAGAATTTTTATAATTCTAGTAGGTTTTCTCATTTTAAGTAAATGTATGCTGTGCCTATAGTCGCCACTGGGGGCTGCCAAGAGCACATACCTTTCATGCCTGATCTGTCTGCTTGAAGGTAAGGGTTTTTTTTTCTTCTGGAATTCTCCCTCCATGGATTAGGGGACTGAGACAGGCCTGGGCAGAGAGCGGTAACATACTGCACCACCCGCCGCCGTCCACTGCCATTTGCCGCTGCCATTACAGTGGCTTCAAGTCCACCGGCCCTTCTCTCTCCTCTGCCCCAGCCTCCCCTCCATGCTTGTCAGCAGGGTTAAAGCGTAAGTGGTCGGAGGACGGGGGGGGCGGAGCACTAGGCTACACAGACTTTAAAGTGCACTCTTTTTCAGATGCACACAGCCTATGGAGGGACACAGAGCTGACAGGCAGATGTGAGTGTCGAGGACACAGGCATTCCCAGGCAGCATTTACTTACTTACAGACTGAGTCTTGGTAGCAGCGGCAGTTGCTGAACTACAGTGCTCAGCAGTCAGTGCATTTTTTTTGTGGTACCTCTACCTTTTTGTTGCTTTGCACTATGAGTAGAAGAGGTACAAGTACCCCGAAGAATAGGGGCTCAAAGGGAACCCTGCAGGCTCTGAGGACCCCCCTCTGCAGCACATCCCCCCCCCCCCCCTGCAGGGCCTGGGGAGGCTGGCCAGGGAGAGCCATTGGGGTCAGGGGCTGCAGCTGCTTCTGGTACCTCAGCCCCTGTATACATTACACAGGAGGTTTTTTCCTCAACCATAAAACGGTTTAGAGGAAAAATTTGTGGCCTTAATCGCATCTTCACTCAGAGGAAGAAAACACACTAGGCCCCCCTCTGTCACCCAGGACCCTCAGAGTGAGGAACTGTGGGATAAAGGATCGGGAGGAGACTGATGATTCCACTTCTGAGGAATCTAGTGGAGAAGAGCCCTCTTCAGCTTCTCAGGATGAGAAGATGTTGGTGCAAATTCTTGCTGGATTGGTCCGTTTCACATTTAAGTTACCCGTACCTGAGTCAGTTAACCACTTTCAGACCGGACCATTTTGCTGGTAAATGACCAGAGGTCTTTTTACACTTTGGCACTGCGCTGCTTTAACTGGTAATTGCGCGGTCATGCAATGTTGTACCCAAACAAAATTTGTGTCCTTTTCTTCCCACAAATAGAGCTTTCTTTTGATGGTATTTGATTGCCTCTGCGATTTTTATTTTTTGCGATATAAACGTAAAAAGACCGCAAATTTTGAAAAAAAATGATATTTTCTACTTTTTGTTATTAGAAAAATCCAATAAACTCAATTTTAGTCATACATTTAGGCCAAAATGTATTCAGCCACATGTCTTTGGTAAAGAAAAAGTCAATAATTGTATATTTATTGGTTTGCGCAAAAGTTGTCACATCTACAAACTAAGGTACGTTTTCTGCAATTTACGCAGCTTTTAGTTTACGACTGCCTATCTCATTTCTTGAGGTGCTAAAATGGCAGGGCAGTACAAAACCCCCCCAAATGACCCCATTTTGGAAAGTAGACCCCCTAAGGAAATTGATAAGAGGCATGTTGAGCCCATTGAATATTTTATTTTTTTGCCTCAAGCGATTGAATAATGACAAAAAAAAAAATTTTTTTTTTTTTTTACACAAAGTTGTCACTAAATGATATATTGCTCACACATGCTATGGGCGTATGTGAAATAACACCCCAAAATAAATTCTGCTGCTTCTCCTGAGTACGGGGATACCACATATGTGGGACTTTTTGGGAGCCTAGCCGCGTACGGGGCCCCGAAAACCAAGCACCGCCTTCAGGCTTTCTAAGGGCGTAAATTTTTGAGTTCACTTCTCACTACCTATTACAGTTTTGAAGGCCATAAAATGCCAAGATGGCACAAAACCCCCACAAATGACCCCATTTTAGAAAGTAGACACCCCAAGCTATTTGCTGAGAGGCATGTTGAGTTCATGGAATATTTTATATTTTGCCACAAGTTGCGGGAAAATTACAAACTTTTTTTTTTTTTTTTTTTTTTCACAAAGTTGTCACTAAATGATATATTGCTCACACATGCCATGGGCATATGTGAAATGACACCCCAAAATAAATTCTGCTGCTTCTCCTGAGTACGGGGATACCACATATGTGGGACTTTTTGGGAGCCTAGCCGCGTACGGGGCCCCGAAAACCAAGCACCGCCTTCAGGCTTTCTAAGGGCGTACATTTTTGAGTTCACTTCTCACTACCTATTACAGTTTTGAAGGCCATAAAATGCCAAGATGGCACAAAACCCCCACAAATGACCCCATTTTAGAAAGTAGACACCCCAAGCTATTTGCTGAGAGGCATGTTGAGTCCATGGAATATTTTATATTTTGCCACAAGTTGCGGGAAAATTACAAACTTTTTTTTTTTTTTTTTTTTTTTCACAAAGTTGTCACTAAATGATATATTGCTCACGCATGCCATGGGCATATGTGAAATGACACCCCAAAATAAATTCTGCTGCTTCTCCTGAGTACGGGGATACCACATATGTGGGACTTTTTGGGAGCCTAGCCGCGTACGGGGCCCCGAAAACCAAGCACCGCCTTCAGGCTTTCTAAGGGCGTTACAGTTTTGAAGGCCATAAAATGCCAAGATGGCACAAACCCCCCCCAAATGACCCCATTTTGGAAAGTAGACACCCCTAAATTTAGGGGTACACTAGTGAGACTAGGTAATAAATGGCGGGTGCCCTGAAACTATAAAAAAATAACTAACCAACCAGCGTCACCTGTAACAGTTATATGGTGATCACTGGTGAAAGGGTTAACTAGGGGGCAATCAGGGGGCTTTATGCGGTAGTATATGGGGGTCCCTGGCGCTATAAAAAGCTGCGGTGAACCTAAATACCTACCTGCCTAACTAGCGTCACCTGTGACACTAATACAGCGATCAGAAAAACGATCGCTTATTAGGCTGGGTTCACACTGGAGCGATGCGGGAACGCCACGAATGCGCGGCGGGTTCCCGCATCGCATGCCTCCCGGCGGCAGTTCACACTGCCCTATGCGAACTGCTGGGAGTGTCAGTGAAATGTTACTGACACCCCCAGATCAGTTCGCATATCGCAGTGCGATCTGCAAACTCGGATCGCATGGTGTGAACACCCATGCGATCCGATTCTGCTGCGGGCCAAAAAAAGGGTCCCGTGCGAATTTGCGGCGGGTGCGGCGGGTGTGGCGGGTGCGGCGAATGGCTGAACTCGAATCGCACAGAGATCGGATGTGATTTGCACTGCAGTGCGGTGCGAATCACATCCGTTCTCATAAACCGCTGCAATGTGAACCCAGCCTTAGTGACACTGGCGACGGGGGGTGATCACGGGGTTAAACCTTTATTGGGGGGTTAGGGGGGTACCTTAGAACTAAAGGGGGCTAACCCTAACTGCCCTAACAGTTATTAGTCACAAATGACACCCGCCGGGTGATCAGGGGGTTAAACCTTTATTAGGTAATAAATGGCGGGTGCCCTGAAACTATAAAAAATAACTAACCAACCAGCGTCACCTGTAACAGTTATATGGTGATCACTGGTGAAAGGGTTAACTAGGGGGCAATCAGGGGGCTTTATGCGGTAGTATATGGGGGTCCCCGGCGCTATAAAAAGCTGCGGCGAACCTAAATACCTACCTGCCTAACTAGCGTCACCTGTGACACTAATACGGCGATCAGAAAAATGATCGCTTATTAGGCTGGGTTCACACTGGAGCGATGCGGAAACGCCGCAAATCCGCGGCGGGTTCCCGCATCGCATGCCTCCCGGCGGCAGTTCACACTGCCCTATGCGAACTGCTGGGAGTGTCAGTGAAATGTTACTGACACCCCCAGATCAGTTCGCATATCGCAGTGCGATCTGCAAACTCGGATCGCATGGTGTGAACACCCATGCGATCCGATTCTGCTGCGGGCCAAAAAAAGGGTCCCGTGCGAATTTGCGGTGGGTGCGGCGGGTGTGGCGGGTGCGGCGGGTGCGGCGAAGGGCTGAACTCGAATCGCACAGAGATCGGATGTGATTTGCACTGCAGTGCGGTGCGAATCACATTCGTTCTCATAAACCGCTGCAATGTGAACCCAGCCTTAGTGACACTGGCGACGGGGGGTGATCACGGGGTTAAACCTTTATTGGGGGGGTTAGGGGGGTACATTAGAACTAAAGGGGGCTAACTCTAACTGCCCTAACAGTTATTACAGTCACAAATGACACCAATGCAAAAAGAAAAAAAAAAAAAAAAAAAAATGACATTGGTGTCACTGTGACTGGGGGGCAGGGGTAATTGGGGGGGTGATCGGGGGGTAAAGGGGGGGTGTGAGTGTGCCTGGCATGTTCTACTGTGTGTGTAGAGTGTTGGTGCAACTCACCGATCCGCTCTCCTCCGTGTCGGAACGAAAAATACCGACACGGAGGAGAGAATACATCACTTCCTCTCCTGTGTTTACATTACAGGAGAGGAAGTGATGTCACGGGGGATTCCTATTCGTCGGGAGCGATCGCGAGGGGGTGGCCATGAACGAATGGCCGTCCCCTCGTCCGGGATCGCTCCCGCACGAATACCGACCGCCGCAGGCACCGGGCGGGGGCCCGATCGGGCCCCCGACCCGCGGGAGGCAAGGGACGTACATGTACGCCAATATGCCTGCCCGTGCCATGCTATCGACGTACATCGTCGTGCGGCGGTCGGCAACTGGTTAAAGAACCCACTTCTTCTCTGGGTTCAATGAAACCTAAAACTGCACATGCCTTTCCTGTTCATGGTTTACTGGAAAAGCTTATCTATTCTGAGTGGGATCACCAAGATAAACATTTTTTTCCTCCTAAAAAGTTTTCTACAATTTATCCTATGGAGGAAAAATTTACTAAGATGTGGGGTATACCGGCAGTAGACGCCGCCATTTCCTCCGTAAAAAAAAGCCTGACTTGTCCTGTTGACAATGCTCAGAAGCTTAGGGATCCAACTGATAAGAAAATGGAATTCCTATTAAAAAATATTTTCTCCTTGGCAGGTTCAGTAGCTCACCCTGCAGTGGCAGCAATTGGAGTCTGTCAATATTTGAGAGACCATGTTAAACAGGTGCTTAAAGATTTACCTGAACAGCAAGCCCGGGGGTTAGCTAACCTACCAGCGGCTTTGTGTTTTGCTGTTGATGCTATCAGAAATTCTATCCTTCAGACCTCTCGCCTTACGCTTGGGTTGGTACACATGTGTAGAATCTTATGGCTGAAAAATTGGTCATCCGAATCACCATATAAGAAACTCCTGGCGGGATTTCCTTTTTCTGGTGCAAAACTGTTTGGAGAGGATTTGGACAATTATATCCAAAGGATCTCTAGTGAGAAAACTGCCCTTTTACCAATCAAGAAAAGGAGTAAACGTCCCTCCTTTAAACGGGCGCTTTCTCCAGTGCCAGGGTCATCAGCCTCCAGGCAGTCACAACGGCCTCCTTCGGCCCTGGGGGTGAAGTAGTTTGTAGCTCTGCCTTTTGGGCTAGCTACTGCACCTTGGGTGTTTACAAAGATCTTGGCCCCTCCTCTGGCCAGATTAAGGGCCCAAGGTATAACAATAATAGCATACCTAGATGACTTGCTCTTGATAGACCAGTCAGTAGCCCGCCTAGACCAAAATTTGGTCACCACAATCAACTACCTGGAATACCTTGGTTGGGTCCTCAACTTAGAGAAGTCTTCTTTAAAACTAGTAAGAAGACTAGAGTATTTGGGTCTGGTCATAGATACAGCCCAGCAGAGGGTATTCCTACCCTGAGCAAAGATCGGTGCTATAAGAGAACTGATTCAGGTAGTCAGGGCAAAGAAGAATCCTTCTATTCATCTTTGAATGAGGTTGTCGTGTGTACGCAGCATTCGTGACACTTTTGATACTTTGTGGGAACCAGTGACATTAATATAGTGATCAGTGCTAAAAATATGTACTGTCACTGTACTAATGACACTGGCTGGGAAGGGGATAACATCTAGGGCAATCATTCGGTTAAATGTGTGCCTAACAAGTGTTTTCTCACTGGGGGGGAGGTGCTTTTACGAAGGGAAAACATAGATCCCTGTACCTGCTTTGCGGGAACACAGGATCAAGATCTTCCACACTGACAGAATGGCGAACTGCCTTGTTTACATAGGCAGAACACTATGCGAGTCCGCCGCATCCGCTGATTGGCTCTGATACCCAGAAATGCAAGATTGTATATATGTGTTCCTGCACAGCACGACCCCCCCCCCCCCCCTATAGCAGTAAATCTGCTATCAGGCAATCAGCAACTGGTTAAGATCATCAGCATTATGATAACTCACAGGCAGGGGGCACACTATCATGGCTCTGTCAGTGTGTCACATAACATGGCTCCTGGGTGCTGATATTGTTAACTTATGACCAAGTGCCGCAGCCTGTGAGTTCTGATACCATCCTGTTAGGTACCTGGTGATAAGCCCGACTTGATGGGAAAAGACTTCTCTTACAGCTCTGGTTCAGGGACCACTGGAATGGAGACAGTGGCCCCGTGAGCGCAGCGGGGTAGGAGTGTCTGACTGGAAGCAGCAGCTGGTTACTTCTGGATGCTGGAACTGCAGAGAAGATGGTAGACAGGCAGGCAGCGATCAGCAGGCAAGGCAGCGGCAGCAAGGACCGGGTGCAGCACACTTGAACAGCAGAAGAATAGTCAGGCAGGCCGGGTCACAATGGATAAGCAGACAGGTAAGTACAGCAGGCAGAAGAGAAGTGCAGGCAGGCAGAGGTTCGGCAACAGAGGTTCAGTCCAAAGCAAGGTCAGGCAGGCCGGGGTCAGAGCAGGAGAGGTCAGCAAGGTCAGACGGTAGCCGGGTCAGATATCACAACAGCAGGCAGATAGCAGGTAGTTCGGGTACAGAGCTGCAGACAAACAGCACAGAGTAGATGCAGCAGCCTCCTTTAAATAGGCCCACTGGCGCCAAACCGCGCTAACACGCACGCGCAAACCGCACGCCATGCGAACGTAGCGAACGCCGCTTATGCGCATCCACCCGTTCCGTGCGGGAGAAACACTGACATTGCCCCCCCACAAGGGACAACCTCTGGGTGCCCACAAGGTGCCTCTTTTCCGGATGAGCAGAGAAAAAGGCACGGACCAGTTTGTTGGCATGCAAATTACCATCGGGTTCCCACGAATTACTTTCTGGACTGTACCCCTTCCACTTGACCAAAAACTGTCTCTGACCTTGTCTCCTTCTACAATCGAGGATAGCCTCCACCTCATACTCTTCGCTACCATCGATAAAAACGGGTTGAGGTGGTCTGGAACTTCTACCCGGAAAGGGATCGGGCATCGAGGGCTTCAGCAAGGACACATGAAAGACTGGGTGGATTTTCATTGAATCAGGCAAGACCAACTCATACGACACCTCATTAATCCTTCTCTTTACAGGAAAGGGTCCCAAAAATGTGGACGCAAGTTTCTTAGAAGGACAGGCTAATTTAAGATTGTTTGTTTGTGGAAAGCCATACCTGATCTCCGACCTGCAGGTTCAATTCCCCTCTTCTCTTACGATCAAAGGTCTTCTTGCTGTCTGCTTGAGCTTTGGATACCACCTCTTGTAACACCCGATTGTTATGACTGAGGAAGGTCACAGTGTCCTGGACTGCTGGAACTGGTGACTCTGAAAGAAAGTCAGGCAGAAAGTTTAAGTGAAACCCGTAATTAGCAAAAAACGGGGACTGCCCTGTGGCTGAGTGACTAGCGTTGTTGTAGGCAAACTCCGCAAGGGGCAGCAGAGATACCCAATCATCCTGGACAAAGGACGTGAAGCATCTAATGTACTGCTCCAGGGACTGGTTGTTAAGGATGCTAAAATAAATTGTCTAACATGCTATAGAAGCAGTGCCAGAGTTATGAGCTTTAATCATAACTCATTGCTTGGGTTTAGCCACTCAATTTTGTGGAAGAGTGCCCATTCCTCTGAGAAGGCTGGGCTAGATCTGATTCCGTCTCTCTTCCAACTGCTCCCAGGGCAACCTGGCAGGCAGTCTAAGTGTTTGATTATGGCTTATGAAGGGAATGGCAGATCCTCTTCTAACTGTTCATCCTTTCTTCCTGGGAGTACGGTGTTTTGATCTTGGAATGGTTCTTAGCTTTTCTTGGTTAGAGTATGAGGGCACCATACTACAGTCAACAAACTTTGGCCAGGCCAAAATCTTAGTATACCTTACTATATTCTTAGTAATACTCTTGGTTCAGACTTCAGGCACTGGGTCAAGATGCCTTCTCCCCTAAGGGGAAACGGTATGACACATGCCATTCCCACATAGTGGTTTTAAACTTCTCTTATTTAAAACGTATGAAAGTTTTCAATGAAAACCAATAATGTCGACGTATAGTGTAGCCAGTAGCGAGCTAAAACAGAGCAGAGTTCAGGCACGCTGCACATAGATATTACTGCCCATTTGCTAGAGCAAGATTTAGACAGGACCCCCTTCCAAGCCCACTGTAACATTGTTTGTATACAATGCTGTTAACTACCCATTTGCTGCTCATTAGTATGCCCACCTTGGAGCAGTGTAGAATGCATTGCCAGTGATTTCCCCTTGCGCATATGCTCTGTGGTCCCAACAGAGTAGATTTTATAGGCAATGCAGATAGTAAATGGCTGCTCTACTGGAGCCGGCCTTTGGTTTTTGTGAAATGCAAATGATGTGTTGCGCAATCAAGCCCACTGAAGCATTGTTTGTATACAATGCCATTAATTCCCCTCCACTGCTCATTTATATGCCCAACTTGGAGCAGTGTAGAATGCATTGCAAATGATTTCACCTTGCGTATATGCTTTTTGTGGTCCCAACAAAGCAGCGTTCGTAAACAATGCAAATAGTGATTGGCTGCTCTACTGGAGCCAGTTATATGAAATGCAAATAATGTGTTGGGCAATCAAGCCCACCGTAGCATTGGTTTTATACAATGCCATTAATTCCCCCTTCGCTGCTGATTCATGCCCAGCCTGACGCAGCATAGAATGCATTGCAATTGATTTCCTGTTTCAGGCTCTGTGGTCCCAACAGAGCAATGTTCAGACGCAATGCACATAGATTCCTTGCTGCCCATTTGTTGCAGCTAGGCTTTAGACAGGACCCCCTCCTAAACCTACTGTAGCCATGAAATCTTCAAGCAAGGTGGGAAGCCGTGAAATCTTCAAGCAAGGTGGGAAGCCGGGAAATCTTCAAGCAAGGTGGGAAGCCGGGAAATCTTCAAGCAAGGTGGGAAGCCATGAAATCTTCAAGCAAGGTGGGAAGCCGCGATCTCTGAAAGCAAGGTGGGAAGCCGCGATCTCTGAAAGCAAGGTGGGAAGCCGCGATCTCTGAAAGCAAGGTGGGAAGCCTCGATCTCTGAAAGCAAGATGGAATCCCATTAGCAGATGGTGGGTACCTACATAAAACTCATTAAGGATGATAAAATAAATTGTCTAACATGCTATAGCAGCAGTGCCAGAGTTATAAGCTTTAATCATAACTCATTGCTTGGGTTTAGCCACTCCATTTTGTGGACCCAAAAATATTGCTAGACTGAGTTAGGAATGAAAAAGTATATAGCTCAATCAACTGCCTGAGTTATGAGCTTTAATCATAACTCATTGCCCGTTGGTTTCAGGCTCTCTGTAGTCCCAACAGAGCAGTGTTCAGACGTAATGCACATAGATTCCTTGCTACCCATTTGTTGCAGCTAGGCTTTAGGCCTCCTCCCAAGCCCACTGTAGCATTCTTTGTATGCAATGCTGTTAACTACCTGTTTGCTGCTCATTAGTATGCCCACCTTGGAGCAGTGTAGAATGGATTGCCAGTGATTTCCCCATTTGCATATGCTCTGTGGTCCCAACAGAGCAGATTTCATAGGCAATGCAGATAGTAAATGGCTGCTCTACTGGAGCCGGCCTTTGGTTTATATGAAAAGCAAATGATGTGTTGCGCAATCAAGCCCACTGAAGCATTGTTTGTATACAATGCCATTAATTCCTCTCCACTGCTCATTTACATGCCCAACTTGGAGCAGTGTAGAATGCATTGCAAATGAGTTCATCTTGCGCATATGCGTTTTGTGGTCCCAACAAAGCAGCCTTCATAAGCAATGCAGATAGTGATTGGCTGCTCTACGGGAGCCAGTTATATGAAACGCAAATGATGTGTTGCGCAATCAAGCCCGCCGTAGCATTGATTCTATACAATACCATTAATTCCCCTTTTGCTGCTGATTCATGCCCAGCCAGGCACAGCATAGAATGCATTGCAATTGATTTCCCGTTTCAGGCTCTCTGTGGTCCCAACAAAGCAGTGTTTAGACAGAATGCACATAGATTCCTTGCTGCCCATTTGTTGCAGCTAGGCTTTAGACAGGACCCCCTCCCAAGCCCACTGTAGCATCCCCCCTGTGCTTATTTTAGTGCTGTTAATTTCAGTGTCGCCTAAACGCCGATGCGATTTTTGCCATATGATCATGGCAAAATTGCAACACACAAAGCTTGTCCCTCAAAACATATCAGGAGCTTCTTTTTGGGCATTGGCTTTGCGCATTGTGATTTTCCTTTATTGTGGCAAAATTGCATCTACATATAGGTGCCATTGAAATGAATGGCACCTGAACCTGTTTTGCGGTTTGTAATTTTTTGCACAGCATTTTGGATTTGCGGGCAGAATCACTGATGGCACACACCCATGTGTGAATGGAGCCTACTTCTTTTTGTTTTAGAAAAAAACCTACACTATTTTACCAAAAGTATTGGGACACCTGCCTTTACGTGCACATGAAATTTAGTGGCGTCTTATTCTTTAGGATTCACTATTGAGTTGGCAGCTACAACAGCTTCAATACTTCTGGGCAGGCTGTCCACAAGGTTTAGGAGTGTGTCTATGGGAATGTTTGACCATTTTTACAGGAAGAGCATTTGTGAAGTCAGGCACTGATGTGGAAGAGTAGGCTTGGCTTGGGATTCTCTGGTCTAATTTATCCCACAGGTGTTCTATTGGGTTGAGGTCAAGAATCTGTTCAGCCCAGTAAAGTTCCTCCATCCCAAACTTTCATCCATGTCTTTTATGGACTATGCTTTGTGCACTGGTGTGCAGTCATGTTGGAACAGAAAGGGGCCTTCCCCAAACTGTTCCCACAAAGTTGGGAGAATGAAATTGTCCCCACAAAGTTGGGAGCATGAAATTGTCCAAAATATCTTGATATGCTGACAGCTTAAGTGTTCCCTTCACTGGAGTTAAGGGGTCTAGCCCAACCCCTGAAAAACAACCCCGCACCATAATCCCCCCTCCACCAAATGATTTGGACCAGTGCACAAAGGAAGATCCATAAAGACACGGATGGGTGAGTTATGGGTGGAGGAACGTGACTGGAATGCAGAGTCCTGACCTCAACCCAATAGAACACCTTTGGGGTGAATTAGAGCGCAGGCTGCGAGATGGGCCTTTCTCGTCCAACATCAGTGCCTGACCTCACAAATGTGCTATTGGAAGAATGGTCAAATATTCCCATAGACACACTCCTAAACCTTGCAGACAGACTTCCCAGAAGAGTTGAAGCTGTTATAACTGCAAGGAGTGTGCTAACTCAATATTGAACCCTATGAACGAAGACTGGTATTCCATTAAAGTTCATATGTGTGTAAAGGCAGATATTTCAATACTGTTGACAATATAGTATATGTGTAAGGGGGCACTATGCCACACTCTGATGCAAGGAGGCGATACTCTGCTATAAAGTGGGACTTTAGAGACATGGATGTAAGGGAGGACCCTGTTGTGAATGTGGCAGTTATCCTGACTGCTGTCCTCTGTTTTGTTTATTGCTTGCTCTTAACCCCTGTACTCTATACAATATGCATAGATATACTGTAAAAAGGCTTGACCAAGGTGTTCATTGTTTCAACTGTTACTGGTTTTAATAAAATTCTTCTTTAATGTAAGCTCAGTCCATACATCAGAATGTTCCTTTGTGTTCAACCAGTGGGTTGAACAAAACGGCTTAATTTTTTTTTTTTTTTTCCCCATTCACACATTTGACACTGCCCTGCTAACTGAACTGTACTCTGCCCTACTGATTCCTGTATACTGTTCTGCTGAATCCCCCTGACAATTTTTACTGCACCCCCACATCAGACAGATAGATACGGCCCTGAATTAGAGTATGAGGTCACCATACTAGAGCCAACAGTATAGTCAGTGTTTATCGGGTGCTCCAGATGGAGTAATCCTTAGGGGTATAGTCTGTGGCTGTAATAGCTGGATGTTGATGTATCCATAGAAAGGGGTATTAAGAGTTAAAAAGGAAGGCAGCCATCCAGTGGGTCCGGAACTCTGCAAGACCTGTAAGGAAAAAAAACAGGGCACAGGAGGCGCAGACTTGAGTGTATTATTAAGATGATGACTTTAATAGGATAAGATTAAAAACACTTCCAAGATGAAGATGCATGCTCGTCAAAGTAAAGTGTAGTCCTGGCATTTCACATGGCTCTGTAGGTCCCACTGCTGTTCTGGATAGCTGGAAAGGATTGAGCAGCTGGCTGGAATTGACCAGTGTTTCTTCAGGAGCAAAGGAACCAAGAAGCGCCACACTGACCAGCATGGACCGTGGAACAGGAAGTGATGTCACCGGTGTCTGATTGGACCTAGGCAGGGCTGGAATCTTGTCAATCAGGGCTGCAGTGGTAAAAGGCTATATGTTCAGAGCTGGCTGCTCTTTATATTGGCCTGCTGCCCTCTAGAAGAGGACAGATAGAGATATATGTGCTGTGTAAATTAAATATTAATTCCTTGATTAATTTCTTTGATCAATCAAAATTCTTTTGAACAGTACTCGCCTCTCCGCCGGATTCAAGGTCTTCAGGGAGTTTCGTTGGAGATCTGGTGACGTCATGGACATCGACATCACTGGACTCCTCCTCCCTTCCCCAAGTGCCTCCGTCCGCTAATGAAGGGAAAGGAGGAAGGGGGGGAGGAGTCCGATGACGTCGAATTTCTGATTGAACATAACGCGTACAAGGGAAGAGCAACGAATTATGTCACCCGCTGCTGCCCTACGTAACCAACACGATTGTCTGCTTTACATGCTGTGTTTTTATCATCTTTATGTGAGCAGTTTGTGTTTGAACACTAAAATTAAATCTTATACTTAAGCGGTGAGCACTTAGATCTTTTCTTTCTACCCATGACCTGGCTTCCCTGCTGAGATCTAAGGAGACGTGAGAGAAGTTTATGGTCCATGTTAACCCTTTTGATACCCACCTGTTTGCACAGGGGTCCAATCAGACCAATCAGAAAACAATTTGGGGAAAAATAAATTATAGCAAGAGGCAAGGTGAAGCAGGGGTTAATAGTCTTGGATTGACAAAAAAAAAACAACTAAAAACTGATACACATGGAAATATTTGAAGCATAATTCTCTTCTATATGTATAGAAGCCTATTAAAGAGGTTAACATGTATGAAGGGCCAAGCAAGTAAAATAGCAAAAAAAAAGGGGGGGGGGGGTAGTATGCAATGCATGTAAGCAAGAGGTAATGGAGGGGCAACAGGCTGTAGTGTAAAGAATAATAACGGTAAATGATAAAGTTAGTGCT
Source organism: Lithobates pipiens (assembly GCF_037356315.1). NCBI lineage: Eukaryota > Metazoa > Chordata > Amphibia > Anura > Ranidae > Lithobates > Lithobates pipiens. The sequence continues at coordinate 83,511,929 of NW_027507685.1, forward strand.
GTGTTTTCCCCATAATTGGTTTACATGGGACTTTTCATGTTAGAGCACACTCATCCAGGGTGATTAGTGCCTCTTGGGTGGTGCATCATCAGGCCTCTATGGCTGAGATCTGTAAGGCCGCAACTTGGTCTTCGTTTCATATGTTTATCAGATTTTATCAAATCGATATTAAAGGTCATGAGGATATTGCCTTTGGGCGCAGTAATACTGCAGGCTGCAGTATGAGTACTCTGGCCTCCTGTTATTTGTTGTCTTCCCTACTTCAGTTGCCATTGCTATGGGACATCTCACATAGTAATTACTATGGCTCTGTGTCCCCTCATGTAAGAAAAGATAATAGGATTTTTAAAACGGCTTGCCTGTAAAATCCTTTTCTTTGTACATCAGGGACACAGAGGTCCCTTCATTCTTGGTATACACTTGTTTTGCTCACCTACAAAACTGAGGACTCCCAGTAATGGGAGAGGTTATATAGGGGAGTACACGCCTTAGGGGCGTGCCAGCGTCCAGCACCTGTCGGTCCGATATAACCCACATAGTAATTACTATGGCTCTGTGTCCCCTGATGTACATCAAAGAAAAGGATTTTACAGTTAAGCTGTTTTAAAAATCCAATTTTTTTATTCAATGTCACATCCCTTCAAGGCTGTCTATGCTGATGCTGAGTGACTATCCTGTTATGTTGACTGACTATCCTCTTCCTCAATGATCCTGCTGATAAGAAGAACATTTTTGGTTCTGGGCGCAATTTTTCAGCCCCTGTTTAACAAGGGCATGTAATTACAATTTTTGATGCAATACTTTGCAGCAGGGCTCATTCCTGCACTCCAACTAGAGTATCTGTGAGGGGTTGCAGTGTTGTGGCACCCGTGCCTAAGGCCCAATTTTTAAGCCCGTTCAACAGGGACATGTATTTACAATTCTTGATCTAATATTTCACAGCTTGCCCCATTCCTGCGTCCACCAAGAGTAACTATGAGGGCTTACAGTGTTGTAGCAACACCACCACCAAAGGCCCAATTTTTCTGCCCCTGTTAAACAATGGCATGAAATTATAATTCTTGATATAATAGTTCACAGCAGGGCGCTCCAGCGCCCACCAAGAGTCACTGTGAGGGCTTGCCGTGTTGTGGCACCAACACAATAGGCCCAAATTTCTGCAGAGCATATAGGGCAGGCCCCTACTTTCAAACATCCAACTTACAAACGTTTCCTCCTTGCAAACAGAAGGAGACAAACGGAAGTGAGATGAAATCTAACCCTAGGCAGGGAAATTCTCTCCTAAAATCTTCTGAAGAGGTGCACAGACAGCAAAAAATTGTTACGGGGTGATAACCCTTCCCTATGTTTTCCAAAAAGCTTAAAAAATTTTTTTTTTGACTGGAGCTACACTTTAAAATTGTACCAGTTCAAAATTACAAACAGATTATACTTAACAAACCTACAGTCCCTGTCTCTTGTTTGCACCGCCTGTATACTGCTGTTCAGAATATATAGGGCCTGGGGGGCCCCATGCCTTTGCTTTTTTAATTTGGGTGCAAGGTTCCCCTTAATATCCATACAAGACCCAAAGGGCCTGGTAATGGACTGGGGGGGGGGGGGTACCCATGCCGTTTGTCTCACTGATTTCCTTCCACATTGCCAGGACCAGACATTACATTAAAGCCGCAAGCAGTTTTAAATTACTCTTATACCTTTAAAAATGTAATTTGTGCAGGGACTGTTCTAAGCATGGGAAAAATGTGCCACTTTACAGGCATACTATAGACACTCCACCCCCCCCCCCCCCCTTACGATATTTAAAGGAATATTTAACTTTTTTTTTCACTTTAAGCATCATTAAAATCAGTGCTCCCGAAAAAAAAGGTCGTTTTTAAACCTTTTTTCTTTTGCATTGATACATGTCCCCTGGGGACAATAACTTGCATATAAGCCTTTAAAATTAGCACTTTGATTTCGAACGTTAGAGTCCCATAGACTTTAATGGGGTTCTAAAGTTCGTGCAAATTTTCAGTCCATTCGCAGGTTCTGGTGCGAACCAAACCGGGGGGGTGTGTTCAGCTCGTCCTTAGTGTGGATAACAAGTGGGGTGCACCTAATGATGGTTCATGTAATTTGCATACATGTCTGTATGTGTATATATGTATGTGTGTCTATATATGTATGTGTGCGTGTCGCTCTATCTCTATATCTCTATCTATACAATGATGTGGATTACTGCACAAAATTCCTTTCTTTCCAAAAAAGGATTACATCAGATAGAAATATCAAAGTACCAGGTACAACTGGCAGTCGATAGCGCGGGGATACTCCAACTCTATCGTATATAACCTGAATAAATGCTAGGGGTGGGTTGCAGCAGAACACCGACAGAGGTATAGACCCTACCACTGAAAGACGTGTATCAAAATCAAATAAGTGGTGCTGCGCTCCCTTAAAATAAGTAAATTAATCTAAAGTGCCTGGTGCTTACTATTAATTGCATACCAAATTGCATATAACTAAACAATAGTGTAGAGTTTGTATCTCCTCTTTACTTTATGTACATGTATATATCTATACGTGTATGCTCCCACAGCGTCCTTCATACGTCCCGGCGCTCATAGCCCCCTAAATTTCTGCGTGGCCCCCCTTTTTTGACAAGTGTGTTTTTATACAATTCTACAGATACTATGCTTTCTCTATACAATATTGAAGATGTTGTATATAATAGGCTTTGCTTATAACAATGTATACCACATGTATTTATGTATTTATATATGTTCTGTTTCTCTCTTTTGTCTCTTGAAGTATAAAGTAATTTTAATCACGCCCCAGAAGAAGCATTGTCCGTAAGAACGCGAAACATGTCGGGCATTTCCTATGGATCCTGCATCAGTTTTTCATCATAATACCTATTGATCCATCTTTGTTCCACTTTGGGTGACTAGTTCCCCTGTATCGATATGGAATCTCTGTATTGTTTGAACCTTGATATGTATACTGATGCAGCCTCCCTATGTGTGTAGATCTATTTCTTATGTCTAAGAGTCTTTTTTAACCTTTTCTATGTGTATGATTTTCTATTTTTGGAATAAATTTATATAAAACCAATACCGAATGATTAGAAAGGAAGTTCTTTCAAATTTACTACTGGTGCCTTTAAAATCCAAAAGCCCCCATCTAGTCCTTCCTGCAAAAGTGTAACCCAACTATCGTGACCAAACGTAATCAGTGAATAAAGTGTTAAAATAAAACATACAATATATGCACAATATTAAAGTGTCCAGTGCTTCATGAGTTCACAATCACATAAACTAGTGAGGATATATAATGCAAGCAAACTCTTTCCTCAAAAAAAGGTTGACACAACAAACTATAAACTGTATCAATAATGACACACACGTGAATCACACAGTGCAATTGAAACACATGAATAAAGTAGAATCGCAAAGTCTCTTAAAAAAATTAAAAACATATATAAAGTGCCGCGTGATTCGTAAAGTGCTTCTCCAGGTACAGGGTGCCAGGAAAACCAGTGTGTACACACTCTTGTGCCTCTTCAGTGTTCCACACACATCAAGTGAAGTGGCCCCTTACCTTACTGCTGTAAGGTAAACAGCAGAGAAAAGATCTCAAACAATCAAACAATTTTGAGGAAAGAGTTTGCTTGCATTATATATCCTCACTGTGATTGTGAACTCATGAAGCACTGGACACTTTAATATTGTGCATATATTGTATGTTTTATTTTAGCACTTGACACTTTATTCACTGATTACGTTTGGGTTACACTATTGTTTAGTGATATGCAATTTGGTATGCAATTAATAGTAAGCACCAGGCACTTTAGATTAATTTTATTAATTTACTTATTTTAAGGGAGTGCAGCACCACTTAACTGGCAGTTGATGTTTCGGGCTATGAAGCCCTTTCTCACAATCTCATGTCTGCAACTGGTAAAACACTTTGCATAACATTTATCAGAATCACAGACTCCCTAATCACAGTAACAAATTCAGCTGGAATCAATTAAGTCACATTTAACTCTGTATTTCTTAATCCTACTATCAATGCATTTGCATATGGGGGGGGGGGGGGCGACATTAGAACCCATCACAGTCCCAGTGCGCTGCAAATAATGTGTCTTTAAACAAAAAAATTATCTTCCAAAACAATTGAAAGTAATTCCAAAAGGAAAGACACTTGCAGTGTGACATACAGTCGCACCTGGAGGAAGAATTTTTTATTTTTATTTTATTCAAACAATCCTGAGTGTCTTTAATGTATGATCTAGTGTTAACTACCAGAGGAGTGAGGCATCTATCTAGATATTTAGCAATTGGCGTAGTCGCAGAATTACTAGAAACAATCCGATGACCCGGTGGATCTAATGGGTCTTTGTATATCTTAGGCAACACATAAAAAATTGGGGTAATAGGAAATTCAGGGATCAAACGTTTCTGTATTGGAGTCTATTATACCTGCCTGTACGGCTCTCTTTACAACTTTTTTTATTGTCCCTTAAACTCGTGTTGTAGGATTATTATCCAATTGTGTGTGTGTGTGTGTATGTGTATATATATATGTATGTGTGTGTGTGTGTGTATGTATATATATGTATGTATGTATGTACGAATCAGAAGTGTGTGTGTGTGATCTGTTATAACAAGGTGTATGTGTCTAACTCCTCATTGAGTCCCCCTGGTGAGAGGGAATATCTACAGAAAGTATTCCACTGGCAGAGTTGTTTGAAATGCTCCATAGCAGGCAAACCTCTGGAGATGGCCTCTATGACCCACACGTTCAGGCCTTCGGTGGACTTTTGATGATCAGTCAAAAAATGTCTTGGCACACTGTGCTCATCACATCCCTGTTCGATGAATCGCCTGTGCTTGCCACACCGTTGGCAGAGGGGACGGATGATTCTGCCAACATATAGGAGGCCACAAGGATAGGTCAGACAGTATACTACATGATCGCTGAAGCAATTGGGAAATTTTTATTGGGTAAGTGTTTGTTTCCTTTTTATAGAGAAACTTTTCTGTCCATGCTGGACAAATTTACACATCATGCATAATTTTTTTCTTGCATTGAAACATGCCCACTAGTGAGATCGGGGGGTGTGGATGGGATCTGGCTTGGGTTTGCGGATCTTACTTGACGCAATTCGGCTCTTGATATTTTTGGCCTTCAAGAATTCAAGGCACTGTTGTGAGCAAACTCTGCCCACGGTAATAGGTCTGACCAGTTGTTATGATGGTCAGAAATATAGCAATGTAGGAATTGCTCCAAGGACTGATTGGCTCGTTCTGCGGCCCCATTAGACTGCGGGTGATACGCAGAGGAGAAGGCAAGCGGAATTCCCAACTGTGCAAAAAAAGGCTTGCCAGAACCACAAGACAAACTGTGATTACCCCTGTTCGAGACAATCACCTTGCGTAGCCCATGTAAGCGAAAGATCTCCCAAGCAAAAATGGAAGCCAGTTCCTTAGAATTGGGCAACTTCTTAATTGGAATACAATGACACATCTTCGAGAACCGGTCAACCACCATAAGGATAACAGTGTTGCCTTGGGAGTTGGGTAACTCCACAATGAAATCCATGGACAGGTGGGTCCAGGGCCTCTCTCCATTGGCTATGGGTTGTAGGAGGCCCACTGGAAGGTGTCGAGGAGTCTTACTCTGAGCACACACGGAGCAGGCAGCTACGAAGGCAGTTACATCAGCCCGTAGACTAGGCCACCAGAAATGTTGAGAAATTGCCCAAACGAGTGGATTCTTCCCAGGGTGGCCAGCTTCCTTGGGAGAATGTTAAGTCTGGAGCACGGCAGTACGGAGACTCTCTGGGACAAAGCAGCGGTCACAAGGTTTCTCAGGAGGAGCATGGACCTGAGCAGCAAGAATTTTGTCATCCAAAGGAGAAGTAAGACTGTGCGAACTGTAGCTAGAATACGATCAGGAGGAATCACAGGAACCGGAAGCAACTCCAACTTGGAAGTGGAGGAAAATTGTCGTGACAAGGCATCAGCCCTTACATTCTTAGTACCGGGTAAGAATGAGACCATGTAATTAAAACTCAACAATAAGAGCGCATCACGCCCATTCTGGGAGAGAGAAGCTTAGCCTCAGACAAGAATGTGAGATTCTTATGGTCAGTAAGAATGAGAACCGGCACAGTGGTACCTTCAAGGGGATGTCTCCATTCTTTCAGGGCTAAAATTATTGCCAACAGCTCTCTGTCACCAATCTCGTAATTGTAGTCAGAGTCTTCACTTGGAAATGCGATAATCCTAACTACCCAGGCCTGAGGTGTGCCTTGGCCTAGCTGGTCAGTATGCCTAAACGAGATCAAAAGAGACACTAAGTAGGTGTGATGTGAAAGCTTCAAAGAAGGGCCAGCAACAACCATCAGTCCAAAAAATAGCGAATGCCCGGATGACTACAGAGAAGGGGGATTACAGTGGTGTGAAAAAGTGTTTGCCCCCTTCCTCATTTCCTGTTCCTTTGCATGTTTGTCACACTTAAGTGTTTCGGAACATCAAACCAATTTAAACAATAGTCAAGGACAACACAAGTAAACACAAAATGCAATTTATAAATGAAGGTGTTTATTATTAAAGGTGAAAAAAAATCCAAACCATCATGGCCCTGTGTGAAAAAGTGATTGCCCCCTAAACCTAATAACTGGTTGGGCCACCCTTAGCAGCAACAACTGCAACCAAGCGTTTGCGATAACGTGCAATGAGGCTTTTACAGCGTCCTGGAGGAATTTTGGCCCACTCATCTTTGCAGAATTGTCCTAATTCAGTTACATTAGAGGGTTTTCGAGCATGAACGGCCTTTTTAAGGTCATACCACAACATCTCAATAGGATTCAGGTCAGGACTTTGGCTAGGCCACTCCAAAGTCTTCATTTTGTTTTTCTTCAGTCATTCGGTGGTGGACTTGCTGGTGTGTTTAGGATCATTGTCCTGCTGCAGAACCCAAGTTCGTTTCAGCTTGAGTACACGAACAGATGGTCGGACATTCTCCTTCAGGATCTCTTGGTAGACAGCAGAATTCATAGTTCCTTTTATCACGGCAAGTCTTCCAGGTCCTGAAGCAGCAAAACAGCCCCAGACCATCACACTACCACCACCATATTTTACTGTTGGTATAATGTTCTTTTTATGAAATGCAGTGTTCCTTCTACGCCAGATATACTTGGACACACACCTTCCAAAGAGTTCCACTTTTGTCTCATCGGTCCACAGAATGTTGTCCCAAAAGTCTTGGGGATCATCAAGATGTGTTGTGGAGAAATTGAGACAAGCTTTGATGTTCTTTTTGCTCAGCAGTGGTTTTCTCCTTGGAACTCTGCCATGCAGGCCATTTTTGCCTAGACTTTTCCTGATGGTGGAGGCATGAACGCTGACCTTAACTGAGGCAAGTGAGGCCTGCAGTTCCTTGGACGTTGTTGTGGGGTCTTTTGTGACCTCTTGGATGAGTCGTCGCTGCGCTCTTGGGGTAATTTTGGGCGGCCGGCCACTCCTGGGAAGGTTCACCACTGTTCCATGTCTTCGCCATTTGTGGATAATGGCTCTCACTGTGGTTCGCTGGATTCCCAAAGCTTTGGAAATGGCTTTATAACCCTTTCCAAACTGATAGATCTCAATTACTTTCTTTCTCAATTGTTCCTGAATTTCTTTGGGTCTCGGCATGATGTGTAGCTTTTAAGGATCTTCTGGTGGACCTTACTGTGTCAAGCAGCTCCTATTTAAGTGATGCCTTGATTGTGAACAGGTGTGGCAATAATCAGGCCTGGGTGTGGCTAGAGAAATTGAACTCAGGTGTGGACAACCACAGTTATAGTATGTTTTAACAAGGGGGCAATCACTTTTTCACACAGGGCCATGATGGTTTGGATTTTTTTTCACCTTTAATAATAAACACCTTCATTTACAAATTGCATTTTGTGTTTACTTGTGTTGTCCTTGACTATTGTTTAAATTGGTTTGATGTTCCGAAACACTTAAGTGTGACAAACATGCAAAGGAACAGGAAATGAGGAAGGGGGCAAACACTTTTTCACACCACTGTACATATGTAGCTGCTAAACAGAGGATCTCCAGTGGCACATGTACCTGATGATAAAGAAGGGCCCCCTGTTCGGGACCTACGAAAGTTGCCTCCGATCCAGACAAATATCCGGAAAAGGGGTTTAGGATTCAAGCCTAGTTTGGCAAGTAACCTGGACATGAGAACAGATTGTAGTGAGAGGCTGCATGGGGAGAGGGAGAAAGAGCAGACAAAGGGAATATTGTAGAGAATGACAAATGCTTTAATTGACAGTTACTGTGGTAACTGTATCCATCTTTTCCATCCATCTATACTAATGATGGGGAAGTTGTGAGCGTAGTGAAAGAGAACTGCCTAGAGCACTAACTGGGAACTACGCCAAGGGTAGGAAACGGGAACTCTGAAACTCCACGAAAACCAGGCTGGTAACTGGTAGCCATGCCTAAGAGAAAATCCCAGACTTCCCTGAATACCCTTGACAGCTTAGGGTGAGCCTAAAATGCTGGTCATCTGATAAATACTTGATAGTGTTGGCAGATGGCCAAATTGCAGAGGCAAAATCCAGTGAAAGGCAGACACATGAACCTATGAAACCTTCCCACCCTAGGTGGAAGCCCTCGGAATACTCTGGATAAAGAACCATTGGCCAGATTGATCGCCTGTGACCAGGCTAGCCCCCCGTTCCACATGCCACTGTTGAAGAAATTCCAACATCACCTGCAGGCGCACTAAGAGCAGGAGCTGGGGCCATAGCCCCCCCTCCTCTCCCAGCTGAGGCAGGAAAAGGGGTACACCAGAGATAAAACATAGAAATGAGTTTGGTATGGTCCCACCCCTATCTGATGGTGTGCAACCATGCACTAAACGTAGGAGAGGAGAGCTAAAATACGAAACGTAGAGGAGAGATAAAATACTAATTAGATTCTTCCACGCGCCATGCCCTGATCTAAGGAAACGCAGACTAGAGAAATGAGAACAGACACCAACCCACCAACACCACCACCCCTATGTGCCTGACAAGTATGAGGATGTAGGTGCAGAAATTACAAGACCAATAGCGCGTGAATGTGAACCTAATGACGACACCACCCTAGTGTATGCAGTAAGCGAGCCTGAGCAACCTGCAGCGCCAAGACAAGTAATTAAAAACGAGCACTCAGGGCTGAGGTACCCACAGACACCAGTGTAATGGTGAACGTGCATGTATGACGTATGGTATACGGGCAAGAAGATTGTGGGACGACATTCAATTAAAAATGAAACCTCAACCTGTATGGATCCATAGACGTGACAGACCCTGAAAGGGAGCACTAGCTAACAGAATTGCTATGAACAAAATACTATGACAAGAATGCTATGAATGAAAGGCTACAACAGGAAACGGACAAGTAGCAAAACTGAACCCTCAGGACTAGCGTACCCACAGACAGTGGTGGGTAATCGTACAAGTGTGGTGAAATGAAACGTGCATCTTATGACGTATGTTATATGGGTGAGAAGATTGTGGGATGACAAACCATTGAAAATTAAACCTCAGCCCATGGATCCGTGGACGTGACACTCTGCACTAGCTAGCAGAAATGCTACGAATGAAAATTACTACAACAGGACAATGCTGTGAAAAGAAAGCTATATATGAAACGCTATGTCAGGAAAATGCTACGAAGAAAGCTACACAGGAAACTACGAAATAAAGTTACACAGGAAAATGCTATGAAAGAAAGCTAGGAAATGCTATGACCGGAAAAAAACTACGAAAGAAAGCTATGACAGGAAAACGCTACAAGAGGAAAATTCTACGAATGAAAGCTTCAACAGGAAAACGCTAGGACAGGAAATGCTATGCACTAAAGCTACACTGGAAAATACGACACGTCAGGGAAAAAAACGATACAACAGAAAAATCACTACAAACGACATGCTACGAATAAACCCTACATGAGAAAATGCTGCGACAGGAAATCGCTACGACAGAACTGCTACAAACCTGCTACGAAATGAAAACTACAACAGCAATGCTACGAATGAACAGCTATGAACGAAATGCCATGACAGAAATGCTACGATCGAAAATCTGCCACAGGAATGCTGCAAACGTGACTGATGCTGACAGATTTATGGAAATCCAGCCAGAAAACTGAGCAGATGTAGTACTAACGTCTCTCATACAGTAGTTACTTAGAGCACTGCTTAACCCAGAAATAAAATACTCATGCTCCAGTTACATGAAACAACTTCCTGCATACATAGCCCCTCCCCAGACCTAAAGCAACAGACCAGCTGGCTTCACTGTCCCCTTCCCCTCTCCTCCAAAGCTGGTATCCTATGGCTGAATACATTTAGTGCTAATTAGGGATGAGCTTCGAGTTCTAGTCAAACTCATGTTCGACTCGAAAATTGCCTGTTCGCCTGTTCAGCGAACAGTGAACAATTTGGGCTGTTCGCGGCAAATTCGAAAAGCCGGAACACCCTGTACAAGTCTATGGGAGAAATCTAAAGTGCTAATTTTAAAGGCTAATATGCAAGTTACTGTCCTAAAAAGTGTTTGGGGACCTGGGTCCTGCCCCAGGGGACGTGGATCAATGCAAAAAAAAGTTTTAAAAACGGCCGTTTTTTCAGGAGCAGTGATTTTAATAATGATTAAAGTGAAACAATAAAAGTGTAATATTCCTTTAAATTTCATACCTGGGGGGTGTCTATAGTATGCCTGTGAAGGGGCGCATGTTTCCCGTGCTTAGAACTGTCCCTGCACAAAGTGTAATTTTGCAAGGAAAAAAAGTCTTTTAAAATAACTGTGTGAAGTTGGCACCCCATGTTTGTAAAACCTGAATAAAAATATACCATTTGTTTGTGCCACGTTTGTGCTGATTTGTGCCGCAAAAATTAGCATTTGTGCCGGTTCGGTTTCTGAGATATTAAACATTCAATTTAATGCAAGCCCCGCCCACTTTGCACCCCACATTGCTGAATTTGAAAAACAAACGCACCATTCGTTTGTGCCGCAAAAATAAACATTTGTGCCGCTTTGGTTGCAGAGATATTTTGCGTTATAGTTGCTGAAACCCTGCCCACTTTGCACCCCATGTTGCTGAATTTTAAAAACAAATGTGCCATTAGTTTATGCCGCATTTGTGCTGCAAAAATAATAGTTTGTGCCGCTTTGGTTGCGGAGATATTGTGCGTTTATAGTTGCTGCAACCCCGCCCACTTTGCACCCCATGTTGCTAAATTTTAAAAACAAATGTGCCATTAGTTTATGCCGCATTTGTGCTGCAAAAATAATAGTTTGTGCCGCTTTGGTTGCGGAGATATTGTGCGTTTATAGTTGCTGCAACCCCGCCCACTTTGCACCCCATGTTGCTAAATTTTAAAAATAAATGCGCCATTCGTTTGTGCCACATGTGTGCTGGTTTGTGCCGCAAAGATAAACGTTTGTGCCACTTTGGTTGCGGAGATATTGTGTGTTATAGTTGCTGCAACCCCGCCCACTTTGCACCACATGTTGCTGAATTTTAAAAACAAACGCGGCACAAACGAATGGCACGTTTGTTTTTAAAATTCAGCTGGTTTGTTCATGGTTTGTGCAGATTTGGTGGATATTGTACATGTTTAACTTCACATGCATAGTTTTGCCACCCCCACAGGGATCCCCCCCTTCGATTCTCTAGCGCTGACTGGAAGAACAGACGGAGGAGGGAATCTGGGGAGGGGGAGGGCACAGCTGGCGCTGGCGCTGGCTCTAGTGAGGCAGAGTCAGCTGTCAATCAGGCGGCAGGGTGGATCTCAACAGTATTGTCAGGGTCTGTCTCGGCTGCATCGCGGCTCTATGCTGTCAGAATTAGGGATAAGCCGAACACCCCCCGGTTCGGTTCGCACCAGAACTTTCGAACGGACCCCAAATTCGTACGAACGTTAGAACCCCATTGAAGTCTATGGGACTCGAACTTTCTAAATTAAGTGATAATTTTAACTGCTAATATGCAAGATACTGTCCTAAAAAGGGTTTGGGGACCTGGCTCCTGCCCCAGGGGACATGGGTCAATGCAAAAAAAAGTTTTAAAAACGGCCGTTTTAGCGGGAGCACTGATTTTAATGACGATTAAAGTGAAAAAAAAGTTAAATATACCTTTAAATATCGTGCCTGGGGGGTGTCTATAGTATGCCTGTGAAGTGCCACGTGTTTCCCGTGTTTAGAACAGTCCCTGCACAAAATGACATTTAACGGAAATAACGTCATTTAAAACTGCTTGCGGTTATATCTGGTTCCTGCAATATGGTTGAAAATCATTGAGAAAAATGGCATGGGTAGCCCTCCCTGCCCATTACCAGCCCCTTTGGGTCTTGTACGCATATTAAGGGGAACCCCGTACCCATATTAAAAAAGGAAATACGTGTGGCCCCCAGGCCCTATATACTCAGAAGAGCAGTATACAGGCGGTGCAAACAAGACAGGGACTGTGTAGGTTTGTTGTGTTAAGTAGAATATGTTCGTAATTTTCAACTGGTACATTTTTAAAGTGTAGCTCCACTCAAAAAATCTATTTTTAAGCTTTTTGGAAAACATAGGGAAGGGTTATCACCCCTGTATAATTTGTTTTGCCGTCCGTCTTTTTTCATCTCACTTGCTGTTGTCTCCTTCCATTTGCAAGTAGGAGATGTTTGTAAGTTGGATGTTTGAAAGTAGGGGCCTGCCCTATATATTTCTGCAGAGAAATGGTGGAACAAGGTGTTGGTTTTGTCACAACATTGTAAGCCCTCAAAGTGACTCTTGGTGGGTGCTGGAGCGCCCTGCTGTGAACGATTATATCAAGAATTGTAATTACATGCCATTGTTGAACAGTGGTAGAAAAATTGACCTTTGGTGGTTGTGGTGCTGGTGCCACAACACTATAAGTCCTCACATTTTACTCTGGGTGGGCACAGGAACGGGCCCTCCTGTATAATATTATATCAAGAATTGTAATTACATGCCCCTGTTAAACAGGGGCAGAAAAATTGGGCTGGTGGCATCACCCAGAACCAAAAATGTTCTTCCAACATATCGGCGGAGTAGGAATAGGATAGACAATCAACATAACAGGACAGTCACTCAGCATCAGCATCAGCATAGACAGTCTTGAAGAGATGTGATATTTCAAAAAAAATTATTCGGTTACATCAGCTTCAGGTGCTTGATAGCTGTGGGTGATCCAAGACTGATTCATCTTGATGAAGGTCAGTCGATCAACTGAGTCGGTGGACAGGCGCACCCTGTGATCGGTAACAAAGCCACCAGCAGCACTGAAGGTGCGTTCCGAAAGAACGCTGGATGCAGGACAGGCCAGTAGCTCAATTGCATACTGTGCAAGCTCTGGCCAGTGATGCATCCTCAAGACCCAGTAAGCCAGAGGATTTTTGGTGGAAAAGGTGTCCAAGTCTGACCTTGCCCCTAGGTATACCTGCACCATGTAAATCAGACGCTGGCAATGGTTGCTGGAACCGATCATACCTTGGGGCTGCGGACTAAAAAATTGTCTGAAAGCATCGGTCAGACGGCCACCTTCTCCACCGCTCCTTCTGACCGATGCCTCAGCAACACGTTGTCCAGGACCAGGAGTTTGTAACCTCCCAGTCTCCAGGAACGCGTTGCATAGACCTTTCTGCAAGGCCTCCCAGATATCTCTCATCCTCTGCTCCCTCTGCGACGGCAAGATAAGGTCGGCAACCTTACCCTTGTACCGTGGATCAAGGAGAGTGGCCAGCCAGTAATGGTCCCTCTCCTTGATCCGAAGAATACGAAGATCCTTCCGCAGGCTTTGCAGGATCATGGAGGCCATGCAGCGTAGGTTAGCTGAGGCATTCGGTCCGGGGTCCTCTGGGTCACTAAGGACAGCATGATCCGCAGCTACCTCCTCCCAGCCACGTACAAGTCCACGGGTTTCTTGGGACTGTAAATCATCCCTACAAGACTGCTGCTGCTGATGCTGAGTGCCAGCCTCCACCTCCATGCGGACACAATCATCCTCCTCCTCCTCATCCTCATCCTCTTCCTGTGTGATGGGTGGCACAGCAGGAACACTGTCTGGATAAAGGGGGCCTTGAGAGGCAAGGAAGTCCTCCTCTTCCTGCCTCTGTTCTGCCTCAAGTGCCCTGTCCATTATTCCACGCAGCGTATGCTCCAAGAGGTGGACAAGAGGTACAGTGTCACTGATGCATGCATTGTCACTGCTCACCATCCTTGTGGCCTCCTCAAACAGTGACAGGACAGTGCATGCATCCCTGATCATGCCCCACTGGCGTGGTGAGAAAAAACCGAGCTCCCCTGACCCTGTCCTGGTGCCGTATTTGCACAGGTACTCATTGATGGCCCTCTGCTGCGTGTGCAGCCGCTGCAGCATGGCCAATGTTGAGTTCCACCTGGTGGGCATGTCACATATAAGGCGGTTCTTGGGCAGCTTCAACTCCTTTTGGCATTAAATGATCGGCGGAAATACACACAGACTTTCCTGGCCTGCTTCAGGACATCCTGTAAGCCCGGGTACCTGCCCAAGAACCGCTGCACCACCAGGTTAAGGACGTGAGCTACACAGGGCACATGGGTCAGTTGTCCCTGTCAGAGGGCGGAGAGGAGGTTGGTGCCAATTTAGCGAAGCTAGCATTCAATCGCTGGGCATGTGGATGCCTGGGAGTGAACTTCTTTCGCCGGTCCAGCAGCTGGGGCAGGGACATTTGCCTGCTATAATCGGATGTGGGTGTACTGCTAGCAGAGTGCCCGGAAGCACTTGGCTGTGACACACCTAATTATACACCTTCATTCCTCTCAGAGCAGGTTTCAGAGAGGACAGAAGGTCTAGTGGGGTTGGAGATCCCAGCTGATGAGGAGCAAGGAGAGGTCCGCTTTGTTCTTTGGTGTGGGTCTTTGAGGTACGCTTGCCAACGAGCTGCATGGCAGGTCAACATATGTCTGGTCAAGCATAGTGCGGCTGATGTTTTGGCCACGTGAGATACGCTTGAGACATATGTTGCAAATAGCAGCGGTGCGATCTGATGCACTCGTCTCAAAAAAGGCCCACACTGAAGAACTTTTAGAATAACGCGCAGAGGCAGCGCCCTACACAGGCGGAGCTCTGTGGTATGATTCAGTCGGTGTGCTGCCCCTAAGCTGGCCCCCGGAGGGCATCCTGCCTCGTTGGACATGTGCCTCCTCCTCTCTCCTATCAGGCACCCACGTGGAGTCAGTGCCCTCATCATCCCCTCCCTCTTCATCGCTGGAGCAAACCTGGCAGTATGCTGCAGCTTGTGGAACATGACTGCCAGATTGCTGTCCTTCTTGAGCATCCCCGCTCTCTGCATTCACGCTACTGCCTTCCTCTAGCTGAGTATCATCATCAGAGCCTACAAAACACTGGGCATCCCCCTGGAGCATGTACCCAACACTGTGCTCAAAGAGTTCAGGAGACTCCTCAGGAGGACGTGGTGGGTCTAGGGAAGGAGTCACTGATGATGACATTGAGAGGAGGGAAGACGATGCGTTGGCAGCTGCTTTGCTGGTACCCTGAGCCTGGGTAAGAGAGGATGAGGAGGATGAAGAGGGCTTGGTCATCCACTCTACCAAGTCGTTGGCATGTTGCAGCTCAACATGTCCAGCTGCCGAAAAGAAGGACAAGCGTGTCCCATGGCCACGTGCTGATGATAATGCACCGCGTCCACGACCAGCACTGTTGTCTCTAGACACAGAGCCTGCTTGCCCTCTTTTATCGGCTCGCGCCTGTCTGCCTCTCCTTCCTTGCCTTCCAGACATGGTAATGGCCTGAGGCCGCGTACACACGGGCGGACTGTTCGTCCAACTTTGTCCGCTGAACAGTGTTTGGGCGGACAGTCCGCTCGTGTGTGGGCTTTCAGCGGACAGTTTCAGCGGACAGTTGGACGGACAAGGTTTTTCGGAAATTCCGTAAAACTGTCCGCTGAAACCTTGTTTCAGCGAACAGTCCGCTCGTGTGTAGGCTTGTTCGTCAAACAAAGTTGCGCGCATGCTCAGAAAGGATTTTCACGCCGAAAGCTATAATGCAGTGTATAGGACGTCGTGTTTTTCGTCCCGTCGTACGTGCCGTTCACGTCATCGCGCACGGTTTCAGCAAACTGTTCGTCCGTCGTGTGTGGCCATGTCCGTCCATGCTAAGTTTGAGCGGACTGTTTGCCGAAACTGTTGGACGGACAAAGTTGGGCGAACAGTCCGCGCGTGTGTACGCGGCCTGAAGGGAGTTGGGAAAACCAGCAATTGGGTAGTATATATTGTGCTGGAGGCACGCACAATACCCACTAACTCCTGCAGATGGCAGATGGCTCAATTAGAGAAGAGCTATGTAGGTGTATATAACGGTGTATACTGGGTTCAGGGCACGCAGACAGCACGCACAATCTCCTACAACTGACTGCAAGCTCTATTTAAAAAGAGCAAGATAGTTAGCTATATAGATGTATATAGTGGTGTATTCTGCGGTCAGGGCACGCAGACAGCACGCACAATCTCCTACAACTGACTGCAAGCTCTATTTAAAAAGAGCAAGATAGCTAGCTATATAGATGGATATAGCGGTGTATACTGGGTTTCAGAGCACGCAGACAGCACACACAATCTCCTACCACTGACTGCAAGCTCTATTTAAAAAGAGCAAGATATTTAGCTATATAGATGGATATAGCGGTGTATACTGGGTTCAGAGCACGCAGACAGCACGCACAATCTCCTACAACTGACTGCAAGCTCTATTTAAAAAGAGCAAGATAGCTAGCTATATAGGTGGATATAGCGGTGTATACTGGGTTCAGAGCAAGCAGACAGCACACACAAGCTCCTACCACTGACTGCAACCTCTATTTAAAACGAGCAAGATAGCTAGCAATATAGGTGGATATAGCAGTGTATACTGGGTTCAGGGTACGCAGACAGCACGCACAATCTCCTACAACTGACTGCAAGCTCTATTAAAAAAAGAGCAAGATAGCTAGCTATATAGGTGGATATAGTGGTGTATACTGGGTTCAGGGCACGCAGACAGCATGCACAATCTCCAACCACTGACTGCAAGCTCTATTAAAAAAGAGAAATATAGCTAGCTATATAGGTGGATATAGCGGTGTATACTGCGGTCAGGGCACGCAGACAGCAACCACTACAGAGGAGCAAGAACGAAAAATCGGTCGATAACGATCGGTGTATACTGTGTTGAAGGTACACAGAACACCCACTAACTCCTACAGACGCCAACACACTACACAAGGCCGCCGCGCTGGCGGCCTTATATAGTGTGGGGCGTGTACTACACAGCCTGAGCTATGATTGTCCACAGGCATCCTGCCTGTGGCCAATCATGGCTCTCCTCGCTGCCGGCGCTGTGATTGGCCAATGCGGTGCATGCTTGGCCAATCATGAGCCAGCAATGCACTGCCAGCAATGCACATGAATTTGGCGCGAACGGCCCACAACGTTCGGAATTCGCCGAACAGCCGATGTTTGACTCGAACGTGAAGCTCATCCCTAGTCAGGATATAGTGGGCAATAGCCTGCCACATGCACATGAGTTTTTTTGTCACGGGAGAACATACTATATGTCATCTTGTGAACAAAAAAAGAACTAAGGCCAAAAAAGGTTTGGCCATAGTTTTCTTTTAAACCAGGTGTTAACCAAGCAAAACAGCACTCCAGCAAATTCTCTTATACAAGTCCCTTCTTTTTTTAATTGCTGTTGTGAAAAACATCATGTCAGCAAACATTTTTTTCCTGACAGACTCCATGGCAGACTATGTGTGGGTTAACCCAACCTCCTCTCCCATGCTATAGGACCCCACTCCCATAAATTTGAGCTCACCACTAGAGACTGCGTTCCGTAATTAGACAACTCATGACCAAAGGGTGGGAACTCCGTCTGCCATGGAGTCCATCAGGAAAGTAAAATTATGGTAAGTATTTGATAATAAATTTTCCGTTTTCCTGACAAACTTCATGGCAGACTACGTGTGGGAAATAACTGGTCAAACCACATGGGTGGGTAAGCTGATAAATAGAAGTTTAGTTCTCCCCGCCAACGGACTGGATTCTTAAACCAAAGATCGAAAGATGCAAAGATTGCAATAATGTGAGATAAAGGTATTAATGGAGGCCCATGAGGCCGCCTAGTAGATGAGATCAGGAGCCACATGTCGGGCTGCTGCCCACAAAGCCGTCATACCCTTGGTAGGGTGTGCTGTCACCGCCTCTGGAGGAGCCAGGCCCTTAGCCCTATAAGCCTGCTAGATAGACTGGATGATCCAGGTCACAATCATTCTGGACGAAGCACTTTTCCCCTTGTTGTTGCCGGAGTGTAGAGCAAAGAGTAAGTCAGAGCATCTAAAGGTAGAAGTAACTCGTAGGTATTCCTTCAGCATTTCGCCTACATCCAGAGGATGAACTTCAGAGGAACCTGGGGTCCTGAATGTAGGTAGGACAATTTCGTGGTCCTCATGGAACACTGAAGAGACTTCGGATTTGAGCCGAGCATAGGGGTGGGGACCACCCGGTCCGGGAAGAAAGTCAGGAATGGTTCTACATGACCCAAGGACCCAATCTCAGAAACCCTTTTAGCCGAAGTGATGACTACTAGAAAGACGACCCTTGCAGAAAAGTCCTTAATAGAAAGCGGGGCAGATCCAGTGGTTCTTAATCCAGACAGTGAGTTGAGGACCAGGGGAATCTTTGAAGCCTGTTGCCCCACAGAAAAACTGCAGAGTTAAAGGGTGAACAGCCCACGATGTACCAGAGAAGGCCGACAAGGCAAAGACTTGGAGCCTGAGAGAGCTGATGGACAGAGACAGATCTAGAACGGATTGAGGAAAGCTCAGAATATCCTGGGATTCCCAGATCCCTGAATGATCTGTCCATAGAGGATGAGAATTTGACAAGCTTGGCCCAAATTCTCGCATATACTTTATTCATGATTGCCCTTCTTGAGCCCATGAGGGTGGAAATTACTCCTAAAGCACCCCCGAGAGACTCCAGCCTTTCCCACTCAAGAACCAGACCGTCAGTCTCAGTAATGACGAACAAGGGTGCAGGACTGCCCGTCTGAGAAAGAAGGTTTAGCCTGAGAGGAAGAGGTAGCAGATCCCAGAAGCTGAGCTGGGTCAGGAGGGGAAACCTGTTTGGCCAGTAAGGTGCTATCACCACCTCGACCGCCTCCGCTTGAAGCCTCCTTAAGAATCTGAGGATGATCAGGAATGGGGAAAAGATGTACGCCCTGTTGGAGCTTCCACTAATCTGTCAGGGCATCTATTCCGAAGTCCTGGCTGCAACGGCCCCGAGTGTATAACTTCTTGATTTTGAAGTTGCAGGGGGATGCAAATAAATCTACTTCAGGATTGACTCCCAAGGACAGAATCCACTTGAACGTCTGCGCATGCAGTGACCACTCATTGTTGTCCAGCTGAGTGTGCGACACAAAGTCCGCTTGGACATTCTAGGCTCCAGGGATGAAGACTGCTGAAATATTGGCCAGATTTTTCTGAGCCCAGGACATGACGGGCTTGACTTCTTGCAACAGAGTAGAGCTCCGAGTGCCCCTCTGTCTCTTCACATATGAGACCACTGTGGTGTTGTCCATCTTCAGTAAAACTGACTTTCCCTTCAGGAGATGAGTGAAAGATTGGAGGACAGATCAGGCTACCCATAACTCCAGGACATTCAAGCCCAGGTTGTGAAGACGGGCACCCCACTTGCCTTGAGCAAGTTGTGACCCGCAAAGGGCTCCCCAACCAGTACCACTGGCTTCGGTCAAGACCATGACCCATGATACGGGGGGCGATGGAGTGGCAGGTGAGCAGATTTCTGCACTGAAGCCACCAGAGGAGGTTGTTCCTCATCACTGAAGTTATGTGAATGGACTGATTGTCGTCCCCCAAATTCCATTGTTGAAGATACCCTATCTGAAAAGGGCGTAACCTCCCCAGAGACCACTTGACCATTGTGCCGATAATCTTTAACCATTGCAAGGCTTTTAGGTGTGGAGAGATCGGAGCTCATGAGATTCTTCCTTGAATGACTGGAATCTTTTCCACGGGGAGAGAGATGGAACTTTTCTACCGTGTGACCCTAAAAAAAAATTAAAAGGCAGCCTTGAGAGTCTCAAAGGCCTTAATGGACTCCGGAGACCAACTCTGTGGGTTACTGTCCTTAGTGGTCATATCAGTCAGGGGCTTGACCAGAGACGTCAAGTTACAAATAAACTTCTGATAATAGTTGGTAATGCCCAGGAAACGCTGCAGAGGATGTAAACCCACGGGTTGGGGGCCACTGTAGGACTGCTGAAAGTTTCTCTGGGTCCATCGAAAAACCAGCAATGGAAATTACATAGCCCAGGAATTTAACCTGCTCACAATGGAACTCGCACTTCTCCAGTTTACAATAGAGATTGTTCTCTCTTCATTTTTGAAGCACACGACAGACATCTGTGTGGTGGCTCTGCAGGGGCTTGGAAAATATGAGGATATCATCGAGAAACCACCACACATAACTGCAACAAATCTCGGAGGACACCATTAATAAATTTCTGGAAAACTGCCGGGGGTTGACAAAGGGCAAAAGAGGTACTCATATTGGCCTGTTCTGGTATTAAAAGCAGTTTTCCACTCATCACCCTCCTTAATCCACAGGAGGTTGTATGCCCTTCTCAAATCAAGCTTTGAGGCAGTCAAATAACTTGGTAATCACTGGAATCGGGTAGGCATTCTTAATCGTGAAATGATTGAGACCTCTATAATCAATACAAGGTCTCAATTCTTTGCTCTTCTTCACAAAGAAGAAACCAGCACCAGCAGGAGACAGGGATTTGCGGATGAAACCTTAAGAATGTGTGTCTACAACATACTCCTCCATGGCCTTATCATTTAAGACAGGCAAAGGGTAAACCCGGTCATGAGAGGGTATGGCACCAGGTTGAAGGTTAATTGCACAATCATAAGGACGGTATGGAGGCAATGACCTTTGACCTTTGTCAAAGACATCGCTAGAATTGCGGTACTCCTTTCAACAGGGAGGAGAGTGAAGAGGTACACAGGACCTTGGCTATGTTCTGGAAGCATGTCTCACTGCATTGGGGTGACCAGGAGAGAACCTCAACACGAAGCCAATCAAAACATTGGTTGTGCCTCTGTAACCAAGGATAACCAATAACCAGCAGGAAACTAGGTGAGGAAATAACTTGGAATTGGATTATCTCATGGTGAAGAACCCCCTACAGCTATGGACAACAGAACCGTCTAATGAGTCACATGGGCAGGCTGTAGAGGTCTCCCGTCAAGAGCCTCAATGGCAAGTGAATGTCACACAGCTGCAGCGGAATAGAGTGCTGCGATACAAAGGCAACATCAATGAACAGGCCTGCAGCCCTAGAGTTGATTAGAGCCTGTATCTTGATGGATGACTCAGCGCAAAAAAGGGGGACCGAAACCAGGGGCTTATTCTTCTGGATAACTGGGCACGAAACAACGACACCTAAGGTCTGTCCATGACAGGATCTCAAGGTTGGGGTGTTCCCTGGACGGATAGAACAAGACCTGCCTGGCCACAATAAAAGCACAATATCTCCCTCCTCCTAAAGACTCTCTTATCCACACGAGGCCCAAGTGCATGGGTTCACCTTCAGTGACCAACTCGGTACCAGGAGGCATGGGAAGTAAGGGAGGCACGAGTGGCACTGCAAAGCTTGGAGGCAAATGTACAGGATGCTTCCGCAAGAGCTCCTTAAAAGAAAGTCTTTCTCTGAGTCTGGAGTCAATGAGGATAGCAAATTAGATCAAGTTCTCCAGCTCAGTGGGTATATCTTGGGCTGCTATCTCATTCTTGATGGAATCCGAAACACCATGAGAAAAAGCAGCCACGAGGGCCTCATTGTTCCAAGCAACCTCTGCTGCCAGAGCACGGAATTCAATGGTCTAGTCAGCAACAGTTCTCGTACTCTGTTTGATGGACATGAGGCACTTGGCAGCAGAAGTGGTGCATAGAAGAATACATATTTGCCTAAACCTGAGGAAAAAACAGGATTTTTTTTAGAACTGCTTACTTGTAAAATCCTTTTCTTTGATGTACATCAAGGCACACAGAGCCATAGTAATTACTATGTGGGTTATATCGGACCAACAGGTGCTGGACACTGGCACCCCCCTAACATGTGTACTCCCCTATATAACTCCTCCCATTACTGGGAGTCTTCAGTTTTGTAGCCAAGCAATACAAGTGTATCCCAAAGAAGGGACTGACCTCTGTGTCCCCTAATGTACATCAAAGAAAAGGATTTTACAGGTAAGCTTTTCTTTTCTTACATCAGGGGACACAGAGCCATAGTAATTACTATGTGGGATGTTCCATAGCAATGGCAACTGAAGGGGGGAGACTCAACAAATAACAGGAGGCCAGAGGACTCCTACTGCAGCCTGCAGTATAAGGCAATATCTTCATGACCTTTAACTACTTAATAACCGGCCTATAGCCGAATGACGGCTACATTATAATTGTAGATGTAAGCTGGTTTCTAGGTCAGTTTAACTCTGAGAGGCTGTCATGACGTCCTCCTGGAGAATCGTTCCTGTGCACCCCCTGGGGCGTGCACACCGGAACATCCGTGCTCGCCGGGTTCACAGGACACGACGCAACACGGATCGCGGTAAAGGGCCAATGGCAGCGGCCCTTTACCACGTGATCGCTCTGTCATTGGACACAAATGTAAACAATGCAACTAGCAGGGGTCATCATAAGTTTATCACTCTCCTCTCCTCACACCAATGCAGCGTGAGAGGAGAGCAATCGTGTGAAAAACGGAGTTCCAGCAGTGCCCAATAGTGCCACCTGTGCCACACCAGTGCCATTACAGTGCACACCAGTGCCCATCAGTGCCACCTGTGCCCATCAGTGCTCATCTGTGCCACTGCAGTGCCACATCAGTGCTGCCTGTGTGCCCACCAGTGCCATCTGTGTGCTAATCAGTGCCACCAGAGCCACACCAGTACAATCAAAGCCACTATAGTGCCCATCAGTGCCACTTGTGCCCATCAGTGCCACCTACACCACTGCAGTACCGCCTGTGCCCACCAGTGCCACATGTGCCCATCAGTGCCACCACAGTGCTCTGCAGTGCAGCCTCACCAGCCACCAGTATGGCAAAAAAATATTTTACTAGCGAGGAGGCCTACCAGCTTCTAAGTATGACCGATGAGAGCAGCGGGAGCTCTGAGTCTCAGTCCGATTTGGATTCGGCTTATGAACCCGTTACAAGCAGCAGGTCTGATACAGAATCGGAAGAGGAATGTGTGCCTGTGAAAAGAAAGCGTTCTGGCTTGGAGCAGCAGCCTACTACCAGCAGCGCAGAGCGGTCCACCTCAAGAGCAGAGGCACTACAACAAAGATCAGGCACCAATACGGTATCCTCTCAGCCCCAAAGGAATAGGGGCCATGCCAGCCTTCCCTATGCCCTTCAAAACCCCCTGTGGCTGCCCTCTATTTCCGGAGCAGCAAATATCCCCCTCTTCACTGCCCAGCCAGGTGTCCAGGTGAACACCGGTGATTTTGCCATGTTTGATTTTTTTCATTTGGTTTTCACCGAAGACTTACTATCGTCCATTGTGGCCTAGTACAACCTCTACGCACAGCAGCAAATAGTAAGCAACCCTGGCTCTAGTTATGACTGTGCCTTTCAGTGGGGAGAACTAACCGTAGAGGAATTCAAAATGTTCTTAGGCCTAACTTTTTCAATGGGACAAAAAAACAATTGTACTCCTATTGGTTTACCAAACCTGTCCACCACATGCCACTCTTCTCATCCCTTATGCCAAGATCACGATACCTAATGATTATGCGGTTTCTCCACTACAATGACAA
Organism: Lithobates pipiens; assembly: GCF_037356315.1. Lineage (NCBI taxonomy): Eukaryota > Metazoa > Chordata > Amphibia > Anura > Ranidae > Lithobates > Lithobates pipiens. The sequence continues at coordinate 83,535,852 of NW_027507685.1, forward strand.
CACCCAGTGCCCTCCCCGAAATGACCCAGCTTTTGACAAACTATTTAAAATCTGGCCACTCCTAAATTATTTCTCTGAAAAATTTCCCCAATTATATACCCCCGAACAGAATATTTCAGTGGATGAGTCCCTTCTAAAATTCTTAGGCAGGCTTGGCATCAAACAGTTTATCCCCAGCAAAAGAGCCCGGTATGGAGTTAAAATGTACAAACTTTGTGACTGAGCCACAGGGTACATCTACTCCTTCCTGGTGTATGAAGGAAAGGACTCCCAACTGCACCCCCCGAATACCCAGAGTACATCGGAGCCAGCGGAAGAGTGATCTGGCAGCTTGTCTATCCACTCCTTTTATACTAGCTTGCCCCTCTTCCGCAATTTTCACCGGAGAGACACCCCAGCATGTGGTACAGTAATAACCAATAGAAAGGGCTTCCCGCAAAAACTCGTCAATGAAAGGCTACGACGTGGGGAGATGGCATCTTTGCGGAACCAGGAGCTATTGGCTGTCAAGTGGAGGGACAAACGAAATGTCCGCATGCTGACGACAATCCATAATGACACCTACATTGAAGTCTCCAGAAGAAACGGCCCAATCCAGAAACCAGCTTGCATCTACGATCAGATGATTGAACCCTACCTTCCCACAAGAAAATCCCGCCACTGGTATAAACAAGTGTCCATTTATTTTTTAAGTTTGGCCATGTATAACACTTGTTAATTACCAAAAATCTACAAAGAACCCCGTATCCTATCCGTACTACCAAGAAGAAGTTATTTCCGCCCTTTTGTACCATGAAAGCCCACCAGAAACTATTCGCTCTGATTGCATGAGCAAACTCCACGAGCGCCACTTTCCTGACAAAATCCCCCCCCCCCGCCCCCCCCCCCCCCGTGAAACAGGCTGCAGACGTCAGAAGAAATGCCAGGTGTGCTCCAGTGGAGGAATTAGAAGAGACACCACATTTTATTGTCCCGATTGTCCTTCCCAACCAGGCCTCTGTATAGGTGAATGTTTCCACCGTTACCATACTTCTCTACATTATTAGGGAAGTATGGTAAACTTAATTCTCACTTCCTGTCCTTTTTCCTCCACACCCCTTATGCATAGCTGCATAGGTATGTACAATATACCTGCAACATACCTGCATAGGTATGTACAATACCTCTGCCTTCTCCGGAACTGACCCTGGCCTGTTATACAACCAAGCTTCTGCCTAACGCTAAACTGTATCTACCTCTGCCTGCTCTGGAACTGACCATGGACTGTTTGACCAGGTTTTTTGCTTGCCTCTTGGATTGATCTTTTACCCTGCTATGCTAGTGGGAACAAAGTTAGTTTTCTCATTGTCGTTTTAGGGTCTGGAGACTCGGAGGCTTCAAAAAAATTTGGGTGGGAGAAGCCTCTACCCCTGTCCCCATTATTTCATGGCCTGCTAATTGGACCATGTTCCTGCTTACTACCAGGATGGACAATATTCCTGCCTGCTGCCTGGACAATTCCATTCATTATCGCTGACCACGTCCCTGCTTGCTGCCTGGATCAGGGCTCTCCTCCTGTGGACAATTGCACTACTAAAATCACAGGTAATTTTTTGTTTACCCCTTACTCAGCAGAATGTATTTTAGGTTATAATTCTTGGTATGTACGTGCTATGTTAGAAATATGAAGGGCCTTCACAAATGTGATTGTAAGGAAATTGGATACGTAATTTATGTTCCTAGAACACCTGATGGTGCTTCTTGGATGTTGGGCCTCTATGTGGTCAGGCTGTGTAAAAGTCTCACACATGTGGTATCGCCATACTCAAGAGGAGTAGCAGAATATATTTTGGGGTGTCCTTTTTGCTATGTACATGCTAGGTGTTGGAAATAACTTATAAATGGACAACTTTTTGTAAAAAAAAATGCATTTTCATTTTTTTTCCACATTTTCCAAAAACTTTGGGGAAAAAAGAACCATTCCAAAGACTCATTATGCCTCATAGATTATACGTTGGGGTGTTTGCTTTCCAAAATGGGGTCACTTTGTGGGCGTTTCCATTGTTCTGGCGCTCCAGGGCCTTCAAAAGTGTAATTCATGGTCCTAGAACGCCTGAAGTTGCTACTTCAATGTTGGACCTGTGTATGTGGCCAGGCTGTGTAAAAGTCTCACACATGTGGTATCGCCGTACTCAAGAGGAGTAGCAGAATATATTTTGGGGTTTCATTTGTGGAATGTACATGCCGTGTGAGAGAACCTGTTCTAATGAGAAAAAAAATGAAAATAAAAAAAATCTTCATTTTGCAAACAATTGTGGGAAAAAATGACAACTTCAAAAAACGAACTGTGCCTCGTACTAAATACCTTGGAATGTCTAATTTCCAAAAAGGGGTCATTTGTTTTGTTTTTTGTACTTTACTGGGCTTGTTAGAGTCTCGAGCAATGAGATGGGCTGTCAGTGATCAAATTGATACATTTTCAGTGATTAGCACCATAGACCCTATAACTTTCACGCAGACTAAATAATATCCACTAATTTGGGTTATTTTTACTAAAGATATTTAGCAGTATACATTTTTGGCCAAATTTATGAAGAGAAATTACTTATTTGCAAAAAATTTTTCATAGAAATGAAGAAAAATTAATTTTTTTTACAAAATGTTCGGTATTTTATCATTTATAGCACAAAAAATAAAAACTCAGAGGTGATCAAATATCCCCAAAAGAAAGCTCTATTTTTGTGAAAAAAAGGACGAAAATGTCATATGGGCATAGTGTTGCATGACTGAGTAATTGTCATTCAAATCCTGAGCACTGAAAGCTGAAAATTGGTCTGGTTATTAAGTTTGTTTAAGTGCCCAGTGGTCAAGTGGTTAATATCGATTTGATAAAATCTGATAAACGTATGAACTGAAGACCAAGTCGCGGTCTTACAGATCTGAGCCATAGAGGCCTGATGATGCACCACTCAAGAGGCACCCGGATGAGTATGCTCTAACATGAGAAGGAAGAATTTTCTTCTTTAAGCTCAAGCTTGAACAATCACTTGACGAATCCATTTGGAAAATAGTGGATTTTGACGCTGCCTCTCAACATTTTGGACCCTCTGGCAGTACAAACAAAACCTATGTTTTGCGAACCTGAGTGGTCGCCTTTAAATAAACTCTGATCGCTCTTACTAAACGAAGGGAGTGTAGAGCCTTCTTTCCCAAGATTAAGGCTCTGGGGGGGAAGAAGGAAAAATAATATCAGTTTAAATTAAAACCTGTTACCACCTTTAGTAGGAATTCAGGAAGAGGACATAAAATCACCTCATCCTTATGCATGATGAAATATGGCTCTTTACAAGACAGAGCCGCTAGTTCCGATACTCTACTAGCAGAAGAAATGGCAACCAGAAAAGATTATCTTTCTTGTCAAAGAACCAAGGCAATTTCTCGTAAAGGCTCAAATGGCTGATTCAGCAAAGCCGATAACACCAATTTTAAATCCCAAGGATTTAGAGGTGCCTTGATGGGGGGAATAAACCGTGTTGTTACCCCTGAATAAGCTAGGCACCAAGAGTGGGGAAGCAAGAGGCCATAGGAAAAACAATGACAAGGCCGGGATCTGGCTCTTGATAGAAGTCAAGGCCAGCTTTATTTCAGATCCCATATGCAGGACATCAGGAATCCTGCCTATGACATACTTCCTGGGGTGCAAACCCCTGGATCCACACCAAGAAACATATGCCTTCCAGACTCTAAAGTGATTCTGGAAGCCAATTTCCTGGCATTAAAGTAGACACTACTGAAGGAGATCACCCACGATCTTTTATAGAGTAGGATTAAAACTGTTAAATTTTTCATCCGTAAGGTAGGATGAAATACCGGACCTTGTGCAAGGTCGTCTGGCTATAACGGAGGACTCCTACTGCCATCTTTATGATCTCGGTAAATCAAGATCTTTTGGGGCCACTAGAATCGCCTCCTTTTTGTTCCTGCTTAATCCTGCGGAAAAGGCATGGAAGTAGCAGAACTGGAGGAAATGCATAGATCGGTGAAAACTGATCCCAAGGGAAGACTAATGCATCCGTTCTACTTGCTAGCGGACCCCTTATTCTCAACATAACATTGTCGACCTTGTTGATGAATCTGGACACGAATAGGTCTGTGTCTGGAAAACCCCCTCTGACATATCGCTAGGTTGATGTCGGGGTGAAGAAATCATTCTCCCGGAAATAATGGTGACTCAAGTAGTACGCCTGAAAAATGAACATTTGCAGATAGGCAAGGAATGTTGTGTTCTGCCCAAGCTAGAACATTATTCACCTCTTTTTGGGCTGCACGACCTCTTGTGCCCCCCCCGGTGATTTATGTAAGCCACTGCCATGGCCTTGTGAGACTGAATCCTGACAGGACAGTCCTGTAGTCTGACCGCAAAGATTCTCGGGCCAGACGTACTGCCTGAAACTTCCAAAAAAGGTTGTTAGGCAAGGTCCTCTAACCTGGACCATCTCCCATGGACAAAATCTTCTTCCAGGGCTGCTCCCCAGCCCAGAAGGCTGACACCTTCCAGGATAAACCTTTTCCCTTTTTCTGGAAAACCACCAATTTAGGCTCTGACTTATGTTGGGAGCCAAGCGTATTGGAAACAAACAAGGCCTAAATCTTTTTTTATTCCAGACCGACGGGATGAGGTCTTGAAGCAGTTTTTAAGTAAAAATGCGCGTAAGGGATGGCCTTGAATGAGGCCATCATTTCCCCTAAAAAATCTCCTGCACAGCCGATGAAGGAATTTTCCTTTGTTTTGAATTGAGTTTAAATTAGTCCTGCAATGGAAACTGATTCCTGTCTGGGGTAAGAATACCTTCTACTGTATGGTATCTATAACCAGCCCTCAAATACTGTAATCTCCTTGAATGAGAATCTTCCTAGGTTGAGTATCCAACCTAGAGATTTCAGACATTTATGACTGAGATCAGACTCTGGTTTTAGACCTGAGACTGAATGATCTATTAAAAGTAGATCTTCTAATAGGCTAGGGCCGCTTTGCCTTGAGCCCTTAATCTGGCTAAAGGAGGTGCCAGAATCTTTCAGAACACTCGCGATGCTGCGGCTAAGCCGAATGGCGGGGCCACAATTGAAAAGATAATTTTATATTTCAAACCGCACAAATTTCTGGTAAATGGGAAACTTTGGCACATGGAGATGTGTAACTCGCCTCATTGAAGGATGGACACAGCCGATCGAATTATGAAAGGATCGGATGTTTAAGTGCCCATTCAGATCTTCAAGATTGGGTCTTACCTCTCTGGTTCTGGAACCTTAAAACGTTTGAGCCAAAACCCCCTGTTCCACTAAGGGAACCTCTGATATTACCGACTGGGATAACAGCTGATCCAGAGGCCAGAAAGAGACACTTATTTTTTCTCTGGATCCTTAGGAACATTCTCTGAGGAGACGGAAACTCTTGCATAAAGACTGCCCCACCAGCAGCCCAAGGACCCCACAGGCAGCACCCAAACAGAGACCCGAACCCAGGACCCTCAGATCAAAAGTCTGATGCTCTACTGGCTGAGCCATCCAGGCTCTTGGAACGCTGGTCGTAACCTAGAGAAAAAATTGCAGAAATCCATCTGTCTTGACATTGTTCCTGCCAGATCTTGAGAATCGTAGGACCTTTCCCCTCACCCAACCGAGTGGGAGTGCTCCTTCATGAGAAGGCTTTAGCATTCTGCTTTGTGGGCTTTCTGCCCCAAGATCCTGGTGCTGCCCTTGGGGACTTTCCCTTGAACCTGACAGTTGAGGCCGCCGAGCATGCTAAAAGGAGAAATGTTTGAACCTTTTTTACTTGTAAAGAGAGCTTTACCCTATTTAGAGGTCTTTTGGATGTACTTATCCACTCTAAATATCCGTACACCAAGAAGGAAAACTGGCTAAGAGCTTTCACATGGTGCTTCAGCTTCAGCCAACCTAGAGATTTCAGATAGTTACGGCTGAGATTAGACTCTGGTTTTTGAGACTGAATGATCTATTAAAAGTAGATCTTCTAATAAGCTAGGACCGCTATGCCTTGAACCCTTAATCTGCCTAAAGGAGGTGCCAGAATCCTTCAGAATTCTCATGGTGCTGTGGCTAAGCCGAATGGCAGGGCCACAACTGAAGATCATTTTATATTTCAAAAATGCAGAAATTTCTGGTCAGTGGAAAAACTTGGCACATGGAGATATGCAACTCCCCTCCTCGCAGGGTGGACAAAGCCAATCGAATTATGAAAGGATCGGATGTTTAAGTGCCGATTCAGATCTTCGAGATCTAGAATGGGTCTTACCGCTCTGTTTGGTTCTGGAACCTTAAAACGTTTGAGCCAAAACCCCCTGTTCCACTAAGGGAACCTCTGATATCACCGACTGGGATAACAGCTGATCCAGAGGCCAGAATGAGACTTCTTTTTACTCTGGATCCCTAGGAACATTCTCTAAGGAGACAAACTCTCGGAACTCTAGTCGTAACCTAGAGAAACAAATTGCAGAAATCTTGACATTGTTCCTGCCAGATCTTGAGAATCGCAGGACCTTTCCCCTCACCCGAACGAGTGGGGATGCCCCTTCATGAGAAGGCTTTAGCATTCTGCTTTGTGGGTTTTCTGCCCCAAGATCCTGGTGCTGCCCTTGGGGACTTTCTCTTGAACCTGATGGTTAAGGCCGTCGAGACTGCCTAGAGGCAGATGCCCAAGGCATAGGAGAGGCAGCATGATAAAAGGAGAAATGTTTGAACCTCCTTTAACTGCTAAAGAGAGCTTTACCCTATTAGAGGTCTTTTGGATGTACATATCCAGATTGTCTCTAAATAGCCTTACCCCAGGAAGGGAAATAAACTGGCTAAGAGCTTTGACATGGCCAGACATGTGAGACTCTGCTCACTGAGGTGATTGCAGCAGTTGCTTGAACCCCCCCCCCCCCCCCATTTTCTTCATAGAAATGTTCCCATTCAGAATACATAAGCTATGCATGAATAGAAAAAAACATCCCCAGGTGGGGGAGGTTCTAATGAACCCAATTAGAGGTAGATACCTTAAGAGCTTGTGCTTCGGCTGATCAATATTTCAGCCACAGAACTCTGCGAGAATGCACTAGTCCAAGCATAAGCCATAAGGCTTAAACAATAGTCTTTCATAGCATCTACTGTGAGACTGAGTGCGCCAGATACACCAGCCCATTGCCGGGCCTGCTGATCACGCAGAATTTCAGTTAACTCCACAAACTGTTCCTTAACCCTTTGAAGTCCACATTTTTCAATGAGTTAACGTGATTCAAAATGTGTTCCACCAAAATGGTGGAGCAGACATTAAAGGGTTAATGGACTGAGATATACCAATTGCAGCAAGAACCAGCTGCGCTACTGAACTGCAAAAGACATCTTGTCTTTAAAAGGAAGTTCCAACTTTAATTTGCTGGATCCTTTAACATCAGTGCTGTTGTGAATTCATTAAGGAAGTTCCAACTTTAATTTGCTGGATCCTTTAACATCAGTGCTGTTGTGAATTCATTAAGGAAAAAAATTATAATACATTAGGGGAGAGGACTGGCAGAGATAAGAGATTTCAGTAGTCCTCAAAGTAGATGAACTGTGGTTTGCAATAGTTGAACTGTTCACCTAGGTGAACTCGTACGCTTTACAAAGCTTAAAGCGGGATTCCACCCTAAAGTGGAACCTCCGCTGATCGGATCCCTCCCCCCCTCTGGTGTCACAATTGACACCTTTCAGGGGGGTGGAGATACCTGTCAAAGACAGGTATTTTCACCCACTTCCGGGCATAGACTCCCGTGGGAGTCTACGCCATTTCCTGCCCTGCCGCGCTGTCTGCTGGGACACACACGGGTCCCAGTGACAGCGCGGAGATTTCCTATTGCGCGGCTCGCGCATGCGCAGTAGGGAACCGGGAAGTGAAGCCGATTCGCTTCACTTCCTGATTCCCTCACCTAGAATGGTGGCGACAGCAGCCGAGAGCCGAGCGATCACAGCCATGAAGACAAAAGGTTGTTGGACATAGAAATAACCCACACCTGGCTTAAACTATTGTGTGTGAGTGAGAAACTGTTTAAATAGCTAACACCTTGGCTAACACAACTCATTGTGTGAATTTTTAGGAACTTTTTAAAGATGACTTATTTTATCCAAACATCCATGGGACTGCTCAAAGTCCATCTCAACACATGGTGTTAGAGATGTGAATGGATATGCAAGTCAGAAATATTTCAAAATGCCTATATGGGGATTATAAGTCATTTGAAGTATGTATGATATTGCTTTCCTAGTCAAACCACAATGTTGACTCAGGCCTGTTCCCCAAAACAATGGCAGGAGACTCCAGATAATTAATACGCCAGGATGACAAACCAAAGTCAAATGTCAAATACATGTATCTACATATGATATGGACATAAAATATGTTATGTTGCAATGGATGTTATAAGAATCAAGGAAAATATTCCAGAGTCTAGAGATGGCCTCGCGGTCGGTTCGCGGCTAATTTTGCGTGTTCGCGATTCGCCAAACCGGCTGACTTTTGTCGCTGTTCGCCCGGCGGACATATGCATTTACAGTGTGAAAGAAGTTTGACCCATGATGACACATCCATCATGGGGTACAGGAAAGCCAATTGAGACATTTCAGCACATGGACAATTGGACATTCCCCCCTACCTTTATAAATAGACCTGATCTGGCGGCCATTTTATGTTCTGTCTTATGTCAGTGTAGGACGCTGTGTGGAGCAGGGAGAGACTGTAGTGACACAAATCACTAGCTATTAGGTCCACAAAAGTCCTTTTAAGGACTGGTATAGGTGTAGTACAGTATATAGGGTTCAGTGCACTGCTGTGCTGGTAAATGCAGCTGTCTTTTGTCAGTGTAGGGACAGGACGCTGTGTGGAGCAGGGACAGTCAGTTTAATCACTAGATATTACTATTAGGTCCACAAAGGTCCTTTTAAGGACTGGTATAGGTGTACAGTATATAGGGTTGTGGTGCACTGCTGCTGACTGCTGCCCGATTCTGCAGCTGTCTTTTATCAGTGTAGGGACTGAGGGACAGTCTGCAAATCACTAGCTCCTAGGTCCACAAAGGTCCTTTTAAGGACTGGTATAGGTGTACAGTATATAGGGTTGTGGTGCACTGCTGCTGACTGCTGCCTGATTCTGCTGCTGTCTTTTATCAGTGTAGGGACTGAGGGACAGTCTGCAAATCACTAGCTCCTAGGTCCACAAAGGTCCTTTTAATGACTGGTATAGGTGTACAGTATATAGGGTTATGGTGCACTGCTGCTGACTGCTGCCCGATTCTGCAGCTGTCTTATCAGTGTAGGGACTGAGGGACAGTCTGAAAATCACTAGCTACTAGGTCCACAAAGGTCCTTGTAAGGACTGGTATAGGTGTACAATATATAGGGTTGTGGTGCACTGCTGCTGACTGCTGCCCGATTCTGCAGCTGTCTTTTATCAGTGTAGGGACTGAGGGACAGTCTGCAAATCATTAGCTACTAGGTCCACAAAAGTCCTTTTAAGGACTGGTATAGGTGTACTATTTGGTGTGCAGTATATAGGGGTGTAATACACGTATAAAATACTTGCACATATATAAAGCATAGTCCACTGTGCAGCATTGTGACTGCTGAGTGGTTCTGCAGCGATACTACAAAGAGTGACAAACGCAATCAAAAAAAGTATTATAACTGGTGTGATAGACCAGTGGCCCCCAAAAACGACAGATTGAAGCGGGGTGTTATATACCTTCTTCCACATACATACTGCACTTCTCTAGAGACTTTTGTCACAGGATAATTAAAAAAATGACAGGTAGAGCAAGAGGCAGGCCCTTCCGCAGGGGTGGTAGGGGTAGGGCAGGAGCAACAGGCTTGAGCCAAAGTGGCAAATTGCAGAAGGTGCGTGCGATTACATCAAAGGACGCACCAGACTTGGTTGTGTGGCTCACTCAGCCTTACTCTTCTGCACCCTCCTCCATCCTCTCGATCTGCACCCTCTTCACTCTCTGCTATGTACCCCCAAAGACACTACCACCAACACCACCATATACCTTCCGCTTGAGTCACCGGAATCATTTTCCGATCCATAACAAGACATTGCTGATGCGCAGACACTCTTGGCATTGGATCAGGAAGAGGAGGTAGCAACAAAGGCCACTCAGCAGTCTGACGACAGTACCCAGATCAGCCCAAGGAGGAGGTTGGTTCCCAGTGTTGCTGCCTACTCCGAGATCTCTAATTATAGCGGTGGGGAAGGTGACGGCGATGACATGTCTAGTGATGTCACGTGGGTGCCCACAGGAGAGGAAGAGGAGGGGAGTTCAGAGGGAGATATGGACCAGCAGATAGGGAGGAGAAGCAGGAAGAACTTGCATTGCACAGGAGGGACAAAGCATATGTATCCGGAGCGAGGCATCAACCATGTACGGTCACATCTGGTGCTCCCAGGATGCCGGCACATGGCTTCGTAATGTGGGCTTTTTTAACGTGTCCGCTGCTGACAATAGTGTTACCATCTGCAATCTTTGCAGTCAACGCATACGTCGCGGTAAGCCCAACACTCACCTAGGCACGACCGCCTTAAGAAGGCACATGAGCTGCCATCACCGAGCCCAGTGGGAGCAACGGAACACACAAAGCCACACTCCAGGCTCTCACCGTCCAGCCTCATCTTCTACTTCTCCTTCTCCTCTCTCCTCACAATTGTCCTCCACTCCACCTTCCATCATGCCATACTCACATTTTTCTGGAAAAAGGCAGGCTTCTGTGGGCCAAATGTTTGAGCGTAAAAAAAAACAATCTGCTGGTCAGACGTCTTATTTGCGACTGCCTGACGTGATGGAACTCAACCTTCTATATGCTTTATAGGCTGCTCCAGCAGAAACGTGCAGTTAATGACTACCTGTATGAGCTCTGCGGCAGAACAGGTTCTGGGGAGCTGGTTTTTTTTTCACCGTGCCAGTGGCTGCTCATGCGCGACGCATGCAGACTTCTGCGGCCATTTGATGAGATCGCCAAACTGGTCAGTCTCAGCCATGGTGCCATCAGTGACATAGTACCTTACGCCTTCTTTGTGGAGTGTGCATTGCGTCGTATCATTGCTCAAGCCGTGGAGGAGCAGGAAGATGAGGACGTCGCAATGCTGGATGAATTCCCAATTCGAGCACATGGACCTTTTTTTCTACCTTTGGCTCACTTCCTTGTACAAAAAAAGCACACCATACTATATGCCCGTACCCACCTGTTTGAAGAGGTTGAGCGGTGTTATATTTTTGGGGCCCAGCAGCGAGTTGCTGGTATCAGTGCTGGCATCAGTGCTTTCTATCTCAGTGCTGGTATCAGTGCTCTCTATCTCGGTGCTGGTGTGGTCTCAGTGCTCTCCATCTCGGTGCTGGTGTGGCCTCAGTGCTCTCCATCTCGGTGCTGGTGTGGCCTCAGTGCTCTCGATCTTGGTGCTGTTGTGGTGTCAGTGCTCTCGATCTCGGTGCTGGTGTGGTCTCAGTGCTCTCGATCTCAGTGCTGGTGTGGTCTCAGTGCTCTCTATCACGGTGCTGGTGTGGTGTCAGTGCTCTCGGTGCTGGTGTGGTGTCAGTGCTCTTGATCTCAATGCTGTTGTGGTCTCAGTGCTCTCTATCTTGGTGCTGGTATGGTGTCAGTGCTCTCTATCACGGTGCTGGTTTGGTGTCAGTGCTCTCGATCTCAGTGCTGGTGTGGTTTCAGTGCTCTCTATCTTGGTGCTGGTGTGGTGTTAGTGCTCTCTATCACAGTGCTGGTGTGGTGTCAGTGCCCTCTATCTTGGTGCTGGTGTGGTGTCAGTGCTCTCTATCTCGGTGCTGGTGTCAGTGCACTCTATCTCGGTGCTGGTGTCAGTGCTCTCTATCTCGGTGCTGGTGTGGTCTCAGTGCTCTCCATCTCGGTGCTGGTGTGGCCTCAGTGCTCTCCATCTCGGTGCTGGTGTGGCCTCAGTGCTCTCGATCTTGGTGCTGGTGTGGTGTCAGTGCTCTCGATCTCGGTGCTGGTGTGGTCTCAGTGCTCTCGATCTCAGTGCTGGTGTGGTCTCAGTGCTCTCGATCTTGGTGCTGGTGTGGTGTCAGTGCTCTCTATCACGGTACTGGTGTGGTGTCAGTGCTCTCTATCACGGTGCTGGTGTGGTGTCAGTGCTCTCGGTGCTGGTGTGGTGTCAGTGCTCTTGATCTCAATGCTGTTGTGGTCTCAGTGCTCTCTATCTTGGTGCTGGTATGGTGTCAGTGCTCTCTATCACGGTGCTGGTTTGGTGTCAGTGCTCTCGATCTCAGTGCTGGTGTGGTCTCAGTGCTCTCTATCTTGGTGCTGGTGTGGTGTTAGTGCTCTCTATCACAGTGCTGGTGTGGTGTCAGTGCCCTCTATCTTGGTGCTGGTGTGGTGTCAGTGCTCTCTATCTCGGTGCTGGTGTGGTGCACTCTATCTCGGTGCTGGTGTCAGTGCACTCTATCTCGGTGTTGGTGTCAGTGCTCTCTATCTCGGTGCTGGTGTCAGTGCTCTCTATCTCGGTGCTGGTGTCAGTGCTCTCTATCTCGGTGCTGGTGTCAGTGCTCTCTATCTCGGTGCTGGTGTCAGTGCTCTCTATCTCGGTGCTGGTGTCAGTGCTCTCTATCTCGGTGCTGGTGTCAGCGCTCTCTATCTCGGTGCTGGTGTCAGCGCTCTCTATCTCGGTGCTGGTGTCTGTGCTCTCTATCTCGGTGCTGGTGTCTGTGCTCTCTATCTCGGTGCTGGTGTCTGTGCTCTCTATCTCGGTGCTGGTGTCAGTGCTCTCTATCTCGGTGCTGGTGTCAGTGCTCTCTATCTCGGTGCTGGTGTCAGTGCTCTCGATCTCGGTGCTGGTGTGGTCTCAGTGCTCCCTATCTTGGTGTTGGTGTGGTGTCAGTGCTCTCTATCACGGTGCTGGTGTCAGTGCTCTCTATCACGGTGCTGGTGATCATCTCCTGCACCCTCTTCATAGCTTGCCCTGGCCTTGCCTCTCCTCCATGGCCTTCATGCGCTCCTGAATTGTCAATATTTCACAGATAAAAAAAAGAATGCTTGTCGTTGTCGATCCCAGATTCACTTCATACTTTTGTTATGTCAGTGTCCATGTGGTGGGACTATGTGTGCACAGCTAGTAAGTATTTTTTGGCTGAAAATATGACCTGTAGGTTTTCAAGGTTCGCCTGCCATTAAAGTCAATGGGGCCCGCCGCAAAGTTTGCAGTTCGAACTTTTGGCCGCGTTCGCGAAGCATCCCGTCGGAAGTTCGTCCATCTCTACCAGAGTCATCCATATCTTTGATAAATCAATTAGATTATCTATGATATTTGTAGGTCACAAAAGATTATAATTCTAGTATGATGATCTAAGAACTGTGTTAATAAGAAAATATATATGAAAGTGTGATTATAAGTAGAAGTGTTTAACCACTTGAGGACCGCCGTATTGCCATTGTACGTCAGCACAATGGCACAGGCAGGCATAATCACGTACATCTACGTGATTGCCTTCCAGCGGGTGGGGGGTCCCATCGGACCCCCTCCCGCTGGTTACGGCGGTCCGATTCGGTCCAGGAGCGCTCCGTGATGAGGGGATGGCCGTTCGTTTTCGGCCACCCCCTCTGGATCGCTCCTGGCCAATGAGAAGCTTCCTCCCCTGTGTATTGTTTACACAGGAAGGAGGAAGTGATGTCATTCTCCTCGGGGCGGTCTTTTTGACCGGACTACGAGGAGAAGAGTAAAAGTAAGTCTGCACGAACACTACACTGACATGTAGGTACACACAGGCACACAAACCCCCCCCCCGATCCCCCCCCCCCGATCGCCCCCCCTCCCCCCCCAGTCACAGTGTCACTGATTGCATTGATCATTTCTTTACTGATCAATGCATTCAGTGTCAGTTGTGACAGTAAAAACTGTCAGGACAGTTAGTGTTAGGTCCAGGGTAGCCCCCTATCACCCCCCAATAAAGATTTAACCCCCTGATTGCCCCTAGAGTTAACCCTTTCACCCCCTTTTGCCAGTGTCACTAAGCGATCATTTTTCTGATCGCTGCATGTGTCGCTAGTGTCGCTAGGTAGCTAGTTATTTTTTTAGGTTCACCGCCAGGTTTTTATATCGCTAGGTACCCCGATATACTACCCAATAATGTTTTTAACCCCCTGATTGCCGCTAGTTAACCCTTTCACCCCCTTTTGCCAGTGTCACTAAGCGATCGTTTTTCTGATCGCTGCATTAGTGTCGCTACAGTCGCTAGGTAGCTAGTTATTTTTTTAGGTTCACCGCCAGGTTTTTATAGCGCTAGGTACCCCGATATACTACCCAATAATGTTTTTAACCCCCTGATTGCCGCTAGTTAACCCTTTCACCCCCTTTTGCCAGTGTCACTAAGCGATCATTTTTCTGATCGCTGCATGTGTCGCTAGGTAGCTAGTTATTTTTTTAGGTTCACCGCCAGGTTTTTATATCGCTAGGTACCCCGATATACTACCCAATAATGTTTTTAACCCCCTGATTGCCGCTAGTTAACCCTTTCACCCCCTTTTGCCAGTGTCACTAAGCGATCGTTTTTCTGATCGCTGCATTAGTGTCGCTACAGTCGCTAGGTAGCTAGTTATTTTTTTAGGTTCACCGCCAGGTTTTTATAGCGCTAGGTACCCCGATATACTACCCAATAATGTTTTTAACCCCCTGATTGCCGCTAGTTAACCCTTTCACCCCCTTTTGCCAGTGTCACTAAGCGATCGTTTTTCTGATCGCTGCATTAGTGTCGCTACAGTCGCTAGGTAGCTAGTTATTTTTTTAGGTTCACCGCCAGGTTTTTATAGCGCTAGGTACCCCGATATACTACCCAATAATGTTTTTAACCCCCTGATTGCCGCTAGTTAACCCTTTCACCCCCTTTTGCCAGTGTCACTAAGCGATCATTTTTCTGATCGCTGCATGTGTCGCTAGGTAGCTAGTTATTTTTTTAGGTTCACCGCCAGGTTTTTATATCGCTAGGTACCCCGATATACTACCCAATAATGTTTTTAACCCCCTGATTGCCGCTAGTTAACCCTTTCACCCCCTTTTGCCAGTGTCACTAAGCGATCGTTTTTCTGATCGCTGCATTAGTGTCGCTACAGTCGCTAGGTAGCTAGTTATTTTTTTAGGTTCACCGCCAGGTTTTTATAGCGCTAGGTACCCCGATATACTACCCAATAATGGTTTTAACCCCCTGATTTCCGCTAGTTAACCCTTTCACCCCCTTTTGCCAGTGTCACTAAGCGATAATTTTTCTGAACGCTGCATCAGTGTCGCTAGTGTCGCTAGGTAGCTAGTTAACTAGGCTCCCAAAAAGTCCCCCACATGTGGTATCCCCGTACTCGGGAGAAGCAGCAGAATTTATTTTGGGGTGTAATTTGACTTCTGCCCATAGCATGTGTGAGCAATATATCATTTAGTGACAACTTTGTGCAAAAAAAAAAAAGTTTGTAATATTCCCGCAACTTTTGGCAAAATATAAAATATTCCATGGACTCAACATGCCTCTCAGTAAATAGCTTGGGGTGTCTACTTTCCAAAATGGGGTCATTTGGGGGGGTTTTGTGCTATTTTGGCATTTTATGGCCTTCGAAACTGTGATAGGTAGTGAGGAGTTAAATCAAAAATTTGCACCCTTAGAAATCCTGAAGGTGGTGATTGGTTTTCGGGGTGCCGTGCGCGACTAGACTCCCAAAAAGTCCCACACATGTGGTATCCCCGTACTCGGGAGAAGCAGCAGAATGTATTTTGGGGTGTCATTTCACATATAACCATGGCATGTGTGAGCAATATATCATTTAGTGACAACTTTTTGTAAAAAAATTTTTTTTTTTTTTTTTTTGTCATTATTCAATCCCTTAGGACAAAAAAAATAAATATTCAATGGGCTCAACATACCCATCAGCAATTTCCTTGGGGTGTCTACTTTCCAAAATGGGGTCATTTGGGGGGGATTTGTACTGCCCTGCCATTTTAGCACCTCAAGAAATGAGATCGGCAGTCATAAATTAAAAGCTGTGTAAATTCCAGAAAATGTACTCTAGTTTGTAGACGCTATAACTTTTGCGCAAACCAAAAAATATACGCTTATTGACATTTTTTTTACTAAAGACATGTGGCTGAATAAATTTTGCCCTCAATGTATGACTAAAATTTAGTTTATTCGATTTTTCTTATAACAAAAAGAAGAAAATATCTTTTTTTTTCAAAATTTTCGCTCTTTTTCCATTTATATCGCAAAAAAAAAAAAATCGCAGAGGCAATCAAATACCATCAAAAGAAAGCTCTATTTGTGGGAAGAAAAGGACGCAAATTTCGTTTGGGTGCAATATTGCATGACCGCGCAATTACCAGTTAAAGCAGCGCAGTGCGAAATTGCAAAAAGACCTCTGGTCCTTAAGGTGTTTATTGGTCCGGAGCTGAAGTGGTTAAGAAACTAATTAGTATTATGAAAAACATATAATCGTGATTATAACTATATACGAATTTAACCTATGTTTAGATAAACAAATATTAATCGGATATACCACAATTATACATGTATCCATATAAATAATGTTATGTGATATTGAGATGTATGTATGTATATGTATATGTATGTGTGTGTGTGTGTGTGTGTATATATATATATATATATATATATATATATATATATTTGTAATCGGAGTCTTCAAGTGGGAAATGCGATATTACTTAAGAAACAAGGCATGAGGTGTGCCATGGCCTGGCTGGTCAGTATGCCTGAAAAGAGGGCATACCCTGAATATAAGAATAAGAAAAAATAATATGAGTATGAGTGACAAAACTGGGGGAAACGGGTGGGTGGGCACCTAGAAAACACCAACCCTGACCCTGACAGAGGAGCAGGGTTAAATATTCTCTCAGACTCCTCCCACAAATACAGGCTGGCCTATGGCCAGCCTTCCCACTTGTAATCGGAGTCTTCAAGTGGGAAATGTGATATTACTTAAGAAACAAGGCCTGAGGTGTGCCATGGCCTGGCTAGTCAGTATGCCTGAAAAGAGGGCAAAAAGACACAAGTTTAGGTGGAAAAGGGAAGGTAAAGATCCCACCCATAGAATGACATATGCCCGAATGGCAACAGTAAGTAACCGGTAAGTATCCGCTGTGAGAGTAGAACCCACCAACTCCTGACCTGGAGATGAGAAGGAACCCCCTAAGAGCCTGCAAGCTACGCAAACCCAATTGAACGTCCCGTGATAGGATGAGCCTGATGCCCAAGGTAACCCAGACATGAGAATGAACTGCTTGTGAATGAGAGGATACGTGGGGAAAAGGGAGCAAGGGCTGACCCGAGGAACCCCTGCAAGAGGATGGCTGAGCAGACTGAAAATACCTACAACGGACACCAGTGAAGTAGCACCGTGAAACCCTCCCCAACCCCTGGCCTACCCATACCTGGTATGAGGAAGTGAGAGGGTGAGTGCTAAAAATACAAGTGATAGGAGAGGAAAAGCTGGCTGCCCGATGGATGTTTCATAGTTTCATAGTTAGTTTCATAGTTAGCAAGGTTGAATAAACACACCAGTCCATCTAGTTCAACCTGAGTGAGTGTCTACAATTGTCCCTATCCCTGTGCATTGCACACTCACATGGGTCCCTACCCTCAAGGGGCCCACAATCCTAGGTCCCCATTCATATACTAGGGCCAATTTTGGACAGAAGCCAATTGGACTACCTGCATGTCTTTGGATTGTGGGAGGAAACCGGAGAACCCGGAGGAAACCCACGCAGGCACAGGGAGAACATGCAAACTCCAGGCAGGTAGTGTCGTGGTTGGGATTTGAACCAGCGACCCTTCTTACTGCTAGGTGAGAGTGCTAACCACTACATCACTGTGTCGCCCAGATGTGATGGAGTAGGTACCATGGCAATGAGCATCATCAACATGGAGACACCATGCCAGACACAGGACACTGGTCCCACCGGATGCGAACAGGTCGTGCTTCAGCCTGAGACCTACCAACCAAGACCGAACCCTTAACCGAGGAAGGAGAGTCAGACTCCAATCCAGGGAAATAAGTCCCATGGCATGGTACAACCATGCCCAAGTGACTGAAGCCCCCCCCCCCACCTGGAACAGACCGGGGATCAGCAAAGATGACTGGACCGATTTCCCTGAGCAGTACTCCAGGCAACCTCCTAGACAAAAGCTCAGAGCTTAGAGTGGAATCCAGAAACATGACGACATCGCCCAAAACCTACCACCTAAGGACCGTGGCTAGGACACACCCTGACTATACATCCCTGGGAGGTAACCAGGGCCTCAACATAACAGGACATCAACTGAAGAAAATTGACGACTGCTTCTGACCCAAGGGTGAGCCCAGTGCGAAACGATATCAGCACCAATCCGGTAGCCCCCCAACAACGGCCGGGCTGAAGGAAGTGAGTGCAAGCACGGTCGATATTGGTATGGATGCCAAGACGGCCCAACCTAAAACACAACTAGACAAATGACAGACAATCTGCCTACCTAAGAATGAAACATGAGCAGAAATGTCAAGACCACTGCGCGTACATGAACCTGACGACAGACCCCCCCCCCCCCTGTGTAAGTGACAAGTGAGCCCGAGTAACCTGCAGCGCAGAGACAGGTAATTAACTGGAAACTCAGGGCTAGTGTACCCACAGGCCGTGGTGGGTAGTCGTATGGATGTGGTGAATGAACATGCATCGTATGACGTATGGTATACGGGCGAGAAGATTGTGGACAACAATCAATTAACAAACAAAACCTCAGCCTGTATGGATCTGTAAATTGTGACAGATCCCGATGTGCGAGCCCTAGCTAACTGACCCCGGTACAAACATGAACACAGATACGATGAGACATGACAATCAATGAAGACAAACCTACCAGAGCATGTCATAAGTGAACAACGCCCTTCTGAGAACTCTGAGGCTAAATACTGAGGTTGAAACGCTATGACAGTAAAGTTAATGCTGATGCAGAAACGAAGTGACAGAAATCCAGGGCAGAAACGCAATAACAGCAATACTAAGACCAAAAAGCTGAGGCAGAAACGCAATGCCAGAATTCCTGGGCCGAAACACTATGACAGAAAGCTGAGACAGCAATGTAATGGCAGAAATCCTGGCCAGAAATGCAATGACAACCACATTGAGACTGAAAATGCAATGACAGAAATCCTGTGGCAGAAATGCTATGACCAAAACGCTAAGACTGAACGCCGAGCCAGAAACCCTGAGACTGAAATGCTGAGCCAGAAAAAACTTGGCAGAACACTGACAGAAATCCTGGGGCAGAACGCTATGACTGAAAACCTGGGTAGAATGCTATGACTGAAATCCCGGGACAGAACGCTATGACAGACATGCTGGCAGAATGCTATGACATAACTCCAGGGGCAGAACACTATGACAGTATACCTGGGGCGGAAACGCTATGACAGAAATCCAGGGGCAGAAACACTGTGACAGAAATCCAGGGGCAGAAACGCTGTGACAGAAATCCAGGGGCAGAATGCTACGACAGAAACCCAGGGGCAGAAACACTATGACCACCATGCTGGACAGAGCGGAAATACTGGACCGAACGCTATGACAGAAAAAGCTGGACTAAATGCTATGACTGAAAACTGGACAGAACGCTGTGACAGAAATGCTGGGCCAAACGTTATGACAGAAAAGCTGGGCAGAACGCTGTGACGGAAAAGCTGGGTAGAACGCTATAACGGAAATACTGGATGGAATTCTATGACGGAAAAGCTGGACCGCACACTATGACGGAAATTCTGGAAAGAAACGCCAATACAGAAATGCTGGACCAAACATTATGCCAGAAATGCTGTTAGAATGCTAAAACAGAAAAACCGCTGGCAGAACGCTATGGCAGAAAACGCTGGCAGAACGCTATGACAGAAAAGCGCTGGCAGAACGCTATGACAGAAAAGCGCTGGCAGAACGCTATGACAGAAAATTGCTGGTGGAAGCTACCACAGAGAAACCCGGGCAGAACGCTGACCGCAATAGAAACACTGACCAAAGAAAACAACCAACAAGCAAAAGCAGCAACCTGGGTGGACTGAGATCCTCCTCACTGCAGCAGAGATGCCAGTCTGCGCTGCGGGGAGGAAAGGAGCAACAGGTGGGTGACAGCCCATCCCCCTTCCGAGCACCAGGACCCACAGAGAGATGCACACTCAGACAGCCGGCCGATACCCCCCTGCCACATGAACAAGGGGAGAGAGGATCCAGCGGCCGTCTGATCACCAGGCGGGCTCTCGGCAGCTCTGGCGACAGACGTGCACAGGGAGCGGAGCCAGCGGCGGCCGACCGCCCCCTCCCCACCCCTGCCGCCATACGAGCAAGGGGAGAGAGGATCCAGTGGGCGGCCGACCACCTCCTCCCCCCACCGCCATACGAGCAAGGGGAGAGAGGAGCCAGCGGGCGGCCGACTACCCCCTCCCCCCACACGAGCAAGGGGAGAGAGGAGCCAGCGGGCGGCCGACTACCCCCTCCCCCCCATATGAGCAAGGGGAGAGAGGAGACAGCGGGTGGCCGACCACCCCCTCCCCCACCGCCATACGAGCAAGGGGAGTGAGGATCCAGCGGACGGCCGATCACCAGGCGGGCTCCCAGCAGCCCCGGCGACAGACGTGTATGGGGAGAGGAGCAAGCGGCGGTCGATCACTCCCTCCCCGCCAGGGAGAATCAGCCGACGGCCGCCACGTGGAGCAACCAGAGCCTGGGGAGAGAGGAGTTGGCGACCAGCTCTCAAGCGGAGCTAGAAGCATGGGGAGTGGGCGGGCGGGGAGAGTGATGATGAAAGGAAAATGACGAACGTGCCCCCCCCGCATGAACGCAGGCGGGCGGCATGCTGTCCAGAGGGAGCCGTGGGTGGTGGTGTTGGAGGATTGTTGAAGGATGGATGGAGGATGGAGGAAGGATGGGTGGACTGCCCCCCCACACACGCTGCTGGAACATGTGCTGCAAGGCAGACAGCAGGGCGGCCTCCACCTAGAAAACACCAACCCTGGCTCTGACAGAGGAGGAGGGTTAAATAGTCTCTCAGACTCCTCCCACAAATACAGGCTGGCCTATGGCCAGCCTTCCCACATATATCTGTCTTGGTGCTGGTGTGGTGTCAGTGCTCTCGATCTCGGTGCTGGTGTGGTCTCAGTGCTCTCTCTATCTCGGTGCTGATGTGGTGTCAGTGCTCTCTATCTTGGTGCTGGTGTGGTGTCAGTGCTCTCGATATCGGTGCTGGTGTGGTCTCAGTGCTCTCTATCTTGGTGGTCTCCATCTTGTCAGTGCGTGATATATATATATGTGTGTCCTTTCTAAATAGACTAGATTTACAGTAATAGATTTAATGTTGATTATTAGAATCCCTGAAGTGTGTGTGTGTGTGTGTGTGTGTGTGTGTGTGTGTGTGTGTGTGTGTGTGTGTGTGTGTGTGTGTGTATATATTCGTTAGAACAAATATAAAAAAAAAGTATACACATTAGAGCTGCCACGACAAGTCGACATAATCGGTTACGTCGACTACGAAAATACGTCAACGTGTCACATGTTGCGAGTTGCAGGTCAATACACCCCCACTGCGGCTTTCAGCGCGGTGCTTCTCTCCCACACATGATCACCGCTGACTGTCCCCTATCCTCCAGTCCCCATCTGTCCTTCTCCATGCTGGTGTCCCCCTCCATGCTGCTCTGTCTCCCTCTCTCTCCTCCGTGCATCTGTCCCCTTCCATGCTGCTCCGTGTCTCCCTCTCTCCTCTGTGCATCTGTCCCCTCCATGCTGCTCCATGTCTTCCCTCTCTTCTGTGTCCCCCTCTATGCTGCTGCCCCCCTCCATGCTGCTCCGTGTCTCCCTCTCTCCTCCTCTATTCATCTGTCCCCCTCTCTTCTCAGTGTCTCCCTCCATGCTGCTCCATGTCTCCCTCTCTTCTCCGTGTACCCCTCCATGCTGTTGTCCCCCTCCATGCTGCTCCATGTCTCCCTCTCTTCTCCGTGTCCCCCTCCATGCTGCTCCGTATCTCCCCCTCTCCTCCGTGCATCTGTCCCCCTCCATGCTGCTGTCCCCTTCCATGCTGCTCCGTGTCTCCCTCTCTTCTGTGTCCCTCTCTTCTGTGTCCCCCCTCCATGCTGTTGTCCCCCCTCCATGCTGCTCTATGTCTCCCTCCTTTCTCCGTGTCCCCCTCCTTGCTGCTCCGTGTCCCCCTCCTTGCTGCTCCGTGTCCCCCTCCATGCTGCTCCGTGTCCCCCTCCATGCTGCTCCGTGTCCCCCTCCATGCTGCCCCGTGTCCCCCCTCTCTTCTCCCTGTCCCCCCCCTCTCTTCTCCGTGTCTCCCCCCGTATCTCAGGATGGAGAGCGGAGGTAGGAGCCGGTAAACCCGGCTCCTTCGTTTTCTGAATGGAGTCAGTGATCACTAATAATCATTAGTTGCAGCTCTATAACACATTATAAATAAAAAATATATTAACTTAAAGAGAAACTCCAAACACATGTGAGATACCTGGCGTTGAAGGTACTATTACCTTTAAATCATTAGGCTCCTGGGAAAGGTTAATTAAGTTTTGCCTGCCAAAGAGGAGGGAGCACATACCTTTTGGTCAAAACTATTGTTTCAGAGGATATTTAAGAAGCAAGAAAGATGCCATAGAGAGGAAGCTCAGGGACCCACCCTGAGAAGGGATGACACTGGGAGATACCCATACTCCCAGACAGACTGACACCCATGCATGAATACATATTTTAACATTCATGAAGTTTCCTAAATCCTGCTCCTTGGAACTCGGAGGTCACAAGAAGTAAATTCCTCTTTAAGAGTATCCACTTTGAAAGCCATGGCAGCCATCTTAAAAATCCTGTTAACCAGCCATCCAGACTAATAGCCATTTTGAAATGGGTAAATATGCCATGTTGATTATATCTTGTATGTTCTTTCAAGTATTGATGTATTAAATATTCTACTATTGATAATCGTTCTCCCGAATCATTAACCGCCTTTTAGATTATTTTTTTTCTCTGAAATTCAATTTTTCATTAAATATTTATCTTGCATAGATGCCACCTTTATTGACAAACAAACGTCCTATTTATTTCACATTGTTAACCACTTGCTTACCTGCAGTATAATAACGGTTGGATGTGTGAAATACAGACATTCTGTTTAATTGTCAATTATCATAAGGTTATTGATTCCTTTGAGAAGTTATCATGGTGTTATTACGTCCAAGGTACTACACTCCCATTTTGTGGGAGTTTCCATTACATTTCAAGATGTTCATGTAATGCAATCTGTATTTTAATTTAAATATTTGTTTTGTCAACCAATAAATGAAACTATTTTGTATGATCACTTGTCTCCGTGAATAAGTTTCACATGTATAGACTGTGTCATATAGATTGTTTGTATCTTAAAAATATCTTCGTTAAAAATTACTTATAATAAATACTGTGAGGGAAACTGTCCTTAAAAAGCACAACATATATAAATGGAGGCACTGCCTGAGATAACGTTGATATTTTGTACAGGATCAATCATAGTTATGGTGGTGACATAAATATTTTGAATGAAATTATCAATTTTTGAAAAAAAAATTGGTCTGATCAAAGGGAATCTTATGTTGATGGGTATTATCAAGAGTCAGCCCTTAGTGTTAATATGAGCACACAGACAAAATTGATACAAGTACAGGAAATGTTGGATATGATTTCTAAAATTGACATGGCGGATCATGACGAAAAAAGCTTGTCTAGTGAGACTGATCTAGAAGCATACATTAAGGACCTTAAAAACCCCGCCCGTCATTTAGTAAGACGTGTGGAACGTGGAAGGTGAAATCTATGAACTCAGACAGCTCCTCTGAGACAAAGGAAATAAATAGGCCTGATCACATGCATTTGGAATTATGCACTACCCTGATGTATCTTTATAGAGAAGTTAAATGTCAATATACCCAACAGAAGAGTGATCTTTTGGAATCTCAGTCCCGTTTAATAGAAAGGTAATGTGAGCTCACTAAATAGCTAAATGAGATCAATGACAAGGCAGATCGTTATGACGAGTCTATAGTGACAATGAAAGATGAAATAGAACAGATGCAAAAGAACACTAAAATAATTATGGACAAATGCCACCACAAGTCTCCTGACAAAAGTTGCTGAGTAGTAGGCAGTGGATATTTAGAAAGTTGCCAAGTAATATGCAGTGGAAATTAGATCAGGACAGGAATCCTTAATTAAGCAATTAGAATAATTAAAAGAACAAGTGAAGTGTATGCCCCAGGATAATGCTCAGATGCTTAACCCTGAAAGTATAGAGTCTAACAATACTCCAAAATCTGACCCTCAATCTGAAGTTTGGGAGTTAGACAATGAGGAGGAATCGGAGAAAGAAACCATATCCTACCCCGAGCCATTTGTAGAGCAAAGGGGGGTAGAAACTGAACCACCACATGAAAGTAGGTCTAATCCATTTTCTTTGGGATCAGAGAAAAAGACAGGCACCCCTAAACAGGGCGCCTCAGAAATAATAAAAATTTTTTTTATCAATAACAATTTTATTTAGTAATATTCCAGGCACATTCCAATTGCAGTGCTTATACATTTATACATTAAGTACTTTTTTTCTTAGCATACACAGCTGCCATATATCCTAAGTAGTGATGGACGAACTTCCGATGGGACGTAACGCAAACGTCGCCAAAAGTTCGAACTGCAAGGTTCGCGGCAGACCCCATTGACTTTAATGGCAGGTGAACTTTAAAAACCTCCAGGTCATATTTTCAGCCACAAAATACTTACTAGCTGTGCACACATAGTCCCACAACATGGACACTGACATAACAAAAGTATTAAGTTAATCTGGGATCGACAACGACAAGCATTCTTTTTTTTATCTGTGAAATTTTGACAATTCAGGAGCGCATGAAGGCCATGGAGAGGCAAGGTCAGGGCAGGCTATGAAGGGGTGCAGGAGATGATCAGTGCCACAGTCAGGGCAGCGCAGTCCTGTGCCAGTGTCCCAGTGTGCCAACCTGTGCTTGAGCCCCTCCCTCTGCCCGGCCCTTACCTCCACCTATGCAGGTCTCCACTGCGGTGGTCCGGAGGTGCCAGTCCAGTGCTGATCCTCAGCCATGGTGCTGGCACTGCCTGCTGATTGGCTTCTCTGCTGCTATCTCCCTCACTGTCTGAAACCAGCACCGCGATAGAGACTGAGCACTGACACCAGCACCGCGATAGAGACTGAGAACTGACACCAGCACCAAGATAGAGACTGAGCACTGACACCAGCACCGAGCTAGAGAGCACTGACACCAGCACCGAGCTAGAGAGCACTGACACCAGCACCGAGCTAGAGAGTAGTGATGGCCGAACAGTTTCGCCCGGCGGTCGTTTCGCGGCGAATTTTGGCTGTTTGCGGTCCGCAAGTTCGGCGGACTATTGGCGCCGTTCGCCCGGCGGACTTCCGTGTTTTTACTGTGTAAAAGAACTTTGACCTGATGACACATCCATCATGGGGTACAGGACAGCCAATTGAGACATTACAGCACAAGGTCACTTGGACATTCCCCCTAACCTATAAATACACCCGATCCGGCGGCCATTTTACATTCTTTCTTCTGTCACTATAGGGACAGGTTGCTGTGTGGAGTAGGGAGAGATAAATCGCTAGCTATTTGGTACACAAAAGTTCTTTTCAGGACTGGTATAGGTGTTAGGTGTATATAGGTTTGCTATGCTACTGATTGTTGCAGCAGCCTGAGTGTCTTTTGTCAGTTTAGAGAAAGGGACAGAGCGCTGTGTGCTGCTATTTTAGGGACAGCCAGATTAGTCATCATCATTAGCAGTTACTATCAGGTCCACAAAAGTGCTATTCGAGTAACCAGTTATCGTTCCAGTCTCCTCTGTTTTGCCAGTTTGTATAGGGACAGGAAGGAAGCAGTGTGTCAGGCAGTGAGGGTCAGTTTAAACAGTAGCTGTTACTATTAGTTCCACAAAGGTTCTTTTCAGGACTGGTATCAGTGGTATGGTAATAGGCTTGTACACGTATAATATTCTTTCTTCCAAATATAGAAAGAATATTATACTTGACTGCTGCCCTATACTGCAGCAGTCCTTCATCGGTATAGGGACTAAGAGTTTTGTCACTGTCACTGAGTTTTGTGCTGTGCTGATTTTCTCCTGGGGGTTCTTATTATGAGGGGATCACACCATCCCTGTGCTGATTTTCTCCTGGGGGTTCTTATTATGAGGGGATCACACCATCCCTGTGTCCTGTGCTGATTTTCTCCTGGGGGTTCTTATTATGAGGGGATCACACCATCCCTGTGCTGATTTTCTCCTGGGGGTTCTTATTATGAGGGGATCACACCATCCCTGTGCTGATTTTCTCCTGGGGGTTCTTATTATGAGGGGATCACACCATCCCTGTGCTGATTTTCTCCTGGGGGTTCTTATTATGAGGGGATCACACCATCCCTGTGCTGATTTTCTCCTGAGGGTTCTTATTATGAGGGGATCACACCATCCCTGTGCTGATTTTCTCCTGGGGGTTCTTATTATGAGGGGATCACACCATCCCTGTGCTGATTTTCTCCTGGGGGTTCTTATTATGAGGGGATCACACCATCCCTGTGTCCTGTGCTGATTTTCTCCTGGGGGTTCTTATTATGAGGGGATCACACCATCCCTGTGCTGATTTTCTCCTGGGGGTTCTTATTATGAGGGGATCACACCATCCCTGTGCTGATTTTCTCCTGGGGGTTCTTATTATGAGGGGATCACACCATCCCTGTGTCCTGTGCTGATTTTCTCCTGGGGGTTCTTATTATGAGGGGATCACACCATTCCTGTGCTGTGCTGATTTTCTCCTGGGCCTGCTTATTATGAGGGGATCACACCATCCCTGTGCTGTGCTGACTTCCTCCTGGGGGTTCTTATTATGAGGGGATCACACCATCCCTGTGCTGTGCTGATTTTCTCCTGGGCCTGCTTATTATGAGGGGATCACACCATCCCTGTGCTGTGCTGACTTACTCCTGGGGGGTTCTTATTATGAGGGGATCACACCATCCCTGTGCTGTGCTGACTTCCTCCTGGGGCTGCTTACGGTGCTGCTGTCAGTGCTGTATATCACGGTGCTGGTGTGAGTGCTTAATGTCACGCTGCTGATGTCAGTGCTCTCTATCACGGTGCTGCTGTCAGTGCTGTATATCACGGTGCTGGTGTGAGTGCTTAATGTCACGGTGCTGCTGTCAGTGCTGTATATCACGGTGCTGATGTCAGTGCTGTATGTCACGCTTCTGATGTCAGTGCTCTCTATCACGGTGCTGCTGTCAGTGCTGTATATCACGGTGCTGATGTCAGTGCTGTATGTCACGCTGCTGATGTCAGTGCTCTCTATCACGGTGCTGCTGTCAGTGCTGTATATCACGGTGCTGATGTCAGTGCCGTATGTCACGCTTCTGATGTCAGTGCTCTCTATCACGGTGCTGCTGTCAGTGCTGTATATCACGGTGCTGGTGTGAGTGATTTATGTCACGCTGCTGATGTCAGTGCTCTCTATCACGGTGTTGCTGTCAATGCTGTATGTCACGGTGCTGGTGTTAATGCTTTATGTCACGCTGCTGATGTCAGTGCTCTCTATCACGGTGCTGGTGTCAGATGATTATCACGGTGCAGGTGTCATTGCTGTATGTGACGCTGCTGGTGATCATCTCCTGCACCCTCTTCTTTGCCTTTTCTGGTCCCTGACCTTCCCTCTCCTCCATTGCCTTCATGCGCTCCACAGTCCTGAATTGTCAGAACAATTTCCCATATAAAAAAAGAATGCTTGTACTTATCGATCCCAAATTCACCTCATACATGTGTTATGTCATTGGCCATGTGGTGGGACTATGTTTGTCCAGCTAATAATTATTTTGTGGCTGCAAATTTGACCTATAGGTTTGCGAAGTTCGCCTCCCATTGAAGTCAATGGGGCCCGCCGCGAACGTTCCGTTTCGCGAACTATCGGCCGCGTTCGCGGTCCGCGTTCGCGAAACGTCCCGTCGGAAGTTCGTCCATCACTACTAGAGAGCACTGACACCAGCACTGAGCTAGAGAGCACTGCAACAAGTACAGAGAGAGAGAGAGCACTGAGACCACACCAGCACCGAGCTAGAGAGAGAGCACTGAGACCACACCAGCACCGAGCTAGACAGAGAGCACTGAGACCGCACCGAGCTAGAGAGAGAGCACTGAGACCACACCAGCACAGAGCTAGAGAGAGAGCACTGAGACCACACCAGCACCGAGCTAGAGAGAGAGCACTGAGACCACACCAGCACCGAGCTAGAGACCACACCAGCACCGAGCTAGAGAGAGAGCACTGAGACCACACCAACACCGAGCTAGAGAGAGAGCACTGACACCAGCACCGAGCTAGAGAGAGAGCACTGACACCAGCACTAATACCAGCAACTCGCTGCGGGACCCAAAAATATGACACCGCTCAACCTCTTCAAACAGGAGGGTACGGGCATATAGCACGGTGTGCTTTTTTTGGACAAGGAAGTGAGCCAAAGGTAGAAAAAAGGTCCGTGTGCTAGATTATATAAATCGTTTAAAGAGTTATGCATATACATGGTCTACTGGTCACATGTGTTGAATTCCTCCGAGATCCACGCCTCATTCATTTTTATAAATGTGAGGTAGTCAACACTGTCGTGAGCTAGGCGAGTGCGCTTATTGGTCACGATCCCCCCTGCTGCGCTGAACATCCTTTCGGACAGGACACTGGATGAGGGACAAGCCAACAGTTCCATTGCAAACTGTGCAAGCTCTGGCCAGAGGTCAAGCCTGCCCACCCAGTAGTCCAGGGGTTCATCACTTCTCAGAGCGTCCACATCGGCCGTTAACCCGATGTAGTCGGACACCTGTCGGTCTAGGCGTTCCCTGATGCTGGATCCGGATGAGACCTGTCGATGGGTCGGCTGAAAGAATGATCTCATATCAGAAGTGGCCAACACACCTTTAAACCGCCCTCTTCTTGCAGGCGCTGTTGGATTGGTACCCGCAACTCTTTCTCTGGGAGTGGGAATTCATCTGCCAGTGCACGCAAAAGCAGAATGCAGAATTTCTCAAAGCAAGGCCTGGAAGTGCTCCATTCTGACAGCCCTCTGTGATGGTGGTAACATTTCCGCCATTTTGTGATTGTACCAGGGGTTTAAGTACGTTGCCACCCAGTACTGGTCCTTGACCTTTATGCTTTTTGTGACAGTGGGGTCACTTTGGACACAGGGTGAATAAAAGAAACCCCCGATATGGTCTGTGATAGCCATATTCAAGGCTGTATATACATTGTATATAGATTGGATGTATACTGTATATGGGGGTTAAGTATCATTGCTGTGAGGAATTAAGTTGTTTTGCATTTCTATTGTTCATTTAAGTCTGTCCTTGTGTGTATTTTAAAGTGCCAGACAGACTGGCTGCCAACCCTTTGTGAAAAGATGTGTATTGGGTGGGATCGTTTGAAGCCTAGCAGACGTCAGGATGAGGTGTTGAGTCTTGGGATGTGTGGGTGGAGCTGGGCCCTTGTTCATGTTAAAGCATGTGCCTTGAATTGTGTATAAAGTTACAATGTTTCTCAATAATAAAGTCATTCCTACTACAGAAGAGACAAAGTGCGTCTCGTCTTTTTGCCAGAGGGGTCGGCTCCTATAGGAAAGGGTCGTTTAGCTGTGGATATTGGTAGCGAGTGGATGTGTGTCTAGGAGAGGGAACATCGTAAACGGCGTTAACCCCCTTTATATTAGGGGTGCCGTTACACTTTTTATACGGGGGTCCCTGTTAAAACACTGGAGCATGAAGGCCCCCATTTGCACTAAACTGGAAGCAGGGTGATGGTGGCCTGGCTCCTGCTCATCATCCAGGATAATGTGGTCCTCCTCATTCTCCTCTCCCCATCCATGGACAACAGGGATCCCAGAAAGGTTTAAAGCATGCTCTTCTTGCTCCTCCTCTTCCGCCCCGGCACCATTCTCCTCTTCCGCCCCGGCACCATTCTCCTCTTCAGACTCCTGTTGTTCACTTGTCTCAGAGTAGCCCCCCTGGGAATTCATCCAGCATTGCGACTTCCTCATCTTCCTGCTCCTCCATGGCTTGATCAATGGCATGACACAATGCACGCTCCATAAAGAAGGCATAAGGTACGATGTCACTGATGGCGCCATGGCTGCGACTGACCAGTTTGGTGATCTCATCAAATGGCCGCAGAAGTCTGCATGCGTCGCACATGAGCAGCCACTGGCGCGGTGAAAAAAAAAACAAGCTCCCCAGAACCTGTTCTGCCGCAGAGCTCGTACACGTAGTCGTTAACTGTACATTTCTGCTGGAGCAGCCTATCAAGCATATAGAAGGTTGAGTTCCATCACGTCGGGCAGTCGCAAATAAGACGTCTGACCGGCAGATTGTGTCACCGCTGAATGTCAGCAAGGCGAGCCATGGCCATGTAAGATCTTCTGAAATGGGCCGAGATTTTCCTTGCCTGCCGCAAGATGTCCTGGACCCCAGGGTATTTGACAACGAATCGCTGCACGACCAAGTTTAAGACATGTGCCATGCATGGCACATGCGTAATTTTGCATTGTTTTAATGAGCTAAGCAGATTGGCACTGTTGTCACACACCACTTTACCAACTTTACCAATTATGGGCGGCACAGTGGTGTAGTGGTTAGCACTCTCACCTAGCAGTAAAAAGGGTCGCTGGTTCAAATCCCAACCACGACACTACCTGCCTGGAGTTTGCATGTTCTCCCTGTGCCTGCGTGGGTTTCCTCCGGGTACTCCGGTTTCCTCCCACACTCCAAAGACATGCAGGTAGGTTAATTGGCTTCTGTCCAAAAAACTGGCCCTAGTATATGAATGGGGACTTTGGACTGTGGGCTCCTTGAGGGTAGGGACCAATGTGAGTGTGCAATGTACAGCGATAGGGGTAGACACTCACTCAGGTTGAACTGGATGGGCTGATGTCTTTATTCAACCTTACTAACTATGAAACTATGAAACTATGAAACTATGAAACTGTCAAATTGAGCGGTGTTAGCCACTGATCTGCCTATGAACGCAAAGCTGAATGCAGAAGCTGAATGAGTGCAGGGCCAGTGTGGCTCTTGGCTTACAGGCACAACAGATGCAGCACAGCATGGCAACGTCTCACCTGGCATGTTGAATAGGTTCTGGGGATCTTGGGCGGCGCAGTGGAAGAGGCACTAGCAGTGGAAAAGGAGGAGTCGGCTGAGGAGGAGAGGGAGGATGGAGTAGGAGGAGGAGAAGAGGCAGGCCTGCATGCAATCCGTGACGGTAAAACCAAATCTACACGGGTTACATGCTTGATGCCCGTCAGAAGGTTCACCCAGTGGGCAGTAAAAGTTATATACCTTCCCTGCCTGTGTTTGCTAGACCACGTGTCTGTGGTCAGCTGTATCTTGGCACCGGCAATGTGTGCCAGAGATACATTCACTTGCCGCTGAACATGGCCATATAGCTCTGGGATGCCCTTCTGTGAGAAATACTTCCTTCCTGGGACTTTCCATTGTGGTGTTCCAATGGCCACAAATTTTTGAAAGGCCTCAGAGTCCACCAGTTTATATGGCAGTAGTTGGCGGGCTAACAGTTCTGATAAGCCAGCAGTCAACAGTTGGGCAAGAGGGTTATCCGGCGTCATAATTTTTTTACGCTCGAACATTTGGCCCACGGAAGTCTGCCTTTTTCCAGAAATATGTGAGGACGGCATGATGGAAGGTGGAGTGGAGGACAATTGTGAGGAGAGAGAAAGAAGTAGAAGACGAGGCTGGACGGTGAGAGCCTGGAGTGTGGCTTTGTGGGTGCCATTGCTCCCACTGGACTCGGTGATGGCAGCTCATGTGCCTTCTTAAGGCGGTCGTCCCTAGGTGAGTGTTGGGCATACTGCGACTTATGCGTTGACCGCAAAGGCTGCAGATGGCAACACTCTTGTCAGCAGCAGACACGTTAAAAAAAAAGGCCCACACTGCGGAGTGCCAGATGTGACCGTACATGGTTGATGCCTCGCTCCGGATACATTAGCAGTCTGGTTTGTCCCTCCTGTGCAATGTAAGTTCCGCCTGCTTCTCCTCCCTATCTGCTAGTCCATATCTCCCTCTGAACTCCCCTCCTCTTCCTCTCTTGTAAGCACCATGTGACATCACTAGACACCTCATCATCTACGTCACCTTCCCCACTGCTATAATTACAGATCTCAAAGTAGGCAGCAACACCGGGGACCAACCTCCTTGGGGTGATCTGGGTACTGTCGTCAGACTGAGTGGCGGTTGTTGCTACCTCCTCTTCCTGATCCAATGCCAATAATGGCTGCGCATCGGCAATGTCTTGTGATGGATTGGAAAATAATTCCTGTGACTCAAGCGGAGGGTATATGGTGGTGCTGGTGTTGGTGGTAGTGTCTTTGGGGGTGCACACAGCAGAGAGTGAAGAAGAGGGTGCAGATCGAGAGGATGAGGAGGGAGCAGAATAGTAAGACTAAGTGAGCCACTCAACCAAGTCTGGTGCGTCCTTTGACGTAATCGTATACACCTTCTGCAGTTTGCCACTTTTGCTCAAGCCTGTTGCTCCTGCCCTACCCCTACCACCCCTGTGGAAGGGCCTGCCTCTTCCTCTGCCTGTCCTTTTTTAAATGACCCTGTGACTAAAGTCTCTAGAGAAGTGCAGTATGTATGTGGAAGAAGGTATATAACACCCGCTTCAATCTGTCGTTTTGGGAGCCACTGGTCTAGCACACCAGTTATAACACTTTTTTTTTTTTAATTGCGTTTGTCACTCTTTGTAGTATTGCTGCAGAACCGCTCAGCAGTCACAATGCTGCACAGTGGAAACGCACTATACTATACTTTCTATATTTGCAAGTATTTTATACATGTATTACACCCCTATATACTGAACGCCAAATAGTACCAGTCCTTAAAAGGACCTTTGTGGACCTAATAGTAGCTAGCAGCTAGTGAATTGCAGACTGTCCCTGCTCCCAACACCAAACTGTCCCTCCCTACACTGAGAAACTACAGCTGCAGAATCGGTCAGCAGCACTGCATGCAGTGCACTATAATATGCTTTCTATATTTGAAAGAAAGTATATTATATGTGTATTACAACCCTGTATACATGGGCGGCACAGTCGTGTAGTGGTT
The DNA here is from genome assembly GCF_037356315.1 of Lithobates pipiens. Taxonomy (NCBI): domain Eukaryota; kingdom Metazoa; phylum Chordata; class Amphibia; order Anura; family Ranidae; genus Lithobates; species Lithobates pipiens. The sequence continues at coordinate 83,569,087 of NW_027507685.1, forward strand.
AGCACTCTCGGCTAGCAGTAAAAAGGGTCACTGGTTCGAATCCTAACCATGACACTACCTGCCTGGAGTTTGCATGTTCTCCCTGTGCCTGCGTGGGTTTCCTCCGGGTACTCCGGTTTCCTCCCACGCTCCAAAGACACGCAGGAAGGTTAATTGGCTCCTGTCCAAAATTAGCCCTAGTATATGAATGGGGACCTTGGATTGTGGGCTCCTTGAGGGTAGGGACCAATGTGAGTGTGCAATGTACAGGGATAGGGACAATTGTAGACACTCAGGTTGAACTGGATGGACTGGTGTCTTTATTCAACCTTACTAACTATGTACTATACACCTATACCAGTCTTTAAAAGGACCTTTGTGGACCTAGTAGTAGCTAGGTAGTAGCTAGTTAATTGCTGCACCAAACTGTCTCTCCCTACACTGATAAAAGACAGCTGCAGGATAAGTCAGCACTCAGCAGCACAACATTGCACCATAATATACTTTCTATATTTGAAAGAAAGTATATTATAAGTGTATTACAGCCCTATATACTGTACACCTATACCAGTCCTTAAAAGGACTTTTGTGGACCTAATAGCAATAGCTAGTGATTAGACTGACTGTCCCTGCTCCACACAGCGTCCCTTCCCTACACTGACAAAAGACAGAATGTAAAATGGCCGCCAGATCAGATCTATTTATAAGGTAGGGGGTATGTCCATGTGCTGAAATGTCTTAATTGGTTGTCCTGTACCCCATGATGGATGTGTCATGGGTCAAAGTTCTTCACAATGTACATGCATATGTCCACTGCGAATAGCGACAGAAGTCTACCGGTTTGGCGAATCACAAACTAGTAAAGTTTACTGCAAACCGACCGCCGGGCGAACAACAAGGCCATCTCTAATCCTAAGTGCGAAGTTACTCTCTATCTGGAAAACAAGATCCTAAATGCTAATGTCAGGCTATTCATTCTCCAACTCAAGTAGCTAGTAACCAAACCTTTTAACTCGAAACGTTTGTTGGAGTATAAGTACTCCCATTAGAGGGAAAAAAGAGAGAATGAAGAATAGAGGAGGGGGGGGGGGGGGGGGGTGGTAGGGTAGGTCATCGTCAGCTTGTGCCACTGTCCGGGTCTCTTTGTTCCTCCCGACGATGCCCCAGCTCCCAGACCATATTATGGGCATCCAGGCGGTCTGGAATCCTCCCCGTCATTTTCTCCATTACTTCTATATCCCTTATTCTAGCATATAAAGTTCCTTCAGTCGGGGGGAGCTGCACTTCCAATTCAGCGCCACCAGACAGCGTGCCACTTGGAGGACGTGTCTAACTAGTTTCCACCGTGGGGCCGGTGTTTTCAATGAAAACCGTCCTAGCAAGAAAAATGTAGGGGTCCTGGGGACTGCCCTTTCAAGGAGACATGTCAAATGCTGCTGGACTGTTGTCCAAAAAGGGAAAGGCATTCCCAGTAGATATGGAACAGTGTTCCCTTGGCTCCCACGCATCGCCAGCAACGGTCTGAACTAGTTGGATAGATGGCATGAAGCACATCTGGGGTCATGTACCAAAAGTATAGGATTTTGTAAGTGTTTTCTTTGTATAACGAGCAGATCGAGCTCTTGGCTGCCTGGGTCCATATAGTCCTCCATTGATCCATGGGTATCTCCTCACCCAGAGCCTTTTCCCACTTGAGCATGTATGCATGCTTGCCCATTGATGCAATAGGTCTTTCATTAAGAATTTTATAAATGTCAGAGATCAGGCCTCTTTGGGCGGAACCTGCCAGGACAAGATTTTCAAACGGAGTAGGTGGGGAGAATTGTAGATTTGGTGCAAAGGTTAAGGCGTAACGGATTTGGAGGTACCCATAGAATGCTTGCTTCTGCAAGTCAAATTTGGCCTGTAGGTCTGTGAAGGATTTCAGTTTACGTGTGCAGGGATCTACTAAGCTTCTATAGTGGAATAGGTCTCTCGTGGTCCAGGGAGAGGACATCTGGTGGGTTAGGCTGTCTGGCATCTCGGGCTGACAAGCAAAGGAAGTTAGGAGCGAGCTAATTGAGGATAGATTATGTTGCTGAGCTACTTTGCGCCACAGCTTCCTGAGCTGTGCCATGGGGCCAAGCAGCCATGAGGGGTCTACCTCCACGTTTGCACTCACTCCATAGTAGACTATTTGGATGTATTGGGGCCAGCCACAGTTACTCTATTTCAGTCCATTTATTATAGGATCGAAGCGTGAACCAGGAGGTAATCGCCTTCACTTCAGTTGTGCCGCCTGATGGTATTTAATAAGGTTAGAGAACGCTAGTCCTCCGTCAGACCAGGCCGCCTGTAGTACCGAGTGTGGGGATTCTGTGTCGTTTATAATTCCAGGTATACTGCAAGAGCTCAGCCTGTAAGTGCTTTAATTGACCATAAGGGACAGGGATGGGTAGAGTTTGGAAAAGATACAATAGTTTTGGGAGGATTGTCATCTTCAACGATGCTATCTGTCCTAATAGGGAAATGTGTTTTTTCCACTGTTGTAGGAGACCTCTAATATTCTGAAAAAGGGGGGGGATCATTTTCCTGAAAGAGAGTAGAGTACTTCGGGGTAATTTTAATCCCCAGTAGCAGTAGTTTTCCAGCTGTAGGAGAAGTTAGCTTTCAAGTGTTCTACTTCTCCTTCTGTTGTGTTTATGGGGAGGGCTTCTGATTTTAGATGTGTTTATTTTATACCCTGATAAGGCTCCGTAGCGGTCCAATTCTGCATGAAGAACCGGCAAAGAGGTCCTAGGTTTGGTTAACGTAAGAATTATGTCGTCCACAAATAAGGAGATTTTAAATTCCCTATCTTGAACCATCATACCCTTAATGTGCGGGTTCCGTTGGATAGTGGCTGCTAGGGGTTCAACACACAAAGCAAAAAGTAGGGGCAAAAGAGGGCACCCCTGTCTGGTGCCATTTCGCACTGGTATCCAGGCAGATACAGCGAAGGGGGTTTTTACTTGGGAGCAAGGGCCCGAATACAGGTGCTGGATGGCTCTATAAAAGGGTCCCCGAAATCCTATATGGCTAAGTGCGGCAAACAGGAAGGGGCAACCTAGGTCAAACGCCTTTTCCGCGTCCAAACTAAGTAACAGAGACTGCCTTCCCTGTTCGCCACCTCCACCAGGTCTATTCCTCTTTCTGGTGTTTTCTCCCACCTGGGCCTTGTGGATCAGGGAGGGCAGGATCATGTTCAGCTGGATTGAGAGCAATTTGGTGAAAAATTTTAGGTCAGAATTAAGAAGGCCGATAGGCCTGTAATTAGCACACAGGGAAGGATCCTTATCGGGTTTGGGAATTACTGTAAGAAAGGAACTCTGCATGTCTCTAGGTATTGGGGTGTCATGTAGAAAGGTGTTGAACGGTTTGCACATATGAGGAAACAAATGAGGGAGAAATTCTTTGTAGTATTCATAGGGGAAACAATCAAGGCCTGGGGCTTTGTGATTGGGGAGGGATTTAATTGTCTGTTCTAGTTCTTCTGGTGTAATTAGTGCATTTTGTGAGTCCAGGTCTGTGGATTGAAGCTGGGGTAACCCGCTGTTTTCTAAGTATTGCCGTATACGATTGGCTAGTTCTGGCGGGGGGGGGGGGAGGGTTGCTGGGGATGTCTGGATTATTGTATAGAGTCCTATAGAATTCTGCAAAGGTGTGGACTACGTCCTTCAGATGTGAAACCAAGGTGCCTGCTCTACTTTTAATCTGGTGGGGAGTTGACATCTGGGTGTTGTCCCCCAGTTTCCTGGCTAGCAACGTATGGGCTTTGTTGCCTTTATTGTAAAAGATCTGTTTTAGTTTGACTAATGCTTTCTCAACTTGGCCTAGGGCCAGGTTGCCTAGTGTAGCCCTGAGGGATGTGATTTTTTTTTAAGAGAGTTAAAGTTGGTTTGTGTTGCAGTTGTCTTTCATGGGTTCTAAGCTCCCTCTCTGTGTGTGCTTTCAGCTCGTGTGCATTCTTTTTCAAGGCCGAGGAGAGGGCCAGACATTTGCCCCTCATCACCGACTTATGGGATTCCCACAGAGTGGGGATAGAGACCTCCCCTGTGTTTTCCGCCAGGTAGTTTTTTTTAGAGTAGTGGTTAGTTCTGTTTTTGCTGGGAGATGTTGGAGCAGGAAAGTGTTCAGTCGCCAGTTATAGGGCCTGTGTATATGGGTGCCTAAGTCTAGAGTTATCATTACCTGGGCATGATCTGACCACAAAATCGGTAAGATTTGCACGGTCTGAGTCAGGTTCAGGGTGGTGTTATCAACGAAGATGTAGTCTATCCAGGAATGCGTTTGATGTGGGGCCGAAAAGAAAGTATATTATCGGTCACCAGGGTTTAGTGCTTTCCACGCGTCAAAAAGGGCATATCGCCTGGTAAGCTGGCGAAACATCTTTGAGTCTCTGAGTGCTCGAGTCGTGTGTGCCCTGGAGACCACCCCCTGGTGATCCGAGATTGTTGAGTGGATCAGATTAAAGTCCCCTCCCATCACCAGCATCCCATGTGACCTTCTGAACAAATGCGTAAGGACTTTATTCAGGAACCCTGTCTGCTTGACGTTTGGGACATAAACTGTGCAGAGCATGATCTCCTTATTCTGCATAGACCTCGGAGGATTAGGAAGTGGCCCTGAGGGTCACTGTAGTGGGAGGAGTACATAAAAGGGGATCCCTGCTTAATTAAGATGGCCACCCCCGCTCGTTTATGGGGCCCTGATGAGGTCAAAAAGGCTTTCCGTGAATCTCTCCGATCCAACCCTTTCCGAGATGAGTCAGAGGAACCCAGGGGAACCCCAGAACAAAACTGCAAAAAAAGTGCAGTCCACTTATACTGTAAACTTTTCTATAAGCTAGGCTAGGGGGGGTGGAGGAGGTAGCCTGGAAGATCTCTCTAAAGTCTCTACGGAGTCTAGCCCTGGGTGTAGATCAGTTCTGTAGTCAGGGCAACATAGGTTAGGTATCATGTGACCCACTGTTTGAGTTACTGCTTTGGGAGTAGCAATGGGAAATTGCCTATGGCAAAAAAGGAGGTAGAAAAAAAAAGATGAAGGCAAAAGTGTCCAAATAGAAGGCTTGTGCTTTTTATAGTGTATGCAGATGTCCTCAACGGTGTTGTGAGCGCCATCCCCTTGGTGACTTTTCCGGTCCCCGGGTTCGCTTTGCTGGGGGGATCTTCTGCCACACTGAGGGGGGAGGAGGCGGGGTGGCGATCAGGTCCCATTCCTGAAGTTGGGGGACCCTGAGTTCCAGGGTGTTGCAGAAAGGTTTGAAGTCCTCTGGGTATCGCAGAATTGCTGTCTTGTCTTGGTGTTTGGCGGTGAGGCTGAAGGGAAACCGCCAGCGATGGGGGATATTTTCTTCTTGCAGAGTGTGCAGTAGTGGTTGGAGAAGCCTGCGCTTTTGTAAAGTGTTCCAGGACAAGTCCGGGTACAGCTGGATTTGGTGATCCCAGAGCTTTACTGTGCGGGTGAGACAGGCTTGTCGTCAGGGGAAAGATGTAAGCCTGCAAATAATGTTGCAGGGTTTGGCGCTGGTGCCTTTGGGTTTCAGGGCCCGGTTAGCTCTGTCCATCTCAATGGCATTGGTGGGGGTTCCCCCAGCAGATCATTAAAAAGGCATTGTAATGTGGACTGGGCCTTCCGTTTCTGGGACCCCCCGAACACAGATGTTGTTTCTGCGTCGCCTGTTGTCCAGGTCTTCTATGTGGCGCTGCATGTCTCTAAGGAGGGAGCGATGTTCTGATCCCTGGAGTTGTGTTGTGTACCTCAAGTTTGGTTTCTTGGATTTCCTCCTCCTCCATTTCCACTCTATCTGCTAGATCAAAGGTCTCAAACTGGTGGCCCTCCAGCTGTTGAAAAACGCCGGTGGTGGGCGGGCGGGTCGTCCCACGACTCGCTCCATTCTGGGCTTTGTGATGGCTGTTGGGGGGCCCTCCTGGAAGGTGCAGGGGTGGGTGGGGCCCGCTGTGCTGGCTGCTTGGGCATATGTGAGGACCTGTATAGACTGCGGGCCTTGTAAGTGAGGACCCTGTGTCCCATAGAGTCCCTGGGACCCCGGTGGCAGTGGGGCTGGTAAAGGGGGTTCGCTGGGGCTATAAGATCCCCAGTGCCCACCAAATAAGGGTGGTGGGCTTGTCCCTGCAGGGATGGATAGTACTCTGTATTCCCCGTGGAGTTTGGGGAGCTGCTGGCTGGTGCAGTGCGTAGTAGCTGAGGGAATGCCCCAGAGCACTGGGTGTATTGTGAGGGCCTCTGTGGGAGTCCCAAGATGGCCGCCGGGAATTCTACTGGAGAGGCCTCAGGCCGGACTTACCATTGGGCTTGACTGGGCTCAAGCCCAGGGGTGTACCTAGAGCATTTGGCACCCAGGGCCCATCCTATATCTGGCACCCCCCCCCCCCCCCAACTGTAAAAACACCCACAAAAAAACACCCTCCTCTGCCAAGATCAGTGTTTTTTAATTCTGCTTTCTTTTTTAAATGGCGCTGTTGGCTACCGAGTAAACCAGAAGTGACACTGTGCTGTCGCTTCCAGTTTTCTACATCGGAGACCTGATCAAAGGCAAATTCGGCTTTGTTCGGGTTTCTGGCCAGCTGGCTGGTGGCTCAGGTCTGCGGGTGGGATGGGAGACCTGGGCGGAGCTGTGGGGGGATGGGGACGTCCCCTCCCGCTCCTTGTAATAACAGCCGATGCTGTTCATCCATGGTAGCCAGTGACAATAGACAGGACAGAGGTGTCAGTCACTCAGGTGTGAGCAGATGCCACATTTTTGGACAGATTGTGCCAAGGTCAGGAAAGGGGAGAGCTGGACTGGAGCTGCTATGAGGGAGACATCAGAGTGAGACAGCTGACAATACAAAGTATGGCCCATGTCTACTGTCCTTAGGGACAGATCTGATCCAGAGATTCCACTGTATGGCAATCTCTGGATCGGATCTGTCCCTGGGGACAGCATTGGCATTGATGATTTGACTCAGATTTGGGAACGGACCTGCTGACAAGGCGTGTTGCTTGCTGGACCGTGGGTGGCCGCAGGGAAGATGGCAAGATGCCGCTGACACCTGCTGCTTGCTGGATGGATCTGATGGCTGCAAGATGTGGGTGTAAGTCCCCCCTTTATCAGATCAGCTCATCTACTCTATACCTGGTTTGTGAACACAGCACCACCCCCCCTCCCCTTACCAGGTAAGATCACAGCTCAGCTACTATAGGTGGGTGGTAGTCACACAGCAATATACAGCACACACATGCATTATGCAACCTGTATACAGCACACGCCTGCATTCTGCAACCTGTACATAGCACACGCCTGGATTCTGCAACCTGTACATAGCACACGCCTGCATTCTGCAACCTGTACACAGCACACGCCTGCATTCTGCAACCTGTACACAGCACATGCCTGCATTCTGCAACCTGTACATAGCACACGCCTGCATTCTGCAACCTGTACACAGCACACGCCTGCATTCTGCAGCCTGTACACAGCACACGCCTGCATTCTGCAACCTGTACACAGCAAACGCCTGCATTCTGCAACCTGAGCATAGCACAAATCTGGAGTCTACAACCTTTACACAGCACACGCCTGCATTCTGCAACCTGTACACAGAACACGCCTGCATTCTGCAACCTGTACACAGCACACGCCTGCATTCTGCAACCTGCACACAGCACACGCCTGCATTCTGCAACCTGTACACAGCACACGCCTGCATTCTGCAACCTGTACATAGCCCACGCCTGTATTCTGCAACCTGTACATAGCCCACGCCTGTATTCTGCTACCTGTTGTGGCAGCACGCAGGTAAAGTAAACTGGTTGTATCCAGGATGGGAAATATGTGTGCTTTAGATTCAGGCTTTATGCAGACTTTTACAATTAGAGGGGAAGAGTTAATGAGCCCAGCTGAAGTAAGTGGGCTCATTAAGACCTCTACAAAAAACCCCAGCATGCTTAGGGAGATGCTCCATCCTGGAACCAGTTTTGTGTTTGTATAGACTGGGGAGTGTGATACCTGTTCTGTGCGGTGAGTTAACGCCTGTGTGGCAAACCTCTACAACAGAGACAGGGACTGGTGCAGCACAAGGCTGCACTCAGTTGTTAGACAGGGAGTCTAAGTGTGTAATTAGAGGTCAAGCTGACCAGGATTTATTTTCATGTTTTATTTTGGTTTGGCTGTTATATGTTTTACTGCATGTAGCGTAAATAAACTGCATCTTTTGTTTTTTTGCACCTACAACGCTGTCTGCTGTGCCTAATTTTTTGTTGTGAACCCATCCAGGGGGTCACACACACCCACTGCCGAGCTAACCCCCTCACAGTTGGTGGAGAATTTTGGCAGTTTTTTTTTTTTTTTTTAAGGCCAGCATGGAAGAGATACTGAGACAGCTGGCTCTAGCAAATGCAAATCAGCAGCAAACAAATGCAGGTTTACAAAAGAGCCTTGCAGCCCAGCAGCAGACAAATGCAACTTTGCAGCAGAGTTTGGAAGCTCAGAAACAAGCCCAGCAGTGATCTGAAGCCCACTTCATAGACCTGTTACAGAAGCAAGAGCAGAGTTTTCAACAGCAAATAGAGACATTAATACAGCAACGTCCGCAGACCAATGAGGCAAGTGGTTACACTAATACCGCATCCTTTGGTGTGAGCCGTTTACTGACAAAAATGACTGGAGAGGATGATCCGGAGGTGTTTTTGACCACATTTGAAAGGACTGCTGAAAGGGAAAAGTGGCCTAAGGAGCAGTGGGCTGGACTGGTGGCCCCTCTGTTAACTGGGGAATCGCAGAAAGCTTATTATGACCTAGAGCCTGACCAAGCAAAAGACTATGTGGTGCTAAAAACAGAAATATTGTCACGGCTGGGTGTCACCCTGGCCGTCCGGGCTCAGCGTGTGCATAATTGGACTTTTCAGGTTGGAAAACCCCCCAGGTCTCAAATGTATGATCTCATTCACCTGAGCAGGAAGTGGCTGCAGCCAGAGATTTTGACCGCACCAAACATTGTGGAACGTGTTGTTATGGATCGTTTCCTGAGAGCTCTTCCTACTGCCATCCAAAAATGGGTAAGCCATGGAGATCCAGAAAATGCAAATAAACTTGTGGATCTGGTTGAGCGGTACTTGGCTACAGAGAACCTGACCACCTCTTCCAGGGACTCACGGACTTTCCACCCTAAGACCAGATCATCCCCAGTGGCGGGTAAGATGACTCCAAGGGGTGAGGGTGGAGAGAGTGAGAGGGTGGGAGTTCTACCTAAGGTCTGGCGGGAGCAGCCCAGGAAGCCCAGGCTGCAAGAGGCAGCAAAAAAGATTATTTGCTACCGCTGCCGCCAAGAGGGACATATTGCAGCCAATTGCCCAGTTGTGGATGAGCCTAGGCAATGTGACTTTATAAGGGAGAGACGTCAGTCGCTGTTTGCGACAGTTGCATGCCCTGCCATTCGGGGACCTGAGAAACATTTATGTAAAATGTGTATTAATGGTAGAAATGTTGATGTGTTGCTGGATTCAGGTAGCCTGGTAACATTGATAAAAGCTGAATTAGTTACTACAGAGGTCTCTGGGAAGAACAAGGTGGCTGTTATTTGTGTGCATGGGGACACCCGAGAGTATCCTGTAACTTCAGTGTTTTTTGAGACCCCCAAAGGTAACCTCTCTCATCAGGTGGGGTTAGTGTCTCACTTACCACATGATGCTATTGTGTGAAGGGATTTTCCAAAATTCTGGGAATCTGGGATTGTCCTGAGCCCCCCACTGGTGCCCCTATAAACCAGGAAGATGACCAGAATTCCTCTGGGAGTGGTGAGGACTCTCCTGAATTTCCCTTGTCGGTATTGGCGGGGGAAACTCGAGAAACTGGGGAGGAGCCAACATCCTCAGATGAAAACATGCCGTCTGTGGAGTTTTCGGATCTTGAGGTTCACAGGGAAAATTTTGCCACAGAACAGTTAAAAGACCCCACCCTAATAAAGGCACGGGAAAATGTGGTGAAAATAGATGGCGAGTTAGTGAACCCAGATAAGACTTGCACTTATCCTTACTTCACTATGGAAAGGGACCTGCTGTATCGAGTGGCTCAAAGGGCAGAAGAAACCATTGAGCAACTTGTAGTGCCCAAACCTTACAGGAAGTTGGTGTTAGAATTGGCCCATGGGCACATTCTGGGAGGTCATCTGGGGACCGAGAAAACCAGAGAGAGGGTACTGCAGAGATTCTATTGGCCTGGGGTCATGAAGGAAACAGAAAATTATTGTTCCTCCTGCCCTGTGTGTCAGAAGTCGGCACCTATGCCACATTTCTGTAATCCGCTGGTACCTCTTCCTATCATTGAGGTCCCCTTTGAGAGGATCGCAATAGATTTGGTAGGTCCGATAATGAAGTCTGCTAGGGGGCATCAGTACATTTTGGTTATATTGGACTATGCCACCCGTTATCCGGAAGCAATTCCTCTTCGAAATACCTCGGCCAAAACCATAGCCAAAGAGCTATCTCTTGTTTTCAGCCGCGTGGGTATTTGTAAGGAACTGCTTACGGACCAAGGTACACCCTTTATGTCCAGGGTTATGAAAGAACTATGCAAGCTGTACAAAGTGACACAATTGCGTACATCTGTGTATCACCCCCAAACAGATGGGTTGGTTGAAAGATTCAACAAAACCCTAAAACAAATGTTAAAGAAGGTGGTGGATAGAGATGGAAAGAATTGGGACTGTCTAATACCCTATCTGATGTTTGCCATTAGGGAGGTACCCCAATCCTCTACGGGTTTCTCACCCTTCGAGTTGCTCTATGGGAGACACCCAAGAGGGCTGCTGGATAACGCCAAGGAAACTTGGGAAAATGAGAGTTCTCCTCACAGGAGCGTGATTGAGCATGTCGCCTTGATGCAAGATAGAATTGCACAGGTAATGCCAATCGTAAAGGAACATTTGACCCAAGCGCAGTTAGCACAGCAGAGAGTGTACAACCGTGGGGCCAAGACCCGTACTTTTTCCCCGGGGGATAGGGTCTTGGTGCTAGTCCCTACAGTTGAAAGCAAATTTCTGGCCAAATGGCAAGGTCCATACGAAGTAATTGAAAAAATTAGTGAGGTGAACTACAGGGTTAGACAGCCAGGAAGGCGAAAGCCGGAGCAGATCTATCACGTCAATCTGCTGAAAGCCTGGAGGGATAGGGAATCCCTAGTCGCAGAGACTTTGTCACAAGCACAGCCTGATTGCTTAGCTCCTGAGGTTGGAATAGCAGACACCTTATCGAAACCACAACAACAGGAGGTTAAAGAGTTTGTACTTCGTAACAAAGAGATTTTCTCTGAGCTGCCGGGACAAACATCTGGCGTAGAGCATGACATTATCACCCCGCCAGGAGCAAGGGTAAAACTAAAACCTTATAGAATACCAGAGGCCCGACGGGAGGCAATACGTGGGGAGGTTTTAAGGATGCTGGAATTGGGTGTGATAGAGGAGTCCCAGAGTGACTGGTCCAGTCCTATCGTACTAGTGCCCAAACCTGATGGGAGCTGGCGGTTTTGTAACGATTTTTGACAATTAAATAAAGTTACAAAATTTGACACCTACCCCATGCCGCGTATAGATGAGTTGATTGACCGGCTGGGAACAGCCCGATATATGACAACTCTTGATCTCACCAAAGGGTATTGGCAAATTCCCCTGGCCGAGTCGGCCAAGGAGAAAACTGCGTTTGTAACCCCAGATGGGGCATTCCAATATAAGAGAATGCCGTTTGGGTTACAGAATGCACCGGCAACATTCCAGCGGAAAATGGATAACATTCTGAGGCCCCATCAGAAATATGCTGCAGCTTACCTGGATGATGTGATTATCCATAGCACAGACTGGGTCTCACATTTGCCAAAAGTACAAACAGTCCTAGACTCTATCCGGGAAGCTGGGTTTACGGCCAATCCAAAGAAGTGTACCATTGGACAGGAGGAGGCCAAATATCTTGGGCACACTATTGGGAGGGGGGTGATAAAACCCCAAGTCAATAAAGTCGAGGCCATACAGAGTTGGCCACGTCCCAACAGCAAGAATCAGGTACGAGCCTTTCTGGGAATCGCTGGCTATTATCGACGATTCATTCCCCATTTTGCTTCTCAGGCTGTGCCCCTCACCAACCTGACAAAAGGGAAAGAGTCTGTTATGGTTAAATCGTCCCCAGAGGCTGAAGAAGCATTTCAGTCCTTAAAAACAGCCTTATGTAGCCAGCCAGTGTTGTACTCACCAGACTTCTCTAAGGACTTTGTTGTACAAACTGATGCATCAGACGTTGGGTTAGGAGCAGTGTTATCCCAGGTCTGGAACGGGGAAGAGCACCCAGTCATTTACCTCAGCAGGAAGTTAAAGTCCCATGAGGTAAATTACGCCACGATTGAGAAGGAATGTTTAGCAGTGAAGTGGGCTCTAGATTCCCTTCGGTACTATCTGCTAGGTAGGCACTTTGACCTGGTGACTGATCACGCTCCTTTAAAGTGGATGGCTCAGAACAAGGAGACCAATAGGAGGGTAAATAGGTGGTTCCTGGCCCTACAAGAATTTAACTTTACAGTTAAGCATCGCCCTGGTGTAAAAATGGGGAATGTGGATGCTTTGTCTCGGATACATGCGTGTCTGACTGCTTGTGTTACAACCCCAAGGTTGAAACAAGAGGGGGGGTATGTGGCAGCATGCAGGTAAAGTCACCTGGTTGTATCCAGGATGGGAAATATGTGTGCCCTAGATTCAGGCTTTATGCAGACTTTTACAATTAGAGGGGAAGAGTTAATGAGCCCAGCTGAAGTAAGTGGGCTCATTAAGACCTCTACAAAAAAAACCCAGCATGCTTAGGGAGATGCTCCATCCTGGAACCAGTTTTGTGTTTGTATAGACTGGGGAGTGTGATACCTGTTCTGTGCGGTGAGTTAACGCCTGTGTGGCAAACCTCTACAACAGAGACAGGGACTGGTGCAGCACAAGGCTGCACTCAGTTGTTAGACAGGGAGTCTAAGTGTGTAATTAGAGGTCAAGCTGACCAGGATTTATTTTCATGTTTTATTTTGGTTTGGCTGTTATATGTTTCACTGCATGTAGCCTAAATAAACTGCATCTTTTGTTTTTTTGCACCTACAACGCTGTCTGCTGTGCCTAATTTTGTGTTGTGAACCCATCCAGGGGGTCACACACACACCCGCTGCCGAACTAACCCCCTCACACTGTATATAGCACAAATCTGGAGTCTACAACCTGTACATAGCACACGACTGTATTCTGCACCCCCCCCCCCCATCAGGTCAGCTACACTATACCTACTACACAGCAACCCCCCCCCCCCCCCTTCTATGACAGTAAGGATGGCAGGACAGACACACTCCTCCAACATCTTCTCACAGCTCACACATCCCCTATCACCAGCTCACCTCGGCTCTCAGCTTCAGCTAGGGAGGTTTAGACTCTGGAAGATGATGTGGACACAGAGTGTAACAGCAACCACCCCCGCGCTGAATGATGACACACTCAGCTCGGCTGCTCAGCAGTGGTGGGTGGAGCTAGCAGGTGAAAACAGAAACTAGACCATACTATTTCGGCCACAGTGCTGGGGGTGTTCCAGCTCACAGAAAACTCACAAAAAACAGAGCAGCCAGAGCCAGGGATTCCCTTCAGGATTCTGTCAGACAGTGTCTGAGTGCAGAGTGAACCCCATAGCAATGCCACCCAGCCACTTACACCCCCCTCAATATGTGGCACCTGGGGCGGAACGCCCCCCCGCCCCCTGATTGGGTACGCCCCTGCTCAAGCCCATGGGCCCGCCCAATAGGGGGCCCCATGGGCCCCGCCGAGATACATAGCCAAGTGTGCTCGGCTCCGCTCAGTCACACCCAGTCCCGCCCTATGATGGACATAACACAGGGACTGGGCATGACTGTGAGCCGAGCCGAGTACACTCAGCTACTCTTGGCTCTGCTCGGGACTGTGAGAGGACCCGAGAGCCGCTATAATGGCATATTCGGTGACCCATCTCAGTTTGCTACAGAAGCAACGTTTCGTAGCCATCATTTTGCTACACCCCACACTCGTCCACAGTAAGGCTACACTAAGAAGGGGTAAAGTGTACATGTTATACCCACCGGAGTTTTGCATTTTAGACATATATATAACATTGAAGTTAGTATATAGTGAAATACAGTACTTACGACTCCGTCTGACTACTTGGATTTTGAATTTTAAAAGCAGCGAACTTCTGTCAGATTAGAAAACCTGTGAGATGAGCAGGGTTGTCGCTTAAAATTCAAGCTCTAAGTAGTCAGACGGAGTTGTAAGTACTGTATTTCACTAAACAAACTGACTTTACTGTTATAAATACGTGTAAAATGCAAAACTCTGGTGGGTGTAACATGTCCACTTTACCCCTTAGTGTGTCCTTACTATGGACGAGTGTGGGCTGTACTAAGATGGCGCCGACAGAACATCACTTCCGTAGCAAACTCCGATGTGTTGCCGAATATGTCGTTACACCGGCGAGAGGACCAGAGAGCAGCTGAGATACACAGGACTTGGCGGCGCCATTTTTAAACCTTAAGACTGCACTTACAAGTGCACTTTGACACTGACAAGGCTGCAGATGGCTGGGCAAGGCTGCAGATAGACACTGATGAGGCTGAATTGATGGGCATTTAAATGTAATTTTTTTCCTTAAACTTCCCTCCTAAAAGTTTTTTCTCTTAAAATTCCTTCCTAAACTCGGGGTGCGTGTTATACGCCAGCGCATATTATACGCCAATAAATACGCTAATGTATAAAGGTAGGGCCCGAAAGTGACTCAAGCCCAGCGGCCCCCACCACCCTAAGTCCTGCCCTGACTATATGTAAGATGTCATGTTAACATTTTTTTACTTTTTTGTGATGGCAATGACAGTGAGCATTGTGGACGTCAGAAGCATGTGTTTGAGGTGGAGAAGGGCTGCTGTCTTTGATTATTTGGATGGTGTAAATTCAGATGTTATTTGTGTTCAGGAGTGTGGCATGGAAAGGGCTCCGGATGAGGAGTGGAAACATGGGGCTTCTCTGTGGTTCCCTATGTGCGAATCCAGAAATGAGGGGGTGGGGATTCTGAATAACAACCCATATGTTCAGTGTGTATCACATGAGGTGGTGGTGCCTGGGAGGATGCATTTGGAGGTGACGGGGAGTAAAGTAAATTATATCAATTGCTATGCACCTGTGGAAAAAAAGGAACGTGTGGCGTTTTTAATACGCTAAAATTGTGGATGCCTGATAGAATGCCAACCATTTTGTTTGGGGCTTTAACTGTGTGAGAATAGGCAGGGTGTTAGCATTGAGAGTGGCATTGACGCGACATCAAAAGTGCTGAATGAGATGGTGAGTGATTTTCGCCTACAGAGGATGCAGCTATGGTGGTGCAAAAAGAATGACGTTTCATTTACTTTTATTTCGGATAAAGGGTCAGTTAAATCAAGAATCAATTTTATTTTTGTGTCTTTGGCCCTGAAGCTTATGGGTTATCAGGTGGACCTGGTTTCTTTTTCAGATCATGCTATGATCACAGGCTCTTTTTGTTTGGATGATGCTATGATGTGCGGGAAGGGTGCGTGGAAGCTAAATTGCTCTTGTTTAAAGGAGGAGGGGAGTATATTTAAAATTGAAATAATTTTTTGAATGGCAAACTTTTAAAAAACGTGGGTTTGAGGATGTTCTGGAATGGTGGGATTAGGCAAAAGTGCAGATTAGTGGGTTCTTTAGGAAATTGGGAGTGGAGAGGGCTAGGAGGAAACCTGAAGAGGAGATGAGGTTGGTGGACAGAATGTATTTTTTATTTTGGTGTAAGAGGATGGGGGTGAATGTGGAAGAAGAATTAAGAGGTACATGAGGCTTGGAATGTCAGGATCAAACAGTGTGGTGTATCATGTTCAGAGCGAGAGTACAAGAGGTGGAAGAAGATGAGCAACGCTCTACTTACTTTTTCAAGAAGTCCTTTGGTCTGAAGAAGATGTTCGTTGGTGTTGGAAGGAGAGGAGGAGGTGAACGGTGATGGAATGGTGGAATCTATCAGGTCATTTAATGCCGATCTGTATGGTGGCAGTGCTACTGAAGACGAGATGAGAGAATACTGTGATGTGAAAAGAGTGAATCTGTGTTTGGAAGATGCAGAGATGCTAGTAGAGCCTGTGAAGAAAGAAGTGAAAAGAGTGGTGAAGAATATGAAGAACAACAAAACCCCTGGAAGAATTGCTTACCTGTGGACTTTTATGTGGAATTCTGGCCGGTATTGAAGGACCATCTGTGTGAGGTGGGGACAGGGTCGGATTGGGAATAAAAAACAGCCCTGGAAAAAATGTCATACCAGTCCCACAGCATTATTATTCCAGCCCAACAGCATAACGTAATTTTCTTGATCACACATCACGGGACACAGGAGCTCATTACATAGTGGGTTATATAGTCACCTCTGGTGATTGGACACTGGTTAAACCAAATTAAGGAGAATTCCTCCCCTATATAACCCCTCCCATATGGGAGGCACCTCAGTTTTTTCGCCAGTGTCTATGGTGGTTGGTCACGTAAAACATGCGCTATGAAGAAAGCTCTGTGCAGGTCCCTGCGGGGGCCTAAGGGCTACAACAAACTGGATCCATATCTCAGGCCGATATTTGACTCCCAAGATGGTATGGTACCCGGGCCTCATCATCCAAAGAAACAAGGTTTGGCCTGTAAGCCCTCTCCTATTGGAAGACTGGGCTCTGGGAAAACCAGACTTGGTTTACTGTTTACACAGAGCGCAGGAAAGTTTCTGGCAGAGTCTTTTACAAGGTCCAGGTAGGAGGTTTTTCTGAGAAAGAACCCCAGATAAACCTGAAGGTTGGCTAACTCTGCCTGCCGTGATGGGTGAAGGCTGGAATCTGTCTGTTTCAGCAATTCCTGCGGCGAGGACAGGTAAGGGAAGTTAATCCTATATATAATTATATGATGGATTTCTTCATTTTGAGTAGTTGTATGTCTTACTTGGTTTTCACCACTAGAGGGAGTAAGAGCAGCCTGATGCATACTTGCATGCCTTTCAGTACACACGCTCAGTGAAGCCTGGTTCACCAGAGGTCTCACGTCTCCACTGCAGTCCCTGCCACAACAAGGTGATACAGGGGTCCCTGGTAGTCTGGGGATCCCACGCAGCTCTGATGAGACTCCTTTTCCCCCCCTGGATTCCGGCGGTCCTCGTGCACATGCACGGGCGCGTGCACGCGCACCGAGTGCGCTCCCAGGCTAATGGAGGAGGGGGGAGTGTGGTTGTGAGCCGTGCACGTTGGTGTGCATGGCGCTGTACTGCACAGGCGCCAGGCGGCAGTTTTAAAAGCCCAGAGCGTCAGGGGATTGTAAGTGAGAGACACAGGAGCTGTGGGCAGTAAGCATCCCAGGGGATTGGATCCAGACAAACCTTAGACACCTACTCAGTATCAGGTTGTGCAGTATTAAACATATATATGTTATTGTGATACTTTTAGCACAACAGTGATTGCACTTTGTATTAGTACCTCTGCTTTGTAGCTCTTGTCTCCTCGTAAGAGGGTCTCAGGGGGAGGTAACAAGGGCACTGGAAAATCACCGCCTAGGTCCAGGGGTTCTAAAAATGCCTGTAAGTTACCATCCCCCCCGCAAGACTGGAGCCAGCCTCACAGGATGAGTCAGTACCCCTGTCAGGTTTTGCAGCCTCTCCTAATGTCTCAGCCCCGGTATATGTCACTGAGGACTCCCTTAGGGCTACATTGGAGGGTTTTGAAGGGAGAATCATGAATTTCATTTCTGCTTCCCTGAAAGATAGCAGGAAAAGGGGTAGATCCCCTCCCTCTGCTGAGATTCCTCTTTCAGATGATTCTTCTGACAATGAGGAGAGATCCCTATCTTGGGACAGGGATCTTGAGCAGTTGGAGGAATCAGAGGAAGAGGAGAGAGTCCCCTCCTCCCAGACGCTCAGAAAACAGGTACAGTATTATACTGAATTGGTGCGTACCACATTCAGAATGCCTGTTGCTGAAGTCGCTACGTCCTCTGTTTCTTCCCTAGGAGTCAGGAAAGTCCCACAGACTGCTTTTTCCTTTCCAATTCATCCCTTAAGGGATAAATTGATGTATGAGGATTGGGGACATCCCGATAAACTGTTTACTCCTCCTAAAAGGTTTTCTATGCATTATCCTCTGGAGGAAAGTTTCACCAAGAAATGGGGGGTCCTATCTGTCGATGCGGCTGTTTCTTGTGTGAATAAAAACCTGACCTGTCTGTTGGATAATTCTCAGGTATTTAAAGATCCAACTGATAAGAGGTTGGAAACATTATTAAAAGCCTCCTTTTCCATGACTGGCGCTGTAGTGCAACCTACAGTCACAGCCGTGGGGTTGTGTCAGTTTCTCAAGGAACAGGTTAAGCGGATGCTTGGCCTCCTTCCCAGTGAGGAAGTGGAGAATTATGCAGAAATACCTCAAATTCTGTGTTTTATGATTGATGCGATTTTGGATTCTGTCCAACAAGCATCTCGTTTATCTCTCCTGTTGGAACACATGCCAAGGGCCCTATGGCTAAAGAATTGGGCAGCTGAGCTATCGTGCAAGAAGCATTTGATTGGGTTCCCGTTTAAAAGGGGAACGTCTGTTTGGAGAAGAATTAGACAAATTCGTCCAAAAAATTTCAGGGGGTAAATCTACTCTCCTTCCAGTCAAAAAGAGCAAACGTCCGTCATTTAGGCGTTCTCTCTCTCCCGGAGCATCAAGCTCTAAGCAGTGGCGATGGCCTTCTCAACCCTCCTCTACAGGAAAGGCTCAGGGCCGGGCCCAAGGGCAGAAAAAGACTTGGGGGCGGAAGCCTGCCAAGCAGAGCCCAAAAGCTTCCTTGTGAAGGGGCGCCCCCGCTCGGCCGAGTGGGGGGAAGGCTTCGGCAGTTTGCGGAAGCCTGGCGGGAAGAGATCCGGACAAGTGGGTGATCTCTTCGGTATCTCTGGGCTACAAGCTAGAGTTTCAGGAGATTCCACCTTCTCGCTTTCTAAGGTCAAGGATCCCCAGGGATCCAGTAAAGCAAAAACCGCTATTTCTGGCCTTAGATCACTTACTATCCCAAGGGGTGATAGTAGAAGTGGACCCAAAAGAACAGGGTTCAGGCTTTTACTCAAATCTCTTCACCGTTCCGAAGCCAAATGGAAGTGTCAGACCTTTCCTGGATCTGAAGGATCTGAACCGGTTTTTACGCATCCGGTCCTTCTGAATGCAGTCAATTCGCACTGTGGTCTCCTCCCTGCAAGGGGGAGAGTTTATGGCATCAATAGACTTCAAGGATGCATATCTCCATGTGCCAATTTTTCACGCACACCAAAGGTATCTAAGGTTTGCGGTAGAGCGGCGCCATTTTCAATTTGTGGCCTTGCCGTTCGGGCTCGCTACGGCCCCTCGAGTCTTCACAAAGATTCTGGACCCTCTCTTGGCAAACCTAAGAGCTCAGGGTATAGCCATCATGGCTTATCTAGACGACTTGCTTCTCATGGAGAGAACAGTAGCGTTCCTGAACCACAGTGTTTCCAGAACACTAGAACACCTGGAACGCCTATGTTGGATTATAAACCTACAGCCTGCTACCAGGTTGGAATACCTTGGTATGTTTATTGACACCGCTCAGGGCAAGGTGTTTCTTCCAAGGCCAAAAGCCTTGGCCATCGGGGATCTGGTGCGCCTAATTCTGGGTAGGAGATCTTCCCTCATTCGGTTATGCATGAGACTGTTAGGGAAAATGGTCGCCTCCTTCGAGGCCGTTCCATTTGCCCAGGTCCACTCAAAGCCTCTGCAAAGATGCATCCTTGCGGCCTGGAACAGGAAGCCCCAATCCTTGGATCTTCCTATGCGTCTATCCCCAGGGACACGCAGAAGTCTCGTCTGGTGGTTACAAACCGAGAATTTGCTGAAAGGCAAAACCTTTCTTCCTCTTCCATGGAAGGTTATTACGACAGATGCCAGCCTGACAGGCTGGGGAGCAGTGTTAGAGGAGAGGTGCTCGCAGGGGAAATGGTCTGCGATCAAGAAGCTATTGCCCATAAATGTCTTGGAGATCCGGGCAGTTTATATGGCTCTCATAAGGTGGTCTTCCAGACTACGGGGTCTCCCTGTTCGGGTTCAGTCCGACAATGCTACAGCAGTGGCCTATATCAATCACCAGGGTGGTACCAGGAGTCTGGTAGCGCAAAAAGAGGTGAATCGCATACTTGTCTGGGCAGAAAAGCATGTTCCATGCCTTTCTGCAGTCTTCATTCCGGGAGTGGAAAATTGGCAGGCGGATTTTCTGATCCACCAGCAGTTGTGCCCAGGAGAATGGGCTCTGCACCCCGACGTGTTTTTGGACATATGTCGCAGGTGGGGTACTCCAGACGTAAATGTGTTTGCGTCCAGGTTCAACAGAAAACTGGACAAATTCGTGTGAAGAACAAGAGATACACTTGCTCAGGGGTCAGATGCTCTGACAGTTCCCTGGGATCAGTACAATCTGATTTATGCTTTCCCCCCGTGCTCGCTTCTGTCGCGGTTCCTGGGAAGAGTCGAGAGGGAAACAGTCGGTCCTTTTGGTAGCCCCGGCTTGGCCCAGGCAACCATGGTACGCAGAGATCATGAAGTTGGCCGTAGGCAGGCCATGGATCCTCCCTCTCCGGCCAGATCTGCTCTCACAGGGTCCAATCTACCATCCTGCTTTACACAGTCTGAATTTGACGGTTTGGCTGCTGAGAACCACATTCTGAGAGACCGTGGGCTTTCGGGGCCAGTCCTTTCTACTCTGGTTAATGCCAGAAAGCCGACCTCCAGGCTTATTTACTACAAAATCTGGAGGGCATATGTTTCCTGGTGTGAACTCAGGGAATGGCATCCTAGAAAGTATGTCATTAGCGGGATCTTGGACTTTCTCCAGTCAGGCCTAGAAATGAATTTGGCCGTAAGCACTATCAAGGTGCAGATTTCGGCCTTGTCAGTATTTTTTCAGAAGCCACTTGCATCGCATTCCCTGGTGCGGGCTTTCATCCAGGGGGCTATGCGGATAAGGCCGCCAGTCCAACCTCCGGTATGCCCATGGGATCTAAATTTGGTTCTCTCGGCTTTGCAGGGGCAACCTTTTGAACCTTTGCATCTGGCTTCATTAGTTCTTTTGACCAAAAAATTGTTTTTCTTGGTAGCCATTTCCACGGCTAGAAGAGTGTCAGAACTAGCAGCTCTCTCCAGCAAAGAGCCGTATCTAATTGTTCATAAGGACCGGGTGGTCATGCGCCCCAACAGGTCCTTTCTACCTAAGGTGGTTTCGGGATTCCATTTGAATCAAGATGTAATCCTACCATCCTTTTTTCCGGACCCACAGTCAGCAGAAGAAGAATCTTTGCACACTTTGGATGTGGTTAGGGCAATCAGTATCTATCTTCAAGCAACGGCTCAGATAAGGAAAACTGATTGCGCACTCTACTAGGGCTGTAAGTGCTTCTTGGGCAGTGCATCACCAGGCCTCCCTGGCTCAGATCTGTAAGGCTGCAACTTGGTCATCAGTCCACACATTCACCAGATTCTATCAGGTGGATGTCAGAGGGCAAGAGGATATCGCCTTTGGGCGCAGTGTACTGCAGGCTGCAGTTTAGGTCCTCCGGCCCATGGCGGTCTATAATTATGATCTGTGTCTCCCTCCCCTCAATCTGAGCAGCGCTTTGGGACATCCCACTATGTAATGAGCTCCTGTGTCCCGTGATGTATGATCAAGAAAATAGGATTTTTATATACAGCTTACCTGTAAAATCCTTTTCTTGAGAGTACATCACGGGACACAGGGCTCCCGCCCCTCTTGGGTTTTACGTGGTTTCCTATTGCTTTGCTACAAAACTTAGGTGCCTCCCATATGGGAGGGGTTATATAGGGGAGGAATTCTCCTTAATTGGGGTTAACCATTGTCCAATCACCAGAGGTGACTATATAACCCACTATGTAATGAGCTCTGTGTCCCGCGATGTACTCTCAAGAAAAGGATTTTACAGGTAAGCTGTATATAAAAATCCTATTATTTCATGAAAGGGAAAACCATACATTTTAAAGCACATTTGATGAAGAGTGTATTATATATAGATATGAAACCACATAGGGCTATATATATATATATATATATATATATATATATATATATATATATATATATGCAAATTCCAGTTAAAAGTGGTAAGTGGGGACCCCAGGAACTCAGAACGTGAGGGGAACCACCTTCCACAGAAAGAATACACTAAAGTAAGGGTATGCCCCATGTCCCAGTCTGCAGTCCCTGTCTGTGGGAAGGTGTGTTGTTGATGCTCGGTACGGTACCTTGCATGCCAGCAGGATATCCATGCATCCATCCATCCACCAGCAGGCAAGGTCTGTTCTCGTTTTGGATGGGTACGGTGCTCCTTCCAGAGGATCTGTTTGCAGGGAAATGAAGTGGTCCCTGGCCACCTGCACCTTCAGCCGTCCCCATTTTCCGGCCCCAGTCAGCCTGTCCTCTGGTCCTGGCGAAGTGGAGAGCACTGGGTGGGAGCTGGAGAGAAGGGGGAGCAGAGAGTACTGGCGGGGTTGGAGAACACATGGGTGGGGGCAAAGAGCAGGGGAGGGGAGCAGAGAGCGCTGGGGGGGGCTTGAGATTACTGGGGGGGGGCAAAAAGAACAGGGGTGGAGAGCATGGTAGGCTGAGAGCATTGAGGGGGCTAAGAGTGTGAGGTGGCGTGAGAGTACTGGGGCGGGGGGAGAACAGGGGGAAGAGAGCACGGTGGGGGGGAGAACAGAGGGAGGAGAGCACGGTGGGGGGAGAACAGGGGGAGGAGAGCACTGGGGGGGGGCAAGAACAGGGGGAGAGCAAAGCACTGGGGGGGACGGGGGAGCATTGGGGAGGAGTGGAGAGCACTGGGGGGAGAACGGGGGGGAGAGCACGGGGGGGTGAAGAGTACTGTGGGGGGCAAGAACAAGAGCACTGGGGGGGGAACAATAATGGGGGGAAAAAACAAGGGCGGAGAGCACTGGGGGGGATAGCACTGGGGGGGATGAACAGGGACGGGAGAGCACTGGGGGGCAAGAACAAGGGGGAGAACACTGGGGGGGCAACAACAATGGGGGGGGAGAACAAGGGCGGAGAGCACTGAGGAGAGATAGCACTGGGGGGTGAACAGGGGCGGGAGAGCACTGGGGGGAAAGAACAGGGGGGAGCACTGGGGGAGTGTAGAGCATGGGGGAAGAACAGGTGGGAGCACTGGGGGGAGTGGAGAGCACTGGGAGGGGGAGGAGAGCACTGGGGGTAGAGCACTGGGGGGAGTGAAGAGTAGTGATGGACGAACTTCCGACGGGACGTTTCGCGAACGCGGACCGCGAACGCGGCCGATAGTTCGCGAAACGGAACGTTCGCGGCGGGCCCCATTGACTTCAATGGGAGGCGAACTTCGCAAACCTATAGGTCAAATTTGCAGCCACAAAATAATTATTAGCTGGGCAAACATAGTCCCACCACATGGCCAATGACATAACACATGTATGAGGTGAATTTGGGATCGATAAGTACAAGCATTCTTTTTTTATATGGGAAATTGTTCTGACAATTCAGGACTGTGGAGCGCATGAAGGCAATGGAGGAGAGGGAAGGTCAGGGACCAGGGTAGGCAAAGAAGAGGGTGCAGGAGATGATCACCAGCAGCGTCACATACAGCAATGACACCTGCACCATGATAATCATCTGACACCAGCACCGTGATAGAGAGCACTGACATCAGCAGCGTGACATAAAGCATTAACACCAGCACCGTGACATACAGCATTGACAGCAACACCATGATAGAGAGCACTGACATCAGCAGCGTGACATAAATCACTCACACCAGCACCGTGATATACAGCACTGACAGCAGCACCGTGATAGAGAGCACTGACATCAGAAGCGTGACATACGGCACTGACATCAGCACCGTGATATACAGCACTGACAGCAGCACCGTGATAGAGAGCACTGACATCAGCAGCGTGACATACAGCACTGACATCAGCACCGTGATATACAGCACTGACAGCAGCACCGTGATAGAGAGCACTGACATCAGAAGCGTGACATACAGCACTGACATCAGCACCGTGATATACAGCACTGACAGCAGCACCGTGACATTAAGCACTCACACCAGCACCGTGATATACAGCACCGACAGCAGCACCGTGATAGAGAGCCCTGACATCAGCAGCGTGACATTAAGCACTCACACCAGCACCGTAATATACAGCACTGACAGCAGCACCGTAAATAGCCCCAGGAGGAAGTCAGCACAGCACAGGGATGGTGTGATCCCCTCATAATAAGAACCCCCCAGGAGTAAGTCAGCACAGCACAGGGATGTTGTGATCCCCTCATAATAAGCAGGCCCAGGAGAAAATCAGCACAGCACAGGGATGGTGTGATCCCCTCATAATAAGAACACCCAGGAGGAAGTCAGCACAGCACAGGGATGGTGTGATCCCCTCATAATAAGAACCCCCAGGAGTAAGTCAGCACAGCACAGGGATGGTGTGATCCCCTCATAATAAGAACCCCCAGGAGTAAGTCAGCACAGCACAGGGATGGTGTGATCCCCTCATAATAAGCAGGCCCAGGAGAAAATCAGCACAGCACAGGGATGGTGTGATCCCCTCATAATAAGAACCCCCAGGAGGAAGTCAGCACAGCACAGGGATGGTGTGATCCCCTCATAATAAGCAGGCCCAGGAGAAAATCAGCACAGCACAGGGATGGTGTGATCCCCTCATAATAAGAACACCCAGGAGGAAGTCAGCACAGCACAGGGATGGTGTGATCCCCTCATAATAAGAACCCCCAGGAGTAAGTCAGCACAGCACAGGGATGGTGTGATCCCCTCATAATAAGAACCCCCAGGAGTAAGTCAGCACAGCACAGGGATGGTGTGATCCCCTCATAATAAGGAACCCCCAGGAGAAAATCAGCACAGGGATGGTGTGATCCCGTCATAATAAGAACCCCCAGGAGAAAATCAGCACAGGACACAGGGATGGTGTGATCCCCTCATAATAAGAACCCCCAGGAGAAAATCAGCACAGGGATGGTGTGATCCCCTCATAATAAGAACCCCCAGGAGAAAATCAGCACAGGACACAGGGATGGTGTGATCCCCTCATAATAAGAACCCCCAGGAGAAAATCAGCACAGGGATGGTGTGATCCCCTCATAATAAGAACCCCCAGGAGTAAGTCAGCACAGCACAGGGATGGTGTGATCCCCTCATAATAAGCAGGCCCAGGAGAAAGTCAGCACAGCACAGGGATGGTGTGATCCCCTCATAATAAGCAGGCCCAGGAGAAAATCAGCACAGCACAGGGATGGTGTGATCCCCTCATAATAAGAACACCCAGGAGGAAGTCAGCACAGCACAGGGATGGTGTGATCCCCTCATAATAAGAACCCCCAGGAGGAAGTCAGCACAGCACAGGGATGGTGTGATCCCCTCATAATAAGAACCCCCAGGAGTAAGTCAGCACAGCACAGGGATGGTGTGATCCCCTCATAATAAGAACCCCCAGGAGTAAGTCAGCACAGCACAGGGATGGTGTGATCCCCTCATAATAAGGAACCCCCAGGAGAAAATCAGCACAGGGATGGTGTGATCGCCTCATAATAAGAACCCCCAGGAGAAAATCAGCACAGGGATGGTGTGATCCCGTCATAATAAGAACCCCCAGGAGAAAATCAGCACAGGACACAGGGATGGTGTGATCCCCTCATAATAAGAACCCCCAGGAGAAAATCAGCACAGGGATGGTGTGATCCCCTCATAATAAGAACCCCCAGGAGTAAGTCAGCACAGCACAGGGATGGTGTGATCCCCTCATAATAAGCAGGCCCAGGAGAAAGTCAGCACAGCACAGGGATGGTGTGATCCCCTCATAATAAGAACCCCCAGGAGGAAGTCAGCACAGCACAGGGATGGTGTGATCCCCTCATAATAAGAACCCCCAGGAGTAAGTCAGCACAGCACAGGCATGGTGTGATCCCCTCATAATAAGAACCCCCAGGAGAAAATCAGCACAGGGATGGTGTGATCCCCTCATAATAAGAACCCCCAGGAGAAAATCAGCACAGGGATGGTGTGATCCCCTCATAATAAGAACCCCCAGGAGAAAATCAGCACAGGGATGGTGTGATTCCCCTCATAATAAGAACCCCCAGGAGAAAATCAGCACAGGGATGGTGTGATCCCCTCATAATAAGAACCTCCAGGAGAAAATCAGCACAGGACACAGGGATGGTGTGATCCCCTCATAATAAGAACCCCCAGGAGAAAATCAGCACAGCACAGGGGTGGTGTGATCCCCTCATAATAAGAACCCCCAGGAGAAAATCAGCACAGGGATGGTGTGATCCCCTCATAATAAGAACCCCCAGGAGAAAATCAGCACAGGGATGGTGTGATCCCCTCATAATAAGAACCCCCAGGAGAAAATCAGCACAGGACACAGGGATGGTGTGATCCCCTCATAATAAGAACCCCCAGGAGAAAATCAGCACAGGGATGGTGTGATTCCCCTCATAATAAGAACCCCCAGGAGAAAATCAGCACAGGGATGGTGTGATCCCCTCATAATAAGAACCCCCAGGAGAAAATCAGCACAGCACAGGGATTGGTGTGATCCCCTCATAATAAGAACCCCCAGGAGAAAATCAGCACAGGGATGGTGTGATCCCCTCATAATAAGAACCCCCAGGAGAAAATCAGCACAGGGATGGTGTGATCCCCTCATAATAAGAACCCCCAGGAGTAAGTCAGCACAGCACAGGGATGGTGTGATCCCCTCATAATAAGCAGGCCCAGGAGAAAGTCAGCACAGCACAGGGATGGTGTGATCCCCTCATAATAAGCAGGCCCAGGAGAAAATCAGCACAGCACAGGGATGGTGTGATCCCCTCATAATAAGAACACCCAGGAGGAAGTCAGCACAGCACAGGGATGGTGTGATCCCCTCATAATAAGCACCCCCTGGAGGAAGTCAGCACAGCACAGGGATGGTGTGATCCCCTCATAATAAGAACCCCCAGGAGTAAGTCAGCACAGCACAGGCATGGTGTGATCCCCTCATAATAAGAATCCCCAGGAGAAAATCAGCACAGGGATGGTGTGATCCCCTCATAATAATAACCCCCAGGAGAAAATCAGCACAGGGATGGTGTGATCCCCTCATAATAAGAACCCCCAGGAGAAAATCAGCACAGGGATGGTGTGATTCCCCTCATAATAAGAACCCCCAGGAGAAAATCAGCACAGGGATGGTGTGATCCCCTCATAATAAGAACCCCCAGGAGAAAATCAGCACAGGACACAGGGATGGTGTGATCCCCTCATAATAAGAACCCCCAGGAGAAAATCAGCACAGCACAGGGGTGGTGTGATTCCCCTCATAATAAGAACCCCCAGGAGAAAATCAGCACAGGGATGGTGTGATCCCCTCATAATAAGAACCCCCAGGAGAAAATCAGCACAGGGAGGGTGTGATCCCCTCATAATAAGAACCCCCAGGAGAAAATCAGCACAGGACACAGGGATGGTGTGATCCCCTCATAATAAGAACCTCCAGGAGAAAATCAGCACAGGGATGGTGTGATCCCCTCATAATAAGAACCCCCAGGAGAAAATCAGCACAGGGATGGTGTGATCCCCTCATAATAAGAACCCCCAGGAGAAAATCAGCACAGGGATGGCGTGATGCCCTCATAATAATAACCCCCAGGAGAAAATCAGCACAGGGATGGTGTGATCCCCTCATAATAAGAACCCCCAGGAGAAAATCAGCACAGGGATGGTGTGATCCCCTCATAATAAGAACCCCCAGGAGAAAATCAGCATAGGACACAGGGATGGTGTGATCCCCTCATAATAAGAACCCCCAGGAGAAAATCAGCACAGCACAGGGATGGTGTGATCCCCTCATAATAAGAACCCCCAGGAGAAAATCAGAACAGGGATGGTGTGATCCCCTCATAATAAGAACCCCCAGGAGAAAATCAGCACAGGGATGGTGTGATCCCCTCATAATAAGAACCCCCAGGAGAAAATCAGCACAGGACACAGGGATGGTGTGATCCCCTCATAATAAGAACCCCCAGGAGAAAATCAGCACAGGGATGGTGTGATCCCCTCATAATAAGAACCCCCAGGAGAAAATCAGCACAGGGATGGTGTGATCCCCTCATAATAAGAACCCCCAGGAGAAAATCAGCACAGGGATGGTGTGATCCCCTCATAATAAGAACCCCCAGGAGAAAATCAGCACAGCACAAAACTCAGTGACAGTGACAAAACTCTTAGTCCCTATACCGATGAAGGACTGCTGCAGTATAGGGCAGCAGTCAAGTATAATATTCTTTCTATATTTGGAAGAAAGAATATTATACGTGTACAAGCCTACTACCATACCACTGATACCAGTCCTGAAAAGAACCTTTGTGGAACTAATAGTAACAGCTACTGTTTAAACTGACCCTCACTGCCTGACACACTGCTTCCTTCCTGTCCCTATACAAACTGGCAAAACAGAGGAGACTGGAACGATAACTGGTTACTCGAATAGCACTTTTGTGGACCTGATAGTAACAGCTAATGATGATGATGATGACTAATCTGGCTGTTCCTAAAATAGCAGCACACAGCGCTCTGTCCCTTTCTCTAAACTGACAAAAGACACTCAGGCTGCTGCAACAATCAGTAGCACAGCAAACCTATATACACCTAACACCTATACCAGTCCTGAAAAGAACTTTTGTGTACCAAATAGCTAGCGATTTATCTCTCCCTACTCCACACAGCAACCTTTCCCTATAGTGACAGAAGAAAGAATGTAAAATGGCCGCCGGATTGGGTGTATTTATAGGTTAGGGGGAATGTCCAAGTGTCCATGTGCTGTAATGTCTCAATTGGCTGTCCTGTACCCCATGATGGATGTGTCATCAGGTCAAAGTTCTTTTACACAGTAAAAACACGGAAGTCCGCCGGGCGAACGGCGCCAATAGTCCGCCGAACTTGCGGACCGCGAACAGCCGAAATTCGCCACGAAATGACCGCCGGGCGAACTGTTCGGCCATCACTAGTGAAGAGCACTGGGGCGAGGAAGAACGGGGTAGAGCACTGAGGGGAGTGGAGAGAACTTGGGTGGAGAGCACGGGGGGGGGGGGAGAAGAGCACTGGGGGGCAGGAGTGAAGAGCACTGAGGGCAGAGCACTGGGGGGAGTGGATAGCACTGGAATGGTGGCTAGAGAAGGAGAGGGAGAACTGGAGAGCAGGTTGGGGTGGGCAGAAAGAACAGGGGTGGAGAGAACTGTGGGGGGGGGAGAATGGGGGAGAAGAGCACTGGGGGGCGGGGGTGAAGAGGACCGGGTGGGTGAAGAGCACCGGGGGGTGGATAGCACTGGGATGGTGGCTAGAGATGGATGGGGAGAACTGGAGAGCAGGAGGGGTAGAGTTGCCACCTCATCCCTTTAAACCCGAACACCTTTGAATTACACAGGTTCTGAGGCTAATTAAATGCAGGTAAGGCACTAATTGAGTTTAATTACCACCTTACCAGCCACAGAACCTGTGTAATTAATATGTGTTCGGGTTTAAAGGGATGAGGTGGCAACCATAAGGAGGGGGGGGCAGAAAGAACAGGGGTAAAGAGAACTATGGGGGGGGGGGCTGGAGAGCACTGGGGGGGCAGGGAGCACAAGGTGAACTGGGGGGGGCAGTAAAAGAAGTTGGATAGGATGATCAGCAGGGGGGCTGCATATAGAAGAAATTATCTTTCTATATTCCTCCATGCAGCCACTGAATGCTTGATTCTCCTCCTCTCCTCCTCCTCTCCTCCTCTCCTCCTCTCCTCTAATTCATCTGAGGGATCTAGTGTACTAAGCTCAATACCTTTGGCTGTAGCAAGTATTGACCTGGAAAAAGAATATGATCGTGTGGCTTGCAGATACCTCTTTACTGTGTTGAGGCAGATGGGGGTGCCTGAGGACGTTATAAGGTTGGTGGAGTGCTTATATCAGGGGATCAGCAGTCAGGTGTTCAAGGGAAGTTGTCTTGGGAGGTGGAGTTGAGGTCGGGGGTGTGGTAGCAATCTGGCTGTGTTCTATTGTGCTCTAGACATGGGCGCCGTCAATAAATTTGTTTAGTTCTGTTCCGTTTCGATTCGTAATAAAATTAATTCGTACTTCGTATTTCGTGTCCGAAATTCCGTTCTGTTTCGTACGAAATACGAATTGTCGTTAGGTTCGTTAACGTGTACGAACGTTCTTTACGATGAATTTAAATTGCTCGTTATGCTTATTATGACTTGCAAAAGACTTCTGTGATAGAAGTCAATGTACGTTGCCTGAAGACATCAGTGAAGGACTTTCCTCCTCTCTGGGCAGTCATTGCTGTATGTCACGCTACTAATGTCGGTGCTCTCTAGAGGTCGACCGAAAAAAAAAAGGGCTAACTTGCCTTTGAAAGACCTCTGCGCAAATACCGCTTCACATTAAATATTGCAACAACTGCTATTTTATTCCCTAGGGTCTCTTCTAAAAAAAATTATATAATTTTTGGGGCTTCTGAGTGATTTTCTAGCAAAAAATACTGAATTTTTACTTGTAAGCAACAAGTGTCAGAAAAGATTTAGTCTTTAAATGGTTAAACTGAGAACTTCTACACACATAGTTCAGCCCATTGAAGAAGAAACATTGTATCACTTTGTTCTTTTCTTGGCAGCCTGCCCAGAGAGGATGAAAGTCCTTCACTGATGTCTTCAGGCAACTTACATTGACTTCTATCACAGAAGTCTTTTGCAAGTCATAATAAGCATAAAGACTGAGTCGTCTTCCGAAATCCGGAATTCGTAAACAAAAGTTTTTATTCCGTACAGAATTCGGACGCAGGGCAATTCTTATTTCGGATCCTCCCGAACGTACGAATTTCTAAAAATTTGAACTTGAGATTCGTACGAAACGAATCGCACATGTCTATTGTGCTCATATAAGCACCCATTTCCGTCTTAATGATATAATACTTCTTACTTTACCTTTCAACCCACTCATCCAAATGAACAGACATGACCATCCTTCTTATGTTCTCAGTTCCATCAGCTTGACTGAGGCCTCTGACCTGAGCGTCTGCTTTTATTTACATATCAACAGGAAGCCACACCCTGGAGGGTTTGCCTCCAACAGCTAATGCCTCCTACAAAGCTTGTGACCTCACAGGAGCAACACAGGATGTGAATGACCATATAAGGATTTGACAACACAGGAACCCTTCCAATAGTGTTAAGCAATGCAATACAATACAGAAGAAGGTGTTGTCTTCACAGACAGCCAATCAGACATTTGTTTTCCTTCAAAAGAACCAATCACAGACATGTATACATTCAAATAGACTAGCAAACCGACTAAATGCTTTCAATGACGCAAACCATACAAAACCAAATGACCGATGACTACAATTCTGCTGATAATAATCCAGGTATGCATTGTTCTCTGGAACAATGCATATTAAAGTTTATTCTACACCTCCCTGTGGATGGAAGGTTATCTGCACATGCACGCTGTGAAATCACAACGTGCTGATCAGACACAGCAGAGACAACGAGCATACATCTGCCCACAACCAATCATTGCAAAGCAAGCATATCCCCCCCAGACGATCGTCTGTGCAATGCACAGGGGCCCTTTCGCTGGCGGACATACCCCACTCTGCAAACACCAACGGATCTCAACCAGCCTCAGTCTGCCCCAGTCAGCTCTTTAGAGTGGGCTAGGGGAGAACAAACACAGGGGGACTCTTATGACAATACATATTAAAATACATCTAAAGCATCTTCATAAAATTTTCCACAACAGGGGTAAGGCATGGGTGTTACCTGTTGCCTTTGTGTAAATGAGCCCCTTTTGAGACCTCTAGTGGGGGATAAGTGCTTTCTGAGGAGTGCTTGTGCTTGGCTGTAGAAATGAACCAGTGAAAGCCCTTTCTTATATGGACGACATCAATTTTTTGTGTAACACTTCAAGAGATGTGACAAGAGCAGAGCTCCAGCTGCGTAATTTTGGGGTGTATGTGTTTGTGTCTTAAGTGGCACTTATAATGTGTCGGAAATAAACTGAAGAATGTGCAGGAGGTGGATGTGTTGGGAGTGCACTTTGAGAAGAGCCTGATGAACCAAGTGAATCTTGCTAAAGGGGTGGAGAAGATTGAGAATAAACGTAGCTTGTGGAAAACTAGGAAGCTATCCCTATCCAGGAAAACTTTGATTGTAAAATCCGTGATTCTCCCTGTGTTGCTGTACTTTTTCTGTATTTTTTCCGCAAAAGAAGAGATGGGTACAGAAAATTACGAGAATGCTTTTTGTGTTCTTTTGGGGATTCGAAAATGGAGAAGGTGTCAAGGGAGGTGGTGATGAAAAGTATACAGCTGGTAGGATATCATTTCCTTAATTTTGGTCTTTTGTGGACTTATTCTCTCTGGACAAGAAATGCTGAGAGGGGATATGATTTCAATTTACAAATACCGTACTAGTGACCCCACAATAGGGATAAAACATTTTCATGGAAGGGATGTACGTAAACAGGAACAAAGGGAAGACAGACCATATTGGCCGCATAAAGAACAAGGAAGGACATCTGGTTACAAAGGTTGGGGAGATGGTGAAGTTATTGAATTTATTCTTCTCCTCAGTCTTCACAGGGAACCGGGGGGCTTCAGTAACCAAAACTGGAGTGTTTATCCTCGTGATACATCACAGGAAGCACCTCGATGGTTAACAGAGGACAGAATTAAAATTAGACTTGGGAAACTCAACATTAATAAATCACCGGGACCAGATGGCTTGCACCCGAAAGTACTTAGGGAACGCAGTCAAGTAATTGCCAGACCATTGTTCCTAATTTTTACTGACAGTCTACTGACTGGAATGGTACCGGCTGATTGGAGAAAAGCCAATGTAGCATCAATATTTTAAAAAGGCCCAAAATACATCCCTGGGAATTAGACCAGTTAGCCTAACATCAATAGTATGTAAACTCTTGGAGGGGATGATAAGGGACTACATATAAGATTTTAGTAATGAGAACGATATCATTAGCAGTAATCAGCATGGATTTATGAAGAATCGTTCCTGCCAAACCAATCTATTAACCTTCTATGAGGAGGTGAGTTGGCATCTAGATAAATGAAGGCCCGTAGATGGGTGTATCTGGATTTTGCAAAAGCATTTGAAACAGTTCCCCATAAACGTTTACTGTACAAAATAAGGTCCATTGGCATGGACCATAGGGTGAGTAGGGACAGGGATTGAAAACTGGCTTTAAGGACGATTTCAGAGGGAAGTGATAAATGGGCAGTACTTGGAATGGTCAGGAGGGGGTAGTGGGGTCCTCCAGGGTTCTGTGCTGGGACCAATCCTGTTTGATTTGTTCACAAATGACCTGAAGGATGGGGTAAACAGTTCAATCTCTGTATTTGTGGACGATACTAAGATGGGCAATAAGTTCTCTGGGTGGAAAAAATATGAATGCAATCTATACATTGGGGGATAACCTCTGGGGGAATCTAGGATGGAAAAGGACCTGGGGCTTCTAGTAGTGATGGCCGAACGGTTCGCCCGGCGGTCGTTTCGCGGCGAATTTCCGACTTTCGCCGTCCGCGGGTTCGAACGCCTTTTTCCGTCGTTCGCCCCGGCGGACTTACGTGTTTAATGTATACAAGAACTTTAACCTTTCGTGACACGTTTATCATGTGTTACAGGACAACCAATTGAGACATGACAGCTCATGGACACTTGGACATTCCCCCTAACCTATAAATACACCCGATCCGGTGGCCATTTTACATTCTTTCTTCTGTCACTGTAGGGAAAGGATCCTGTGTGGAGTAGGGACAGAGAAAACGCTAGCTATTTGGTACACAAAAGTTCTTTTCAGGACTGGTATAGGTGTTAGGTCAGCAGCCTGAGTTTCTTTTGTCAGTTTAGATAAAGGGACAGAGCGCTGTATGCTGCTATTTTAGGGACAGCTCAGCCAGATTAGTCTTTCTTCATCATCATCATCATCATCATCATTAGCTGTTACTATCAGGTCCACAAAAGAGCTGTTCCAGCTAATCGTTCCAGCCTACTCTTTTTTGCCAATTTGTATAGGGACAGGCAGGAAGCAGTGTGTCAGGCAGTGAGGATAATTTTAAAGACTTGCTGTTACTATTAGTTCCACAAAGGTTCTTTTCAGGACTGGTATCAGTGGTACGGTAATAGGCTTGTACACGTATAATATTCTTTCTTCCAAATATAGAAAGAATATTATACTTGACTGCTGCCCTTCTGCTGCAGTCTGCTAATCATTCACAACTCACTTGTTCCACAAAAGTTCTTATAAGGACTGGTAACTTGGTCTGTCTAGGGTGCTACGGTACATAGGCTTGGGTGCGGTACAGTCTGCTGTTCTGTAAGGACCGCTATCGGTCCACAATACATAGGGTTGCCGTGCACTACTGCTGACCGCTGCCCTATACTGCAGCAGTCCTTCATTGGTATAGGGACTGACGTACAGTCTGCTAATCACTAACACACAACCTGCTTGGTCCACAAAAGTTCTTATAAGGACTGGTAACTTGGTATAGGGTGCTACGGTACATAGGCCTGAGTGCAGTACAGTCTGCTGTTCTGTAAGGACCGCTATCGGTCCACAATACATAGGGTTGCCGTGCACTACTGCTGACCGCTGCCCTATACTGCAGCAGTCCTTCATTGGTATAGGGACTGACGTACAGTCTGCTAATCACTAACACACAACCTGCTTGGTCCACAAAAGTTCTTATAAGGACTGGTAACTTGGTATAGGGTGCTACGGTACATAGGCCTGAGTGCGTTACAGTCTGCTGTTCTGTAAGGACCGCTATCGGTCCACAATACATAGGGTTGCCGTGCACTACTGCTGACCGCTGCCCTATACTGCAGCAGTCCTTCAGCGGTATAGGGACTGACGCACAGTCTGCTAAACACTAACACACAACCTGCTTGGTCCACAAAAGTTCTTATAAGGACTGGTAACTTGGTATAGGGTGCTACGGTACATAGGCCTGAGTGCGTTACAGTCTGCTGTTCTGTAAGGACCGCTATCGGTCCACAATACATAGGGTTGCCGTGCACTACTGCTGACCGCTGCCCTATACTGCAGCAGTCCTTCATTGGTATAGGGACTGACGTACAGTCTGCTAATCACTAACACACAACCTGCTTGGTCCACAAAAGTTCTTATAAGGACTGGTAACTTGGTATAGGGTGCTACGGTACATAGGCCTGAGTGCGTTACAGTCTGCTGTTCTGTAAGGACCGCTATCGGTCCACAATACATAGGGTTGCCGTGCACTACTGCTGACCGCTGCCCTATACTGCAGCAGTCCTTCATTGGTATAGGGACTGACGTACAGTCTGCTAATCACTAACACACAACCTGCTTGGTCCACAAAAGTTCTTATAAGGACTGGTAACTTGGTATAGGGTGCTACGGTACATAGGCCTGAGTGCAGTACAGTCTGCTGTTCTGTAAGGACCGCTATCGGTCCACAATACATAGGGTTGCCGTGCACTACTGCTGACCGCTGCCCTATACTGCAGCAGTCCTTCATTGGTATAGGGACTGACGTACAGTCTGCTAATCACTAACACACAACCTGCTTGGTCCACAAAAGTTCTTATAAGGACTGGTAACTTGGTATAGGGTGCTACGGTACATAGGCCTGAGTGCGTTACAGTCTGCTGTTCTGTAAGGACCGCTATCGGTCCACAATACATAGGGTTGCCGTGCACTACTGCTGACCGCTGCCCTATACTGCAGCAGTCCTTCATTGGTATAGGGACTGACGTACAGTCTGCTAATCACTAACACACAACCTGCTTGGTCCACAAAAGTTCTTATAAGGACTGGTAACTTGGTATAGGGTGCTACGGTACATAGGCCTGAGTGCGTTACAGTCTGCTGTTCTGTAAGGACCGCTATCGGTCCACAATACATAGGGTTGCCGTGCACTACTGCTGACCGCTGCCCTATACTGCAGCAGTCCTTCAGCGGTATAGGGACTGACGCACAGTCTGCTAAACACTAACACACAACCTGCTTGGTCCACAAAAGTTCTTATAAGGACTGGTAACTTGGTATAGGGTGCTACGGTACATAGGCCTGAGTGCGTTACAGTCTGCTGTTCTGTAAGGACCGCTATCGGTCCACAATACATAGGGTTGCCGTGCACTACTGCTGACCGCTGCCCTATACTGCAGCAGTCCTTCATTGGTATAGGGACTGACGTACAGTCTGCTAATCACTAACACACAACCTGCTTGGTCCACAAAAGTTCTTATAAGGACTGGTAACTTGGTATAGGGTGCTACGGTACATAGGCCTGAGTGCGTTACAGTCTGCTGTTCTGTAAGGACCGCTATCGGTCCACAATACATAGGGTTGCCGTGCACTACTGCTGACCGCTGCCCTATACTGCAGCAGTCCTTCATTGGTATAGGGACTGACGTACAGTCTGCTAATCACTAACACACAACCTGCTTGGTCCACAAAAGTTCTTATAAGGACTGGTAACTTGGTATAGGGTGCTACGGTACATAGGCCTGAGTGCGTTACAGTCTGCTGTTCTGTAAGGACCGCTATCGGTCCACAATACATAGGGTTGCCGTGCACTACTGCTGACCGCTGCCCTATACTGCAGCAGTCCTTCATTGGTATAGGGACTGACGTACAGTCTGCTAATCACTAACACACAACCTGCTTGGTCCACAAAAGTTCTTATAAGGACTGGTAACTTGGTATAGGGTGCTACGGTACATAGGCCTGAGTGCGTTACAGTCTGCTGTTCTGTAAGGACCGCTATCGGTCCACAATACATAGGGTTGCCGTGCACTACTGCTGACCGCTGCCCTATACTGCAGCAGTCCTTCATTGGTATAGGGACTGACGTACAGTCTGCTAATCACTAACACACAACCTGCTTGGTCCACAAAAGTTCTTATAAGGACTGGTAACTTGGTATAGGGTGCTACGGTACATAGGCCTGAGTGCAGTACAGTCTGCTGTTCTGTAAGGACCGCTATCGGTCCACAATACATAGGGTTGCCGTGCACTACTGCTGACCGCTGCCCTATACTGCAGCAGTCCTTCAGCGGTATAGGGACTGACGCACAGTCTGCTAAACACTAACACACAACCTGCTTGGTCCACAAAAGTTCTTATAAGGACTGGTAACTTGGTATAGGGTGCTACGGTACATAGGCCTGAGTGCAGTACAGTCTGCTGTTCTGTAAGGACCGCTATCGGTCCACAATACATAGGGTTGCCGTGCACTACTGCTGACCGCTGCCCTATACTGCAGCAGTCCTTCATTGGTATAGGGACTGACGTACAGTCTGCTAATCACTAACACACAACCTGCTTGGTCCACAAAAGTTCTTATAAGGACTGGTAACTTGGTATAGGGTGCTACGGTACATAGGCCTGAGTGCAGTACAGTCTGCTGTTCTGTAAGGACCGCTATCGGTCCACAATACATAGGGTTGCCGTGCACTACTGCTGACCGCTGCCCTATACTGCAGCAGTCCTTCATTGGTATAGGGACTGACGTACAGTCTGCTAATCACTAACACACAACCTGCTTGGTCCACAAAAGTTCTTATAAGGACTGGTAACTTGGTATAGGGTGCTACGGTACATAGGCCTGAGTGCGTTACAGTCTGCTGTTCTGTAAGGACCGCTATCGGTCCACAATACATAGGGTTGCCGTGCACTACTGCTGACCGCTGCCCTATACTGCAGCAGTCCTTCATTGGTATAGGGACTGACGTACAGTCTGCTAATCACTAACACACAACCTGCTTGGTCCACAAAAGTTCTTATAAGGACTGGTAACTTGGTATAGGGTGCTACGGTACATAGGCCTGAGTGCGTTACAGTCTGCTGTTCTGTAAGGACCGCTATCGGTCCACAATACATAGGGTTGCCGTGCACTACTGCTGACCGCTGCCCTATACTGCAGCAGTCCTTCAGCGGTATAGGGACTGACGCACAGTCTGCTAAACACTAACACACAACCTGCTTGGTCCACAAAAGTTCTTATAAGGACTGGTAACTTGGTATAGGGTGCTACGGTACATAGGCCTGAGTGCAGTACAGTCTGCTGTTCTGTAAGGACCGCTATCGGTCCACAATACATAGGGTTGCCGTGCACTACTGCTGACCGCTGCCCTATACTGCAGCAGTCCTTCAGCGGTATAGGGACTGACGCACAGTCTGCTAAACACTAACACACAACCTGCTTGGTCCACAAAAGTTCTTATAAGGACTGGTAACTTGGTATAGGGTGCTACGGTACATAGGCCTGAGTGCAGTACAGTCTGCTGTTCTGTAAGGACCGCTATCGGTCCACAATACATAGGGTTGCCGTGCACTACTGCTGACCGCTGCCCTATACTGCAGCAGTCCTTCATTGGTATAGGGACTGACGTACAGTCTGCTAATCACTAACACACAACCTGCTTGGTCCACAAAAGTTCTTATAAGGACTGGTAACTTGGTATAGGGTGCTACGGTACATAGGCCTGAGTGCAGTACAGTCTGCTGTTCTGTAAGGACCGCTATCGGTCCACAATACATAGGGTTGCCGTGCACTACTGCTGACCGCTGCCCTATACTGCAGCAGTCCTTCATTGGTATAGGGACTGACGTACAGTCTGCTAATCACTAACACACAACCTGCTTGGTCCACAAAAGTTCTTATAAGGACTGGTAACTTGGTATAGGGTGCTACGGTACATAGGCCTGAGTGCGTTACAGTCTGCTGTTCTGTAAGGACCGCTATCGGTCCACAATACATAGGGTTGCCGTGCACTACTGCTGACCGCTGCCCTATACTGCAGCAGTCCTTCATTGGTATAGGGACTGACGTACAGTCTGCTAATCACTAACACACAACCTGCTTGGTCCACAAAAGTTTTTATAAGGACTGGTAACTTGGTATAGGGTGCTACGGTACATAGGCCTGAGTGCAGTACAGTCTGCTGTTCTGTAAGGACCGCTATCGGTCCACAATACATAGGGTTGACGTGCACTACTGCTGACCGCTGCCCTATACTGCAGCAGTCCTTCATTGGTATAGGGACTGACGTACAGTCTGCTAATCACTAACACACAACCTGCTTGGTCCACAAAAGTTCTTATAAGGACTGGTAACTTGGTATAGGGTGCTACGGTACATAGGCCTGAGTGCAGTACAGTCTGCTGTTCTGTAAGGACCGCTATCGGTCCACAATACATAGGGTTGACGTGCACTACTGCTGACCGCTGCCCTATACTGCAGCAGTCCTTCAGCGGTATAGGGACTAAGAGTTTTGTCACAGGGTGATTTAAAAAATGACAGGCAGAGGAAGAGGCAGGCCCTTCCGCAGGGGTGGTAGGGGTAGGGCAGGAGCAACAGCCTTGAGCCAAAGTGGGAAGTTGCAGAAGGTGCGTTCAATTACTTTAAAGGACGCACCAGACTTGGTTGAGTGGCTCACTCAGCCTTATTCTTCTGCACCCTCCTCATCCTCTCGATCTGCACCCTCTTCTTCACTCTCTGCTATGTGCACCCCCAAAGACACTACCACCAACAACACCACCACCACCACATACCTTCCGCTTGAGTGCAAATGGGGGCCTTCATGCTCCAGTGTTTTAATAGGGACCCCCGTATAAAAAGCATGAGGGTCAAGGACCAGTACTGGGTGGCAACGTACTTAGATCCCCGGTACAAACACAAAATGGCGGAAATGTTACCGCCGTCGCAGAGGGCTGTCAGAATGCAGCACTTCCAGGCCTTGCTTCGAGAAATGCTGCATTCTGCTTTTGCGTGCGCTGGCAGAGGAGCAATTCCCACTCCCAGAGAAGGATTTGCGGGTACCAATCCAACAGCGCCTGCAAGAAGAGGCCGGTTTGAAGATGTGTTGGTGACTTCGGATATGAGGTCATTCTTTCAGCCGACCCATCGACAGGTGTCATCCGGATCCAGCATCAGGGAACGCCTAGACCGTCAGGTGTCCGACTACATTGGGTTAACGGCCGATGTGGACGCTCTGAGGAGTGATGAACCCCTAGACTACTGGGTGGGCAGGCTTGACCTCTGGCCAGAGCTTGCCCAATTTGCAATCGAACTGTTGGCTTGCCCCTCATCCAGTGTCCTGTCCGAAAGGACGTTCAGCGCAGCAGGGGGGATTGTGACCGATAAGCGTACTCGCCTAGCTCACGACAGTGTTAACTACCTCACATTTCTAAAAATGAATGAGGCATGGATCTCGGAGGAATTCAACACATGTGATCAGTAGACCATGTATATGTCTATAAACAATTTTTGGAATCAAGCACACAGACCTTCTTAATTCATTTGGCTCACTTCCCTGACCCAAAAAAGCACACCGTACTATATGCCCCTACCCTCCTCTTTGAAGAGGTTGAGCGGTGTCATATTTCTACTGGGGCTGCTTATTATGAGGGGTTCCCACCATCCCTGTGCTGTGCTGACTTCCTCCTGGGTGTTCTTATTATGAGGGGCTCCCACCATCCCTGTGCTGTGCTGACTTCCTCCTGGGGGTTCTTATTATGAGGGGCTCCCACCATCCCTGTGCTGTGCTGACTTCCTCCTGGGGGTTCTTATTATGAGGGGATCACACCATCCCTGTGCTGTGCTGACTTCCTCCTGGGGCTGCTTACGGTGCTGCTGTCAGCGCTGTATGTCACGGAGCTGCTGTCAGCGCTGTATGTCACGGAGCTGCTGTCAGCGCTGTATGTCACGGAGCTGCTGTCAGCGCTGTATGTCACGGAGCTGCTGTCAGCGCTGTATGTCACGGAGCTGCTGTCAGCGCTGTATGTCACGGAGCTGCTGTCAGCGCTGTATGTCACGGAGCTGCTGTCAGCGCTGTATGTCACGGAGCTGC
The DNA here is from genome assembly GCF_037356315.1 of Lithobates pipiens. Taxonomy (NCBI): domain Eukaryota; kingdom Metazoa; phylum Chordata; class Amphibia; order Anura; family Ranidae; genus Lithobates; species Lithobates pipiens. The sequence goes on from NW_027507685.1 coordinate 83,610,122, forward strand.
TGTCAGCGCTGTATGTCACGGTGCTGCTGTCAGCGCTGTATGTCACGGAGCTGCTGTCAGCGCTGTATGTCACGGAGCTGCTGTCAGTGCTGTATGTCACGGAGCTGCTGTCAGCGCTGTATGTCACGGAGCTGCTGTCAGCGCTGTATGTCACGGAGCTGCTGTCAGCGCTGTATGTCACGGTGCTGCTGTCAGCGCTGTATGTCACGGAGCTGCTGTCAGCGCTGTATGTCACGGAGCTGCTGTCAGTGCTGTATGTCACGGAGCTGCTGTCAGCGCTGTATGTCACGGAGCTGCTGTCAGCGCTGTATGTCACGGAGCTGCTGTCAGCGCTGTATGTCACGGTGCTGCTGTCAGCGCTGTATGTCACGGAGCTGCTGTCAGCGCTGTATGTCACGGAGCTGCTGTCAGCGCTGTATGTCACGGAGCTGCTGTCAGCGCTGTATGTCACGGAGCTGCTGTCAGCGCTGTATGTCACGGAGCTGCTGTCAGCGCTGTATGTCACGGTGCTGATGTCAGTGCTCTGTATTACGGTGCTGCTGTCAGTGCTCTGTATCTCCTGCACCCTCTTGTTTGCCTACCCTGGTCCCTGACCCTCCCTCTCCTCCATTGCCTTCATTAGCTCCATAGTCCTGAATTGTCAGAACAATTTCCCAAATAAAAAAAAAATGCTTGTAGTTATCGATCCCAAATTCACCTCATACATGTATTATGCTATTGTCCAGGTGGTGGGACTACGTGCTACCCCCTAATAATTACCCCGTGGCCGCAAATTCGACCTAAAGGTTTGCGAAATTCGCCTCCCATTGAAGTCAATGGAGCCCGCGGCGAACGGTCGTTTTCGCGAACGTTTGTGCCCGTTCGCGTTTCGCGTTCGCGAAACGTCCCGTCGGAAGTTCGTCCATCACTAGCTTCTAGTAGATGTTAGGCTCAGCAATGGCATGCAATGCCAAGCTGCTGCTAACAAATCAAACAGAATATCGGCATGCATTAATAAGGGGATTAACTCCAGAGATAGAAAAATAATTCTCCCGCTCTACAAGACTCTGTTCCGGCCGCACCTAGAGTATACTGTCCAGTTCTGGGCACCAGTCCTCAGGAAGGATGTACTGGAAATGGAGCAAGTACAAAGAAGAGCAACAAAGCTAATAAAGTGGCTGGAGGATATTAGTTATGAGGAAAGGTTGCGAGCACTGAACTTATTCTCTCTGCAGAAGAGGTGCTTGAGAGGGGATATGATTTCAATTTACAAATACTGTACTGGTGACCCCACAATAGGTATAAAACTTTTTTGCAGAAGGGAGTTTAACAAGACTCATGGCCACTTATTAAAATTAGAAGAAAAGAGGTTTATCCTTAACCACTTCAGGACCGCCGTATTGCCAATGTACGTCAGCACAATGGCACAGGCAGGCACAATCACGTACATCTACGTGATTGCCTTCCAGCGGGTGGGGGGTCCGATCGGACCCCCTCCCGCTGGTTACGGCAGTCCGGTTCGTTCCAGGAGCGCTCCGTGATGAGGGGATGGCCGTTGGTTTTCGGCCACCCCCTCTGGATCGCTCCTGGCCAATGAGAAGCTTCCTCCCCTGTGTATTGTTTACACAGGAAGGAGGAAGTGATGTCATTCTCCTCGGGGCGGTCTTTTTGACCGGACTACGAGGAGAAGACTAATAGTAAGTGTGCACCAACACTACACTGACATGTAGGTACACACAGGCACACAAACCCCCCCCCCCCGATCGCCCCCCGATCCCCCCCGCCCCCCCCAGTCACAGTGTCACTGATTGCATTGATCATTTCTTTACTGATCAATGCATTCAGTGTCAGTTGTGACAGTAAAAACTGTCAGGACAGTTAGTGTTAGGTCCAGGGTAGCCCCCTATCACCCCCCAATAAAGATTTAACCCCCTGATTGCCCCTAGAGTTAACCCTTTCACCTCCTTTTACCAGTGTCACTAAGCGATCATTTTTCTGATCGCTGCATGTGTCGCTAGGTAGCTAGTTATTTTTTTAGGTTCACCGCCAGGTTTTTATATCGCTAGGTACCCCGATATACTACCCAATAATGGTTTTAACCCCCTGATTGCCGCTAGTTAACCCTTTCACCCCCTTTTGCCAGTGTCACTAAGCGATCGTTTTTCTGATCGCTGCATTAGTGTCGCTACAGTCGCTAGGTAGCTAGTTATTTTTTTAGGTTCACTGCCAGGTTTTTATAGCGCTAGGTACCCCGATATACTACCCAATAATGGTTTTAACCCCCTGATTTCCGCTAGTTAACCCTTTCACCCCCTTTTGCCAGTGTCACTAAGCGATAATTTTTCTGAACGCTGCATCAGTGTCGCTAGTGTCGCTAGGTAGCTAGTTATTTTTTTAGGTTCACCGCCAGGTTTTTATAGCGCTAGGTACCCCGATATACTACCCAATAATGGTTTTAACCCCCTGATTGCTGCTAGTTAACCCTTTCACCCCCTTTCACCAGCGATCACAGTATAAGTGTCACTGGTGACGCTGGTTAGCCAGTTAGTTATTTAGGTTCCCCGTCAGGTTTTTATATAGCGCCAGGGACCCCCATATACTACCTAATAAAAATTTGAACCCCCTGATTGCTCCTAGTTAACGCTTTCACCACTGATCACCGTATAAGTGTTACGGGTGACTCTGGTTAGTTTGTTTTTTATAGCATCAGGGCACCCACCATTTATTACCCAATAAAGGTTTAACCCCCTGATCACCCGGCGGGTGATATCAATTAGGTTTTAGGGTCAGGGTCTGCGTCGCCCCAGGCAGCGCTAGGTTAGTGCCAGTACCGCTAACACCCACACGCAAAGCATACACCTCCCGTAGTGGTATAGAATCTGAACAGATCAATATCTGATCTGATCAGATCTATACTAGCGTCCCCAGCAGTTTAGGGTTCCAAAAAAACGCATTGTTAGCGGGATCAGCCCAAATACCTGCTGGCACCTGCGTTTTGCCCCTCTGCCCAGCCCACCCAAGTGCAATCGATCGATCACTGTCACTTACAAAACACTAAACACATAACTGCAGCGATCGCAGAGTCAGGCCTGATCCCTGCCATCGCTAACAGGTTTTTTGGTAGCATTTTATATTCAAATCCGGAAGGCAGTGCTTGGTTTTCGGGGTCCCGTACGTGGCTAGGCTCCCAAAAAGTCCCCCACATGTGGTATCCCCGTACTCGGGAGAAGCAGCAGAATTTATTTTGGGGTGTAATTTGACTTCTGCCCATAGCATGTGTGAGCAATATATCATTTAGTGACAACTTTGTGCAAAAAAAAAAAAGTTTGTAATATTCCCGCAACTTTTGGCAAAATATAAAATATTCCATGGACTCAACATGCCTCTCAGTAAATAGCTTGGGGTGTCTACTTTCCAAAATGGGGTCATTTGGGGGGGTTTTGTGCTATTTTGGCATTTTATGGACTTCGAAACTGTGATAGGTAGTGAGGAGTTAAATCAAAAATTTGCACCCTTAGAAATCCTGAAGGTGGTGATTGGTTTTCGGGGTGCCGTGCGCGACTAGACTCCCAAAAAGTCCCACACATGTGGTATCCCCGTACTCAGGAGAAGCAGCAGAATGTATTTTGGGGTGTCATTTCACATATGCCCATAGCATGTGTGAGCAATATATCATTTAGTGACAACTTGGTGCAAAAAAAAAAAAAGTTTGTAATATTCCCGCAACTTGTGGCAAAATATAAAATATTCCATGGACTCAACATGCCTCTCAGTAAATAGCTTGTGGTGTCTACTTTCCAAAATGGGGTCATTTTGGGGGGTTTTGTGCTATTTTGGCATTTTATGGCCTTCGAAACTGTGATAGGTAGTGAGGAGTTAAATCAAAAATTTGCACCCTTAGAAATCCTGAAGGTGGTGATTGGTTTTCGGGGTGCCGTGCGCGACTAGACTCCCAAAAAGTCCCACACATGTGGTATCCCCATACTCGGGAGAAGTAGCGGAATATATTTTGGGGTGCAATTCCACATATAACCATGGCATGTGTGAGCAATATATCATTTAGTGACAACTTTTTGTAAAAAAATTTTTTTTTTTTTTTTTGTCATTATTCAATCCCTTAGGACAAAAAAAATAAATATTCAATGGGCTCAACATACCCATCAGCAATTTCCTTGGGGTGTCTACTTTCCAAAATGGGGTCATTTGGGGGGGATTTGTACTGCCCTGCCATTTTAGCACCTCAAGAAATGAGATCGGCAGTCATAAATTAAAAGCTGTGTAAATTCCAGAAAATGTACTCTAGTTTGTAGACGCTATAACTTTTGCGCAAACCAAAAAATATACGCTTATTGACATTTTTTTTACTAAAGACATGTGGCTGAATAAATTTTGCCCTCAATGTATGACTAAAATTTAGTTTATTCGATTTTTCTTATAACAAAAAGAAGAAAATATCTTTTTTTTTCAAAATTTTCGCTCTTTTTCCATTTATATCGCAAAAAAAAAAAATCGCAGAGGCAATCATATACCATCAAAAGAAAGCTCTATTTGTGGGAAGAAAAGGACGCAAATTTCGTTTGGGTGCAATATTGCATGACCGCGCAATTACCAGTTAAAGCAGCGCAGTGCGAAATTGCAAAAAGACCTCTGGTCCTTAAGGTATTTATTGGTCCGGAGCTGAAGTGGTTAAACTATGTAGAGGGTTCTTTACTGTAAGAGAGACAAGGATGTGGAATTTCCTTCCACAGGCAGTGGTCTCAGTGGGGAGCATCGATAGTTTCAAGAAACTATTAGATAAGCACCTGAACTACCACAACATACAGGGATATACAAGGTAATACTGACATATAATCACATACATAGGTTGGACTTGATGGACTTGTCTTTTTTCGCCCTCACCTACTATGTAACTATAGCTAGCTGGATCATAGCGCAATCCCCTCAGGCACTGGCATACAGAGGTCATCCACATCACCTGATACCAGGTTCTACATGCCAATTGGTTCATGCTCAGTATGTTACAAATATACTTATCTGACCACAGCATCTGTTTTACGTATCGTTGATTGGGGTATTGTAAAATTTTACATTAATCAACAAGAATGGTTGAGGTCTGTCCTTCCGGATTGATTGGTAGACATGTGCATGCATTTTCGTCCGAATTTCAGCTATTTTCGTTTTCGTTTTGACAAACGATAACGAAAGCACAAAATCCGAAAAACAAAAGATCCGACATAAATAAATGCTTTATTTTCGTTTTCATTGTTACAACAGTTCGATATAGAATAGGAGATTCGACATGACTCTGACAATAACAATCTGTCTATAGAACCTGTGGTCGAATGTGCCTAACCTTACCTCTATTAGTCCAAGATTATATAGAGAAAATATTCGACAGAGAAAAAAGATTTGACAGAGAGAAAAGATTCTGCAAGTTACTGTCCTAAAAAGTGTTTGGGGACCCGGGTCCTGCCCCAGGGGACATGTATCAATGCAAAAAAAAGTTTTAAAAACGGCCGTTTTTTCGGGAGCAGTTATTTTAATAATGATTAAAGTGAAACAATAAAAGTGTAATATTCCTTTAAATTTCGTAGGGGGGGGGGGGGGGGGGGGTGTCTATAGTATGCCTGTGAAGGGGCGCATGTTTCTGGTGCTTAGAACTGTCCCTGCACAAAGTGTCATTTATGCAGGAAAAAAAGTCCTTTAAAATCACTCGCAGCTATTATGAATTGTCGGCTCCGTAATACAGAGAACACTCATTGAAAGTCATTGATAAAAAAATAAAAAAATAAATAAAAAAAAAAGCGTGGGGGTCCCCCAAATTCAATTACCAGGCCCTTCAGGTCTGGTATGGATATTAAGGGGAACCCCGCGTCAAATTTAAAAAAAAATTGACGTGGGGTTCCCCCTAAAAATCCATACCAGACCCTTTATCCGAGCAAGCAACCTGGCAGGCCGCAGGAAAAGAGGGGGGGGGACGAGAGAGCGGCCCCCCCTCCCTCCTGAACCGTACCAGGCCACATGCCCTCAACATTGGGAGGATGCTTTGGGGGTCTCAAAGCACCTTGTCCCCATGTTTATGAGGACAAGGGCCTCATCCCCACAACCCTGGCCGGTGGTTGTGGAGGTCTGCGGGCGGGGGGCTTATCAGAATCTGGAAGCCCCCTTTAACAAGGGGACCCCCAGATCCCGCCCCCCCCGTTTGAAATGGTAAGGGGGTACAAAAGTACCCCTACCATTTCACAAAGAAAGTGTAAAAAATGGTTAAATAAAACAAACACACTTTTGAAAAATTCCTTTATTAAAAATAAAAAAATAAAAAAAAGATTCCAGCGGTGGTAATCCACTCTTGCTATCCAGTGACGGACGGTCATCGGATGGATTCGCTACGCTGGATGAGATGAGACATCACTGGAGAGATGACCGTCCGTCGCTGGATAGCAAGAGTGGAATCTTTTTTTTTTTTTTTTTTTTTAACAAAGGAATTTTTCAAAAGTGTGTTTGTTTTATTTAACCATTTTTTACACTTTCTTTGTGAAATGGTAGGGGTACTTTTGTACCCCCTTACCATTTCAAACAGGGGGGGCCGGGATCTGGGGGTCCCCTTGTTAAAGGGGGCTTCCAGATTCTGATAAGCCCCCCGCCCGCAGACCTCCACAACCACCGGCCAGGGTTGTGGGGATGAGGCCCTTGTCCTCATCAACATGGGGACAAGGTGCTTTGAGGGGTCACAGACCCCCAAAGCATCCTCCCAATGTTGAGGGCATGTGGCCTGGTACGGTTCAGGAGGAAGGGGGGCCGCTCTCTCGTCCCCCCCTCTTTTCCTGCGGCCTGCCAGGTTGCGTGCTTGGATAAAGGGTCTGGTATGGATTTTTAGGGGGAACCCCACGTCAATTTTTTTTAAATTTGACGCGGGGTTCCCCTTAATATCCATACCAGACCTGAAGGGTCTGGTTATGGATATTTAGGGGGAACCCCACGTCAAATTTTTTCTTAAATTTGAGGCAGGGTTCCCCTTAATATCCATACCAGACCTGAAGGGCCTGGTAATTGAATTTGGGGGACCCCCACGCTTTTTTTTAAATGTATTTATTTATTTTTTTATCAATGACTTTCAATGAGTGTTCTCTGTATTACGGAGCCGACAATTCATAATAGCTGCGAGTGATTTTAAAGGACTTTTTTTCCTGCATAAATGACACTTTGTGCAGGGACAGTTCTAAGCACCAGAAACATGCGCCCCTTCACAGGCATACTATAGACACCCCCCCCCCCCTACAAAATTTAAAGGAATATTACACTTTTATTAAAAAAATTATATAAAGGTGTGATGCGCTAATTTCCAGCCATACATATAAAACAATAGTGAATAAATAAACGAAACCTTCTAAATAGACAAACGCTTCATACAGTGCAGATATAAATGCAAAAAAAATTATTATTTATAAAATATTTAAAAGTGCAAAACGTGCATTAATATAGCTAAAAGTGATCAAGTGCATGATGTTTATAAAGTATATACAATAGCTCCAAAGTGGCTAGGTGCATATGTTATGCTACACACATCAACAATGCATAAACGCAGGTATAGTGTAAAGATACCGTGAAAAAACAAAAAACAAAACTGTTTATACCAAAAAGTGACAAAAATGATATGCAAAGAAAACCAAATCTGCGTGGTTAAAGTGAAGCACATTAAAGTGTCCCATACATAGTCAAATAGTGTGACTAAATAAACACACTAAATTAAAGTGCAACGTGCTGAGCCGACAATCCTTCTGTGGTTGTTCGTGCAAGTGATGCTAATAAAATGCAATTACCTCAACGCTGTGAGGTAAACAGCGAAATTAGTACAGGGCAACCAGGTAGACCGGGGCGATCACAGGGATGGCTATATAGCAGGTTCTTAGAGATTCATCCAGCTTCCTTGTGTGTAATATAAGGTGCACTCAAAGAAATAGATCAAAAGAGGGCTGCCATAGTGTAGTATTTAAAACATGTAATGTTTATTTAAAAGGCTAAATACTACTCACAAACGAAGCTTTAAAACAATGCACGAATATTACAGCAGCAGACTGGATATGGACGTCACTTCCGGGTTCCTACGCGTTACATCGTGTAGACTTCAACTGGGAAGTCTACACGACGTAACGCGTAGGAACCCGGAAGTGACGTCCATATCCGGTCTGCTGCTGTATAGTGGGATTGGTGGATCCAGGTAGATTTCTGCAATTCTTACCGCAGAGGTACGGTGGTTAGAAGGACTTGGAAAGGACCATCCCACCTTGGGGAGTGCCAATGTTTTTTCTTTATTACTTTTATTAAGACTCAATCTCCCATATTCACCTTTTCATCTTCTTGGATTGGACCTTCTGGAACAGAACAAAAATCATTAGTACGTTTTTGTCTTAACAGCCTAGACATGTATTCTGCTAGTGTGCACTCAGACTCCTCGGTAGTTGTTTTATTTGGTAATAATTGTATGTTATATGGCCTAAAAAACAAACAGAATCTTGCGAGCTACCATGTGAAAATCCAAATGATAATTCGAGATAATTAAAGGACAGCTGCTAGCATTGATCACGTCCCATATGCTAGGGCCAAAAAGTTTTATACCAATATAATGCTGTGCTATCCAAACGTAATCATACGGTAACCATACTAAATAATAATATTACTGGTTTCAGTTAAATAGTGGTGTATTGTATTCCTATATAAAAAATATAGTGAATATAATAATGCAATCTTATGCAATTATAAATTGCGATTAAGAACAATTAAAAATTACAATCCTTTGCGATCCTCCCAATGACAACCTGTATAGCATACACACCTCTATATACACATGAAGCATTCATATGCAATATTGAAATGTGCAACCCTGTGTGATAATTACGATACTGTGATAATTGCAGTGACAACCTGTAATTTACATAAATCTATATCAAATTGCATCAATATAGAAATAAAGTGTTTAAAGTGCTTTTGTGCTGAACAAATTCATGCATTAATCTGTGTCCATAAAATCGCACTGAAAACCAGATGCAAACCCCACAAGCACAAACTGAACCACAGTAAAACGATTGGAATAAGCTGGAGTCTGAAAAGCGCAAATCGTCTCTAACCAAACTTCTACTAACATGAGATAAACACACGATCAGCAGAAGGAGCCCAAAGGGTGGCGTACTGGGTCTTGAGCCTCCTTTTTCTAGTCTCGTCATATGCGCTGTACGTCATCGTGTTCCAAAGGGGCAGACTTTTGGAGTGATCGTGTGTGGGCAAGTCTGTTCGTTCGGAAGTTCGTCGTAACTCCTCTGAAAAGTCAGTCGGGAAGACCATTGGACCTAGTCTGCTCGAAAGTCTGGTCGTGTGTACGTGGCATAACTGTGAGAACCCCTCATGTTATGCCACGTACACACGACCAGACTTTTGAGCAGACTAGGTCCGATGGTCTTCCCGACTGACTTTTCAGAGGAGTTACAACGAACAATGTTCTGGGACCACCAACACCTAAAGCCCAATTTTTCTGCAGAGTATATAGTGCAGCCAGGGCCGGTGCTACCACTAGGCGGACTAGGCAACCGCCTAGGGCGCACTGCCGCCTAGGGCGCCCGGGCCGACGGATATTCTAACTCCCTCCTACACTTTCCAGCCACTCTGACATGTGTCAAGTCAAGCAGCACCATCCCCCGCCCGCCCGTCCCCGCACGGCTCTCTGCTCTAACGTGTCCAACAAACACCTTTGCCCCCCCCTCCCCCCGTAGGGCGCTCTCTGCCCTGTGTGTCCAGCAGTCATTCTTCCTCTCCGCTCTGACATCATGATGTCACATCAGCTACACACTTCTCCTGAGTCCCGCCCCTCCTGTGTGCTCCGTCCAATCCACCTCCAGCATATGTGCCCCGAGCAGCTTCACACTCCTCTCAAGCCTCGTCCCTCCTGTGTGCTCCATCTGTGAAGGGGAGGTGGGCGGGAAGATTAAAAACAAGCAGCCGAGCCAAGAGCCACACTGAAAAACTGCTGCATGAACCAGTGAGCCCCCGGAGACCATTCCAAGTGAGTGATCACTTTCACCAACCAGACCCGACCCTGCTCTCTTCTCTCTCACCTCCCCCTCTCTGACCCCCCCTCTCTCTCACCTCTCCCTCTCTGACCCCCCTCTCTCTCACCTCCCCCCTCCCTCTCTGACCCCCCTCTCTCTGACTCTCTCTCACCTCTCCCTCTCTGACCCCCCCTCTCTCTCTCCTCCCCCCTCTCTGACCCCCCTCTCTCTCACCTCCCCCCTCCCTCTCTGACCCCCCTCTCTCTGACTCTCTCTCACCTCTCCCTATACATTGATGTATAACAGAATTACTTGATTAACTTTATCCAGTTAAAGTGGTATTAAAGCAAAGCAAAATAGTTATTATACTGCAGCTTACCAATTCTTAGATGGGTGGCTGCATTAGTTTTGTTTTTAGGTTTACTCTTTTATAGTCACCTGGTGATCCTTCTAGTACGTCTTTTTTTTTTTTTTTTTTTTTTAAATGAACGAGCTGTCTTGCAGATGTAGCAGTTAGAGTGTTGAATTAAACCATTTAACCTAGCAAAGTCGGTGGAGCCTGGGGCGGAGCCAGAGGGGGCGGCAAAATTAGGTTTCGCCTAGGGTGTCAAAAATCCTTGCACCGGCCCATGCACCAGAGTGCAGCCCATATAGTATATACAGGTGCTGCTCAAAAAATTTGAATATCGTGCAAAAGTTCATTTATTTCACTAATGTAACTTAAAATGTAAAACTAATATATGAGATAGACTCATTACATGCAAAGCAAGATAGTTCAAGCCGTGATTTGTCATAATTGTGATGATTATGGCTTGTAGCTCATGAAAACCCCAAATCCACACTCTCAGAAAATGTGAATATTACATGCAATCAATAAAACAAGGATTGTACATAGAACAATATCGGACCTCTGAAAAGTATAAGTATGCATATGTACTCAGTACTTGGTTTGGGCCCCTTTTGCAGCAATTACTGCCTCAATGCGGCATGGCATGGAAGCTATCAGCCTGTTGCACTGCTTAGGTGTTATGGAAAACCAGGATGCTTCAAAAGCAGCCTTCTGCATTGTTTGGTCTCATGTCTCTCATCTTTCTCTTGACAATGCCCCATAGATTCTCTATGGGGTTCAGGTCAGGCGAGTTTGTTGGTCAATCAAGCACAGTAATCCCACTGTCATTTAACCAGGTTCTGGTGCTTTTAGCAGTGTGGGCAGGTGCCAAGACCTTCTGGAAAAAAGTCGGCATCCCCATGGAGCTCATCTGCCGAAGGAAGCATGAAGTGCTCCAAAATCTCCTGGTAGACGGCTGCGTTGTCCCTGGACTTAATGAAGCACAGTGTACCAACACCAGCAGATGACATGGCTCCCCAAATCAACACAGACTGTGGAAACTTCACACTGGACTTCAAGCATCTTGCAGTGTGTGCCTCTCCATTCTTCTTCCATACCCTAGGTCCTTGGTTTCCAAATGAGATGCAAAATTCCCTCTCATAAGAAAAGAGAACTTTGGACCACTGAGCAACAGACCAGGTCTGTTTTTCTTTAGCCGAGGTAAGATGCTTCTGATGTTGTTTTTTGTTCAGAAGACAGGAGCATGACAAGAGGAATGCAACATTTGAAGCCCATGTCCAGGATCCGTCCGTGTGTGGTGGCTCTTGATGCACTGACTCCAGCCTCAGTCCACTCCATGTGAAAGTCCCCAACACTTTTGAATGGGTTTTTCCTGACAATCCTCTCCAGGCTGCGGTCATCCATGCTGCTTGTACACATTTTTCTTCCACACTTTTCCCTTCCACATAACTTTCTATTAATGCGCTTTGATACAGTGCTTTTAGAACATCCAACTTCTTTTGCAATTAACTTTTGAGGTTTTTCCTCCTTATGGAGGGTGTCGATGATGGTTTCTGCACAACTGCCAGGTCAGTAGTCTTTCCCATGACTGTGATTCCTACTGAACCAGACTGAGAGACCATTAACCACTTGCTTACTGGGCACTTAAACCCCCCTCAGTCCCAGACCAATTTTCAGCTTTCAGCGCTGATGCACTTTGAATGACAATTGCGCGGCCATACAACACTGTACCCAAATGAAATTTTTATCATTTTTTTCCCACAAATAGAGCTTTCTTTTGGTGGTATTTAGTTACAGCTCGGAGTTTTATTTTTTGCTAAACAAACAAAAAAAGATGCAAAAATAAATAAATAAATCATGTTTTAATAGTTTGTTATAAAATATTGCAAACGGGTCATTTTTCTCCTTCATTGAAGTGCGCTGATTAGGCGGCACTGATAGGCTGCACTGGTGGGCACTGATGGGCTGCATTGGTGGGCACTGATGGGCTGCATTGGTGGGCACTGATAGGCTGCACTGGTGGGCACTGATAGGCATAGTTAAGGCGGCACTAATAGGCACAGATAAGGCGGCACCGATGGGCACAGATAAGGCGGCACTGATGGGCAAAGATGGGCACAGATAAGATGGCACGGATGGGTGGCACGGATGGGTGGCACGGATGGGCACTGATAGGTACCACTGATAGATGGGACTGATGGGCACTGATAGGTGGCTCTGATAGGCGGCACTGCTGGGCACTGATGGGTGGCACTGCTGGGCACGGATATGTGGCACTGGGGTGCAGCACCTTTGAGGCAGATTGTGGGCACTGCTGGGTGACACTGTGGGTGGCACTGCTGGGTGGCACTGTGGGCACTGCTGGGTGGCACTGTGGGCACTGCTGGGTGGCACTATGGGCACTGCTGGGTGGCACTGACGGGGGGCACTTACTTTTAGTAGATGTGGCACTGCAGGGGGCAGGTGGGCACTGGCAGGGGGCAGGTAGGCATTAGCAGGGCTGGCCGTGATCGGGACTGATGTCCCGATCACGGCCGCCGGTGATCGGTTTTTTTTTTCTCTCAGCGCGAGGAGGAATAATAGCCGATTACCGGCTCCGTTATATCACATGATCAGCTGTCATTGGCTGACAGCTGATCACGTGATAAGGGGTCGGGATCGACCCCTTGCACGGATCGGTGATCAGGCGAGTCTCATGGACTCGCCGATCACAGAGCGCCGCGCGCGCCCCTCAGGGGGTGCGCAGGCCGCTCGTACATGGGACTACGTCTATTGACGTCGTCCCGGAAAAGGAGATCCGCGCTGTAGCCATCATTTGGCTATAGCGCGGATCTCAAGTGGTTAAAGGCTCAGGAACCCTTTGCAGGTGTTATGGCTTAATTAGCTGATTAGAGTGGGATACTTTGAGCCTAGAATATTGCACCTTTTGACAATATTCAAATTTCCTGAGATTGTGGATTTGGGGTTTTCATGAGCTGTAAGCCATAATCATCACCATTCTGACAAATCATGGCTTGAACTTTTGCACGATATTCAAATTTTTCAAATATCACCTGTATACTGTAGTTCAGAGTATATAGTGCAGTTAGTGTAATATATTTAATACAGTGCAGGGTGTATAGTGTACTGAAGTGGGTAAGGGGAACCCTATGACAAAATTAAGAAAAAAAATGGCATGAGTCCCCCCCCCCCCCCCAGTCCATACCAGGCCCTTTGGGTCGTGTATAGATTTTGAGGGGAACTCCACACCAAAATGTAAAAAAAAATTGGCATGGGGTCGACCCCCAAAATCATTACCAGATCCTTATCTGAGCATGCAACCTGGCAGGCTGCATGAAAAGGGGGGGGGGGGGGCAAGAGAGCACGCCCCCCCTGAACCATACCAGGCCACATGCCCTCAACATGGGGAGGGTGCTTTGGGTTCCCCCCCAAAGCACCTTGTCCTCATGTTGATGGGGACAAGGGCCTCATCCCCACGATCCTCGCCTGGTGGTTATGGGGGTCTATGGGCGGGGGGGCTTATCGGAATCTGGAAGCCCCCTTTACTTCCCACCCGGCCAATGTATATATATGGCCAGGTGGGAGCTCTCTACTTCTGACTGGGCGTTCCTGAAAGTCCTTCAGAAGTAGGGGGTTCACGCTCACGCGTGCCCGCACAGCGGCGCAATCTCGATGCGCTTGTGTCACCCACACATGGCGCATCTCGGATCGGCAGGAGGGCCAATCACAACCGTCATGTGATGTAAACAAACAGCCGGTTGCTAGGCAATCGGCTCGCCTCTCCTCACACGGAAGTCGTCGCTGAGGAGAGGAGAGCGGAACACTGCAGCCAGCTGGTGATCAGTGAGTATAAGCTGTTTTTTACAGCTTTTTACTCACTGATCCCCAACCTAGTGTAAAACACAGTGTAAACACAATGTCCCGAAAAAGCACACAACCCCAAATAATAAAAACACATGTCCCCAATAATAAAAACACACGTCCCCCACATATGTCCCACTAAAATCACATGTCTTAATGATTATCTGCACACATATGTCCGTGATCACCTGCACACATCTGTACATGATAATTTGCGTACATATGTCCGCGATCACACAAACCAATTATTATACACTTAATAGACATGTGCATTCGTTTTTGTCAGAATTTCGGGTATTTTCGCTTTAGTTTTGACAAAAGATAACGAAAGTGCAGAATCTGAAAAACTAAAGATCCGACATAAATAAATGCTTTATTTTCGTTTTCATAAAGAATGGAGAAGAGAAATTGCGCTATGGCTAAAACCGATATACTAGTAGTATGAGCTGCCTCTACCCAATATTACCACCCACTGGGTGAAAATATGTTTGATGTAAGGGGAAAAAGTCGATTTGGCGCTATACCTTTAAGACTTAAATATTGGTACGGAATAGAAAATATTGTGCACCTAATAGTTCACCTATAGTATCACAATGGTGCTAAAAAAATTAATAACATGTGAACACAAGTAAAATTATAAATAAGCATAAGTGTTTTAGAACTTTTAGAAAAGGGAAGTTCAGCACCACGTCCGGCACCCTTTTGGCTCTTTCTGCTGATCTCGAGTTAGTAGAAGTTTGGGGAGAGACGATTCGCGCTTTTCACATTAGTGATTCAGATCTTCGGTTTCTGCTTGTCTTTGCGTATCTGATAATCAGTGCGTGCAGTCATTAAGTATTTGTTGATCATTGTGGACTATATCTTGGTATAGTACGCGTTGAAAGGCATTTTTTATTGTCTGCTTGCTTCTGATATTCAGGTCGTTCTTTCAGGCCTTGCTGTTTATCAGTGCTTTCTGGTGTCCGTTCTGATCAGCCGACCGTTTTCAAACCATGTTTCGTCTACGTACTCGTCATAGAGTTTGTGCTGTGCAGGGGCTTCATGTTGGGGTTCTTACTTTGACACAAGCCCGGAACATGAACAGGGAGGGGAGGCATTTGTGGACCAAGAATTGGTTGCGCCAGCGTGACCAGTTCTCCCACATGCCTTTGCTCCGTGAGATCCGCGAGAATAATCCTGATCATTTCAGGAATTATCTCCGGATGACGGACCCCGTTTTTCACCATCTGCTGGCTTTGCTGATCCCTTATATCACCAGGCAGGATACCTGTATGCAGCAAGCCATCACTCCGGAGCAGAGGTTCATCGCCACGTTGCGCTACTTGGCAACAGGGAGAAGCCTTCAGGACCTCAAGTTCTCTACAGGCATCTCCCCCCAGGCTCTGGGGATCATTATTCCAGAGACCTGTTCTGCCATCATTCAGGTCCTGCAGAAGGAATATATGAAGCTAAGTTTTATCCTTAAACATCACATTCTATGTATTTCATGATTGCTAATGTCTTGCATTTCTTTCCTCATTCCCTAATTACCATCATTGCAATATGCTCTAATTCATATGCTCTGCCCCTTTGTCCTTCATACATATTTGCCTCACTAACTTCCCCACCATGCTCTTCTTAGCCCATAAAACTATATAGTCTAATCACTTATCACTAATCACTTTTTGTCAGCTCCATAGTATTGCTTTCCCCTAAACACCCCCTAAAATGTCTACAAATGTGGTGTGTGTGCTTCAATTCATGCAGAGTGACATTTTTCCAATTTTTGGGGTTGTGCCAAACTCATTAGTAACCCCCCTCCCCCCAACTGCTAGCTCAGCTGATAGCAATCCTCTATCTGATGACTTGAGCATACCCAATACACACTATATCTACCTTTTTCATGATCACATTTATGGACGAGTTCACCTAAGCATGTAGTGCAAGGGCCTGCCTCAATACTTTCAAATACTATTTTTTTTTAACAGATTAATTTTCTTGATATTTAATAGCAGAATGTCAAAATGTGCTTCCATTTTGTTTTCATTTTGTTATTATGACACTTCTTACCTGTCCCGTGGGCTGCCAATAGTGTAAGTAAGGAGGGGCTTCACAAAGTAGCACACATTATTTAGGCATTCAGCTCTCAATCAAGTGGAGAGGGTTACCTGTCCAAAACACCCCCCCCCCCCCTCATTTTTTAGCAAGGGCCCATCAGATGGGGGGGGGGGATGGGGGGGTGATGACTCTCATAAGGGGACCTTATACTTTAAGCTTTAAATACTCAGTTCCCAAAATGTTATACTAATTTTGACCAAAAATGTGGGTGTCTAATCTGCTTGCAATGTTGATTTGTCAAATTACTAATTTTTGTTCTTGTTTCACTACACAGTGTCCTTCAATGCCACAGGAATGGCAGACTGTGGCCTCCCACTTTGCCAGTTTTTTTGAAGTTTTGCCTTTTTCACCAACAGTGCAAACCCAAGTTCAGTGCGAGATGAGGGGACAGTCTCTTCTTCAGATAATGTTATTATGTTGTGGGTCTGCTACACACACACCTTGTTTTTGTAACTAATGTATGTAGTGCATTACTGACCAAAATCGTGCTCATTTTCAGCACCATGGCAGGAAAATGGCATGATTGTCCAAATTTACACCTCACTGTGGGTGCTTTTTACTAAAGGCACATCCACTATGCACTGCAAAAGTACACCTGAAACTGCACTTTGGAGTGCAAAGTGGAGTTTCCTTTAGTAAATCACACTCCTTCTCAGCACAAACTAAAATTTGACTACAAATACATTTTTTGCGCAATGAAAAAGGAAGCCACACATTGTTGATAATTAAACTTTTTAATACAAGCACATTAACATGTGTGTTTCGAAAAGGTTTTTACAACAAACCAAGAAATTTGTGTGTATCCAAAACAGAGTTTCATCAGAATTTTGTTTACGTGTTGTTTTTGTGTAAACAGGCATGTATCAAACCGTAAAATACAGAACACAGGAACTTACAAAGTTCAACTTTGAAAAGCGAAGACAATATCAGACATGAGTATGTACAAACTGGTCTGATATTGCCTTCTTCACATGGGGTGTCACCCCTGAAAAAAACAAATTTGGAAGATGCACAGTGTGCCAACATGTGCTATCTCCCATCATGGGGGATCAATGTACATGCTTTGGGGCTGCAACCCCTTCATCTCAGACACTTTACACAAAACACGTACATCGATCCCCCATGAAGGGAGATAGCGCATGTTTACACACTCTGTACATCTTCCAAATTTGTAATTTCGATAAATACATTTTGTTTTTAAAATATCAAAAATAAAACCCTATCTAGTTTTTGGTGTTTCACACTCTCCCCAAAACATCAATGATGTTCTTTATTTTATTTTTAACATCATTGATGTTTTGCTGGATATTTTCCAAATCCTGATTGCACCCCATTATATCCCCTATCAGGATCTGGGCACTTTCACTGGAAAAACGGGAATCTTCTTCCACATCACCTACAAAACAAAGCAAAAAAACACACCATGTAATAAAAATATGGTGACATACATTGCTGAGCTTACCGGAAGATGTGTTCTCCGACACTCACCTGTTGTGGTGACAATTTGCCCAAACTCCACAATCTCTCCTTCCTCCTCCTGCTCCTCTGTTTGTGCTTTTGGAAGTTGGCCTTCTTTGGGAGGGGTGTGGTCCCTGGTATCCTCATACTTGCCGAGTCTTCTCTCCCCTATGAGAATGTAAACATAGAATAATTAGCACACAGAGCGCAGAAATAGGAATCTGAAACATTGCTTGGAAGTGTTGTACAATTGTGTTTTTTGGCCGAGTTCCAAGGTGAGAACATTATTGGGGACACTTTGTTAAGCTGGAATACTTCCCTGCAGAACGATGTTTCTTACGAACGAATGAAACCATGAACTTGAAAGTGGCCATTTTAAAATGCGCAACATGAAATCAAAGCACATGGAGCAGTATGCAAGCAAGAATAATCATATGAACACACAACTACTTACTTTTTTTAAGAACACGCTTGATCCTTAGGTACTGCCCGTGCTCCCTCAGTTTCAGGTCTGACCAGCGTTTTCTCAGTTGATCCTTGGATCGGCGTACCCCAAAATTCTTCAGAAGACTCTTCACAACTTTAGTCATGATCTTGGCCTTTCTGATATTTGGGTTTGGGCAAGGTCCATACTTCCCATCATAGTCGGTCCTGTTCAATATGTCGACCATCTCCAACATCTCTCCAAAAGACATATTTGAGGCCTTAAATCTTCTCTTCCTGGATCGGGACGTTTCAGGCTCCGGGCTTTCCTCACCCTCCTCCTCGTTAGTGGAACTATTATTAGTGCGCACCTGCGTTCTCTCCGCCATGTGCTCTCCCCACTGCGCCAGAAGCAAAGGGGCGGGGAATAGTCTAGAAAGAACGTCAGGGGCGGGCGGAGTTTCACGCATGCGCACTGTATATAAAACGCAACACGCGTATATCGTCCGTACGATCTGGGAAGAGAGTGAGGCGCGGACGTGACGAACGTGCAAACGAAGGTAAAATTTCTAACTTGGTGCTTTACTAGACTAGACTGCTTCTATATAGGCCAATGTTGGGACAAGATTAGGAGGGTTTTTAATGGCATTATTAGTATTTGAGGGTTTGTCTTGTGTTGCAGACAATATGGATCCATTCCAAAATCAAAATTTTATGGGGCTATTCCTAGAACTCTACAAGGAGAGGCCCTGCCTGTGGCAGTTCCACAACGAGTTTTATGCCGACATAACAAAGAGGAATGCAGCGCTGGAGAAACTGCTTTCTTTGGTGTGGATCATGGTCCCCACGGCAGATATGGCCTATCTGAATAGGAAAATTGGGGCCATGAGGATTACATATTTCAGGGAGAGAAAGAAGCACCTGGAGTCCTTGAGAGCAGGAGATACAGATGCCGTTTATTACCCCAGGATGGTTCACTTTGACAGGCCGCATTTTCTGGTAGACCAGGGGGTACCCAGGCCACCACTCAGGCCACCACTCTCCAGTCTTCCTTCAAGGCATCCTTCACCCTCAGCTGAGGCTTCCAACGTCCAACTTGGGCCTTCCAGGCAGTAACATGTGGTGGGGCCCAGCTTGAGACAGGTATTGCATTGTTGAACATATTTCTTGTGTTACATTTAATGATGTTAACTAGATGTTCTTATTGATCAGTAAGTTGTGATTTATCAAAGTGGTTTACATCTCAAGAGACAGTAGTGACCAAAAATGATTGGGACGGGAAAGAAAAATACTGGGCTCAGAATGATAGTCTGCTCTATTTGGTAACATTCAATTATCAAAAGCCAGGAGCACAAAATGGTGTGATTGATGATCAAAAAACTAAAACTATGTCCCCTTTTCATACACAGGAAGACCTCAGTCGGGGGGAGGCTGTGGCAAGTGGCAGCCAGGAGGTCGACCAACGCCCTCCTCCTCCTGTCCCAACTACAGGAGCCCAGCCACAGCCTCGAAGGATGCCTGGTGGGAAGTGCCCAAGGAAGACGAGTGAGTGATGGCCTGGGTTCAGTCTGGTCTGCCAGAAGATGCAGCCTCTTGAAGATCCACATCCTGGGGACATAAATGGCATCTGAATTTCCTGTTCTCTAGGACTTCGGGACCAGACTTCTCTCCCTGAGATATGTACTCCTCAGGCCACCAATTTTTTATATTCTAATTTGTTCATCTCTGCCCTGGGGACCAAATGCTGCACCAAAGTAACAAGTTTCTCCAGTGCTGCGTTCCTCTTTTTAGTTTATTGCGACCAAAATAAAGTTTTTTTTGATTGATGAAATACTTGTGTGTGTGTGTGTGTTTTCCTTCCAAACGGCCAGTTTATTTGTGAGCAGGCAGGTACATTTCCAAAAAGATAAGTGAAATGAATAACAAGGGGTACCAACACTAAACAACCTCCTGTGGATTAAAAAATAAAAACAAAATCTCAAAAATACAATAATGTTGTGGTAAGTTTACACACACAGAACACCTCAAAAAAGGAGAAATGAGCAAACTGTCTTTAAAGGAGATTTTTAGGGAATACAAAAAAAAAAAAGCATCCAAAAAAGAATAAACAAAATATAAAATTGTGTAGATGTGACGCAAACTAAAATTATATTGCTGAAATGGTTAAAAAAAGAGTAATGAAATACGTTCGGGAGAAGTGTGTGTGACTATGAGCATCAAAAGAAGTTCGTTCTTGCAGCATTGTAAAAGAACAAGAGAATGCGCTTCATGAAAGAATTTTTAACATTGCAGCGTGACGAATGTGCTATATCGCTTACGAGCAGTAGTTTTACCTGAACGAGCGCTTCTGTGTCGGAATTTGAATGTGAGCATGCGTGGCACCTTGTCCGTCGGAGTAGGCTACACATGATCGGAGTATGTCCGATCAGACCAGTTTGTCGGAAAATATTTCCAGCAAGTTGGAAAACTTGGTCCGATGGATATTCCGACGGAATCAGTCCGATGCATACCACACACAGTCGGATTATCCGACAACACGGTCCGATAGGACACATTCCAACGGATTCTCCGACCGTGTGTACAAGGGCTAAGAGTTTCCAAAAGTTCCAAAGATTAATCAGATAATTTGTGCAGGAGATGTGTGATCAATAATGAAGATCTTCCCAGTGCGCGTGACAAAAACTAGTAATGCCCTCACCAGATGCCCTGCCCCTGCAGGGGTAGTATAGCCTCCACAGTGTGAGCACCTGTGCCGCTGTTTGGTTCTCTGGGGGGTTAGTTTGTCATCCGCTGGGAGCACTTCATTTGGGTTCTCAATAAAAAGAGTCGATGGAGTCGACGGGCGTGGCCACGGGACATGCACTATCCACTATCAGCTGTAGCAGCTAGCGGATGGTTTTATGCTTTTGGCGTGTTTTTACTTTGTCAAATGTGAGTACAATCTATTTATCTAATAAAGAATCTTATATGGAAACGGTTCACACTATGGATACTCCTCTTTTTTTATTGAGAACCTAAAGGAAGTGCTCCCAGCGGATGACAAACAAGCCTGTATTTTCTGATATTTGATTGTATTATTCACCAATTTTATGTACGCACTTTCGTATAAGAATTGTATAGTGTGACTGCAAAGTATATTCACTCTTATTGGTCACCAATAACACATACATAGTAATATTTTTTTTTTTTTCCCCAGGTCAGGAGAATTTTTTCACCAATATTTTTTTCACATATATATTTTTTTACCAAAATTTTTTCCACCAATATGACTTATGCTTATTTATAATTTTACTTATGTTCACATATTATTAATTTTTTAGCACCATTGTGATACTATAGGTGAACTTTTAGGTGCACAATATTTTCTATTCCATACCAATATTTAAGTCTTAAAGGTATAGCGCCAAATCTACTTATTTTCGTTTTCGTTGTTACAACAGTTCTATATAGAATAGGAGATTCGACGTGACTCTGACAATAACAATCTGTGTCTATTGAACCTGTGGTCGAATGTGCCTAACCTTACCTCTATTAGTCCAAGATTATATAGAGAAAGTATTTGACAGAGGGAAAATATTTGACATAGAGAGAAAAGATTTGACAGAGAGAAAAGATTCTAAAGTGCTAATTTTAAAGGCTAATATGCAAGTTACTGTCCTAAAAAGTGTCTGGGGACCTGGGTCCTGCCCCAGGGGACATGCATCAATGCAAAAAAAAAGTTTTAAAAACTGCAGTTTTTTCAGCAGCAGTGATTTTAATAATGCTTAAAGTGAAACAATAAAAGTGTAATATTCCTTTACATTTCGTACCTGGGGGGGGGGGGTGTCTATAGTATGCCTGTGAAGGGGCACATGTTTCCCGTGCTTAGAACTGTCCCTGCACAAAGTGTCATTTCTGAAGAAAAAAAAAGTCATTTAAAATCACTCGCGGCTATAATGAATTGTCGGCTCCCGTAATACAGAGAACACTCATTGAAAGTCATTGATGATAAAAAAAAAGTACAAAAGTACCCCTACCATTTCACAAAGAAAGTGTAAAAAAATTGTTAAATAAGACAAACACACTTTATTAAAAATAAAAAAATAAAAAAGATTCCAGCGGTGGTAATCCACTCTTGCTATCCAGCGATGGATGATCATCTCTCCGGGGGTCAGCAATGAAAAAAAATTTTTTTTTTAAATTTGACGCAGGGTTCCCCATAATATCCATACCAGACCTAAAGGGCCTGGTAATTGAATTTGGGGGAACCCCACGCTTTTTTTATTCTTTCTTTTTTTTTTCATCAATGACTTTCAATGAGTGTTCTCTGTATTATGGGAGCCGACAATTCATTATAGCCGTGAGTGATTTTAAAGGACTTTTTTTCCTGCAGAAATGACACTTTGTGCAGGGACAGTTCTAAGCACGGGAAACATGTGCCCCTTCACAGGCATACTATAGACACCCCCCAGTTACAAAATTTAAAGGAATATTACACTTTTATTGTTTCACTTTAATTATTATTAAAATCACTGCTCCCGAAAAAACTGCAGTTTTTAAAACTGTTTTTTGCACTGATACATGTCCCCTGGGGCAGGACCCAGGTCCCCAAACACTTTTTAGGACAGTAACTTGCATATTAGCCTTTAAAATTAGCACTTTAGATTTTGAACGTTGGAGTCCGATAGACTTTAATAGGGTTCTAAAGTTCACACGAAGTATGCTATATACTAGCTCCGTTGAATCTTCTTTATACATTCGACAGACACCATAAGCCTTCAAAGACACATTCGACTGTATATCATGTGGATTTTCGGACGAATGCAATTTTTGAACGAAAAACAAAATAAATAAAAACGAATTTCGGGAGTAACTAAATAAATGTAATTTTTGGACGAAAACGATATTCCGAAACAAAATATTTCACTCTGCACATGTCTAACACTTAACGACATTTTTTTTACCAAAGACATGTAGCAGAATACATTTTGGCTTAAATTTTTACCAAAATTCGATTTTATTGGATTTCTTTTAAAATAGAAAGAAGAAAATATGTTTTTTCCAAATTTATGCCTTTTTTTCGCTTATATCGGAAAAAAAAAAAAATGGAGTCGTGAATAAATACCACCAAAATAAAGCTCTATTTGTGCAAACAAAATGATAAAAATTTCATTTGGGTACAGCGTAGCATGACTGTGCAATTTGGGCTGGGAAGGAAGGGGGCGAAAGGGCCCTGTATTGTAGTGGTTAACAAGGGGGCCCCCAGATCCCACTCCCCCCCACGTGAATGGGTATCGTGTACATTGTACCCCTACCCATTCTTCCAAAAAGTGTCAAAAGGTAAAAACCACAATGCACAGTTTTTGACAAGTCCTTTATTAAAGGGGAGGCTGGGTCAGCCGGTTACGTCAGCGGGTGGCCCTGCCCTTGCCTATATAAGAGCTTTCACAGCGAAAAGACAGCAGCCGGTGAGACGCCTCATGGAGGTGGAGAATTTAACTTTTTTTTTTTTTGAAGATGGATGGACATCATGGGGCACTTTTGTTTTTTAATAAAGGCATTGTCTTCTTTCATTTTAACTTTTTTGACACTGTTTTTTGGTGAATGGGTAGGGGTACAATGTACCCAATACCCAATCACATAGGGGGTGGGATCTGCGGGCCCCCCAGAACCACTAGACAAGGGTTGTGGGGATGAGGCCCTTGTCTCCATCAACATAGGGATAATGTACTTTGGGGGACCCCAAAATACGGTACGGTTCAGGAGGGGAGCACGCTCTCGTCCTCTCCCCCTTTTCGTTGCGGCCTGCCAGGTTGGATGCTCAGATAAGGGTCTGGTATTGATTTTGGGGGCCCCCCACCCAATTTTTTTTAATTTTGGCATGGAGTTCCCCTTAATATCCAAACCAGACATGAAGGGCCTGGTATGGACTGTGGACTCTGTTTTTTTCAATGATTTCAGGATCCGGCAATACATTACAGCTGCGAGCAATTTTAAATGACAATTTAAATGTCATTTTGCTGCGGTACTGTTATAAATATGGGAAAGATGTACTACTTTACAGGCAGACTAAGGGGTCCACCATGCACGATATTTAAAGGAATATTTCATTTTTATTGTTTCACTTTAAGCATTATTAAAATCACTGCTCCTGAAAACGTTAAAAAAAATTTTGCATTGATACATGTCCCCTGGGGCAGTACCCAAATACTTTTTATGGCAATAACTTGCATATGTAAAAAAGTTGTATACTCCACTCCAAAATAATTAACAATGGTGAAATGAAACAGAACTAAAACAAAGAGAAAAATACAGCTGCTACTCTAAGTAGTGATACTCAAATGACTGATAAAATAAGGTGTAGAGGGCGTTCTATAACATAAAACAGAATTAATTGGTGAATTAAACCACACAAAATTTACATTTGTAAATACAAATAAAGTGCAATGTACCATGGGTGAATATACACAAATGGTAGAAAAATTTGATACTGGCTAGATAACCAAAAAAAACATGCAAATGTAAAATGTTCCAATTGAACCACAAAGAGATATCCAAAAAATGAACTGCTGTGTTCAGATTCTTCAAAGGAGAAAGCCGAAATTCCTTCACCAGTTTGATGAAAATACACCCAGTGTGCTCTTATATAAGATCTGCTTACCATAAAACATTGACTCCTTTAATTAAAAAGCGAGTCAGAATAAACTTTAGCAAGATGATGCTTGCTGCAATGATGAAGACTAAAGCCCCGTACACACAAGAGGACTTATGTCCGACAGACTTCCGAAGGAGTTCTGCCGGAGTTCTGCCGGAGTTCCGACAGAGTTCTGACGGACTTTTCGACTGAGCGGACTTGGCCACACACAATCACACTAAACTCAGACGGATTCGAACGTGATGACGTACGACTGGACTCAAATAAGGAAGTTCATAGCCAGTAGCCAATAGCTGCCCTAGCGTCGGTTTTAGTCCGTCGGAATAGCATACACACGAGTGAATTTTTCGGTAGGAACTGGGTCCGGCGGTGTTCCGTCGGAAAAATTTGAAGCATGTTCCATTTCTAAAGTCCGTCAGACTTTTGCGAATCAAAAGTCCGTTGCAGCCCGCACACGATCGAATAGTCTGACGGAATCAGTCCGTCGGACTTTGGATGTTGAAAAGTCTGCTCGTGTGTACGCGGCATTATGGATAAAGGCAAACCACAGATGGGATATATGAAAAGACAATAGGGAACCGAATAGTGTATTTCTGTTTTATTATGAAGATTATAAAATACATGTGCCAAATGGCTCTGTAAGACTCCTTTCACACGAGGGTGTTTTGCAGGCTATATAGCGTTAATAATAGCACCGGCTATCCGCCCTAAAAAAGCTGCTCCATTGTTTCCAGAGGGCTTTCACACTGGAGCGGTGCACTGGCAGGACGTTAGAAAAAGTCATTGCCAGCAGCTTCTTTGGAGCGGTGAAGGAGCGGTGTGGTTACCGCTCTTCTACCGCTGCTCTCCATTGAAATCAATGGGGCAGTACGGCTATACCACCTGCAAAACGCTGCTATTGTGTGCATTGCAGGTGGTTTTAACCCTTCCTTGGCCACTAGCGGGGGTTAAAAGCACCCCGCTAGTGGCCGGAATGCGCCGCAAATCTGATGGTAAAACGTTTTACCACCAACGCAATGGGCGGCGCAGTGTGAAAGGGGTCTAAGAGTCCAGGGCTTACTATGCATGTACCAATAGCTCGTTGCTGCAAGAGGAAATCTGTGCCAACTGAGCATGCGCCAAAGACGCCTCGGTGCGCCAACCCACACCTACGCAGAAGACCTGATGACAAAAGGCAGGAAAATGCCCAGGAGGCACACAGGAAGTGACCTCAAACTTCCCTATGTAGCACTTACCCCCGAAGCAGCTGCTGGTATTTTATTGGGCTTACCGTTACCTCACCATACCACCGTGTCCATCATAGGGGTCCCATTAAAGATTTCTCACAGATTTCAGCTTCAACACGGCGGACATATGCTTTTACATTGTGAAAGAACTTTGACCCATGGTGACACATCCATCATGGGGTACAGGACAGCCAATTGAGACATTTCAGCACATGGACAATTGGACATACCCAACCTACCTTATAAATAGACCTGATCTGGCGGCCATTTTACATTGTCTTTTGTCAGTGTAGGGACAGGACGCTGTGTGGAGCAGGGACAGTCAGTTTAATCACTAGCTATTACTATTAGGTCCACAAAAGTCCTTTTAAGGACTGGTATAGGTGTACAGTATATAGGGTTGTAGTACACTTAGAATATACTTTCTTTCAAGTATATTGTGATGCACTGCTGACTGCTGTGCTGCTGAGTGCTTGCTGACCGATTCTGCAGCTGTCTTTTATCAGTGTAGGGAGGGACAGTTTGGTGTTTGGAGCAGGGACAGTCTGCAAATCACTAGCTACTAGGTCCACAAAGGTCCTTTTAAGGACTGGTATAGTATAGGGTTATACATGTATAATATACTTTCTTTCAAATATAGAAAGCATATTATACTTGACTGCTGTGCTGCTGAGCTGAGTGCTGACCGATTCTGCAGCTGTCTTTTATCAGTGTAGGGACTGAGGGACAGTTTGGTGTTTGGAGCAGGGACAATCTTCAAATCACTAGCTACTAGGTCCACAAAGGTCCTTTTATAGGTGTACGGTGTACAGTATATAGGGTTGTACACGTATAATGTACTTTCTTTCAAATATAGAAAGCATATTATACTTGACTGCTGTGCTGCTGAGCTGAGTGCTGACCGATTCTGCAGCTGTCTTTTATCAGTGTAGGGACTGAGGGACAGTTTGGTGTTTGGAGCAGGGACAATCTTCAAATCACTAGCTACTAGGTCCACAAAGGTCCTTTTATAGGTGTACGGTGTACAGTATATAGGGTTGTACACGTATAATGTACTTTCTTTCAAATATAGAAAGCATATTATAGTGCACTGCATGCAGTGCTGCTGACCGATTCTGCAGCTGTCGTTTCTAAGTGTAGGGAGGGACAGTTTGGTTTTTGGAGCAGGGACAGTCTGCAATTCACTAGCTACTAGCTAGCTACCATTAGGTCCACAAAGGTCCTTTTAATGACTGGTATAGGTGTACTATTTGGTGTGCAGTATATGGGGTGTAATACATGTATAAAATACATGCACATATAGAAAGTATTGTATAGTGCATTTCCACTGTGCAGCATTGTGACTGCTGAGCGGTTCTGCAGCTATACTACAAAGAGTGACAAAAGCAATAAAAAAAAAAGTATTATAACTGGTGTGATAGACCAGTGGCCCCCAAAAACGACAGATTGAAGCGGGGTGTTATATACCTTCTTCCACATACATACTGCCCTTCTCTAGAGACTTTTGTCACAGGGTCATTTAAAAAACGACAGGCAGAGGAAGAGGCAGGCCCTTCTGCAGGGGTGGTAGGGGTAGGGCAGGAGCAACAGGCTCGAGCCAAAGTGGCAAATTGCAGAAGGTGCGTGCGATTACGTCAAATGACCCACCAGACTTAGTTGAGTGGCTCACTCAGACTTATTCTTCTGCACCCTCCTCATCCTCTTGATATGCACCCTCTTCTTCACTCTCTGCTATGTGCACCCCCAAAGACACTACCACCAACACCACCACCATATATCCTCCGCTTTAGTCACAGGAATTATTTTACGATCCATCACAAGACATTGCCGATGTGCAGCCACTCTTGGCATTGGATCAGGAAGAGGAGGTAGCAACAACCGCCACTCAGCAGTCTGACAGCAGTACCCAGATCAGCCCAAGGAGGAGGTTGGTCCCCAGTGTTGCTACCTACTCCGAGATCTCTAATTATAGCGGTGTGCAAAGGTGACCTCGATGACGTGTCTAGTGATGTCACCTGGGTGCCCACAAGAGAGGAAGAGGAGGGGAGTTCAGAGGGTGATATGGACCAGCAGATAGAGAGGAGAAGCAGGCGGAATTTAGATTGCACAGGAGGGACAAAGCAGACTGCTAATGTATCAGGAGCGAGGCATCAACCATGTACGGTCACATCTGGCGCTCCCAGGACGCCAGCACATGGCTCCGCAGTGTGGGCTTTTATTTTAACGTGTCCGCTGCTGACAATAGTGTTGCCATCTGCAGCCTTTGCAGTCAACGCATAAGTCGCGGTAAGCCCAACACTCGCCTAGGGACTACCTTAGGCACATGAGTTGCCATCAGAAGGCACATGAGTTGCCATCACCAAGCCCAGTGGGAGCAACAGAACCCAAAAAGCCACACTCCAGGCTCTCACCGTCCAGCCTTGTCTTCTACTTCTCATTCTCCTCTCTCCTCACAATTGTCCTCCACTCCACCTTCCATCATGCCATCCTCACGTTTTCCTGGAAAAGGCAGGCTTCCATGGGCCAAATGTTTGAGCGTAAAAAAATGATGACCCTCTTGCCCAACGGTTGACGGCTGGCTTGTCAGAACTGATAGCCCGCCAACTACTTCCATATAAACTGGTGGACGCCTTTCGAAAATTTGTGGCCATTGGACCACCACAATGGAAGGTCCCAGGAAGGAAGTATTTCTCACAGAAGGGCATCCCAGAGCTATATGGCCATGTTCAGCGGCAAGTGAATGTATCTCTGGCACACAGTGTCGGTGCCAAGATACATCTGACCACAGACACGTGGTCTAGCAAACAAGGGCAGGGAAGGAATATAACTTTTACTGTCCACTGGGTGAACCTTCTCATGGCCGTCAAGCATGTAACCCGTGTAGATTTGGTTTTACCGTCACGGATTGCATGCAGGCCTGCCTCTTCTTCTCCTCCTCCTCCTACTCCATCCTCCCTCTCCTCCTCGGCTGACTCCTCCTTTTCTGCTGCTAGTGTCTCTTCCACTGTGCCGCCCAAGCTCCCCAGAACCTATTCCACATGCCAGGTGAGACGTTGCCATGCTGTGCTGTGTCTGTTGTGCCTGGAAGTCAAGAGCCACACTGGCCCTGCACTCCTTTCAGCTTTGCGTTCATAGGCAGATCAGTGGCTAACACCGTTCAATTTGACAGTTGGTAAAGTCGTGTGTGACAACAGTGCCAATCTGCTTAGCGCATTGAAACAGGGCAAAATTACGCATGTGCCATGCATGGCACACGTCTTAAACTTGGTCGTGCAGCGATTTGTTGTCAAATACCCTGGGGTCAAGGAAAATCTCGGCCCATTTCAGAAGATCTTACACGGCCATGGCTCGCCTTGCTGACATTCAGCAGCGACACAATCTGCTGGTCAGACGTCTTATTTGCGATTGCCCGACGCGATGGAACTCAACCTTCTATATGCTTGATAGGCTGCTCCAGCAGAAACGTGCAGTTAACGACTACCTGTATGAACTCTGTGGCAGAACAGGTTCTGGCGAGCTTGGTGTTTTTTCACCGTGCCAGTGGCTGCTCATGCGCGACGCATGCTGACTTCTGCGGCCATTTGATGAGATCACCAAACTGGTCAGTCGTAGCCATGGCGCCATCAGTGACATCGTACCTTAGGCCTTCTTTATGGAGCGTGCATTGCGTTGTGTCATTGATCAAGCCGTGGAGGAGCAGGAGCAGGAAGATGAGGAAGTCGCAATGCTGGATGAATTCCCAGGGGGGGCTACTCTATCCGAGTCAACAACAGGAGTCTGAAGAGGAGTCAGAGGAGGATGGTGCTGGGGCGGATCAGGAGGAGCAAGAAGAGCATGCTTTAAACCTTTCTGGGATCCCTGTTGTTACATAGTTACATAGTTAGTCAGGTTGAAAAAAAGACACAAGTCCATCCAGTTCAACCACAAAAAAAACAAAAAAACAAAATAATAACTATATCATACAATCCCATATACCCAATTCTATACCCACAGTTGATCCAGAGGAAGGCAAAAAACCCCAGCAGAGCATGATCCAATTTGCTAATGCAGGGGAAAAAATTCCTTCCTGATCCCTCGAGAGGCAATCTGATTTTCCCTGCATCAACTTTACCTATAAATGTTAGTACCCAGTTATATTATGTACACTTAGGAAATAATCCAGGCCTTTCTTAAAGCAATCCACTGAGCTGGCCAGAACCACCTCTGCAGGGAGTCTATTCCACATTTTCACAGCTCTTACTGTGAAGAAAACTTTTCCTCTAGAAACCTTTTCCTCTAGACTTAAAGAGTGCCCCCTTGTCCTCTTTGCTGACTGTAAAGGGAATAACTCGACACCAAGTTCACTATATGGACCCCTTATATATTTGTACATGTTGATCATATCCCCCCTTAATCTCCTCTTATCAAGAGTGAATAAATTCAGTTCCTCTAATCTTTCCTCATAGCTAAGTTCCTCCATGCCTCTTATCAGTTTGGCTGCCCTTCTCTGCACTTTCTCCAGTTCCCCGATATCCTTTTTGAGAACCGGTGCCCAAAACTGAACTGCATATTCCAGATGAGGTCTTACTAATGATTTGAACAGGGGCAAAATTATATCTCTCTCTCTCTGGAGTCCATACCTGTCTTAATACAGGAAAGGACTTTGCTCGCTTTGGAAACCGCAACATGGCATTGCATGCTATTATTGAGCTTATGATCTATCAAAACCCCCCAGATCCTTCTCCACTATGGATTCCCCCAGTTGTACTCCCCCTAGCATGTATGATGCATGTATATTCTTAGCCCCCAAGTGCATAACTTTACATTTCTCAACATTAAACCTCATCTGCCACATAGTCGCCCAATTAGACAGAGCATTGAGGTTGGCTTGTAAATTGGAAACATCCTGTAAGGACGTTATTCCACTGCATAGCTTGGTGTCATCTGCAAAGATGGAAATGTTACTTTTGATCCCAGACCCAATATCATTTATAAAGATATTAAAAAGTAAGGGTCCCAGCACTGAACCTTAGGGTACACCACTGATAACCTTAGACCATTCAGCGTAAGAATCATTAACCACTACTCTCTGAATTCTGTCTATTAGCCAGTTTTCTATCCATTTACAAACTGATATTTCCAAACCTGTGGACTTTACCTTACACATGAGCCGTGTGTGCGGAATTGTATTGAACGCTTTTGCAAAATCCAAGTATACCACGTCCACCGCCACCCCTCTGTCCAATGTTTTACTTACCACCTCATAAAAAGAATTCAGTTTTGTCTGACAACTTCTGTCTTTCATGAATCCATGCTGTCTGTTACTTAAAATATTTTTTTTCCTGCAAGAACTCGTCTATGTGGTCTTTTATTAATCCCTCCAGTATCTTCCCAACTATAGAAGTTAAACTAATGCCGCGTACACACGTAGCGGACTATCCGACGGACTTAGTCTGGCGGACTTCCCGCCAGACTGTCCGTCGGACTTTCCGAACGGGCTACTTGCCCACACACGGCACTTTTTCAGCGAACGAATACGGCGTACTAAGTCCGCCGTACTATCCGCCCTACTTTGGAAATGAACAGACTCGCCCACACACGCAGAGGAAAGTCCGCTCATTTCGAGTGCGTCTCCAGGTAGGCGGGGCCCGCGAAGGAGACGTCGCTGGCCCCGCCACCTGGTATGGACTTAAAGGGCAACCCCAATGCCCAAAAAAATCAGCGTGGGGGTTCCCCCAAGGTCCACAACAGACCCTTGTCCGAGCACGTTACCCAGCCGCCAGGAAAGGGGGGGACGAGCGAGCGGCCCCCCCTCCTGAGCCGTACCAGGCCGCGTGCCCTCAACATGGGGGTTGCCTTGGGGAAGGGGGGGCGGCGCAGCCCCCCCACCCCAGAGCACCTTGTCCCCATGTTGATGAGGACAAGGGCCTCTTCCAGACAACCCTGGCCGTTGGTTGTCGGGGTCTGCGGGTGAGGGGCTTATCGGAATCCGGGAGCCCCCTTTGACCAGTTCCACTAACACTGGTTTTTAACTCACCACTTTGACCAATTCCACTAACTCTGGTTTTTAACTCACCACTTTGACCAGTTCCACTTGGACAAAGTTCCCACAGACTCAAGATGAGCAGGCTCACAATGAGTTCTACACAATGTTATATAGACCTCAAGCACCTGTGCCCAATTAACCACTCCCCTTAATTATTAGGCTGAAGGAAGTAAAGAAAAAAAAACTATTTAAAAAGTGTCAAAAAAGGGTATTAAAAAGCTACAAGGAAAAGCCCCAAAAGAACCTAAAAATGCAACCCAGCAGTCACCAGCAGTCAAAAAGCAATACTTATTCACACCCCACTCAAGGCTCCACTGTTTAGCTTACAACCAGCAGTTTGGCAATTTCACAGGAGTTCTACACAAAGTTATATAGACCTCAAGCACCTGTGCCCAATTAAACACTCTCCTTAATTAATAGGCTGAAGGAAGTAAAGAAAAAAAAAACTATTTAAAATAGTTGTGGATGCGTGCGTGGATGGGGAGAGGAGAACGAGGTGGACGACATTATCCTGGATGATGAGCAGGAGCCAGGCCACCACACCGCTTCCAGTTTAGTGCAAATGAGGGCCTTCATGCTCCAGTGTTTTAACAGGGACCCCCGTATAAAATTCATAAAAGTCAAGGACCAGTACTGGGTGGCAACGTACTTAGACCCCCGGTACAAACACAAAATGGTGGAAATGTTACCACCGTCACAGAGGGCTGTCAGAATGGAGCACTCACAGGCCTTGCTTCGAGAAATGCTACATTCTGCTTTTGCGTGCGCTGGCAGAGGAGGAATTCCCACTCCCAGAGAAAGAGTTGCGGCTACCAATCCAACAGCGCATGCAAGAAGAGGGCGGTTTGAAGATGTGTTGGTGACTTCTGATATGAGGTAATTCTTTCATCCGACCCATCGACAGGTCTCATCTGGATCCAGCATCAGGGAACGCCTAGACTGACAGCCGTTAACATTGGGTTAACGGCTGATGTGGACGCTCTGAGAAGTGATGAACCCCTGGACTACTGGGTGCGCAGGCTTGACCTCGGCCAGAGCTTACCCAATTTGCAATGGAATTGTTGGTTTGCCCCTCGTCCAGTGTCCTGTCCGAAAGGACGTTCAGTGCAGCAGGGGCGATCGTGACCTATAAGCACACTCGCCTAGCTCACGACAGTGTTGACTACCTCACATTTATAAAAATGAATGAGGCATGGATCTCGGAGGAATTTAACACATGTGACCAGTAGACCATGTATATGCATAACTCTATAAACAATTTATTTAATCGAGCACACAGACCTTTTTTCTACCTTTGGCTCACTTCCTTGTACAAAAAAAAGCACACCATACTATATGCCCTCGGTGCTGGTGTGGTGTCAGTGCTCTCTATCATGGTGCTGGTGTCAGTGCTCTCTTTCTATCTCGGTGCTGGTGTCAGTGCTCCCTCTGTATCTCCGTGCTGGTGTGGTGTCAGTGCTCTCTATCTCGGTGCTGGTGTGGTCTTGGTGCTCTCTATCACGGTGCTGGTGTCAGTGCTCTCTATCACAGTGCTGGTGTCAGTGCTCTCTATCTTGGTGCTGGTGTCAGTGCTCTCTATCTCAGTGCTGGTGTGGTCTCAGTGCTCTCTATCATGGTGCTGGTGTCAGTGCTCTCTATCACGGGGCTGGTGTGGTGTCAGTGCTCTCTCTCTATCTCAGTGCTGGTGTCAGTGCTCTCTCTCTATCTCGGTGCTGGCTTGGTCTCAGTGCTCTCTATCACGGTGCTGGTTTCAGTGC
Source organism: Lithobates pipiens (assembly GCF_037356315.1). Classification (NCBI taxonomy): domain Eukaryota; kingdom Metazoa; phylum Chordata; class Amphibia; order Anura; family Ranidae; genus Lithobates; species Lithobates pipiens. Next base: position 83,643,971 of record NW_027507685.1, read on the forward strand.
TCTCTATCACGGTGCTGGTGCCATGTCATATTCTAATGGCTCCTCTCATCTATCCCCAACATCCCAGGGACCCGAAAAATCGCGGATAAAGCTGGATTCATCTTGCCTGGCAGCTGATACTGTGAACACAGCTCTTCATAGTGATAATGCTATGTACTCATTACAGACATCTATAGCTGCTTTCCCAACATCAGGTCAGCCAGTACTAGATACCACAATGAAAGAAATGCTTGTGTCATTACAATCATCTATTATATCTAATCTATCCTCCATGATTCATAAAGGTAGACTGCAATATGTTGAAAACAAAATGGAGGAATGCACTGAAACAGTGAATGAGCTAGTGGATGCATGTACAGAACAAAAAGATGATTCTATGTGGGTCAAGATGAAATTGGCAGATCTCGAGGACCGCTCACGTCAAAACAACATTAAAATGAGGAATACCAGAGTCAGTTCTACCTATGGACTTACGTAACTATGCAAATACACTCTTTTCTACATTATTGCCAGAATTATCGCCGATTGAAATTACAATCGATCATATTCATAGAATTCCCAAACCGAAACATCTAGAAGATGTTATTCTGCGAATTCATTTTTATCAAGCTAAAGAGCAAGTTCTCTCCAAAGCGAGGGAGCTAACTACTCTCCCACCACTATACTCAGATATACAATTATTCGCCGATCTCTCGCAATTTACACTACAAATGAGAAGACAGCTCAAAACTGTAACAAAGGCATCATAAGATCACATACAAATGGAGACATCCAGCCACTATCTTGACCACTTACAACGGGAAACATTTTGCTATATCTACCATTGAAGATGGCATGCAATTACTCCAAACATGGGGTATTATAGTTGATCTTCCACATAACACCCCTGCCTTGAAGTAAAAACCAAATTTGTTCCACTTTGGACAAAAACGTGAACAAAATAGAATTAAATACAAATGAACTACTCCTGCCTGTTAACTCATATGCATTACTGACATATACGGTCTGGTTTGATGCTCAATACCTTACTACTTGAACTTCACCCGCTATCTTGGTCAGCATTCCTTTGAGTGGATTACTGCTGACTCTTGGAAAGTATTTTTTTCTTTACTCTTTTATTCATTTTTCTTCTCTCTCTTTTTTTTTTCTTTTTTTTATTTCTTTTTTTTTTTTATTATTATTTGTTTCCTCTTGCAATATATATTGCCAAATAACTACTAATAGAGTAATAACTAGTTTTTTCATAGGTTTGAAAAAAAAAATCTACATTGTTGTGTACATGATGTAATAGTAACTGTAAACTGATCATATAACAAATACTTAGATATTTAGTTTAAGCGTTATAGAAACTAGAGAATTTTCTTTTAGGAATATATAGAATTATAGTAACATCTAATTTTGATATATATTAATATGTCTTTCAAAATATTGTCCCTAAATGCAAGGGGACTGAACCAAACATGCGAAACTAACCTCTATGTGGAGGTCTGCCTTATCCTTTAATTGTGACATATTATGTGTTCAAGAGACACATTTTGCTAAAGATGCATCTCCCAAATGTCAACATAAACATTTTCCTAATTTTTTAAACAAAATTCTCCAAAAAACAAAGAGGGGTGTTAATAGCTATTAGAGACACTATTACATTTCAATTAGATAATTGTATCACTGACCCTGAAGGTCACTATATTTTTTTGATTTGTACCATTAACAATATTCAATGCACCCTTGTATCTATTTATGCTCCGAATATGAGTGTTGTGCTTTTTAAGGACGATTTCCTGCACAATATTTACTAAGTAATTTTTAACGAAGATATTTTTAAGATACAGAATCAGTCTATATGACACAGTCTATATATGTGAAACTTATTCACGGAGACGAGTGATCATACAAAATAGCTACATTTATTGGTTGACAGAAAACAAATATTTACATGAAATATTAAAATACAGATTACATTACTTGATCATTTTGACAATTACTGGAAACACCCTAAAACTGGGCGTAGTAGTACCTTGGACACCATTATCACCATTATCACTTCTCGGTAGAATCAATAACCTTTTGATACTTGACAATTAAACAGAATGTCTGTATTTCACACGTCCAACCGTTACTATACTGCAGGTAAGTAAGTGGTTAACAATGTGAAATAAATTAGACATTTGTTTGTCAATAAAATTGGCATCTATGCAAAAAGAAATTTATAATGAAAAAATGTAATTTAGAGAAAAATCTAAAAGGCGGTTATTGATTCGGGAGAAATATTTCAATAATAAAATATTCAAAAAAATCAATATTTAAGAGAACATAGAATAGATGATAAACATATATTTACCCATTTCCAATATGGCTATTAGTGTGGAGTGTTGGTTAACAGGAATTTTAAGATGGCTGCCGTGGCTTTCAACATGGATTCTCTTACAGAGGAATTACTTTGTGTGACCTCCGAGTTCCAAGGAGCAGCGATCTTCATGAATGTAAAAATGTGTATTCATGCATGTCTTCCAGTGTCCCTTCTCAGGGGGGGTCCCTAAGCTTCCCCCTGACTCTGGCCCCCCAGCTCTCCTCCGAGCTTCCTCTTCTTTTTCTCCATGTTTTTAGTTTCTTAAATATCCTCTTAAACAAAAAGGTCATAAAATTATACTAAGTTCTGCCCAGAGGGTATGTGTTCCGTCCTCATTGGCCGGCAACATGTAATGGTTAGCTTTCCCGGGAGTCTCGTGATTTTAAGGTAATAGCACCTTCAACCACCATGTGTCTCACATGTGTTTGGCGTTTTATTTCTTTAAGTTAATATTTTTCTATTTCTGTAATATGCGTTTGTTGTTTTATATATGTTCTAACGAATATATCTCGAGTGTTCAAGAATTATGGCATAATATAAAATACGCTTTAACATAAATTTCAATAATCACTTGCATAAAATGGTGATAGATATGTATATCAATGTATATCTGTTAATCTTTAGTCCATTTAGAAAGGGCACAGGTTAGATATATATCAAACAAATCACATACAATTATTATCTATATGGATACACGTATAATTCGGGTATCCAATCAATATTTGTTTATCTAAACCTAGGTTAAATTCTTATACAATTATAATCTTGATTATATGTTTTTCATAATACTAATTTGTTGCTAAAACACTTCTACTTATGATCACACTTTCATATATAATCTCTCCATGACAAAGTTCCCCAGATCACTAGGTACCAAATCACAATATCTCCTTGTTGACCCACAAATATCACATACAGTTTTAATCACTTAAAGTATTTTTGAAATATGTCTGATTTGTATCTTCCTCTCACACCATGTTTTGAGACATTTGTACTGTAGTAAGATATCATATCCCTGCTTCTAATATACGTATATTCATGATGTAAAAATATACACAATTTTCAATGTTTCCTTACAGTGTCTCAAAGGAACTTTGAACATTTAGGATACATTCCCATTGTTTACTTTTCTAATAGAGGTGTCTTATTTGTCCTGTTGGGTAGATCTCCACTTCGTATCTTAGTCATTGTCTCATTGACATCTGAGTCCATATTGAGGTTGACTTTAGGATATCTGTTCACTCTCTAATACAATAGGTTTATTTATTTAAGTCTTCCTTGAATTAAAATTATTGCGGCGACAGTCTTAGTCAGCTTGATACTTTTGTTTGTCGCAACCCAGCTTTTCAATGGGTTATATAAATTGGTTACTTAATTCTGATGGGAGGGGAAAGTGGTCCTTTTGGTGTTACTGCTTACATTTTACCAGACTAAAATGGAAAAAAATAACAACATATGATATTCTGAGGTATATGTTATGACAAAATCCCCCTTTTGAATTCCGGGTATGTCCTGGAAACGTAGCAGGAATTCACTCTATAACCTAGAGAAAATCAGAGGGTGATAACGTGGTGTGTAATGTGTTAAAGGTTAAAGTTGTTGGATAAGGTGTCAGCTATCTGCAGGGTTGTATATTGTCCAAATAGTCTTTTTACTTACGCACAGTTAAGGGTTCTAGTTAAGGGTCTTTAGTTAAGGGTTATTTCCATGTGATAAATACTTATGCAAGTTTGGTCTTCTCACTCTAACCAACAAAATAAGTAAACAGCTTTTTGTTTGGTGACAGAAAATACCATTGTTTCAGCGAGTTTCTGTCCCAATGCATGCTTGTAAAAGTTTTCAATAGTTGATGTAGTAAACATGAGATCATGTATTTTGTGTTCTCCAAGAGGGTAATAGTTCAATGATAGCAAAATCGTGGTTCATCTGTTCTTGAGGCCTAAACAAATCTCACCTCTCTGACAGTAAATATTAAATGTATTATTATTATTTTTTTTTCTTAATGAATTCACAACATGAGGCAAATGAATTTCATAAAAAAAACTATAGAGGAGGCGAAGAAAGTTCAAAAAGGACACCTCCTGATATGTGGAGATTTCAATTTGATTCCAAACAATGATATGGATTCTTCTGCTAAGTCCAAACGCTATGCTTCTCCCCTTGATAAGTTCATAATTTCGAACGACATATTTGATGTGTGGAGATGTGGAAATGCTAATGAAAGGGATTACACATATTTGTCACCACAGCACAATACCTACTCCAGAATTGACCTATTCTTGACAGATAAATGGCTGCTCGACAAGATTTCATCCTCCCATATACATACGGCCACGTGGTCGGATCACGCTCCTATTAGCATGTCTATAACAACCACATCATCCCAACCAAATTCACATATATGGAGAGCTAATAACTATATTCTCAAAAATGAAAATAACTCCACAACACTCCAACAACACCTTACTGAATTCTTTTCAATTAATTTGACGTCTATATCTGACCCAATGATATTATGGAATGCTCATAAAACTGTTATGAGAGGGGTGTTTATGCAATTAGGTTCTAAAGCTAAAAGAAAGAGAACTCAGAGAATGGATGAACTTACTAAGGAGATAGCCAAAGCTGAGGAACACAATAAAAAATGATCCTTCTCCTTTCATTAAAACACAAATTTTCCAGTTACGTAATGAATTAAGAACCCTACTTCTAGAGACACATGAGAAATCCTATAAAAAAATTCAGAGCTACCACTTATGCAACAGGGAACAAAGCGGGGAAAACAATGGCATTACGCATTAAAGGTTATTGATCTAAGACTAAAATTCCATTCCTAAACCATCCTCACACTAATAAAAAATTGCTTAAGCCTTGTTCAATAGCTGAAGCATTTAGCTCATATTATAATGATTTATATAACATTAAGAATGATAGCGATACCCATCAACCTTCTCAGGAGGAGATTGACACCTTTTTGGAGAGTGTCAATCTTCCATCTATTTCCCCACAACAATTAGAATTTCTCAATTCTCCCTTTACTATCCCTGAAATTCTGCAAACTATCTGTATTCTTCCTAACTTGAAATATAAGTAACACGGGGGGCGTGGCCGGATGGCGAGGAGACAGGACGTGCTGAGGCTGAGCTCCGCCGGCCGGTTTCGAATCCGCAGCCATCCTCCGCTGTGGAAGCCTTGTTTCGCCCTGTAAAGGACTTACCTGATAGCCTGGGCACTCCCGCACAGTTCCATCTGGATTTGACAGCATTTCTTGACCCTCGGGCGGAACGATTCGGCCCGCCGCGGACGCCACCAGCGGCGCGCCGGCCGCCATCTTGCGGCCTACTCGGCCTCCGGGATCGCCGCTCTCGCCTGACACTCCGGCCGGGACTATCCGCATCGGCAGCGGGAGGTCACCAGGTGAGGACCCTCCGGGTCGCCTGGACCCTGAAAACGGGAGCCAGCGCTTGATCCCCTCCACGGACTTCTCTGGGCCTGGTGAGTCGCAGGGCGGGCTGCATCCTACCCCCAGGCCATTCTAACCCAGCCGGGTGGGTCTCATCCTTCTGGGATGTGAGGGGACTGAAGCAGGACAGGCCCTGGTGACCCCCCAGGAACCAAGGTTGCGGGTTACTCAGCAGCAGCTCCTTTTCTCAGGAAAGGCCCTGGCTTCGGCCTGTTCTGGATGACGGCGGCCATCTTGCTACACCCAGTACCCTAAAGTTTATCCTTACATAGCCTGTTTGTGTGGGGAGAGACTGTAACTCTTTGCCATTACCTAAAATTCTTTATACTGTGGGTACTCGTGAACTAAGAACCAAGATGGCCGCTAACTAATGGCGCTTCTCCACCACCGACCACACGGACAGTGAAATCGCCACTCCTGCACATTAAATTGGGCTCGACATACCCCGCAATTGAAGCTGACATTATGGGACGCAAATCAGGCACAGCGCGGAGCACCTCGAGGAGACAAGCTGTGAGTGCAAGCCTCGAGGCCTTTCCACCGGACGGTCCGCTGAATTCGCAGGCCTCGGACATGGACTTTACCCCTCCGCTGCTGACCGGTGAGCCCGAAGCTTGCTCGGATGCAGAAAGTATGCCTGGAACCCAACAACCACCTGTAGCGCCTTCTTTGCGGGACGCTGACCTGTTATCTCGCTTTAAAACCATGCTGCAGGGGGAACTGTCAGCAGCCACTTCTTAACTGGCCACGCATCTCACGAAGGAAATTCGTGAACTTGGCAACTGTACGAATGCGTTGGAAGACAGAATGGAGGCTGCAGCAAAGGTCATTGATCACCATGAGCAGGACTTACAGGACCTCCGCAGGGACCTAGACGCAGCTCTTCTAAAATTAGAAGACTATGAGAACAGGTCTAGACGTGGGAACCTTAGGCTTAGGGGACTTCCCGAAACTATTGAGGACGTAACTTCCACGGCCACGGCCCTATTCCAGGAACTGGTCCCGGGCATCCCTATTGATCGCATGGAGTTTGACCGGATCCATCGGGCCCTGGGGCCGAGGAGAGAGGGGGGCCCCCCTCGGGACATTATCATCAAGTTCACATACTACCGTACGAAGGAAACACTCCTTAGAGCAGCAAGGGACAAACCTGATCTCCGCTTCCAAGGTCACAAATACCAGCTCTTTACTGACCTGGCCCCCACCACGGTGCTTAAGAGACGTCAACAAAAGCCTTACACCTCAGCTTTGGTGGAACGCCACATTAAATACACATGGGGCTTCCCTTTTCGCCTCGCCTTTACCTACCAAGGTCGGGGCTACACTGTGCGTAGCGCGGAAGAAGCTCAAGCAACTTTTGAGGCACTGCACCTGCTCCCCCCCGGATGACCCCAGCATCCGCGAGAGAGCCCCAGGTCCTAAACCCGCTCCTCGGCGCTTGGGCCGTGTATGGGAGCCGGTCAGCAACAGGAAACGACCCCCACCGGATACCCAGCAGCATGTGCGATCCCCCTATTCAGACCCAGGATGACGACTGCACGGAGGAGCCCGTACATGATTCTTTGTTGTTTGCTTGGTAGCCTTCTCCAGGCCTTTGGAAAACTGTTTGCCTCCTCCGGGTGCGGGACTTTGTTTTCTACCGGATGTTGTGCCAAGTGTTCCTTATTCATACCTCCCCCCCCCCCCCCTTGTTCTTATTTCCAAATTTTTGGTTGGTTCTACTTGGGTTTTGTGTTCAACCCAGAGGCCCTATACACCATCCTTAATGACTTTGGGCTTCTACCAGTGATTCGGCCCTACTGGGACTGCCTAGTCTTGCCCAGACCTCTCAGCTAACCTAGGGGTCCTATTTCCGGTCAAAGATTTGATGTTATTTATGCTTTTAAATTAATTTTTATATTTTTCCTTCTACCTTTTAGGGGGGGAGGGGTCGGGGGAATGGGACTATAGTCCTGGTGGGGTGGGGGCAGTTTGGGAGGCTGGTTCCGGGAGTACTGTATGTATTGCCTACTTATTTGTATGCAGGTTGCCCTCTGGACCCTAGGAGCCATCTAGGGCTTCAATTTTACATTTTTCTTCCCCTTGTATTTTTTGGTATGTTTTTGCCCCTCCTCCCCCCTCGTCCCAACCCCCCTCCCCTTGTTCATGGCCCCTCCCTGTTTCCCCGTCAATTCCCCTACTCCCCTTACCCTGCTCCTCTATTTCCCCCCTTCCTGCTTCCCCTCTTGCTCCCCTTCCCCCCTCTCCACTTGACTCCCTCCCTTCCCTGACCTCTCCCTCCCTTTTTTACCCTTTTTGACTCCAGGGGCCTGGCGGCGAACCAACGCGGGGGTCACGTTTGGGGACCGTGGTTGCTTCCTCTCCTCGGGCGCTCCCTACGGGGTGATGCCTGGTGGGGAGAACCTATGGTCCTGGGGCCAGTTTTTATCACTGCCATCCGATAGCGGTTCTCCGGGATGGGCCTGGCTCGTCTCGTCTGTTTTTGGTTTAGTTCTCGCAGCCCTGTGCAGGGGCGGTAATAGGATAATAAGGTAGTAATGCTCTAGAAAATTGAAGTATTATTGTTCCTACTGTTGTTATGTTTTACTATTCGTTAGCCTTGTGGTTGGTGGTGCAGCCACCTATATTAGTGTCCGGTAACGGGATGCTAAGCCCACCCATTGTGGTGTTTATATGTGTCACATGTCTATTCAATGTTTTCTCTTCTCTTTCTTCCTCTTCTCCTCTGTGTTCTCCTCCCCCCCGCTCCCCTACTCGGGCTCGGACTGCCTCGCCATGGGATCAGGGTAAGTACGTACCTTGCTGGCTGCGCTATCATTATATGTACCTTCCTTTGCCCCCCAGATGGCTCAAAATGAGTTGAAAATATTCTCGCAGAACATACATGGGTTCAACTCCCCCAATAAGAGATCGAAGGTCTTCCGCCATTTAAAATCACAATCTATTGATGTGGTGTGTCTGCAGGAGACCAGGTTCTCCCAATCCTCATCCCCCAAATATTTGTCCCCCCATTACCCGATGTTTTTTACGGCCTCTGCCACTGAGAAACATAGAGGGGTGCTGATGGCCTTCCGGCGTAATCTCCAATTTATCTGTTCTAAAGAAATAGCAGACCCTACGGGTAGATATTTGATCCTGCAGGGCACCCTGTGGGACCAGGAGGTCACTTTGGTTGGATACTATGCTTCTAACTCATTTCAGCAGAAGTTTTTCTCCCACCTACTTCAAGTGATCACCAGGCACCAAAAAGGCCTTCTGATTATGATGGGAGACTCAAACTCTGTTTTTAACTCCTCTTTGGACAGGCGTAGTCTCAGGGAAGCGCCTCCGTCCCGTGATGCCTCTCAGGAACAACTATTGCATGATCTTTTCCAATCTTATGGCATGGTGGACGTGTGGCGTGAGCTACATCCATTGTCTCGGGATTTTACCTTTTTCTCTAACCCCCATCTGAGTTTTTGTAGGATAGACCACGTGTTCCTGCAACTTAGCTCCCTGCCATTGGTACAAAAGATCACTATAGCCACCTCTCCGTGGTCCGACCACGATCCCCTTATCTTTGGAATCACTTGGGCGGGATTCTCCCGCCCAGCCTATCTTTGGCGGCTTAACGAATCCCTCCTAAGTACGAAAGCTACATCCTCCCAGATAGAAACTCATATCCAAACTTATTTTGCAGAAAATGTGGGCTCGGTCGGCTCTCCCGTCGCCTTGTGGGAAGCTCACAAGGCGACGGTCAGGGGACACTTGATCCAGATCGCTTCCCGTACAAAGCGGGCCAGAGAGCAGCGGATACGGGAATTGATCTCCTTATTAGAGGCGGCGGACGCGACATGGAAGGCGCACCCTACGGTAACCCATAGGCGGACACGTGACAAATTGGCCACTGAGTTAGACCTGCTCGCCTCTGCTCAGGCGGAAAAGGCCCTGCATTGGTCCAAATATAAGTTTTATAGTTGCTCGAACAAACCTGGTCCTATGTTGGCTAGGAAACTTAATTCGGTGGGACGCCCGGGCAGGCCGGTTCGACTGCAGGTGACGGGAGGGGGACTTACGTCAAACCCATCTAAAGTAGTGGCAGGCTTTGCCTCCTTCCTCTCATCCCTATATAATAGACCGGCAGCCTTCGACCGAGACAGGGCTGAGAGATTCTTCCAATTGATTGACCTCCCTACATTGTCCTTGGCGGCACGAGATAATTTGAATGCTCCTATAACGGAAATGGAGGTCGCTCAAGCCCTAAAGTCCCTTAAGCCTTCCAAGGCTCCGGGTCCGGACGGCTTCACCGGTCTATATTATAAGACGTTTGCACCCCTGCTCACGCCCCATCTCACATCTTATTTCAACGCCTGGCGGGACGGCGCGAGACCTTCGCCGGACTCGCTGAAAGCCCATATCACTATGATACCTAAGTCGCCTGAGGAGGCCACGGACCCACAGTCCTTTCGTCCCATCTCCTTGTTGAATGTTGACCTGAAGGTACTGGGCAAGTGCGCGGGTCAACAGATATCTTCGGGCCCTCATTCACAGGGATCAGGTGGGCTTTGTACCCGGTCGCCAGGCGGGGGATAATGTCCGCAAGGTGGTCCATCTCCTCCATATACTTAATCAACGCAAAATTCCAGGACTCTTGCTTTCCCTAGACATATATAAAGCGTTTGATTCGCTCTCGTGGGATTACCTTTATTTTGTTCTAACCAAATGGGGATTTGGTCCACATTTCCTGCAATGGATCCAAGCCCTATATTCCGCACCGTCGGCATCAGTAAAATACGCAAGCTTCCTTTCGGACCCTTTCCCGATACTCCGGGGAACTAGACAGGGCTGCCCCCTGTCCCCGGCACTGTTTATCCTGGCCTTGGAGCCGCTGGCGGTGGCGATCAGGGCCAATAGTGATATCTCGGGTATTCCTTACGCGGGCACTCAATACAAAGTGAACCTGTTCGTGGACGACGCCCTCTTGACCATTTCAAACCCGCTCATCTCCCTGCCCAACCTGCAACTTGTATTAGATCAATTTTCAGCCTTCTCAGGTCTCCAAATTAACCACTCCAAAACCACAGCGCTGAATGTTAACCTCCCTTTGGAACTGGTACAGCGACTTCAAGACCATTTTCCTTATCGTTGGGCATCACACTCGATTGACTATTTAGGTGTCAAATTGACCCCAGCTTACTCCTCCCTATTCTCTGCCAATTATTATCCCCTGTTACGCATGGTGTCCACCCTTATGCAATCCTGGCAATTTCCCTCACTCTCCTGGGTGGGGAGGATCTCGGCGGCAAAGATGACGATACTTCCTAAAGTCCTTTATTATTTTCGCACTCTGCCTGTCCGGGTACCAGCTTTTTTCCTTTGACTCCTGCAGAATAGGATCCTCCAATTTATATGGGAGCGCAAACGCCCTAGGGTACCTAGAGCGACCCTGTATACCCACAGGCTCCGGGGAGGCCTGGGGGTCCCCAACATCTCTAAATACTACGTTGCAGCCCAGATCTCCCCATTGACCATGCTTCATGCAACCACGGATGTTCCTCTGTGGGTGCTCCTTGAGGTACCTGGTTCTGACCCGTGTTCACTTCAGACACTCCTATGGCTCCCCAGGAATCTACGCCCTCCCTCTCTAAGCCCCATGCTGCTTCATGGTCTGCAGGTGTGGGACTCAGTTCGATCGGTTAACAATTTGATGTCCCCCTTCCTACCCCTACTCCCCATCACCCATAACCCTCTTTTCCTTCCCGGTCATGTGGAGCCCCAGGCATTCTCCTGGTGGTCTTTGCATGGCTACCCACAAGTTCAAAATTTTCTATCTTCACGTTCTTTCCCCTCCTGGGAGAGTATCAGGGAAGCGCAGGGGGCGCCGGTCACGGAGCATTATCACTTTATTCAATTAAAGCACTGGATTGGGGCATTGCGCCGCACGTCCACCTATCCCTTCCAAAAAACTTTTTTTGAACATACATGCCATCACTCCCCAGGGTCCCCGGGCCTCATCTCGGCCATTTATGCCTCCCTGAATGGTCGCCCGCCATCAGCACCCCTCTCTTATATGACTCAATGGGAAAAGGACCTTCAGGCCCCAGTAGACCCTGCGGATTGGAACAGAGCCTGGCACACGGTCGCCAAATGCTCGTTCAACACAAATACCTTAGAGGCCGCATATAAAGTAATGTTCCAATGGTATTGGGTGCCTGCCCGCACGGCCCGGGCGTTCCCTGGGAGTACTGACAGATGCTTCCGCAACTGTGGTCAGCGAGGTGATGTCATGCACACCTGGTGGGCTTGCCCAAGGTTGGTGGGGTTCTGGTCTAGGATCTTTGGTTTACTGCAGACACTCTTTCATCTAACGATTCGAAGGGACGCTAGGCTAGCTCTCCTACACTGCCCGGTTCCTGGCCTGCGCGGCCCTCAACAGAAGCTGGCTGCCTATCTATTTATAGTGGCCAAGTGGACCATTGCCCAAGCCTGGAAGTCACAACGGGTAGATTTTCAAGGGGTTAAGACACGTATGACTGCTATGTTACTTCAAGAACGTATGTCCAGTATTGTCCATGACTCTCATGCTAAATTTCTGAAGATCTGGGAGCCGTGGATCTCTTATGAGTTCCCCACGCTCCAGGCGGCATGCCTGGGCTTGGTCTGAATTCTCCTGGCGGGGCGTCCGAGCCCGAGCTTTCCCCCCCTTCCTTTTCTCCCCCCCCCTTTTTTTTTTTCTCTCTTTCTTTTCTATCTTCTCTTTCTCCCTACCCTTCTTTCTTCTGTTCTCTAGTTCTCTTCTCTCTCATTAGTAATCTCTCCCATTGCTAATTAAAAACTGCTACCTCCCATGGACGGGGGTGGCAGGAACAGGGCTTACTCGCAGAACATAATTAAGAGACGAGTTGTTTGACACTGAATCAGTCTGGATTCCATTTTTTACTCATCTCACTTTATTATCCTGAGTTTATTAGAAATATATTGTGATGGTTAGCCCTTTGGATTTATATTCGTGATTAGTGACCCATGCGAGGGCTCACATGGAGATGATTATGCTCTTTTGTTTACTACTGTTTATTCAAAAAACTCACAATAAACATATTGAAACAGAAATATAAGTAACACACCAAAGTAAGGACACAAATGGAACAAAGTCACGTAACAATGATTAATGATTTTTTTTTTCTTTTATATATATATATTTTTTAAGAAGTAAAGGAATCACAAGGGTATAATAAAAGCACATAAAGAAGGGAAATAATACAGGGGGTAAATTTAACTCACCCCCCCCTTTTTTTTTCTCTCGCAAGAGGTCTCTCCTCCTCCAGTATCCCCCCCAGGCCACCTTCCAGTATTATTATAGAAATGTTATGGATATATATGTTAATGTGGAGATATTGAAGGATTTGTCTAAGCCTCAACGCCTCAGGATTGAATGTAATTGTTTGTTGAATTTTGTATAAGGAAAATAATAAAAATGAATTAAAAGTAACTTGAAATCACCTGGTCCAGATGGCTTTGCAGGGGAATATTTAAAAAAATTTCAAAGTACTCTAGCACCTATACTATGTGACATTTATAATTTAGCAGCCAATTATTCATCATTTCCCAATGAAATGCTAAATGCCCTTGTTGTAACTCTTCCAAAACCAGATAAGGAACCATCTTCACCTAAAAATTTTAGACCAATTTCCTTACTCAATTTAGATGTTAAAATGTATGCGAAACTTATAGCCAAAAGACTAGATAGTTTGTTACCCTCTCTTATCCATAGAGATCAATCGGGTTTCACCAAAGGAAGACAAGCATCAGATGCTACTAGAAGAATGATAAATATAATACACCATGTAGAACTCACCAAATTGACATCCCTGTTTCTGTCGCTTGACGCTGAAAATTTCATTGGGGATTCCTGTCATCAGTTCTGACTAAATTTGGCTTAACAAGTCAAATCAACAAAGCAATATTAGCCCTGTACTCTGTCCCCTCGGCTCGAGTGTATACTACGGATTCTTTATAACCTCCATTCCCAATAACAAATGGTACACGACAAGGATGCCCCTTATCCCCCCTAATTTTTAACCTTGTTATCAAACCCCTAGCTGAGAGTATTAGGTCCAACAAAAAAATTCTAGGAGTTACCATTGCTGAACAAGAACATAAAATCAACCTTTTTGCAGATGATGTTGTTCTTATGATTACTGATCCTGTGAAATCCTTACCGGAATTTCAGGAAACACTAAATATGTTCAGCAAAGTTTCTTATTACAGGTTTAACGCAAATAAATCTTGTATATTGAACTTGGGGATAGATGAAAATACTACTAAACATCTTAAATTAAAATTCCCTTATACATGGACTGAAATTATAATTAAATATTTGGGTATTCAATTATCAAATTCATATAAAACACTGTTCCAATATAATTATATTCCACTTCGTAATGCATTACAAGAAGATCTCACTAAACTAGCATTCCATGAATTTTCATGGATGGGACGTTTGGCAGCATTTAAAATACTTCACCTTCCACAAATTTTATACTTTTTTAGAACTCTCCCGATTCCAATTCCATTAAAATTTTTCCAATCCCTTCAGACTCTGTTTTCTAGATTCATCTGGCAGGGTAAAAAAATCTAGATGTGCTCATTCAAACTTAGTGAAGAAACGTCAAGCTGGGGGGACAGGGTATGTGGATTTCCAAGATGATTATTTAGCCTCGGTTCTCACACAGTCTAAGGAATGGTTTCTATCTCCTCCATCTACAATTTGGGGGAAGATGGAAACTGCTAAGATCCCAGGAAATAATCTATCAATATAGATTCCTTCCATGGCACTTGGAGCCAAGATACCTTCTCGCATCTCCCCAACAATATTAGCAACACTTAAATCCTGGGTTTGATTTCTGTATCTAACTTCCTCACACCCTCTTCCTACCAAAGTCCAAATTCCGCTAAATACTCTACATAATTTCATGAAGACAACCTCATTTACACCATGGATAGAGAAGGGAATTAAATATCTATCTGATCTACTTGATAATGGGGTGATCAAACCATATCCTACTCTTCAAAAGAAATTTGAATTGCCAAATTCAGATTTATTCCTCTACATACGAACTAAGAATTGCATTTCCAACCTCCCATCATGGACCTATAATGTTCCCCAATTGGCTTGGTCCTTCCTTAAGATCCCCATACATAAACAAAAAGGATCTCTCTTTTCTATAATCTTCTTCAACAAAAAAGTGTGTTTACAAAGACTATCCCTTTAATTAGATGGGAAGAAGACTTAGGATACACCTATACAATTGACCAATGGGATAAAGGTTGTAACACCACATATAAAGCCACATGCTGCTCTACATTATGGGAAGTATCCATTAAATTGACGCAACGCTGGTATCTTACTCCTGAGAAAATATCGAAATTCAATGGCACATTTGACAAATGTTGGAGATTGTGCGGCAAAAAAGGTGATATGTTACATACATTTTGGACATGCCCTAAACTTGGGAAGTATTGGGAACAAATCTTTCAAGTTATGTCTGAAATTACCAAAACAGTCATTCCTCCAAATCCCTTACTGGCTCTATTATTCATTGATCTTGATCGATATCCTATCCAGTTTAGAAATGTGTTTACACATATTTTGCTGTCAGCCAGGATCAGTATAACGAGGAACTGGAAAAATCCTGATCCTCCTTCCATAAAAGAAGTGATAGAATCGACTCAAACTCATTACATTTATGAATCAATTCTAGCTCTTCGGCCTCACAAAAAAGAACATACTCATAAAATATGGCAGCCATGGTTAAAATATAGTCCCCAAAACATTGCACGAGTTCTTTGTTCCTAGATAACTTGAATTAAAAAATTACTTACCCCGCTCTAATATTTAAATCTTTGTTTTGTAACTATTAAATGACAGGTTACTATTACTGTCCCGAACACAGTTTAGCACCCATAGGGGTGTTCGGGAATATATTTAGGTTCATCATCTTTGAATTACTTGAATTGGTAGTATATAAATATATGATGACAATATTTATACTACTTTTGTGTATTGTCTCCACAATGGATGTATTAATAACTTCCTGATTGTTATCTTTATTATCCCTATTATAATTGAGATAATTAATATGGTTTTCTTTATATTATATTTTTTTATTATTTTTGGATACTATTATCTGTTATTAACTGATTGTCAGGGTCGTTACCTGGATGGTCGCGGTGCTGCCCGTGTTGGTGCGCGCCGATGTCCTGCGGTGCGTGCTGGGGTGCGTGTTCCTGTGCGTGCGGTGTTGCGCTCCTGTGGGCGCTGGTGCGCGTCGGTGTGTGCCCTCACGTGCCCCTGCTAGCGCTGGTGCGCGTCAGCGCGTGCCATTGCGCGCTGTGGTGGGCACCTCGGGTATCGCTGGTGTGTCTGCCGGCGTTCGGGTGCGCGTGCGTGCGGGTGCGCGCGCGCCTATGCGCGCGCACGTGCGCGGTGCTTGGCGCCAATCGGCCTATTTAGGTTTGCTACTGACATCTCCCAGGTGCTGCCTGATCAACAGCTTCTCGGTTCCTGTCCCGTTGTTCGTATCCTGTGTTCCTGTTTGCTTATCTCCTGACGACCCGGCTTTCCTTTGACACCGCTGACCTCTGCCTGCATCTGACCTCGGCCTGTTTGACCTCTCTTCTGCCTGCTCCTTCTGTGCCTCTGCTGCCCGCCTGCTGCCATACCCTGCCTGCACCCGGACCTGCCTGCTCTGCTCCTGCTCTGTACCCAGTTTGCCTGTGTCCTACCTACACACCTGCTGCCGGAAGCTCCCTGCAAGTTCCTGCTCCTGGAGCCATATCACAGGCTCTCTTACCACTCCGCACTCTCAGCCACCTGTCTACTCTATCAGGGGTTGTAAGTCGGACACGTACGGGAGACCACCCTCTGCCCAAGCGGACTCATCGGTTCGGTAAGTGCCAGCCTGACAGTACCAGGCAGCCATGACTGAGTCCGGGCAGGGGGCCTCCCCTATGGATGAGTTATGCAGACATTTGGCCGGTCTGACCCAAGCCGTGAAGAGTCTCCAGGATGGCTACTCAAGGTTGGAGGAGCAAGTCCAAGCCTTGTCCTCCTCATCTAACCCTCAAGGAACCTCCCCCACCGGTCTTTCATCTGCACCCTCCGTAGTGATGCTTCCTCCAGAGCCAAGGGTACCTACACCCGAGAGGTTTTCCGGCGATCGCACCAAGTATCGTGCGTTTCGCAACTCTTGCGAACTGTACTTCGCACTGCAGCCCCGGACATTCTCTCTAGAGGCAACCAAGATGGGCTTTGTAATATCCCTGTTGTCCGGCGAGCCTCAAACCTGGGCCCGTCGTTTACTGGAGCAGAAATCTGGAACCCTGGATAGCCTTGACAACTTCTTCTTGGCCATGTCTCAGCTTTATGAGGACCCTCAGTTGACTGCGACTGCAGAAGCCGCACTACACTCTCTCTAACAAGGTCGCAGAGTGTCCGAGGACTATGCAGTGGAATTCCGCCGTTGGAGCTCCGACACGGATTGGAATGACGCCGCCTTGCGCCACCAATTCCGGATAGGACTTTCTGACCCCCTTAAGGATGAGTTGGCACGGGTAGGAATACCACAAACCCTGGATGAGTTAGTCAACCTCTCCATTCAGATTGACCGCCGGTTAAGGGAACGCCGGTCGGAGAGGTCCTCCAGCCACTTCCGTCCCACCTGGGTGCTCCCCAAGGTTCCCAGTTCTGCTGGTCAGTTCTCTTCTACCTCTTCTGCTCCCGCTCTGGAAGCTCCGGAACCAATGCAGCTCGGGTTACTCCGGCCCTCGTTGACCCCTGAAGAAAAGCAGCGCAGATGTACCCTTAACTTATGTCTCTACTGTGGTGAACCTGGGCACTATGTCAGGGCTTGCCCCAACAAGACACGTAAGTGTGTTTCCTCTTCCTTCATGTGTGCCTCTGTTCTACGAAAACCCAGTTCTCACCTTGCCCTTCTCCTCACTTTGCAGCTTCCAGGAGGGAGTTTTCCAGTGTCAGCCATCATTGACTCCGGAGCATGCAGCTGCTTTATCGATCTGACTTTCGCTGCCAACCATCACATCTCGCTCATACCCAAGGCTCAGGGGCTTGCTGTACATCTAGCCGATGGCTCCGCTCTTAGTTCCGGTCCTGTCACTCAAGAGACTGTTCCTTTGCTGGCTACTATGGGCACCTGTCACCAGGAGCACCTACGTCTGGATGCCATCTCCTCCCCCTTGTTTCCAATTATCCTGGGGATACCCTGGTTGCAGGCCCACAATCCAAGCATTAACTGGGCCACAGGGGAAATAAAGTTTCTTTCCGATTACTGTCAACAACACTGCTTGGCCCAACCAACATGCAACTCCTCTCAAATTCTCTGTTTGGATGTCGATCCGAAATTGCTTCAGACCGTTCCGGAACCCTACAAGGACTTTGTGGATGTTTTCAGCAAAAAAGGCGCAGATACTCTTCCCCCCCACAGGCCTTATGACTGCCCTATTGAACTGTTACCAGGTACTGAAGTCCCCTTTGGGAGAATTTTTCCATTAACGGAACAGGAGTTAGGCACGCTGAAGGAGTATATTGACGAAAACCTAAAAAAAGGGTTTATCCGTCCGTCTACTTCCCCTGCCGGTGCTGGCATTTTTTTCGTCGAAAAAAAGGACCATTCCTTACGTCCCTGCATTGACTATCGGGAATTGAATAAGATAACTGTCAAAAACCGTTACCCTTTACCCCTAGTACCCGAGTTGTTCCAGAGGCTGGGGTCTGCAGTCATCTTTTCGAAATTGGATCTTCGCGGAGCTTACAATTTAATCCGTATCCGAGAAGGAGACGAGTGGAAGACAGCGTTTCGTACTCGTTTTGGGCACTACGAGTACCTTGTCATGCCCTTCGGGCTGTGTAATGCACCCGCAACCTTTCAACATTTTGTCAACGACATCTTTCGCGACTACCTGGATCTATACGTAATTGCATACCTGGACGATATCCTAATCTTTTCCCCATCATTGGAAGACCATCGTAGACATGTCCGTAGTGTGCTAGCTCGTCTCAGGGTACATGGGCTTTACGCGAAACTCGAAAAGTGCGAGTTTGAACGCCAGTCCATCCAATTCCTGAGCCTGGTTATATCTGTGGAGGGCATCAAGATGGATCCCCAAAAAGTATCTGCCATCCTGGACTGGCCTGCACCTGTGGACAGGAAGGGCGTACAACGTTTCGTCGGTTTTTCCAACTTCTACCGGAAATTTATCAGGGGTTTCTCTGCAATCATTGCTCCCATCACCGAACTGACCAGGCAGGGTACCCGATTCTCTTGGACCCCCGAGGCACAGCTGGCCTTCGAAAAACTTAAGATGCTGTTCACCTCTGCCTCTATTCTAAAACATCCGGACCCAGCCTTACCCTTCGTTCTTGAAGTGGATGATTCGGAAATCGCTGTGGGGGCGGTGTTATCCCAACGGCAGGGTGCCAAGGCCCTTCTTTTCCCGGTGGCGTTCTTTTCTCGCAAACTGTCGTCATCCGAAAGGAACTATGATGTTGGGGACCGAGAAGTTCTGGCCATTAAGGCGGCTCTGGAGGAGTGGCGTTACCTATTGGAAGGTGCTGCACATCCCATCCTGGTTTACACCGACCACAAAAACCTGGAATATTTGAGAACTGCCAAAAGACTTAGACCACGGCAAGCCAGATGGGCTCTTTTTTTTTCCCGGTTTCAATTTCATATCACCTATAGACCTGGTTCTAAGAATGTCAAGCCGGATGCCCTGTCACGTATGTTTTCTATCCCTGAAGAGACTCGGCCTCCTGATACAATTCTCCCTTCTGGGAACTTCTTGCTCCTCCAAGGGGACCTTATCTCCCGGATCAGACAGGCTTCTGTTGGAATGCCCCAGAGCCCCGAGGTCAGCTGCAGTGAGGGGTTGTTCTGGCATAAAGGCAAGATTGTGGTCCCTGAAGCTTTGAAGGTAAACGTGTTGGAACTCTGCCACGACCATAAGATGGCCGGACACTTTGGTACCCTGAAGACTGCCGAACTGATTCAGCGCACCTTCTGGTGGCCTCAACTTCTTAAGGACTGCAAGGACTATGTGGACTCGTGTAGCACTTGCGCCCGAAATAAAAACAGCCGGACACGGGCTTGGGGCCTACTGAAACCTTTACCTGTCCCTGAGAGACCGTGGAAAATGATTTCGATGGACTTTATCGTGGAACTCCCCCTTTCCGAGGGGTTCTCTACTATCTTTGTTGTCGTAGATAGGCTGTCCAAGATGGCCCACTTCCTCCCGATGAGGGGCACTCCCTCGGCTATGGAGACGGCCAAGATCTTTGTCAAAGAAGTTGTAAGGCTGCATGGGATCCCGGCAAGTATTGTTTCCGATCGAGGCGCCCAATTCACCTCGAGGTTTTGGAGAGCGCTCTGCGGGTCTCTTGAAATTGAATTGGCTTTTTCCTCCGCTTATCACCCCCAGACAAACGGACAAACGGAGAGAACCAATCAGTCCCTGGAGCAGTACATCCGCTGTTTTTCTTCTTTCTCGCAGGATGACTGGGTCTCGCTACTACCCATGGCGGAGTTTGCTTATAACAACTCCTTGCACTCCGCCATCAACCAGACACCGTTCTTTGCCAATTACGGCTTCCACCCAGCCTTCTTGCCCAGCTCAGTCCCAGAATGCCTTGTTCCGGCAGTTTCGTAGACATTGGACTTCTTTTCTAAAAACAACCAACTC
This sequence comes from Lithobates pipiens, assembly GCF_037356315.1. Classification (NCBI taxonomy): domain Eukaryota; kingdom Metazoa; phylum Chordata; class Amphibia; order Anura; family Ranidae; genus Lithobates; species Lithobates pipiens. The sequence continues at coordinate 83,664,520 of NW_027507685.1, forward strand.
CTAAAGGAAACCATGGCCCGGTCCCAGGAATGCTATAAACGGGCGTTTGACAAAAGGAGACGGGGAGAACTCGTTCTGGCGCCCGGTAGCCAAGTATGGTTATCCACAGTCAACCTTAAGATGGCCTGTCCTTCCAAGAAGTTAGGCCCTAAATTCATGGGCCCTTTTTCAGTAAAGAGGAAGATAAACGAAGTTGCATATGAACTTAACCTGCCTGACTCTTTTAGAGTGCACCCGGTCTTTCACGTGACCTTACTGAAGCCCGTTACCCCAAATCCCTTTGCTGACCGCACTACTGACCCACCCGAACCTGTTATAGTGGACAATGAAGAGGAGTTTGAGGTTGAAGCAATCCTTGATTGCAGAAAGAGGGGTATTGTAACCCAGTACCTCATCAAGTGGAAGGGTTATGGACCTGAGGACAACTCCTGGGAACCCGAGGACAATCTACATGCTCAGGAACTTTTGCGGGCCTTCAAGAACCGTCAGGTTTCCAGATCGGCTCACCTGGGCAGCCGGAGTCTGCCCTTAAGGAGGGGGCACTGTCAGGGTCGTTACCTGGATGGTCACGGTGCTGCCCGTGTTGGTGCGCGCCGATGTCCTGCGGTGCGTGCTGGGGTGCGTGTTCCTGTGCGTGCGGTGTTGCGCGCTCCTGTGGGCGCTGGTGCGCATCGGTGTGTGCCCTCACGTGCCCCTGCTGGCGCTGGTGCGCGTCAGCGCGCGCCATTGCGCGCTGTGGTGGGCACCTCGGGTACCGCTGGTGTGTCTGCCGGCGTTCGGGTGCGCGCGCGCCTATGCGCGCGCCCGCGGGTGCGCGCGCGCACGTGCGCGGTGCTTGGCGCCAATCGGCCTATTTAGGTTTGCTACTGACATCTCCCAGGTGCTGCCTGATCAACAGCTTCTCGGTTCCTGTCCCGTTGTTCGTATCCTGTGTTCCTGTTTGCTTATCTCCTGACGACCCGGCTTTCCTTTGACACCGCTGACCTCTGCCTGCATCTGACCTCGGCCTGTTTGACCTCTCTTCTGCCTGCTCCTTCTGTGCCTCTGCTGCCCGCCTGCTGCCATACCCTGCCTGCACCCGGACCTGCCTGCTCTGCTCCTGCTCTGTACCCAGTTTGCCTGTGTCCTACCTACACACCTGCTGCCGGAAGCTCCCTGCAAGTTCCTGCTCCTGGAGCCATATCACAGGCTCTCTTACCACTCCGCACTCTCAGCCACCTGTCTGCTCTATCAGGGGTTGTAAGTCGGACACGTACGGGAGACCACCCTCTGCCCAAGCGGACTCATCGGTTCGGTAAGTGCCAGCCTGACACTGATATGTTATTTAGTCATAATTTCTGTCATTTGTCTTGATAAAAATTTTAACTTTAATAAAAACTATTGATTAAAAAAAAAATATGACCAGGAGGTTTTTAAGGTTCACCTGCCATTAAAGTCAATGGGGTCCGCTGCGAACTTTGCTGTTCAAACTTTTGGCTGCGTTCACGGTTCGCGTTCGCAAAACGTCCCGTTGGAAGTTCGTCCACCACTAATTTCCAACCTTGGCCAATAATGAGAGTGCCACCCCTCGGCCAAGTGGAAAACTACACAACCCAGTTGAACTGGAACAGAACCAGAATTTTTACATAATCAGTCTGAGCTTAAACTACAGCTCAGACAAACTAAATTTCTACTTATATCGCCTGCCCATCAGGAGCAGGGTGCTACATATATAAGCCCAGCCCAGACACTGCCAAATTGCTGGATTATCTTTAGTCCCCCCTTGTTCCTGTGCTAGTGTGTGATCTGTCCGAACTTGTTGTGACCTGGAAACCTATTTGACTACTCTTGATTGCTGTTTGCTATCGACCTCAGATTTGTACCTTGACCATTCTACTTCTTTGCCCCTTTTGTACTCTGATTGGAATGGACCCTGGCTTCTCGACCATTCTTCTTCTGATTAACCCTTTTATACTTCGTTGCCAAACTGGACTTGACCTCGTCTCGCATTTTGGACTAAGGCTTGCACGGTGCTCTGCACCCCTGGCACCTGTGCCACTCTGTGTCCACCAAGTCTCTGTCTCCAGAGCCTTCAAGAACCCTAGGTGCAAGGGAGGCCTCCCCACTACTTAGGTCTCACCTTAGGTACGTGGCTGAAGTAACTGATCAATACCAACTATTATTATCAGCTATGTATTAATTTGTCTAGTCCCTATAGATTAGTTAGTCTATCTATACTCTGAGCACATGCTATCGTTAATATCACAATACCATAAAGTTAGCTATGAAACCAAATACACGGTCTAAGATCAATCAAATCTCATTTATTTCCCAAGGAAATAAGAAAGCTTATATAAGGTATCGTTAGAAGTTACAAGAGTACATAGCATACAATCAGAATACAATACAAGCAATACTTAGCAGATCCTCGTGGCTGAGCCTCTTGATGGAGTGAGAGACCGCTCTCTTCAATGATTCCCTTTTTTGATAAACACACCTCAGCCACACCACATCCCATTGACCACCCCCCTTTGCCTGTGGACGAATCAGTGTCTCTGGGGTGTCTCCTCCCCCAGGCTAAATATCTCTGACCATCCTGCCATAATTGGCCTCTGGGGGGCAGTGTTTGCCCATGAACTGCAACTGCTCCGACTGGGGTCATCTCTCGTGATTCGATTTCCGACGCCCTTCCCGCTCATTAGGCCCACCTTTTGTCCTCACAGTCAGACCGGAGCCATCATTGTCCTAAATCTATTTGAAGCTTCACGCACACCAGGTGGGCTGAAGAGAATTCCTTTTGCTATGCAGATTCTATTTGGTGCCACATTCCTCTATACCTTTTAAACGTGTGGGACTGCAAGTATCAACATGGCTGAGCTTGGTTGTACAAACAGATGTGTAGAACTTTAGATATAGAACATTAATTCATGTTCAATTCCAACTTAATCCGCTTTGCGCCTAAAAGGTGCATACCACCCTTCTTCAGACACGGCTCCTATTGAACAGTCCATAACTGTCTTAACGTGTGTGGCTCCCCAACATGTGCTTTCGAACCAGTACCTGTGGCATAGTCCTTAGCTTGTGTAACGTGTGGTGGTTTTCAACATGCGCTCCAGAGACATCTCCCATGGAACAGTCCACAATGGTCTTACCGCGCTGTGCTTCCCAACACGTGCCGCTTTGCTACTGAGTGACACACCACCATCCTTCTTCAGCAACAGCTTCCCTGTCACCCTTCTGTATCTTTGGTATCTTCTCCTTTCTGGTATCCTCAGGACGGGATGCAGTACAGGCAAGGGATGTCCATTCACTCGCCATTCACCAGCATACATTCAGAGCAACACGTCACCCAGCTCTCAACTACCGAGTTTCGATGAGGGCCTTTCTTGCCCATATTACTAGCCTACAATACACATAGGTCACACTATACCATAACATAAATCCACTTATTACAGTAATATACATGTGTGTCTCCTCCCATAATGCACCCTGCTCCCAACCTCCTATAATCTTTTACTGCAAATATGGGCCGAGCTTTGGCAAACTTGCTCACAGCGGTGTTGCAGGGCTCTGACTTGGCAGCAAAGTCTCTAACTCGTACACAGAGACCTTACCGTCAAATCGCCCCTCAACTTGCATAGACAAATGGGAGACCTTTCTATATAAATATAGAGTTTAACCATACATACAAATCTAAAACAACGAAAAAACCCACACAATTCCACCCCGGTGCCTAGATTTCAGAGATCATTACCAGGGTATACCATGCACCTCTATCTATGGTTAGGTTCAAGGAACCCTTTAGTTCCATGACTAATGCTATACCGGTATTCTTTAGGATAAAGAAACAAACGCCTACGTCCCAAATAATACCCGGGTGCTTCCTTCCCAGCAATGATCTCTCCATCCAGAACACAGAGAGAAATAACTTCCCAACATTATTCGTTCATCCCCATGTATTGACCTGGCCTACAAAGGACATCATGGTCATGCTTCCGACACAGGGAAATATCAACCTGCCTCCAGCTCCCATCTTCTCTAATCACATGTGTGATGTAGCCTCAAATGCAACAAGATAGAATCCCTAGTCAGTAAGCCCATTGATGCCACCAAATATACAGACTGAGCCTGCACTTCTGTATATGGGAACATACAGCATAACACATTTCACAATCCAAATTAGTACAGCTCCTCCAGGCATTCGGCCACTACTTTGGATTAGTTTAAGTGACGTGTTTTGGCAAAATCTTACTGAGCGGTGATGCTAACTCATCAGGCCACTGCCCCTCATACAGAGACGGTACAATCATCTTGATGTTGGCGGATATTTCCACCTGCCACGGCGTGCACGCCAGAGCCAATGACAGATTTCTGTCCTGTACCATCACACTCTCTACCAACCTCTCAACATGGTTGACAAAATCCGGAGCCACTCTAACCTGGGTGTTTCTGTGACTTTGTTGAATGTTATCAAGGACGCCACCAATCTCTCTGGGTAACAAAGTCACACTCCTTCTTTGAAGCTATGGCTGTGAGTTTGTTCCTCAGGAGGCCGATGTCCACTTCATTAACAACACCCATCCCAGCTATTATTCCTGCCCAATATAGTACTGACTACATCCCTCCTCTTTTGGGTTACTCCTCAGAAATAAGCATCCTGCATGGACCTCATTCTGTGTTCGCACATCTCTGGGAGTAAGTCACTGGTACAATGACCGCACTTGATTCAGTGTATACTCAGCACATATAGGGTGATTTATAGGATTTTTATCAACCACTGTGAGATGTTGCAGCGCCATGTGGTGAAGGCATACAGTACCCTGGTAGCCAGCGTTTGTTCCCTTTATTTTAACGGAGCATGCTCCTGTGTGTATTCACTAGCATTATCTGTGCAGGGTTTCGACCCCTCAGGTCTCATCAACCAGGCGTATCTCCCCCATACAAGGAAATTTTCACCCCATTGATGTGTCAACTGACCAACATCTAGTCTGGCCCACGGACACCTTATTATGCATAAGTGCCCACCTCCTGGGTACCTGCACCATATTAACTCCATTATGTCACTACATGTCATACATTTAAAAAAAAAAAACTTTCTTCTTTCAACTCCTTCCTTCAACAAAAAACACATATATTACATTTTCATGTTCTGACGGATTGGATGTGTCATATTCCTTCCCCAACCTCCAACCCATTACACATGTATTATTAATATGTTTACATTCATCAGGAGAGACTCCGGCAAAAATATTTCACAAGTTCTGTGGCTAGGCACAGTCTTTCAGATTCAGCATTAGCACCAAATTGTCCATAAGAAAAAAACAAGTATTAATCTGAATCTTTCAGTTTTTTTTTCTCTCCTGATGTTTATCAGAACAGACAAACTGCCAACCAGATGATCATCTGTCATCCATGTTCCAGAAATCTCACCAATCTCGCTCCACCAGGATTCTGGAAGTGAAAAACAAGAGCAGCATCAAATTATTATCCATAACATCTGCTCTCTTAACCTGTTCACTTATAGTTCCCTCCTTGGAACCCAGGACCTTAGCATTCCTGGCTTCTGCAACTCTGACCACACTATTAAAACACGCATGACCTCTTTAAGCTGAACCCACTCTAAAATGGATCCCCATGGTATGATCAAATTTTTTTTAAACTGAACGTCAATGTTGCTTCTCAAAAAATTCTCAATTTAACAAGCTAAAAAGACAATGTATTTCTGTATCTTTACACTGTATGCACTACCCCCTTTCAGGTGGACAAAGCCTAAACCTTTTAAAACTCTTTTCCATCTGAATGAAAATAAAAACAAAGAAAAACAACACTCCAGCGGCTAGAATGGTTTCCAGCTGCTAACTGATGGTATTGTCAATTACCCCCCTTTCAGGTGGAGTAAACATACTAACTTTTCCACCTGAACAAAAATAAAATAGACGACTAAACAAATATCAAAAAAAAAATTTTTTTTTAAATATAAAAATTCTGGCCATTATCACACAAACAACATGACAAGACAACCACCATAAAACACTGACAAACACTCAACTTTTAGTTAACAACATCCATGGACTTTTCTCCTGAGAAGGGCTCATTCCGATCGGAAAGACACTTAGTTAGGGAAAAACAAAAACAAACAAAGCATGTATCTCATCACAACATTTGAAACTTCATTAATGTCTGACTATTGTTTCATTTTTTTTCATTGTTTGCAAACAATTACTAATTAATGTGCTCATGGTACCATGTGATAATCGTTTATGCATTTACAATAACCTAACCCCTGTTCTGCTATATTTTCCCACTGTTGTTCTCACTTTGACAGACCTGCAAACAAACGCAAATGTTAGTATCCAAACCAATTTAACTTCTTCCCTGGTCTCTGGAAAAGGAACACACAGACAGTGATTACACACAATTCTTATATTAAGCAGCAGTACTGGATATTACTCAGGAAAAGTTTACAAAAATTGAAAATAAGAGAAGAGTAAAGAAACAAAAAAACAATAATCATAACAGAAAAGTGTTTTAACCACAAAAAAAACCAATACCAATTCAGAGGTTTATCCTTGAAAATACAAAAAATATATATATATATATATATATAAAGGTCCTCTATCATATTCTGAACCTTAAACTCACATCAAACTTTTTTCATAGCAGGGAAACATTGACCAGAATATTCCTACCATGCCTGCAGCTCACTAAGTTCTGCTAACATTGTTTCCCCCAGCGCTATATTTGAATAACCATGCGGCTACCTCCATTTTGACTTTATGCAACTGTCCTACATATTGCTTTTCAGTTTGTAGACTCCACATTTGGGTCTTACACGGGAAATGGGTTTGATTACTATGGGTTCCATGCTTTGGGTTGCTACCCCACCTGGCTGAATAACACACATAATGCCTTGGGGTCGTTTTCGGGTACGATCTCCTTTTGATATTATTAGCCGCCCAACAATATTTTGCGATGTGGCCCCCCCTTTTACACAAAAAATATTTTAGCTCTGGTTTCCCTGCATAGGCCCTTCTTTGAGCATATGGCGCTGGAAACCCACATTGCTGGATAATATTATTGCGATTGGAATGAACAGACTTTACACTTTCATCGTCTGAGGAGTCATCAGAAGTTTCCATTGTTTCAACTCCTGAATCAATTTCAAGTGCAGTTATTGCACCTTTATTTACCTCTCCCACATAGTAATATCATTTGCAGTAATAATAGCATACAGGTTTTCTTCATGTTCCACTTCTAGCTTTTCCGTACACTGAGCATGTGCCTCCACTATTGCACATTTGGAGGATAACTCCATTATGGCTGCTTGTCCATCCTGTAATTCCTCCTTAAGCAGTGTGATAACCTGCAAATTCTCAGCCTCCCTTTGATTCAAAGAGGCAATGCAACTTTCTCTTAATTTACATGTTTGTTCTAACTCATCTAATCTCTGTTGCAATACACATTTCTCAGTCACTAATTGTTCAATCCGATTATGAGCATCTGCATCAGCCTTTTCAATCCCCATTAATTTTTTTCTTACCTGTTCTATTACTTGTTTTCTTTCAGCAAACCATTCTAATTCTTTTTGTTCCGCAATTTCTTTCATTCTCATTAACATGCATAAGGCATTGGCCATTCTCTGTTTCCTGCCTTTTTTTTACCTTTTACTTATGAAATTGTTATGTGTATTACATTGTATCAAAAATTCTCTAAATTGTTGTGTTAGATCACTCTCTTGTGTAGATTGAGATCTAATACCACCTTTTGTCCTCACAGACAGACCGGAGCCATCATTGTCCTAAATCTATTTGAAGCTTCATGCACACCAGGTGGGCTGAAGAGAATTCCTTTTGCCATGCAGATTCTATTTGGTGCCACATTCCTCTATACCTTTTAAACGTGTGGGACTGCAAGTATCAACATGGCTGAGCTTGGTTGTACAAACAGATGTGTAGAACTTTAGATATATAACATTAATTCATGTTCAATTCCAACAGTGGCCCTCGTGACAGAATAATCCAGCCATGTCTAAAAACTGAGGGGAGTGCTTCAGCCTTCAAGGACCTATGCCAACAAGTGGCCTCTGTGTCTCAGGCCCTGATTTCCACACAAGAGGAGTACTTTCAACTGGAAGGTCGGCTGACTGCAATGGCCAATTCCTCAGTTCTGAGCCCTGCAGAACAGCCTCTTATGGTTATGGAGCAGCCCATCTATACTCCAGCTCCTGAACCATGGGTTCCTGTGCCGGAATGCTTTTCAGGGGTTCGCCACAAGTTCCGGGCTATCAGGAACTCCTGTCGGCTATACTTTACCTTACAACCTAGGACCTTCTCTTCAGAGGATATAAAGGTCAGGTTCGTAGTAGCCTTACTTACAGAAGAAGCTCAGGCATGGGCTCATCAGCTATTGGAAAAGGGAGAGTGGAGCTCCCTGATACATTGCAACCTACAATTCTGTTGGCTATTCAGCTTGATCGCAGACTCAGAGAACGTTGCAGGGAATGATCTGGTATGGCTCGCTCCATATGGATGCTCCCACGAGTACCCGTGACTCCACACCTGAGAACCCCTGAGACCCACGCATCAACCCCAATTCATAGCGCAGAAACGATGCAACTTGACTTAGTTTGTGCACCCCTCCCACCCGAAGAGCGACAACGCCGGTACCTGAACAATCTATGCCTGTATTGTGGTGAAGCGAGTCACTTTCTTCAGGGATGTCCTATTAGGCAGAATAAGTGGATAGAACCCCCATCTCTTTCGTTGTACGTTGTTAAATCCTCACATCTCACTCTCTGCCTCTCTTTGCAGATACCGGGAAGGATAATCAGAGTAGCAGCCATTATTGACTCTGAGGCTTGCAGCTGCTTTATTGACATCCACTTCTCCAAAAAGTATGGAAAGTTAGAAAAGTTTTAAATATTTATTGTGTGACTATTAAAAAAACAATAACCCTGAGACTGATTTTTAAAATGACTTCTGAGCACGTTGTGGAGCTAGCACATAGTGGAGCTATCACCCTCCGATGGGTTTACATCAATATTTGTTGTTGTGGACCACCTTACAAAAATGTCCCATTTTATTCCTATGATTTATACTCCTTCCGCCCCAGAAACAGCTCAGGATTTTATCAAGGAGATCATACGCCTCCATGGGGTCCCAGCTGAGCTCCTAAAGGATACCATGGCCAAGGCACAGCTGGATTACAAGACCATCTATGATCGAAGGCGGCGGGGGGACCTGGATCTTCAACCGGGAGACAAGGTTTGGCTGTCTACCAGGCATTTGAAGTTGGCCCGTCCCTCCAAGAAATTGGGCCCTAAGTTCATTGGGCCTTTCCCTGTCCTGTACAAACTCAAACTGCCCCCAACTTAGTGGATCCACCCTGTCTTCCATGCCTCCCTCCTGATGCCCCTGGCCCCAAACCCCTTTGGGGAACATGGGGCCCGTCCTCAGCCTCCCTCTATGATTAAAAGGATTGAGGAGTACGAGGTGGAGGCCATCCTGGACTGCCATATAAGAGGCTGTGGATGCCAATTTCTGGTGCAGTGGAGGGGTTACGGCCCTGAAGAGAATTCCTGGGAACCCGAGTCACATATCCATGCTCCAGATCTTCTCCGGCGGTTCTTTCACCGAGCTTCATCCCGGATGGGTGTCCTGAGGCCGCCCTTTCGGGGGGTTCTGTAAGAGTCCAAGGCTTACTACGCATGCACCAATAGCGCGTTGCTGCAAGAGGAAATCCGTGCCAACTGAGCATGCCCCAAAGACGCCTCAGTGCGCCAACCTGCACCCGCACAGAAGACCTGATGCAAAAAGGCATGAAAATGCTCAGGAGGCACACATGAAATGACCTCAACCTGATGAAAAAGGCGGGAAAATGCCCAGGAGGTGCACAGGAAGTGACCTCAAACTTCCCTATATAAGCCCAGACACTGCCAAATTGCTGGATTATCTTCAGTTCCCCCTTGTTTCTGTGCTAGTGTGTGATCTGTCTGAACTTGTTGTGACCTGGAAACCTATTTGACTACTCTTGATTGGTGCTTACCATTGACCTCGGATTTGTACCTTAGCCATTCTACTTCTTTGCCCCTCTTGTACTCAGCTGCCAGATTGGAAACAACCCCGGCTTGGATCTCGACCTTTCTTCTTCTGATTAATCCTTTTATACTTTGTTACCAAACTGGACTTGACCTCGGCTCAGATCTCAGACTAAGGCTTGCACGGTGCTCCGTATCCCTGGCATCCGTGCAAGTTAATAAACTTGCTGTATCGTTTTGTTTTAACTAACTCCATAGTAAGTTGTAGGATGATTATGCTTTACTATATATGGTAGCATGAGGTTGTACAGGAAACCCTGATTAGCCAAAATAAAGTATCATTGTGTACCAGGCACGCTATCTATGTTTCCGCAGCCAATAGAAGCATACAGGCTGTTTTATTGTAGGTATTAGAAGGGGGAATATACATTCTTTCACGCAAGTATTACTGGATTTTTGCCCTGTAAGCTTCTCCCTCTTGTGTGACTCATCAGAAATAAATTTTCTGCTTATCAATACACCTGGAGTTTGACTGATCACAAGAGAAGAATATTCCTAACAACCGTTCATCTGGCAGATGGCTCCACACCAATCTCGGGTCCAATAACTCATGAGACCACCCTCATATTGGCCACCACCAATGCAGACCATCTGGAAAATCTTCAGCTGAACGTGACTTCTTCCCCCATTTTTCCTGGTTATTTTGGGGTTACCGTGGCTTCGACAGCAACAGCCACAGATTGATTGGTATACTGAAGTTGTGTCTTTTGGCTCACCCTATTTCTTACACCACTATTTACCACAACAAGCCTGTTTGATGGTTCGACCCCTTTCAACAGATGAAAACATTCTTCTCCCCCAGGTTTACAGAGACTTCCTGGTTGTCTTTGACAAGAAGGGGGCTGACTGCTTACCGCCTCGCCATCCTTATGATTGCCCCATTGAACGTCTTATTGGTTCTGCAATACACCATTTGGGAGGATCTTCCCACTCTCTGAGCCTGAATTAGAAGTCCTTTGAAAATACACTGATGACAATCTTAGGAAAGGTTTCATCCATCCCTCTACCTCTCCTGCTGGCACTGGACTCTTCTTTGTTGAAAATAAGGACCGTTCTTTAAGACCATGTATCGACTACAGAGAATTGAACAGTATCACAATCAAGAATCGATACTCGTTTTCTCTAGTCCATAAGCTCGTTCAGAGGTTCCGCACCGCCAGGGTCTTGTCAAAATTGGACCTGCAAGGAGTCTACAATTTAATATGGATAAAAGAGCGCGATGAATGGAAAAGGCCTTTCGTACTAGGTTTGGCCATTTTGAGTAGCTGGTCATGCCATTTGGGCTGTGTAATGCCCCAGCAACTTTCCAACACTTGGTGAACCACATCTTTTGGGATTTTCTTGACCTCTTCATGATAGTATACTTAGATGAAATCCTTGTTTTTTCACCTTCCCTCGAGAGATATCACATCCATATGTTAAAAGTCTTTTTTTGACCTCAACCTGATGAAAAAGGCGGGAAAATGCCCAGGAGGTGCACAGGAAGTGACCTCAAACTTCCCTATATAAGCCCAGCCCAGACACTGCCAAATTGCTGGATTATCTCCATTTCCCCCTTGTTTCTGTGCTAGTGTGTGATCTGTCTGAACTTGTTGTGACCTGGAAACCTATTTGACTACTCTTGATTGGTGCTTACCATTGACCTCTGATTTGTACCTTAGCCATTCTACTTCTTTGCCCCTCTTGTACTCAGCTGCCAGATTGGAAACAACCCCGGCTTGGATCTCGACCTTTCTTCTTCTGATTAATCCTTTTATACTTTGTTACCAAACTGGACTTGACCTCGGCTCAGATCTCAGACTAAGGCTTGCACGGTGCTCCGTATCCCTGGCATCCGTGCAAGTTAATAAACTTGCTGTATCGTTTTGTTTTAACTAACTCCATAGTAAGTTGTAGGATGATTATGCTTTACTATATATGGTAGCATGAGGTTGTACAGGAAACCCTGATTAGCCAAAATAAAGTATCATTGTGTACCAGGCACGCTATCTATGTTTCCGCAGCCAATAGAAGCATACAGGCTGTTTTATTGTAGGTATTAGAAGGGGGAATATACATTCTTTCACGCAAGTATTACTGGATTTTTGCCCTGTAAGCTTCTCCCTCTTGTGTGACTCATCAGAAATAAATTTTCTGCTTATCAATACACCTGGAGTTTGACTGATCACAAGAGAAGAATATTCCTAACAACCGTTCATCTGGCAGATGGCTCCACACCAATCTCGGGTCCAATAACTCATGAGACCACCCTCATATTGGCCACCACCAATGCAGACCATCTGGAAAATCTTCAGCTGAACGTGACTTCTTCCCCCATTTTTCCTGGTTATTTTGGGGTTACCGTGGCTTCGACAGCAACAGCCACAGATTGATTGGTACACTGAAGTTGTGTCTTTTGGCTCACCCTATTTCTTACACCACTATTTACCACAACAAGCCTGTTTGATGGTTCGACCCCTTTCAACAGATGAAAACATTCTTCTCCCCCAGGTTTACAGAGACTTCCTGGTTGTCTTTGACAAGAAGGGGGCTGACTGCTTACCGCCTCGCCATCCTTATGATTGCCCCATTGAACGTCTTATTGGTTCTGCAATACACCATTTGGGAGGATCTTCCCACTCTCTGAGCCTGAATTAGAAGTCCTTTGAAAATACACTGATGACAATCTTAGGAAAGGTTTCATCCATCCCTCTACCTCTCCTGCTGGCACTGGACTCTTCTTTGTTGAAAATAAGGACCGTTCTTTAAGACCATGTATCGACTACAGAGAATTGAAGTGCTTACCATTGACCTCGGATTTGTACCTTAGCCATTCTACTGCTTTGCCCCTCTTGTACTCAGCTGCCAGATTGGAAACAACCCCGGCTTGGATCTCAACCTTTTTTCTTCTGATTAACCCTTTTATACTTTGTTGCCAAACTGGACTTGACCTCGGCTCAGATCTCAGACTAAGGCTTGCACGGTCCTCCGCATCCCTGGCATCCATGCCACTTGGTGTTCACCAAGTCTCTGTCTCCACCTCCAGAGCCTTTCAAGGATGCAAGGGAGGCCTCCCCACTACTTCGGTCTCACCTCAGTTACGTGGCCCCGTAACAGACTGCTTATATGAGAGTGTGTCTTAACACGGCACCGGGGCTGAAATCATGACTGTTTGGATGGTGCCTCGTGGCTAGCCACTGCAGCTGGCGTGCATTCCACCGTCCTACCTGGAACAACCAAAGGGACAGGAAGTTGTGTGAAGTAACGTGACCAAGTACCGCCTCGACGTATGTTTCATTATTACGTCATCAGGAAGCGTACTTGGCCACTGGAGGGCATGTATTTTTATAGTGCGAAGCCGATACACACTGGTTGAAAGAAAAATTACATGATTGGCCGCTGCAGTGCCGGTTTACAATGGTTAAGCTAGATAGAGCAATATGCAACATCTGAACAAATATACACATATGTATTATTGAATGTATTCCTCTCTAAATGGTTATAAACATATATTATAAAAACCTATATCATGAAAAATATAAAAATAATGATGACAAAAATATAAAAATTAAATTAATTAGAAAAAGGAGTTACTGGAGTTAATCGTTAGCCAGAAATAGGGATGAGCTTCGTGTTCAAGTCGAACATACGTTCGACTCGAACATCGGTTGTTCGCTCGTTCGGCGAATACCGAACGTTCTGGGCCATTCGCGCCAAATTCGTGTGGCGCTCACGGCCCACAATGCACTTCGCTATCGCAGTGCATTGCTGGCTCATGATTGGCCAAGCATGCACTGTGACCCTGCATGCTTGGTCAATCACAGCGCGGGCAGCGAGGAGAGCCATGATTGGCCACAGGCAGGATGCCTGTGGCCAATCATAGCTCAGGCTGTGTAGTACATGCCGCACACTATATAAGGCCGCCAGCGCGGTGGCCTTGTGTAGTGTGTTGGTGTCTGTAGGAGTTAGTGGGTGTTCTGTGTACCTTCAACACAGTATACACCGTTTGTTATCGGCCAATTTTACGTTCTTGCTCTTCTATAGTGGGTGTTGTCTGCGTGCCCTGACCGCAGTATACACAGTTATATCCACCTATATAGCTAACTATCTTGCTCCTTTTTAATAGAGCTTGCAGTCAGTTGTAGGAGATTGTGCATGCTGTCTGCGTGCCCTGACCGCAGTATACACTGTTATATCCACCTATATAGCTAGCTATCTTGCTCTTTATATCTATATAGCTCTTCTCTAATTGAGCCATCTGCCATCTGCAGGAGTTAGTGGGTGTTGTGTGCCTCCATCACAATATATACTACCCAATTGCTGGTTTTCCCATCTCCCTTCAGGCCATTACCATGTCTGGAAGGCCAACAAGGAGAGATAGACAGGTGCGAGCTGATAAAAGAGGGCAAGCAGGCTCTGTGTCTAGAGACAACAGTGTTGGTCGTGGATGCGGTGCATCGTCATCATCAGCACGTGGCCATGGGACACGCTTGTCCTTCTTTTCGGCAGCTGGACGTGTTGAGCCGCAACATGCCGAAGACTTGGTAGGGTGGATGACCAAGCCCTCTTCATCCTCCTCATCCTCTCTCACCCAGGCTCAGGGTACTAGCAAAGCAGCTGCCAACGCATCGTCTTCCCTCCTCTCAATGTCATCATCAGTGACTCCTTCCCTAGACCCACCACGTCCTCCTGAGAAGTCTCCTGAACTCTTTGAGCACAGTGTTGGGTACATGCTCCAGGAGGATGCCCAGTGTTTTGTAGGCTCCGATGATGATACTCAGCTAGAGGAAGGCAGTAGCGTGAGCGTATAGAGAGGGGATGCTCAAGAAGGACAGCAATCTGGCATTCATGTTCCACAAGCTGCAGCATACTGCCAGGTTTACTCCAGCGATGAAGAGGGAGGGGATGATGAGGGCACTGACTCCACGTGGGTGCCTGGTAGGAGAGAGGAGGAGGAGGCACATGTCCAACGAGGCAGGATGCCCTCCGGGGGCCAGCTTAGGGGCAGCACACCGACTGAATCACACAGCAGAGCTCCGCCTGTGCAGGGTGCTGCCTCTGCGTGTTATTCTAAAAGTTCTTTGGTGTGGGCCTTTTTTGAGACGAGTGCATCAGATCACACCACTGCTATTTGCAACTTATATCTCAAGCGTATCTCGCGTGGCCAAAACATCAGCCGCTTGGGCACCACATGCTTGACCAGACATATGTTGATCTGCCATGCAGCTTATTGCCAAGCGTACCTCAAAGACCCACACCAAAGAACAAAGCTGACCTCTCCCTGCTCCTCATCAGCTGGGATCTCCAACCCCACTAGACCTTCAGTCCTCTCTGAAACCTGCTCTGAGAGGAATGAAGGTGTAGAATTAGGTGTGTCACAGCCAAGTGCTTCCGGGCACTCTGCTAGTAGTACACCCACGTCCGATTATAGCAGCCAAATGTCCCTGCCCCAGCTGCTGGACCGTCGAAAGAAGTTCACTCCCAGCCATCCACATGCCCAGCGGTTGAATGCTAGCTTGGCTAAATTGCTAGCACTTCAACTGCTGCCTTTTCAGTTGGAAGACTCGGCCCCCTTCCCTGAGTTTGTACAATGTGCGGTTCCTCAGTGGCAGGTCCCCAAACGCCACTTTTTCTCACAGAAGGCGATTCCAGCTCTCTACCGGCATGTGGAAGGCAATGTCCTTGCCTCGCTGGACAGGGCGGTCAGTGGTAAGGTGCATATTACCGCTGACTCATGGTCCAGCAGGCATGGACAGGGACGTTACCTGTCTTTCACGGCCCATTGGGTCGCTCTTCTGGCAGCTGGGAAGGATGCAGGACAAGGTGCAGTAGTGTTGGAGGTTGTTCCGCCACCACGCCTCCAAAATGCTACTATTGGTTGTGACACACCTCTCTACTCCACCCCCTCCTCTTCTTCTTCCTACATGGCCTTTTCCAGTGCTCTGTCCTCAGAACCAGCGGTGCTCCGTAGGCGTTCCAGGGGCTACGCAAGTACGCAGGCAAAACGATGCCATGCCGTGCTTGCACTGGGTGCGCGTGCGTTCGTGCGCGGGTGCGCGTGCGGGGGCACGTGCGCAGTCGCGTGCATGCACCAGTGTTGGCACCAAACGGCCTATTTAAACTAGCCTCTTGCTAATGGTCTCTGCTGTCTGCTCTACAGTGTTATACCTGTGAGACCTGATCCGTAGCATTCGTTCCTGATTGACCCAGACTGCCTGTGACCCATCTGCTATCTGCCTGCACCCGACCCCGGCTGGTTGTGACGATTCTCCTGCCTGCTCCCTTGTACTTTGCTTCCAGTCTGATATCTGACCCAGCTTGCTTTGACCATCCATCTGCTAAGGTGAACCTGCTTATATTGAACTGTATCATCTGCTGCAAGTAACCTGCTTATATTGAACTGTTCACCTGCTGCAAGTACCTGCTTATATTGCACTGTTTATCTGCTGCAAGTTACCTGTCTTATTGAACTGTTCACCTGCTGCAAGTACCTGCTTATATTGAACTGTGTCATCTGCTGCAAGTAGCCTGCTTATATTGAACTGTTCATCTGCTACAAGTTACCTGCTTATATAGAACTGTTTCATCTGCTGCCAGTTCCTTACTGTTCATCTGCCGCAAGTAACCTGCTTATATTGCACTGTTCATCTGCTGCAAGTCACCTGTCTTATTGAACTGATTCATCTGCTACAAGTTGCCTGCTTCTCTGCACTGCTTTCATCTCCTGCAAGTTACCTGCTTCATTGAACTGTGTTACCTGCTATAAGTTTCCTGCTTTGCTGAACTGTGGCATTTGCTATAAATTACCTGCTGATCCATCCGCTGTGATTACCTGTTCCACTGAACTTCACCTATCCATCCTTCTCATCTGTTGATCCTGCCAGGTACCTGTACCCCTCCTTACTCCTGTGTTCCCTGTTACATTACCAGGAAACCGGTAGTGGGAGTTGTAAAGGGAGGCCTCTTTCCGCAATCCGGGCTCGCTACTAAAAGGTGCATGACAGTAGCAGATAGCCAATGTCTGAGCCCGAGCGGGTAGCCTCCGCCATGAAACAAATTTGTCAACACCTGGCAGGACTTTCTGAGGCAGTTAAGGGCCTCCAGCAAGACTACACCCGGCTGGAAGAATGGGTGATCGCCCTTTCCAACCCCTCTGGATCCTTGGGGGCCCCTCAACCATCAGTTTCTTCAGCTGAAGCTGGACCAGCACCTACAGTTGTGATGTTACCACCAGAACCTAAAGTTCCAACACCTGAGCGATTTTCTGGGAATCGCAGTGGCTTCAGGGCCTTCCGCAAATCCTGCGAATTGTATTTCGCCCTCCAACCACGGACCTTTTGTCTGGAGGCTACCAAGGTGGGTTTTGTGGTATCTTTACTCTTTGAAGACCCCCAGACCTGAGCCCACCGCCTGTTAGAACAGAAGGACGCAGCGTTGGCCAGTCTTACTACCTTTTTTGATGCAATGGCTCAATTATACGAAGATCCCCAACTTTCAGCGACTGCAGAAACCGCCTTGCGGACCCTCTAGCAGGGACGAAGGGCGGTAGAAGATTATGTGGCCGAGTTCAGGCGATGGGGCACGGATACGAACTGGAATGATGCTGCCCTTCGTCATCAGTTCCGCATGGGACTCTCTGATTCCTTGAAAGATGAGCTTGCTAGAGTCGGTGTTCCACAGACCTTAAACGCACTAATTGACTTGGCGATACAGATCGATCGTCGTCTGAGAGAGAGGAGAGCCGAGAGGGCCACAGGTTTCTCTCGCCCAACCTGGATGCTTCCAAAGGCCCCAAGCCATTTACATCCAGCACCTGCCGCCCGGGGCCACGTCTGACACACTTGAGCCTATGCAACTTGGGGTCTTGCGACCATCTCTTACCCCCAAATAACGTCAACGTCAGCGGAATAATAATCTATGTCTCTATTGCGGGGAATCTGGACATTACTTCAGGAACTGTTCTATTAAGCTCCGTAAGTGTCCATCTATGCCTCCTGATCTCCCAGACTCTTCAATAAAGTTTTAATCTCACCTTATCATTTCTGTCCCCTTTCAGTTCCCAGGAAAGACTTTACAGACGCCCGCCATTATTGATTCCGGGGCATGCAGCTGTTTTATGTATTCATCCTTTGCTGCCCAACATCAGATTCCTCTCCTACCTAAGACCCATGGACTCTCTATCCATTTGGCCAATGACTCCGCTATTAAATCTGGTCCTGTAATTCAAGAAACTGCACCTCTATCTACTGTTATCTCTGGTTCGCATCGAGAACTTCTCCGTATGGACATTATTACCTCTCCACTTTTTCCTGTAATACTTGGGATGCCCTGGCTACAGGCCCACAATCCAACCATAAATTGGGCCACAGGAAAAATTACTTTTTCTTCACCTTATTGCCAGAAGTTCTGTGGTTCCTCCGGTTTCCTGAGACCAGCAACCTTATCTATCGACTCAGAGACCGAATTACGTCAGGCCATTCCTGAAATTTACCATGAATTCCTAGATGTGTTCAGTAAACAAAAGGCAGAGGTGCTCCCGCCCCACCGAGCTTATAATTGCCCCATTGAGTTACTTTCTGGAGCCAAAATTCCATTTGGAAGGGTTTTCCCCTTAACAGAGGTAGAGCAGGAGAAACTCAAAGAATACCTCGAAGAAAATTTGAAGAAGGGGTTCATTCGCCCGTCTACGTCCCCAGCAGGTGCGGGTATTTTTTTTGTTGAGAAGAAGGACCACACTCTCCGACCCTGTACCGCGAATTAAACAACATCACTATAAAGAACCGGTACCCTCTTCCTTTATTCCCAGAGTTATTCCAAAGACTGGGAACTGCTATTGTTTTCACTAAACTCGATCTCTGCGGGGCTTACAACTTGATCTGTATCAAGGCCGGAGATGAGTGGAAGACCGCTTTCCGTACCCGATTCAGACACTTTGAGTATTTGGTGATGTCCTTCGGTTTGTGTAATGCCCCCGCCACTTTCCAATACTTTATCAATGATGTGCTCCGGGACTTTCTGGACTATTTTATCTGTCGTTTACTTAGATGATATTTAAATTTTTTCTTCCTCCCTTAAAACCCATCGCAATCACGTCAAAAGCGTGTTGGGTCGGCTCCGCCAACACGGACTATATGCAAAAGCAGATAAGTGTTTGTTCGAACAGGAAAGTATACCATTCTTTGGGCTGGTATTATTTCTAGTAAAGGTTTAAAAATGGACCCCCAGAAGATCGCTGCGATTTTGGACTGGCCAACTCCTGTAGACAGGAAAGGAATCCGACGTTTTATTGGATTTGCCAACTTCTATCGCAAATTTATTAAGGGTTTCTCGGCTATTTCTCGGCTATTGTTGCACCCATCACACAACTAACTAGACAAGGAACCCGTTTTCATTGGACCTCTGAAGCTCAAGAAGCATTCAAGACTCTCAAGGGACTTTTCACCTCCGCTCCTATTTTAAGACATCCAGATTCCTCCCTGCCATTCGTTTTAGAAGTGGATGCATCCGAAATTGCCGTAGGGGCTATATTATCCCAAAGACAAGGAACTAGGGCCCTGCTCCATCCTGTGGCTTTCTTTTCGCGCAAACTATCAGCAGCTGAGAAAAATTACGATGTTGGAGACCGGGAGCTGTTAGCGATTAAATCTGCATTAGAAGAATGTCGCTATTTGTTAGAAGGCGCTTCTCATCCGATTTTAATATTTACCGATCACAAGAACCTGGAGTACTTAAGATCTGCCAAAAGACTAAAACCAAGACAAGCCAGGTGGGCACTCTTCTTCTCCCGGCTCTCTTTTCATGTAACTTATCGCCCAGGTTCTAAGAACATAAAACCAGATGCCTTGTCACGGATGTTCCACAAGTCCACAAGTCCCAGGAAATTTCTCCTCCAGATACCATTCTCGCTCCTGGGAATTTCCTTCTGCTTCAGGAAGATCTTCTCTCCCGACTTAGACAAGCCTCAATGGGACAAAGACCTTTTTCAGAACCAGAACTACAAACCAGAGGTGGGTTACTGTGGTATAAAGACAAGATCTACACCCCCGAAACTCTGCGGGTATCTATCCTAGAGTTGTGTCACGACCACGCACTCGCCAGACATTTTGGTATCACTAGAACCATTGATTTGGTACAGCGTACTTTTTGGTGGCCTCAGTTACGGGAGGATTGCAAAAAATATGTGAACACCTGCACTACGTGCATTAGAAGTAAGAACTGTAAGACTAAGGCCTGGGGCCTCCTTAAACCGTTGTCTGTTCTGGACAGGCCATGGAAAATGCTGTCTCTTGACTTCATTGTTGAATTGCCTCCGGCAGACGATCATACCACTATCTTTGTGGTGGTTGATCGTCTGTCAAAGATGGCTGAGTTTGCTATAATAATTCTCTCCATTCCGCCACCAAACAGATGCCCTTTTTTGCCAATTACGGCTTCCACCCTTCATTCCTACCCAACTCCCTTCCTGAATGCTCAGTGCCAGCAGTCCAGGAAAAGATGAACTTTTTCTCAACCAACAACAAACTTCTGCAAGAAACAATGACTAGAACAACCTTTGACAAGAAAAGAGTTAGTACTGGTACCCGGTGATTTGGTGTGGCTATCCACGGTAAACTTTAAGATGGCGTGCCCTTCAAAGAAACTAGGTCCCAAATTTTTAGGACCTTTTTTAGTCAAAAGGAAGATTAACGAAGTTGCTTTCGAACTAGAACTTCCAGACTCACTAAAGGTCCATCCGGTATTCCATGTGTCCTTATTGAAACCTTTCACTCCCAATCCATTTCCTAACTAAAATACCACTCCTCCTGATCCGATCTTGGTTGATGGTGAAGAAGAATTTGAAATAGAAGCCATCCTAAATTTCAGAAGAAGAGGAAACCAGAACCAGTTCTTAATCAAATGGAAAGGATATGGTCCCGAAGAGAACTCCTGGGAGCCCGAGGACAACATTCATGCAAAAAATCTGATTCAATCCTTTAAAATGGCCCATCCGGAAAAATTTGCCCGAAAGGGCATCCTGAGGCTGCCCCTTGGGAGGGGGCAATGTCATGAAAATCGCATGAAGAAACTGACCCCCAGGTCTTCTGGTTTACGATCGCGGGCATCACCGCGGGTGCGTGCGATCGTGTGCGCGTGGGTGCGTTCGTGCGCGGGTGCGCGTGCATGTGCTCGGTCGCATGCGCGTGCCCGTGTTGGCACCAAACAGCCTATTTAAACTAGCCTCTTGCTAATGGTCTCTGCTGTCTGCTCTACAGCGTTATACCTGTGAGACCTGATCCGTAGCATTCGTTCCTGATTGACCCGGCCTGCCTGTGACCCATCTGCTATCTGCCTGCACCCGACCCCGGCTTGTTGTGACGATTCTCCTGCCTGTTCCCTTGTACTTTGCTTCCAGTCTGATATCTGACCCGGCTTGCTTTGACCATCCATCTTCTAAGGTGAACCTGCTTATATTGAACTGTATCATCTGCTGCAAGTAACCTGCTTATATTGAACTGTTCACCTGCTGCAAGTACCTGCTTATATTGCACTGTTCATCTGCTGAAAGTTACCTGTCTTATTGAACTGTTCACCTGCTGCAAGTACCTGCTTATATTGAACTGTGTCATCTGCTGCAAGTAGCCTGCTTATATTGAACTGTTCATCTGCTACAAGTTACCTGCTTATATAGAACTGTTTCATCTGCTGCCAGTTCCTTACTGTTCATCTGCCGCAAGTAACCTGCTTATATTGCACTGTTCATCTGCTGCAAGTCACCTGTCTTATTGAACTGATTCATCTGCTACAAGTTGCCTGCTTCTCTGCACTGCTTTCATCTCCTGCAAGTTACCTGCTTCATTGAACTGTGTTACCTGCTATAAGTTTCCTGCTTTGCTGAACTGTGACATTTGCTATAAATTACCTGCTGATCCATCCGCTGTGATTACCTGTTCTACTGAACTTCACCTATCCATCCTTCTCATCTGTTGATCCTGCCAGGCACCTGTACCCCTCCTTACTCCTGTGTTCCCTGTTACATTACCAGGAAACCGGTAGTGGGAGTTGTAAAGGGAGGCCTCTTTCCGCAATCTGGGCTCGCTACTAAAAGGTACGTGACAACGCCACACCAGCTTAAGCCAGGATTGGTTGTTTGCGACAATGGCACCAACCTCCTCTCCGCCCTCCGACAGGGACAACTGACCCATGTGCCCTGTGTGGCTCACGTCCTTAACCTGGTGGTGCAGCGGTCCTTGGGCAGGTACCCGGGCTTACAGGATGTCCTGAAGCAGGCCAGGAAAGTCTGTGTGCATTTCCGCCGATCATTTAATGCCTGTGCTCGGCTAGCTGAGCTCCAAAAGGAGTTGAACCTGCCCAAGAACCGCCTTATATGTGACATGCCCACCAGGTGGAACTCAACGTTGGCCATGCTGCAGCGGCTGCACACGCAGCAGAGGGCCATCAATGAGTACCTGTGTGACTACGGCACCAGGACAGGGTCAGGGGAGCTCGCTTTTTTCTCACCACGCCAGTGGGGCATGATCAGGGATGCATGCACTGTCCTGTCACCGTTTGAGGAGGCCACAAGGATGGTGAGCAGTGACAGTGCATGCATCAGTGACACTGTACCTCTTGTCCACCTCTTGGAGCATACGCTGCGTGGAATAATGGACAGGGCACTTGAGGCAGAACAGAGGCAGGAAGAGGAGGACTTCCTTGCTTCTCAAGGCCCCCTTTATCCAGACAGTGTTCCTGCTGTGCCACCCATCACACAGGAAGAGGATATGAGGAGGAGGAGGAGGAGGAGGAGGATGATTTTGTCAGCATGGTGGTGGAGGCTGGCACTCAGCATCAGCAGCAGTCTTGTAGGGATGATTTACAGTCCCAAGAAACCCGTGGACTTGTACATGGCTGGGAGGAGGTAGCTGCGGATCATGTTGTCCTTAGTGACCCAGAGGACTCCGGACCGAATGCCTCAGCTAACCTACGCTGCATGGCCTCCCTGATCCTGCAAAGCCTGCGGAAGGATCCTCGTATTCTTCGGATCAAGGAGAGGGACCATTACTGGCTGGCCACTCTCCTTGATCCACGGTACAAGGGTAAGGTTGCCGAACTTATCTTGCCGTCGCAGAGGGAGCAGAGGATGAGACATCTCCGGGAGGCCTTGCAGAAAGGTCTGTGCAACGCGTTTCCAGAGACAAACTCCTGGTCCTGGACAACGTGTTGCTGAGGCATCGGTCAGAAGGAGTAGTGGAGAAGGTGGCCGTCTGACCGATGCTTTCAGACAATTTTTTAGTCCGCAGCCCCAAGGTATGATCGGTTCCAGCAACCATCGCCAGCGTCTGATTTACATGGTGCAGGAATACCTAGGGGCAAGGTCAGACTTGGACACCTTTCCCACCAAAAATCCTCTGGCTTACTGGGTCTTGAGGATGGATCACTGGCCAGAGCTTGCACAGTATGCAATTGAGCTACTGGCCTGTCCTGCATCCAGCGTTCTTTCGGAACGCACCTTCAGTGCTGCTGGTGGCTTTGTTACCGATCACAGGGTGTGCCTGTCCACCGACTCTGTCACGGTCAAGAGCGAGGCCGAGATGCTGAGAGGGCTCCCCTTGCGGCCGAGTGCAGCACAACCCTGAAGTTGACACAGGGATGCAGTGCCCACAGTAGCACAGGTTGCCAGGTAGCAGCAGCAGAGGTCAGGTAGCGGGTAAGCAAGTCTCTAGGGGCAACCGTGCTAGGAAGTCCGAGAGTGGGCAGCAGAAGTCCAGAGAGTGGTCAAACAAGCCGGGATCAGGTGCAGGAAGCAGACCAGGAGCGTCGGGAGCAAGCCAGGAGTCAGAGCCAGGAGAATAACAGGAGTAGGTCAAGCAAGCCGGGTCGGTACACAGGAGGTCGGATAACAGGAAACACGGGTACAGGTTCACAGGAGAGCTGACGATAATCCAGCGATGCGGCACTGTCAGGTGAACGTTTAAATAGGCGAGGTAACCAGGTCACGTCGTGAGCGCGTCGGGGCGATCGTACGGCTACGTCGAGTACGTTGTGTATTCGTAACATCACCGCGTATGCCCGCCCGGTTAGACGTAGCGTCGGTCGTTCGTCTAGAAACTACTTTGCGCTTTCGTAGGCGCCGACACGCGCTAACACGACCGTACCTCGTGAGATTGCGCCTATTTCCCTGACAGTGCCTCCCCCCAAGGGGCAGCCTCTGGATGCCCAACCGAGCCCATCTTTCAGGATACCGGCTGCGGAACCTGTGTATAAGCTTAGGAGCATGTACGTGACTGGCAGGTTCCCAAGAGTTCTCTTCAGCAGAATACCCCTTCCATTTGATTAAAAACTGGATAGTCCTACCTCTCCGACGACAGTCAAGGATGGACTCAACTTCGTATTCGGTTTCTTCACCAACCTGAACTGGAGGCGGGGGCGCTTCTTCTCTTCCTGAAAAAGGACTAAAGGTAACACGTTTAAGGAGGGAGACATGAAATACAGGATGGATCTTAAACGATTCAGGCAAAACAAGTTCAAAGGCTACGGGATTAATCTCCCGTTTGATCTCAAAAGGACCCAGAAATTTAGGTCCCAGTTTCCGGGATGGACATGGCAGTTTAAGATTTGCTGCTGAAAGCCACACCTTATCTCCTGCCTTGAAGGTAGGGTTAATTCTCTTCCTCTTATCGTACTGTTTTTTGTACTCCTCCTGGGCCCTCTTCATGGTATCTTGAAGTACTTGGTAGTTTGAGTGAATGAAGTTTACTCTGTCTTGGACTGCCGGGACAGACGATTCAGGAATGGTATTAGGCAGAAATGAGGGGTGGAATCCGTAGTTTGCCCAGAAAGGTGACTGGTTGGTAGAGGCGTGCACTGAGTTGTTATAGGCGAATTCTGCACAAGGTAATAAGGAAAGCCAATCATCCTGGGAAAAAGAACAGAAGCATCGCAGGTACTGTTCCAACGTTTGGTTGGTTCTTTCAGTTTGAGCGTTGCTCTGTGGGTGATAGGCAGAAGACAAACATATTCTAATTGAGAGCAATTTACACAGTTCTTTCCAAAATTTGGAGGTGAATTGTACCCCTCTGTCCGATACAATGCTGTCAGGTATCCCGTGTAACCGGACAATTTCTTTTATAAAAGTTTTTGCCGTATCCAGGGCAGAGGGAGTCCCTCTTAACGGCAAAAAATGCGCCATCTTGGACAGGCGGTCTACCACCACCAAAATGGTCGTAAACCCTTCAGAGGGAGGTAGTTCTACAATAAAATCCATGGAAATTTCTTTCCATGGTTTCTCCGGGACTGGCAGTGGCCTTAACAGACCCCAGGGTCTGGTGTTAGATCCCTTGTTACGTTGGCAGATGGTACAGGAATCAACATATACGTTACAGTCAGCCCTTAAAGTAGGCCACCATAGGGACCGCTGTACGAGGTCAGTCGTCTTCCGGACTCCAAAGTGGCCTGCAAGTTGGTGGTCATGGAAAGTCTTTAATACCAGTAACCTGGCTTGCCGGGGAACAAAAATCTTGTCCAGATGCCATAGAAGCCCTCCTTGGCTTCTCAGGGAAGAAACTTCAGTTTCCGTACACTGCCTAGTGGCCAGCTCGATAGAAGACCTTAGGTCCGGTTGGATCAACAAGAAATTTTGGGGAGACAAAATTGTACTGGGTGGGACTCCTTCTGGGGTATCAGGAAACATCCGAGATAAGGCTTTGCTGTTCTTAGATCCTGGGCGGTAGGTAATGTGGAAATTGAATCTTGAAAAGAACAAAGCCCATCGGGCCTGTCGGGGTCTCAGACGTTTGGCTGTGCGGAGAAACTCTAAGTTTTTATGGTCCGTAAAAATTAGAATGGGGTGAGCGGCACCTTCCAGGAGATACCTCCATTCTTCAAGAGCGGTTTTGATCGCTAGAAGTTCCCGATCCCCTACATCATAGTTCCTCTCTGGGGAACTCATCTTTCGAGAGAAGAAGGCTACAGGATGCAGTAAAGCTTTGGAACCTTGACGTTGGGATAAGATCGCCCCAGTGGCCACCTCCGAGGCATCAACTTCTAGCACGTAGGGCAAGGCGGGATCTGGATGCTGCAGGATGGGCGCAGTGGTAAAGAGGGTCTTGAGCTGGTCAAAGGCGGACTGAGCTGCTGGGGACCAGTGGAACTTGGTGTGTTGGCGAGTGGTCTGAGTGATGGGGGCTACAATGGTGGAGAAAGAGAATAGATATGGCGCTATACCTTGTTAAACTCACTAAAAAAGTATATCATAAAATAAAACTGTACAAATTTTCCAGCTTGCTGGCTAATATTTTTAAAACCAGGATAGACCTAGATGGACTAAATAATAAAATCAATAAATGGTAAAGTGCTGGGGATCAATCCATATTAAATAGTGAATGCAAAGTGAATATAAATTTTCCAGCGTGCTGGTTAGTAAAATGAAATAAAGCTGTACAATCCACAAAAAATTAGATAAAATGAATGAATAAATAATTAGTAAAAATACCATGAATCAATCAATATTCAATAGTGAAAACTACTCAAAGTGCTTGTGACTGTGATTATGGCACAACCAAATGAATGGCCATAATGGGGAACAACAAACCAAATTGTTCAAAATTATACAGACGTGAATACTAGTGGAATAGTGGGTGCAGACACACTGTGTCAAATCTCAGAACATGCCAAAACTTGCACAATATAAAAGTAGAAAAAATAGAAAAATAAATAAAGATAGGAATAAAAATTAAGTCCAGAAAGTGAAAAAATCAAGTCAAGACAAGTCAAATGTGAAAGTCCAATTGAATAAGGTTTAAAAATTAAAAATTAAAATTTAAACATGAAATGAATATTTGATGGTGAAAAAGGTCTTCTATATATAAGAGATAAGTGGAGGGAGTGACTTCGATATTCGTTCGCAGTGAACGTTTGCAGTGAACGTTTATGAATTTTGCTCTCACCAGAGATATGACCCCGTCCGGGGTGGATCAGCCTCCACAGTATAAGCCACTGTGTCGCTTCTTGGGCTGTCTCTGTTGTGATGCTGGGGAGATCCCTCGTTCTTCCGTGGGGATGTTGTACCTCGTTTACATGTGATAGAAAAGAGGACTGTCCATGGTGTAGTATGTTTGAAACTCAGTTTATTTGAAACAACCTTAAAAATACTCACATTTAGTACGAAAAAAACACGTATTGTATTAAAAGCGTTCGGAACGTCTACTCGGCTGACACGCCGTTTATGCTGAAGGTGTACGTATCTGGCCACACCCTACGCGTTTCGTCATTCAGACGTCATCTGGAGCGGCCATCTTCATACACCTTTCCACTTTTATAGGGTATAGTTACCAATCGCGCATGCGCGGGACCCAGCCGCCATGTTTGCTAAGGGAATTGCCAATGCTAAGCCTATTATTATACCGGTCCAGCAGGAAGTATATCATTGTGCCTGCTGCTAGTTTAATGTTATTAAACGCAGATTGGGCACTATTCCTATGTAAGTGGAATATATATCATTATAACACCTTTATGCACACACGTAAATCGATATAACCATGAAATTAATATAAATAAAATTATATAGCAATTACAGTGGTTTGACAGTATTTATAAAATTACAGTGGTTTGACAGTATCTATAAAAAATTAAATTGGTTTGACAGTATCTATGAAAAGTTAAAAAATTACCATTATCCATAAAGATAAAAATCTATAAAGAAGGAAAAACTGAAAAATGAAGGAGAAATTTGAAGGAAGGGGAAATACTAAAAGGGGAACCAATCTATGTGTATGTGCCTTATAATGGAACATGAAGGTAGATTAAATCGGTAATAAATAAATTCAAATTAAGATTAAATTTATGCTAGACTTCGTCTCAAATGTGAAGGAGGCTAATTGGATTCCAGAAATGTTTGGATAAAAAGATTAATATTTGACAAACATTGACTCTATTCTGGTATATTACTTTTAAAATATTTTAAAATATATGCTGTGTTACCCAAGGACTAGAGTAATTGATTCATTTGGGGAAAGAGAATAAATAACATTCGACCTCAGTTGTGATGGCAAAGGTACAATAAAGAAATATGTACAAAATTTGTATACCAAGTATAAAAATATGTACATAATTAGGAATATATGAAATATACGTATGTAAAAATGTATGTAAAAAAAATATATATAAAAAATAATAAAAACATATCCATATATAAAACATATATATTAAAAAATTTTGTTAAAAAGGGGGAGACACTGAAATGGTAGAATAGAATGTGGTTATCAATAAAAATAGGAATGTTACTATTTTTGCGTTGGGTAGGAGAATTAAGATATTGGGACATTAGAATAATGGAACATAAGTTTTTTCTTTCTAAATGCAACCTTATTTCATATTCCGCTGCAATGTATTTCTGTTAAAGGCCTTGTTGATTGTATTGCATTCGATCTCCATAAAATGTATTAGGACAAAGATCAGTTAAAAATTGGTTAAAAAGCAATTGAGATCCAAGTCTATGTTCATTCCATCAGGTTGCAATGTTTCCATATTAAAAATCCATCTGGTTTCATTTTGGGAAATTTTCTTGGTCATATCTTCTCCCCTCCAATGTCCTTTGATTTTATCAATTGCATAAAAAATCATCTGTTTAGGATCTTGATTGTGAAAGTCTCTAAAGTGACGTGAGACACTGTGTTTGTCATATCCTTTTCTGATGTTCTTAATATGTTCTTTAATTCTTACATGCAATTCTCTTGTGGTTCTACCCACGTATTGTTTATGACAAGGACATTCTATAATGTATGTAACATGCGTACTTTTGCATGAAATAAGTTCCTTGATGTTAAATTCTCTCCCATTGGTAGTTGAAGTGAATTTAGTAATTTTTCTACTGGTCTTTTTACTTTTACGGCAGGGAAGACATTGGCCACATTTGAAGAAGCCTTTGAGGTGTTCGGCAATTTTAATTTGTCGTGGGGGGTCAATCGTGTTTTTCACTAAATTATTTCTTAAGTTGGGAGCTTTTTTGTATATGAAAGAGGGATTATTGGGCAGGATTTGTTTTAGTACGTCATCTGTTTTCAAAATAGGCCACCGTTTTTTGATAATCCTTTCTATTTCTTTGTGTTGCCTATTAAAACCTGTCAGGAAGGCGGTTTCCATATTCCTGGTCTTCTTGGTATTTGTTTTGCTCTCTAACAATTGCTTCCTGTCCATTTTTATTACATTTTCTTTGAGAGCCCTCAGGTGGGTTTCTTTGTATCCTTTACTTATGAACCTATTAATGATGACCTCGGCCTGTTTATTAAAGTCTTCTTTTTTGTGCAATTCCTATACAGTCTTACCAGTTGTCCTCTTGGAATGTTACTAATTCATCTTGGGTGGTGGCAGCTTGAGGTAGGAATGTAGCCATTTCTATCCGTGGCCTTAAAAAAGGTTCTGGTGCCCAAGGATCCATCCATTTTAAAAATCTGTAAGTCCAGATAGTCTACGCTCTGGTTGTCCCAACTTCCTGTGAACGTAATGTCATAAATATTCTGATTTATCTCATCTAAAAATTGCTGTAATTCCAAGTTGGTGCCTCCCCAGAAAATTAAAATATCATCTATGTACCTTTTGTACATCTTGATATTTTTTCTAGTGACTCCATATATTTGTTCTTCCTCCCAATGGTCCAGGAAGAGGTTTGCCACGCTGGGTGCGTATTTAGCCCCCATTGCTACTCCTTTAGTTTGGACATAGTGTTTGCCTTTATACCAAAAATGGTTGTGGGACATAGCCAGCTCTAATCCTTCAAGTATATAGTCAATTTGTTCTTGTTTTAATTTGGATCTATTATGGAGGGCCCACTTTACTCCATTTAGTCCATCTTTCTGTTTAATGTTTGTGTAGAGAGAATTTACGTCGATTGTTACTAGTGTGTCATTCTCTTCTATGTTGATATCCTGGAGTTCCTTTAGGAGCTGTCTACTGTCCTTCAAATATGACTTGCCTTCCACTACCAGTGGTTGTAGGAATCCATCTACATAGGCCCCCAGTCTTGAAAATAAGGAGTCTATCCCACTCACTATGGGTCTTCCTGGGGGCTGTGTTTGATTTTTATGTATCTTCGGTACATAATATATCACTGGAATTTTCGGTGCCTTGGGTATGAGATATCTCGATTCCTTCTTATTGAGTATCCCTTTGTTTAAACCCTTATTGACGTAATCTGTTAATTTTTTGTTATGTTCTTCTTTTGGGTTTTTCTTCAATTGTTTGTAAGTGTCTGGAATACTAAGGAGCTTAGTCATTTCTTCCTCATAGGCGATTTTGTCCAATATTACCAATCCTCCTCCCTTGTCTGCTGGTCTAGTGACTATATCTTTTTTCTTTTCTAATTGTTTAATGGTCTTCCATATACCCTTTCTTTTTGAAGGTTTGATTGTTAACTCTCTAATATCCTTTTCTACCATTTTTTTGAAAACTTTGATGCCTTCATTCTGTTGTTGGTTAGGGTTGAAAACAGAATTGTTTCTTAGTTGGGAATGTTTATATTGTGTCTCTTCCCTATCTATATTTTTAAAATTCTTATTAGCATAAAATTTCTTGATATTTAATTTTCTTATGAACTTTTGTAGGTCTATGAAGGTCTCGAACTTGTCCAAGTTCTTGTCTGGTGCAAATTTTAGGCCTAGGTCTAATATTTTTAGTTCCTCCTAATTCTCCTACCCAACGCAAAAATAGTAACATTCCTATTTTTATTGATAACCACATTCTATTCTACCATTTCAGTGTCTCCCCCTTTTTAACAAAATTTTTTAATACATATGTTTTATTAATGGATATGTTTCTTATTATTTTTTATATATATATTTTTTACATACATTTTTACATACGTATAATTCATATATTCCTAATTATGTACATATTTTTATACTTGGTATACAAATTTTGTACATATTTCTTTATTGTACCTTTGCCATCACAACTGAGGTCGAATGTTATTTATTCTCTTTCCCCAAATGAATCAATTACTCTAGTCCTTGGGTAACACAGCATATATTTTAAAATATTTTAAAAGTAATATACCAGAATAGAGTCAATGTTTGTCAAATATTAATCTTTTTATCCAAACATTTCTGGAATCCAATTAGCCTCCTTCACATTTGAGACGAAGTCTAGCATAAATTTAATCTTAATTTGAATTTATTTATTACCGATTTAATCTACCTTCATGTTCCATTATAAGGCACATACACATAGATTGGTTCCCCTTTTAGTATTTCCCCTTCCTTCAAATTTCTCCTTCATTTTTCAGTTTTTCCTTCTTTATAGATTTTTATCTTTATGGATAATGGTAATTTTTTAACTTTTCATAGATACTGTCAAACCAATTTAATTTTTTATAGATACTGTCAAACCACTGTAATTTTATAAATACTGTCAAACCACTGTAATTGCTATATAATTTTATTTATATTAATTTCATGGTTATATCGATTTACGTGTGTGCATAAAGGTGTTATAATGATATATATTCCACTTACATAGGAATAGTGCCCAATCTGCGTTTAATAACATTAAACTAGCAGCAGGCACAATGATATACTTCCTGCTGGACCGGTATAATAATAGGCTTAGCATTGGCAATTCCCTTAGCAAACATGGCGGCTGGGTCCCGCGCATGCGCGATTGGTAACTATACCCTATAAAAGTGGAAAGGTGTATGAAGATGGCCGCTCCAGATGACGTCTGAATGACGAAACGCGTAGGGTGTGGCCAGATACGTACACCTTCAGCATAAACGGCGTGTCAGCCGAGTGGACGTTCCGAACGCTTTTAATACAATACGTGTTTTTTTCGTACTAAATGTGAATATTTTTAAGGTTGTTTCAAATAAACTGAGTTTCAAACATACTACACCATGGACAGTCCTCTTTTCTATCACATGTAAACGAGGTACAACATCCCCACGGAAGAACGAGGGATCTCCCCAGCATCACAACAGAGACAGCCCAAGAAGCGACACAGTGGCTTATACTGTGGAGGCTGATCCACCCCGGACGGGGTCATATCTCTGGTGAGAGCAAAATTCATAAACGTTCACTGCAAACGTTCACTGCGAACGAATATCGAAGTCACTCCCTCCACTTATCCCTTATATATAGAAGACCTTTTTCACCATCAAATATTCATTTCATGTTTAAATTTTAATTTTTAATTTTTAAACCTTATTCAATTGGACTTTCACATTTGACTTGTCTTGACTTGATTTTTTCACTTTCTGGACTTAATTTTTATTCCTATCTTTATTTATTTTTCTATTTTTTCTACTTTTATATTGTGCAAGTTTTGGCATGTTCTGAGATTTGACACAGTGTGTCTGCACCCACTATTCCACTAGTATTCACGTCTGTATAATTTTGAACAATTTGGTTTGTTGTTCCCCATTATGGCCATTCATTTGGTTGTGCCATAATCACAGTCACAAGCACTTTGAGTAGTTTTCACTATTGAATATTGATTGATTCATGGTATTTTTACTAATTATTTATTCATTCATTTTATCTAATTTTTTGTGGATTGTACAGCTTTATTTCATTTTACTAACCAGCACGCTGGAAAATTTATATTCACTTTGCATTCACTATTTAATATGGATTGATCCCCAGCACTTTACCATTTATTGATTTTATTATTTAGTCCATCTAGGTCTATCCTGGTTTTAAAAATATTAGCCAGCAAGCTGGAACATTTGTACAGTTTTATTTTATGATATACTTTTTTAGTGAGTTTAACAAGGTATAGCGCCATATCTATTCTCTTTCTCTCACCTATTTCACTGTTCCATCCATCTGGATGGATACATAATAGAGGCTGCTCTTACCTACATTACACTACATACTCTCTGTATAACAAATTCCATAGCGCATCCTATCCCTTTGTTTTTATTTACAATGGCGGAGAAGCCCCTTATGAATCTTCGGTAAAAATTTGCGAACCTGATAAACCTCTGTACACCCCTTTTGTCAGAAGGAGCGGGCCAATCCAGGATAGATTTCACTTTCTGCGGGTCCATGGCAATTCCACCTGTGGTAATGATGAGTCCCAAGAAATGAATGGATTCCTTCTCAAAATCACACTTCTCGGCTTTGACATATAACCCGTGAGTTCTAAGAATACATAGTACCTTCTTAACATGTACCCTGTGAAGCTCTAGCGAGGTTGAAAAAATCAGAATGTCGTCAAGGTAGGCGACAACAAAGTGGTCAAGATGCTCCCGAAAGATGTCATTAATGAAATGCTGAAAGGTTGCCGGGGCATTACATAGTCCAAAGGGCATGACTAAGTACTCGAAATGTCCAAATCTTGTTCTGAAAGCGGTCTTCCACTCGTCCCCCTCCCGGATACGGACAAGGTTGTAAGCCCCACGTAGATCGAGTTTAGTAAAGATACGTGAGGTATGGAATCTTTGGAAGAGTTCAGGGATGAGCGGAAGTGGATAGCGGTTTTTAAGGGTAATATTATTTAATTCCCTATAGTCCACACATGGTCTTAGAGTCTTGTCTTTTTTCTCCACAAAGAAGATGCCTGCTCCGGCAGGGGATGAAGAGGGACGAATGAATCCTTTGGCCAGGTTCTCGTCAATGTATTGTCTCAGAGCCTCAAGTTCAGTCTCGGAAAGGGGAAATATCCGACCAAAAGGGATGGGGGCCCCGGGTAATAATTCAATGGGGCAGTCATAGGGGCGGTGTGGAGGTAGGGTATCAGCTTTCCTCTTGTCAAACACATCTCTGAATTCCTGGTAGACTGCTGGTATGTGAGGAGCTGGACTGGGTACGGGTTGTACAGTCAGACAACTGGGCAAGTTGTGGGGTACGGAGTCTAAGCAATGCTGCAGGCAATAGGCAGATGTGAAGGATACCACCTTTTTGGGCCAATCGATCTGGGGATTGTGAGCCTGTAGCCAAGGAATCCCTAGGATAACGGGGAACATCGGAGAACTCAGAACATCAAATTTAAGGAATTCCCGGTGGCCTGAATCGGTGATCGCCAGGATGGGACTAGTTTCCTTGGTGACATGACCTGAACTGGGTAAGGAGCCATCGGCCAAATGGACAGTCAGTCTCCGTTCCTTGAGGTTAAGTGGGAGAGCCAGACTCTTAGCCAGGGTTAAGTCCAGGAAGCAACTACAGGCTCCAGAGTCAATTATCGCTTGTAGAGGAATTCCTCTACCTGCCACCATCAATGTGACTGGAAGAGTGATGTGGGCGGAAGTTGACTTCGCTACCTGAAGATGAAATGGCGTGCATGGGACTGGTTTACTCGGCCTTGTGGGGCAGTTGTTAATGAAATGTCCCGATTCCCCACAGTAAAAACAAAGGTGTGCCTGTCGGCGATGAAGTCTCTCTTCGGAGGTTAAAGCAGGACGGGGCATGCCCCTCAGAACGGGAGCTACTGCTGGGCGAGCTGAAGGTGGGGCCTGGATGGAACAAGAAGTCTGGGTGCGTTCAGACTGGCGTTCCCGTAGACGCCTGTCGAGCTGGATGGTGAGTAAGATGAGATCCTCAAGGGTAGTGGGAATCTCCAATCTGGCTAACTCGTCCTTAAGAGCTTCGGACAACCCCACCCGATACTGATATTTTAGTGCTGCTTCGTTCCAGCCGGAATCAGAGCTCCAGGTACGAAATTCTACTGTATAGTCCTCTGCAGGTCGCTCACCCTGGCGAAGGGCGTACACGGTTGCTTCAGCTGTAGCTGTCCTAAAAGGGTCATCATACAGGCGAGCCATGGCCTCAAAGAACAGATCCAAAGTATCCACGTAAGGGCTGCATTGCTCCAGCAGGCCATGGGCCCACGTCTGGGGATCGTCCCTCAGCAGTGAAATGGTGAACCTCACCTTGGTCGCTTCTGAAGAAAAGGTCTGAGGTTGCAGGGAAAAATAGAGAAAACATGAATTTTTGAAGGATCTGAATTTTCTTCGGTCCCCAAAAAAGCGTTCCGGGGCTGGAACTCAGGGTTCTGGGGCAGCTGAGGTTGTAGAAGCAGGAACTTGACCAGAGGAGGTGGGCGGTTCAAGCGGGTGTTGCAGGCGTTCCTTCAGCCAGTGATATCTCCCTTGGAGCTCCTGAATAGCTGGAGTACGGGCCGTAAGTTCTTGTAAAATGGCCTACAATGGGGAGTCACCTCTGTCGACCTCTGACATGGCTGGATTATACTGTCACGGTCAAGAGCGAGGCCGAGATGCTGAGAGGGCTCCCCTTGCGGCCGAGTGCAGCACAACCCTGAAGTTGACACAGGGATGCAGTGCCCACAGTAGCACAGGTTGCCAGGTAGCAGCAGCAGAGGTCAGGTAGCGGGTAAGCAAGTCTCTAGGGGCAACCGTGCTAGGAAGTCCGAGAGTGGGCAGCAGAAGTCCAGAGAGTGGTCAAACAATCCGGGATCAGGTGCAGGAAGCAGACCAGGAGCGTCGGGAGCAAGCCAGGAGTCAGAGCCAGGAGAATAACAGGAGTAGGTCAAGCAAGCCGGGTCGGTACACAGGAGGTCGGATAACAGGAAACACGAGTACAGGTTCACAGGAGAGCTGACGATAATCCAGCGATGCGGCACTGTTAGGTGAACGTTTAAATAGGCGAGGTAACCAGATCACGTCGTGAGCGCGTTGGGGCGATTGTACGGCTACGTCGAGTACGTTGTGTATTCGTAACATCACCGCGTATGCCCGCCCGGTTAGACGTAGCGTCGGTCGTTCGTCTAGAAACTACTTTGCGCTTTCGTAGGCGCCGACGCGCGCTAACACGACCGTACCTCGTGAGATTGCGCCTATTTCCCTGACAGACTCAGTTGATTGACTGACCTTCATCAAGATGAATCAGTCTTGGATCACCCACAGCTACCAAGCACCTGACGCTGATGTAACCGAATAATTTTTTTTTAAATATCACATCCCTTCAAGACTGCCTATGCTGATGCTGAGTGACTGTCCTGTTATGTTGATTGTCTATCCTCTTCCTCCTCCGCTGATATGTTGGAAGAACATTTTTGGTTCTGGGTGACGCCATCAGCCCAATTTTTCTGCCCCTGTTTAACAGGGACGTTTAATTACAATTTTTGATGCAATGCTTTGCAGCAGGGCTAATTCCTGCACTAAAACTAGAGTATATGGGAGAGGTTGCAGTGTTGTGGCACCAGCACCAGTACCTAAGGCTCAATTTTTCTGCCCAGATCGGTTTGGAGGGCCAATAGAGTAGAGTGGGCTGTGCCTGTGTCTGCACTGCTCATTGTGGCCCACAACCGGTTACCAAGTCGCTAAAGTGGCCCTCACACTTGGAAAGGTTGGGCGCCCCTGCTGTAAAGGTCTCCCATCAAGAGCCTCAATGGCAAGTGGAGTGTCACGCAGCTGCAGCGGAATCGAGTGCTGCGAAACAAATGCAGCATCAATGAACAGGCCTGCAGCCTGTATCTTGATGGATGACTCAGCCCAAGAAAGGGTGACCGAAACCAGGGGCTTATCCTTCTGGATAACGGGGGATGAAACAATGGCACCTAAGGTCTGTCCATGACAGGACCTAAAGGTTTGGGCGTTCCCTGGATGCATAGGACAAGACTTCAAAAAGTGACCTGCCTGGCCACAATAAAGGCACAATCTCTCCCTCCTCCTAAAGGCTCTCTCATCCGCAGAGATGCATGAAGCCCAGGTGCATGGGTTCATCTTCACTGACTGACTCAGTACCAGGAGGCATGGGAGGTGAGGGAGGCATGGGAGGTGAGGGAAGCATGGGTGGGACTACAAAGCTCGAAGGCAAACGTACAGGAGGCTTCCGCAAGCGCTCCTTAAGAGAAAGTCTTTCTCTGAGTCATGAGTCAATGAGGATGGCAAACAAGATCAAGCTCTCCAGCTCAGTGGGTCTATCTCAGGCTGCTATCTCATCCTTGATGGAATCCGAGAGACCATGAGAAAAAGCAGCCACGAGGGCCTCATTGTTCCAAGCAACCTCTGCTGCTAGAGTACGGAATTCAATGGCGTAGTCGGCAACAGTTCTCGTACTCTGTTTGATGGACATGAGGCACTTGGCAGCAGAAGCGGAGCGTGCGGGAATGTCAAATACCCTTTTAAAGGAGGCCACAAACTCAGGGTAACTCAAGACAACAGGTTTTTGCATCTCCCATAGAGGGTTATCCCAGGCCAAGGCTCTCTCAGAAAGCAAAGATATCACGAAACCTACTTTGCTTCAGTACGTGGGAAACGCTTGGGGCAGCATCTCGAAGTATATCTCAACCTGATTGAGAAACCCTCTGCATTGAACTGAATCGCCCCCAAATCGCTGGGGAAGCGGAGCAGAACCAGAGATACCTCTTATAGAGGTAATACTCGAGGCGGGTGCCTGCACAGAGACTGGCACAGCAGCAGGGACGGCCTGAGACTCAGGTTGTACTGGAGCAGCCACCGTGGGGGAATCCAGGTGAGCCGTGTGACTTAGGAGCATTTGTAACGCCATGGCAAACTGATTCATGCGGTGATCTTGCTCATCCAATCTGGAATTTTTTTTACCAACAAGTGGAATGACTGTATCTTCTGAATTCATGGCCTTCGCCTACTGTCAGAAACCATGAATCAGACCGAGACAGAAGTACAATTAAATCACACTTGTTTATTAAATAAAAATAAAAAGGTAAATAGAAAAAGCGTAGTCAAAGCATAGCCAGAATCCAGTAACCGGATTGAGTAGTCAGACAAGCCAAAGTTCAATAAACAGATCGGGTAATCAGCCAGGCCAGAAGTCAGGGACCCAAGTAGAGCAACAGCAAGCAGGATAAGGAGCCAGAAATTATGTCAGCAAGCCAGTCTTTAAACAGAACCGCAGGAGATGGTTTCTTGTGATGTGACCAAGGCGAAGGCAAAGGTGAAGTGAGCTGGACAGCTTTAAGTAGGCAGGTCAGACGAGCATGATCAGGAACAGCTGGTAACTGTGGAGAGAGAAGAGAGCTGGCAATTAGCCGACAGCTGAGCAGCCAGCCCAGAGAAGGAAGGGCTAAGCCAGCTCTGACACATCCCCCACGACAGGGGGGTGAATGTTGTGGGTGGGTTTATAAAACAGAAGTTTGGAGTGTCACAAGAATACAATCAGTTTGATCTGGACCTATTAGATTTAATCTTGTCTAATAACAGCTTTTTGTTTGGCGATTCCCACTACCTCCAGGTGCAGGGGGTGGCTATGGGGACCAAATGTGCCCCCTCTTAAGCCAACCTGTACCTGGGGGGTGGGAAAAGAGCCTTTTCTTCAGTGATGACATGTCAGCGTCATTTGAATTGATCCCGGTATGGAGAAGATTCATTGACGATATCTTTTTTGTTTGGCTTGGCTCAGAGGAGACTCTTTTTTTATTCTCAGACAAGAAAAAAGTAAATCATTTCAATCTCAAATTTACCTATGAATATAGTCAAACTAAATTAACTTTTTTGGATGTTGAGATTGGGGTCAATGAAGATGGTTCAATTGGCACAACTCTATATGGAAAACCGTCTGCGGGCAACTCATTGCTGCATGCGGCTACTTCCCATCCCGCACCTTTAGTTGGCAGTGTCCCTTAGGGTCAATATCTTCAGGTTAAACTAAATTGCAGCTCCGAGGCTGACTTTAAAACTCAGGCCCGATTGCTGCGATCGCGCTTTTTACAATGAGGATATAGTCACAAGTGTCTAAAGAAGGCCTATGCGAAAGCCAAGAGTCAGGATAGGGTATCCCTTATTCATGACTCCAGGCCTTCAAAATCAGCATCTGGTGTACGTTTAATCACTACCTTTTCTGGACAGCACAAACAAGTCAGAAATATCCTCAACAAGTATTGGTATCTTCTCATGAGTGATGACGTACAAGCGTTCACGATCTTTGAAAGATAGCTTGGTTCGGAGCTATTACAATCCTCAGGCATATACTTAGAGTGACTCTAAAAGGGAAACCAGGCCATGCCATGGTTGCAATTTTTGCAAATTCATTTGAGCTGCCTGTTCCATTATTCTTTCCAATGGTCATCTGTTCAAACCAAAATTTTGCGTCACATGCCAATCAATTGGCATAGTGTATATTATGCAGTGTGAATGTAATGTATATTACATTGGCAAGACTAAGAGACCCTTTTATTGCCACATCCGTGATCATGTATCTTTGATACATAAAAAAGTATGGAAACCCCCATTAGTCGCCATATCGGCCTATTTCATAATTTTGACAGCAGCAAAATGCATTTTTTTGCTTTGGAACACGTTGCACCGGGCCCTCGTGGTGGCGACTATGATAGGTTGCTTTTGCAAAGTGAAGCCAGAGGGATACATGAGTTGTCTGCGTTAAAATATCCTGGCTTAAATTATGCATTTAGATTTAAGTGTTTTCTATAAAAAAAAATGATTTTTATATTTTTGTTTGCCATGACCATTTGTCTAAGTTACTGTCCAAATAGATTAGCTTACCAGCTTCCAAAAGTCTATTAGTATTTTTGGTATATATTATATTCTTTTTCAATACACAAATGAGATTTTTCCAGATGGGTAATTTTTGTGGCCAGTATATATATTTTTTTTCTTCCAGCTCTGCCTTGTCTCTTTGACCCTGATTGTGGGATCCGTACGGACATCCAGGGCATTCAGCAATTTTGCAGCTAATCCTCTGCTAGTTGCTGTGGTGCCTGATACAGAATAGTTCAACGGCAATGCCTTCCGTTGTATGCACCTGAGGCAGGAATGACATTAACTCTCCACTTCTTTCCTCATGTAAGGCCAGTAGAATCTGTCCCTCAATAATTAAAGAGTCCTTTCAGCTCCCAAATGGCCAGGTGGTCATGTAGGGCAACCAGTACCCTCTCTCTGTGCTTTTCTGACAAGAACAGCTGCCACTTCTCTTCTGGATCATCGGAGGGACCCCTTCGGTAGACCACCCCCTGTTGCAATTGCAACCGATCCCATTCCTTCAATAAAAGCCGGGCTTCCTTACTGGGGCTCTTCTGCAGTACATCAGACTGTTGATGTTCCAATACCTTCAGCACCATTCCGCACAGTGGGTCTTCCTCTTGATCTCTCCTGACATCCTTCCTGGAGAGCTTGGGAAGACCTTCTTGCACAACCTGGGAGACATTGCAATAGCACCTGGGGACACTCCTATTTCTTTGGCTCTGGCCCCACCTTTTCCATATTGACTCGTCCCTTCACACAGAGCTCTTACCCCTTCTGGAGTAAGATGAGTCCGGTCTTCTGAGGGATTCTGAGGGTCGTGGGGACTTCTGGACAGAGAATCCGCATCTCGGTTACCAACTCCCGGTCTGTACTTTAGGCTAAAGGTAAATTCCGAAAGAGCGGCTAGCCACCTGTGACCGGTGGCATCCAGCTTTGCAGTGGTGAGCAAGTAAGTGTTGTCCGTCTTCACTACAAATTCAGCCCCGTACAGGTAGTCCTTCAGCTTGTCTACCACTACCCACTTCAGGGCCAGAAATTCAAGCTTGCGAGTCGGGTAGTTTTTTTCAGCAGGAATTAAACTTCTGCTCACATAGGCAATGGGTCGCAGGTGCCCTCCATGCTCTTGGTAGAGCACTCCTCCCAGTCCGTCTCGATTGGCATCCACATGCAGCTCATAAGACTTGGTAGGGTCGGCATAGGCCAAAACTGGAGCAGTGGTAAGGCTCCATTTCAGCTGTCTGAAGGCTTCCTCACATTCTGGAGTCCACTGATCCTGAATGGACTCTTTTTTTCTTATGGGCCCTTCTTTTGGCTTGCCCGACTGATCTGGGTTCTTGATTCTTTAGAAGCTCAGTGAGTGGGTGGGCTATTTTTGCGAACCCTTCCAAGAGCCTTCTATAGTATGAGCAAAACCCTAGGAATGACCTGAGTTCAGTTACGTTGGTGGGCCTGGGCCAAGAATTGACAGCTTATAACTTCTTGGAATCAGTCGCTACTCCCTCTTCAGACACAATGTGTCCCAGGTAATTCACTAGGGGCTGGCAGAACTGGCATTTTTCCATAGAGAGCTTCAGGCCTTCCTCATGAAGTCTCTTCAGGACCTTTCCCAGGCATTCTTCATGTTCTTCCAACGTTCTTCCAAACACTATTATGTCATCCAGGTAGATCAGTACTTCTATTAGATTCATGTCACCCATGTTTTTTTCCATCAACCTCTGGGGGCCCCAGACAGGTGATGAAAGCACTCTTCTCTCGACCTTCGGGGCACATGGGAATCTGATAATATCCACTCTTCAAATCCAGCACACTGAACCACTTTGCTCCCGATAGGCTCTGTAGAGCATCCTCTATCCGAGGTGTGGTGTACTGGTCAGGAATAGTCCTCCAGTTCAGAGTCCTATAATCAATACATAGAGACCCATCCTTCTTCCTCAACACTACTATTGGGGAGGCATAAGGACTCCTGGACTCCTGAATAATGCCCATTCTCTTAAATTCAGCCAATTGATCTCTCAGATCTTCCAGACCTCCCAATGAGATTCGCCTGACCCTTTCTCTAAAAGGCTTGTCCTCCTCTAGCCAAATTCGCTGGGTGGCACGCTTGGCTAATCCCACATCAAACTCGCTTTTTGAGAAAGCGTCCCTCCATTGTAGAAGTTGGGTCTTAGCTCTTTCCCTCCAAATACTGCTTCAGAGCCATCTTGATATTATCACTCCTCAATCTTGTAGTCATAGATCTCCGTAATTTCCTCTGAATTAGCTCAGCTCCAAAGTGTTCTGCAATTCCTTCTTCCTCTGTTGTAGACAGCAGGTAGTCCTTGAGCTCAATAGCCCGGAATAGGAAGTTTTGAGGAGTCTCTTGACTATCCTGAGTAGGGATGAGCCGAACACCCCCCGGTTCGGTTCGCACCAGAACTTTCGAACGGACCCCAAATTCGTACGAACTTTAGAACCCAATTGAAGTCTATGGGACTCGAACGTTCGAAATTAAAAGTGGTAATTTTAACGGCTAATATGCAAGATACTGTCCAAAAAAGGGTTTGGGGACCTGGCTCCTGCCCCAGGGGACATGGGTCAATGCCTAAAATGGCGGGAGCACTGATTTTAGTGACGATTAAAGTGAAAAAAAGTGAAATATTCCTTTAAATATGGTGCCTGGGGGGATGTCTGTAGTATGCCTGTGAAGTGCCACGTGTTTCCCGTGTTTAGAACAGTCCCTGCACAAAATGACATTGAACGGAAATAACATAATTTAAAACTGCTTGCAGTTTTAATGTTATATCTGGTTCCTGCAATATGGTTTAAAATCATTGAGAAAAATGGCATGGGTAGCCCTCCCTGCCCATTACCAGCCCCTTTGGGTCTTGTACGCATATTAAGGGGAACCCCGTACCCATATTAATGAAAGGAAATGCGTGTGGCCCCCAGGCCCTATATACTCAGAACAGCAGTATACAGGCGGTGCAAACAAGACAGGGACTGTGTAGGTTTGTTGTGTTAAGTTGAATCTGTTTGTAATTTTCAACTGGTACATTTTTAAAGTGTAGCTCCAGTCAAAAAAAATATTTTTAAGCTTTTTGGAAAACATAGGGAAGGGTTATCACCCCTGTATAATTTGTTTTGTTGTCCATCT
Source organism: Lithobates pipiens (assembly GCF_037356315.1). Taxonomy (NCBI): domain Eukaryota; kingdom Metazoa; phylum Chordata; class Amphibia; order Anura; family Ranidae; genus Lithobates; species Lithobates pipiens. The sequence goes on from NW_027507685.1 coordinate 83,707,090, forward strand.
TTTTTCATCTAACTTGCTGTTGTCTCCTTCCGTTTGCAAGTAGGAGATGTTTGTAAGTTGGATGTTTGAAAGTAGGGGCCTGCCCTATATGCTCTGCAGAAATGGCGGAACACGGTGTTGGTTTTGCCACAACATTGTAAGCCCTCAAAGTGACTCTTGGTGGGTGCTGGAGCGCCCTGCTGTGAACGATTATATCAAGAATTGTAATTACATGCCATTGTTGAACAGTGGTAGAAAAATTGACCTTTGGTGGTTGTGGTGCTGGTGCCACAACACTATAAGTCCTAACAGTTACTCTGGGTGGGCACAGGAATGGGCCCTCCTGTGAAATATTATATCAAGAATTGTAATTACATGTCCCTGTTAAACAGGGGCAGAAAAATTGGGCTGATGGCATCACCCAGAACCAGAAATGTTCTTCCAACATATCAGCGGAGGAGGAAGAGGATAGACAATCAACATAACAGGACAGTCACTCAGCATCAGCATAGGCAGTCTTGAAGGGATGTGATATTTCAAAAAAAATTATTCGGTTACATCAGCTTCAGGTGCTTGGTAGCTGTGGGTGATCCAAGACTGATTCATCTTGATGAAGGTCAGTCGATCAACTGATTCGGTGGACAGGCGCACCCTGTGATCGGTTACAAAGCCACCAGCAGCACTGAAGGTGCGTTCCGAAAGAACGCTGGATGCAGGACAGGCCAGTAGCTCAATTGCATACTGTGCAAGCTCTGGCCAGTGATCCATCCTCAAGACCCAGTAAGCCAGAGGATTTTTGGTGGGAAAGGTGTCCAAGTCTGATCTTGCCCCTAGGTATTCCTGCACCATGTAAATCAGACGCTGGCGATGGTTGCTGGAACCGATCATACCTTGGGGCTGCGGACTAAAAAATTGTCTGAAAGCATCAGTCAGACGGCCACCTTCTCCACCGCTCCTTCTGACCGATGCCTCAGCAACACGTTGTCCAGGACCAGGAGTTTGTAACCTCCCAGTCTCTGGGAACGCGTTGCACAGACCTTTCTGCAAGGCCTCCCAGAGATGTCTCATCTCTGCTCCCTCTGCGATGGCAAGATAAAGTCGGCAACCTTACCCTTGTACCGTGGATCAAGGAGAGTGGCCAGCCAGTAATGGTCCCTCTCCTTGATCCGAAGAATACAAGGATCCTTCCGCAGGCTTTACAGGATCAGGGAGGCCATGCAGCGTAGGTTAGCTGAGGCATTCGGTCCGGAGTCCTCTGGGTCACTAAGGGCAACATGATCCGCAGCTACCTCCTCCCAGCCACGTACAAGTCCACGTGTTTCTTGGGACTGTAAATCATCCCTACAAGACTACTGCTGCTGATGCTGAGTGCCAGCCTCCACCTCCATGCTGACACAATCATCCTCTTCCTCCTCTTCCTCCTCCTCATCCTCTTCCTGTGTGATGGGTGGCACAGCAGGAACACTGTCTGGATAAAGGGGGCCTTGAGAGGCAAGGAAGTCCTCCTCTTCCTGCCTCTGTTCTGCCTCAAGTGCCCTGTCCATTATTCCACGCAGCGTATGCTCCAAGAGGTGGACAAGAGGTACAGTGTCACTGATGCATGCACTGTCACTGCTCACCATCCTTGTGGCCTCCTCAAACGGTGACAGGACAGTGCATGCATCCCTGATCATGCCCCACTGGCGTGGTGAGAAAAAACCGAGCTCCTCTGACCCTGTCCTGGTGCCGTAGTCGCACAGGTACTCATTGATGGCCCTCTGCTGCGTGTGCAGCCGCTGCAGCATGGCCAACGTTGAGTTCCACCTGGTGGGCATGTCACATATAAGGGGGTTCTTGGGCAGGTTCAACTCCTTTTGGAGCTCAGCCAGCCGAGCACAGGCATTAAATGATCGACAGAAATGCACACAGACTTTCCTGGCCTGCTTCAGGACATCCTGTAAGCCGTGGTACCTGCCCAAGAACCGCTGCACCACCAGGTTAAGGACATGAGCTACACAGGGCACATGGGTCAGTTGTCCCTGTCGGAGGGCGGAGAGGAGGTTGGTGCCATTGTCGCAAACCACCATTCCTGGCTTAAGCTGGCGTGGCGTCAACCACCTCTCGGCCTGCCCCTGCAGAGCTGACAAAACATCCGCCCCAGTGTGGCTCCTGTCCCTCAAACAAACCAGCGCAAGCATGCATGGCATCGTTTTGCCTGCGTACTTGCGTAGCTCCTGGAACGCCTACGGAGCACCACTGGTTCTGAGGACAGAGCACTGGAAGAGGCCATGGAGGAATAAGAAGAGGAGGGGGTGGAGGAGAGAGGTGTGTCACAACCAATAGTAGCATTTTGGAGGCGTGGTGGTGGAACAACCTCCAACACTACTGCACCTTGTCCTGCATCCTTCCCAGCTGCCAGAAGAGTGACCCAATGGGCCGTGAAAGACAGGTAACGTCCCTGTCCATGCCTGCTGGACCATGAGTCAGCGGTAATATGCACCTTACCGCTGACCGCCCTGTCCAGCGAGGCAAGGACATTGCCTTCCACATGCCGGTAGAGAGCCGGAATCGCCTTCCATGAGAAAAAGTGGCGTTTGGGGACCTGCCACTGAGGAACCGCACATTGTACAAACTCACGGAAGGGGGCCGAGTCTACCAACTGCTATAATCGGACGTGGGTGTACTGCTAGCAGAGTGCCCGGAAGCACTTGGCTGTGACACACCTAATTCTACACCTTCATTCCTCTCAGAGCAGGTTTCAGAGAGGACTGAAGGTCTAGTGGGGTTGGAGATGCCAGCTGATGAGGAGCAAGGAGAGGTCCGCTTTGTTCTTTGGTGTGGGTCTTTGAGGTACGCTTGCCAAGGAGCTGCATGGCAGGTCAACATATGTCTGGTCAAGCATGTGGTGCCCAAGCGGCTGATGTTTTGGCCACGCGAGATACGCTTGAGACATATGTTGCAAATAGCAGCGGTGCGATCTGATGCACTCGTCTCAAAAAAGGCCCACACTGAAGAACTTTTAGAATAACGCGCAGAGGCAGCGCCCTGCACAGGTGGAGCTCTGCGGTGTGATTCAGTCGGCGTGCTGCCCCTAAGCTGGCCCCCGGAGGGCATCCTGCCTCGTTGGACATGTGCCTCCTCCTCCTCCTCCTCTCTCCTACCAGGCACCCACGTGGAGTCAGTGCCCTCATCATCCCCTCCCTCTTTATCGTTGTAGCAAACCTGGCAGTATGCTGCAGCTTGTGGAACATGACTGCAAGATTGCTGTCCTTCTTGAGCATCCCCTCTCTCTGCGCTCACGCTACTGCCTTCCTCTAGCTGAGTGTCATCATCAGAGCCTACAAAACACTGGGCATCCTCCTGGAGCATGTACCCAACACTGTGCTCAAAGAGTTCAGGAGACTCCTCAGGAGGACATGGTGGGTCTAGGGAAGGAGTCACTGATGATGACATTGAGAGGAGGGAAGACGATGCGTTGGCAGCTGCTTTGCTAGTACCCTGAGACTGGGTGAGAGAGGATGAGGAGGATGAAGAGGGCTTGGTTATCCACTCTACCAAATCGTTGGCATGTTGCGGTTCAACATGTCCAGCTGCCGAAAAGAAGGACAAGCGTGTCCCATGGCCACGTGCTGATGACAATGCAGCGCGTCCACGACCAGCACTGTTGTCTCTAGTCACAGAGCCTGCTTGCCCTCTTTTATCGGCTCGCGCCTGTCTGCCTCTCCTGGCTGGCCTTCCAGACATGGTAATGGCCTGAAGGGAGTTGGGTAAAACAGCAGTTGGGTAGTGTATATTGTGCTGGAGGCACACAACACCCACTAACTCCTGCAGATGCCTTTATTATAGAACACCAGAGATAAAGGGGTATACTGTAATGGAGTCACACAACACCCACTAAGCCCTGCAGATGGCTCTATTAGAGAACAGCAATAAAGGGTAGATACAGGTGTATATTGTGCTTGAGGCACACAACACCCACTAACTCCTGCAGATGCCTTTATTATAGAACACCAGAGATAAAGGGGTATACTGTAATAGAGTCACACAACACCCACTAAGCCCTGCAGATGGCTCTATTAGAGAACAGCAATAAAGGGTAGATACAGGTGTATATTGTGCTGGAGGCACAAAACACCCACTAACTCCTGCAGATGCATTTATTATAGAACACCAGAGATAAAGGGATATATACAGATGTATACTGTGCTATGCTGGAGGCACACACAACTTCCAATAACTCCTGCAGATGGCAAGTGGGCTCAAATAGAGAAGAGCTATGTAGGTGGATATAGCGGTGTGTACTGGGTACAGAGCACGCAGACAGCACGCACAAGCTCCTAACACTACTGACTGCAAGCTCTATTATAAAAGATAGATCACTAGCTATATAGGTGAGGTGAATATAGCGGTGTATACTGCGGTCAGGGCACACAGACAACAACCACTACAGAAGAGCAAGATCGAAAATCGGCCGATAACGATCGGTGTATACTGTGCTGAAGGTACACAGAACACCCACTAACTGCTTCAGACGCCAACACACTACACAAGGCCGCCGCGCTGGCGGCCTTATATATTGTGGGGCGTGTACTACACAGCCTGAGCTATGATTGGCCACAGGCATCCTGCCTGTGGCCAATCATGGCTCTCCTCGCTGCTGGCGCTGTGATTGGCCAAGCATGCGGGGTCACAGTGCATGCTTGGCCAATCATGAGCCAGCAATGCACTGCGATGACGCAGTGCATTGTGGGCCGTGAGCGCCACACGAATTTGGCGCGAACGGCCCATAACGTTCGGAATTCGCCGAACGGGCGAACAGCCGATGTTCGAGTCGAACGTATGTTCGACTCGAACACGAGCTCATCCCTAATCCTGAGTCATATTCATCAGTCTATGATACAGTTCAGTTGTGTCTTCCTCCTCAGTAACTTTTCATTATCCTCATTAACTGGTTCAGGTTCAGTCTTTCTCTCCAACATGTCCCTGACACTTGAACCTGGGCTGATGGCATGGATTACAGCCTAATTTCGGATTCCAGATATCCTTTCTGTAACCCCCAACACTACTTGGTGTAGGAGGCTGGTTTTTGTCCTTCTGTCCCTTTTCTCCTATCTGGCCGTCAATGCGGAAATCTTTTCGGATAGTTACTTCCTGCAAGCGACCCAGAGCGTGTCTTTTCTGTGCCTTCACAGGGATAGACATCACCTGGTCATCTGTCTGATCCTCCAGAGAGGCATGTATCCCACTGATGCATTCGACCATCAATCTGGAGGTCTCCTGAAACTTCTCTTGTATATCACCATACTGTCTCTTTAGATCGGCCAACTGTTGTTCCGCCTGTGATTTACCAGAAGCCCTGGCTTTTCTATCTAAAGGTTCCAACTGCTTCTGACTGTGAGAGTCCCCTTTTTGTTTGATTGGGTGTGTCAGTAGGAGTTCTGTCCTTTCAGACAATTTTATACTGGCACCATGGAAGCTTTCAGGGATGTCCTGTCCCCACTCTATCAGTGCCTAGGTGCAACCGGTGCCATGGTCTGTTTTCACTGCGACCACGTAAGCCTTTTTTTCTGGGGACCATGCTTGTACCACCTCTTTGACCTGTTTCTCTCCCCAGCCACTTCCTGGAAGTTCGATGGCCACGCTCGCTTCTGAGCTTGTCCCTTCTGCTTCGCACCATTGGACTGCTTTGACAGGATCCATGGTAGTACCAAGGGATGGGCTTTCTAGTAGAGTGACAGATCCCGGGCGAGCCACCACATGTAGCACTGACCCCCGAAGGAGCTGCTGGTTTGAATTGGGCATGCACTCTTGTCGGGAACCATGAAACAGACGGAGACAGAAGTACAATCAAATCACACTTGTTTATTAATAAAAAATAAAAAGGTAAATAGGAAAAAGCGTAGTCAAGCAAGCCAGAGTCCAGTAGCCAGATCAAGTAGTCAGCCAGTCCAAAGTTCATAAACCAGATCAGGTAATCAGCCAGTCCAGGCGTCAGGGATCCAAGGAGAGAAACTGCAAGCAGGATGGAAGCCAGTCTTGAAACAACAGCAGGAGATGGTTCCTAGTGATGTGAACAAACATGAAGGCAATGGAGAAATGAGCTGGAAGACTTTAAATAGGCAGGCCAGGCGAGCATCATCAGGAACAGCTGGTAACTGTGGAGAGAGAAGAGAGCTGGCAATTAGCCGACAGCTGAGCGGCCAGCCCAGAGGAGGAAGGGCTAAGCCAGCCCTGACAGTACCCCCCCTCAACAACCCCTCTCCCTCGGAGGGCCACCGGGCTTGAGGGGAAACCATCTATGGAACTCGCAGAGGAGGACAGGGGCACGTATGTCAGAGGATGAAACCCAGGAGCGTTCCTCCGGACCGTAACCCCTCCAATGCACCAGGCACTGTATGCGCCCACCGAACCTACGGGAGTCAACAATGGATTGTACCTCATACTCCTCATGGTTCTAAACCTGAATAGGGTGAGGACGTGGCACCGAGGTGGTAAATCGGTTACAAACCAACGGTTTCAAAAAGGAGACATGAAACACATTTGAGATGCGTATACTAGGAGGAAGTTCCAAAGCGTAAGCTACTGGGTTAATCCTGCGAAGGATATGGAAAGGCCCAATAAACCGAGTTGCAAACTTCAGTGAGGGAACACGAAGTCTGAGGTTTCGAGATGACAGCCAGACCCTGTCCCCAACCTGGTAGGAAGGCACTGGCAGGCGTCTGCGGTCAGCATGGAGTCTGTACATATCATTAGCATGACGCAAAGCCTCCTGGACTTGTACCCAAATGGAATGAAGACCACGGAGATGCTCCTCTAAAGCAGGAATACCCTGCGGAACAAACGAGTCAGGCAACATGGAAGGTTGGAAACCATAATTCGCCATAAATGGAGACAATCGGGAGGCAGAATTCAAGGCATTGTTGTGAGCAAACTTTGCCCAAGGTAATAGGTCACACCAGTTGTTATGATGGTCAGAAATATAGCAACGTAGGAATTGCTCCAAGGACTGATTGGCTCGTTCTGCGGCCCCATTAGACTGCGGGTGATACACAGAAGAGAATGCAGGCTGGATTCCCAACTGTGCACAAAAGGCTCGCCAGAACCGGGAGACAAACTGACTGCCCCTATCCGAGACAATCACCTTGGGTAGCCCATGTAAGCGAAAGATCTCCCGAGCAAAAATGGAAGCCAGTTCCTTAGAGGTGGGCAACTTCTTAAGTGGAATACAATGACACATCTTTGAGAACCGGTCAACCACCATAAGGATAACAGTGTTGCCTTGGGAGTTGGGGAATTCCACAATGAAATCCATAGACAGGTGCATCCAGGGCCTCTCTCCATTGGGTATGGGTTGTAAGAGGCCCACTGGAAGGTGTCGTGGAGTCTTACTCTGAGCACAAACGGGACAGGCAGCTACAAAAGCAGTAACATCAGCCTGTAGACTAGGCCACCAGAATTGTTGGGAGATGGCCCAAATTAGTTGATTCTTCCCAGGATGGCCAGCTGCCTTGGGAGAATGATAAGTCTGGAGCACTGCAGTACGGAGACTCTCTGGGACAAAGCAGCGGTAACAAGGTTTATCAGGAGGAGCATGGACCTGAGCAGCAAGAATTTTGTCACCCAAAGGAGAAGTAAGACTGGTGCGAACTGTAGATAAGATACGATCAGGAGGAATCACAGGAACCGGAACCGACTCCGACTTGGAAGTGGAGGAAAATTGCTGTGACAAGGCATCAGCCCTTACATTCTTAGTACCGGGTAAGAATGAGACAATGTAATTAAAGCTCGACAAGAAAAGAGCCCATGGCGCCCTTCTGGGAGAGAGTCGCTTAGCCTCAGACAAGAATGTAAGATTCTTATGGTCAGTAAGAATAAGAATGGGCACAGTGGTACCTTCAAGGAGATGTCTCCATTCTTTCAGGGCTAAAATGATCGCCAACAGCTCTCCATCACAAATCTCATAATTGCACTCAGCAGGTTACAATTTCTTGGAAAAGTAGCCACACGGATGCATAGCGCTCTCAGAGTTAGGACGTTGAGACAGAAGGGCGCCAACTCCAGTCTCAGAAGCATCAACTTCTAGGATAAAAGGCAACGTAGGATCAGGATGTTCCAACACAGGAGCAGAAACAAAGGCAGCCTTGAGAGTCTCAAAGGCATTAATGGACTCCGGAGACCAATTCTGTGGGTTACCGTCCTTTCTGGTCATATCAGTCAGAGGCTTGACCAGAGACGAGAAGTTACGAATAAACTTCCGATAGTAGTTGGCAAAGCCCAGGAAACGCTGCAGAGGACGTAAACCCATTGGTCGAGGCCACTGTAGGACTGCCGAAAGTTTCTCTGGGTCCATTGAAAAACCAGCAGTGGAAATGACATGCCCAGGAATGTAACCTGTTCACGATGGAACTCGCACTTCTCCAGTTTACAATAGAGATTGTTCTCTCTTAGTTTCTGAAGTACACGACAGACATCTGTGTGGTGGCTCTCCAGGGACCTGGAAAATATGAGGATATCATCGAGATAAACCCCCACACCAACTGCAACAAATCTTGTAGCACATCTTTAATAAATTCCTGGAAAACTGCCGGGGCGTTACAAAGGCCAAAAGGCATTACCAGGTATTCATAATGGCCTGTTCTGGTATTAAACGCAGTTTTCCACTCGTCGCCCTCCTTAATGCGCACGAGATTGTATGCCCCTGTCAAGTCAAGCTTCGTGAAAACCACTGCTCCCTTGAGGCGGTCAAATAACTCAGTAATCAATGGAATCGGGTAGGCATTCTTAATTGTGACACGATTGAGACCCCTATAATCTATACAGGGTCTCAGTTCACTGCTCTTCTTTTTCCCAAAGAAGAAACCAGCACCAGCAGGAGACGAGGATTTGCGGATGAAACCTCAAGAAAGTGCATCAGCAACATACTCCTCCATGGCCTTATCCTCCAAGTCCGACAAAGGGTAAACCCGGCCACGAGGAGGTATGGCACCAGATTGTAGGTCAATTGCACAATCATATGGGCAATGTGGAGGAAAACTACCAGCTTGACCTTTATCAAAGACATTGGCAAAATCACGGTACTCCTCCGGCAGGGAGGGGAGTGAAGCAGTGCACAGGATCTTGGATACCTTCAGGAAGCATGTCTCACTGCATTGTGGTGACCAGGAGAGACCCTCAGCATGGAGCCAATCAAAAGAGGGGTTGTGCCTCTGTAACTAAGGATAACCAATAACCAGCGGAAATCTGGGTGAGGAAATAACTTGGAATTGGATTATCTCATGGTAAAGAGCCCCTACGGCCATGGACAATGGAACCGTCTCATGAGTCACATGGGCAGGCTGTAAAGGTCTCCCATCAATAAGCTCAATGGCAAGTGGAGTGTCCCGCAGCTGCAGCGGAATCGAGTGCTGCGAAACAAATGCAGCATCAATGAACAGGCCTGCAGCCCCAGAGTCGATTAGAGCCTGTATCTCGATGGACGACTCAGCCCAAGAAATGGTGACCAAAACCAGGGGCTTATCCTTCTGGATAACTGGGGATGAAACAACGCCACCTAAGGTCTGTCCATAACAGGACCTCAAGGTTCGGGCGTTCCCTGGACGGGTAGGACAAGACTTCAAAAAGTGACCTGCCTGGCCACAATAAAGGCACAATCTCTCCCTCCTCCTAAAGGTTCTCTCCCATGTGCATGGGTTCATCTTCATTGACCAACTCGGTACCAGGAGGCATGGGAGATGAGGGAGGCATGGGTGGGACTACAAAGCTTGGAGGCAAACGTACAGGAGGCTTCCACAAGCGCTCCTTAAGAGAAAGTCTTTCTCTGAGTCTGGAGTCAATGAGGATGGCAAACATGATCAAGCGCTCCAGCTCAGTGGGTATATCTCGGGCTGCTATCTCATCCTTGATGGAATCCAAGAGACCATGAGAAAAAGCAGCCACGTGGGCCTCATTATTCCAACCAACCTCTGCTGCCAGAGTACGGAACTCAATGGCGTAGTCGGCAACAGTTCTTGTACTCTGATGGACATGAAGCACTTGGCAGCAGAAGCGGAGCATGCGGGGATGTCAAAAACCCTTTTAAAGGAGGCCACAAACTGAGGGTAACTCAAGACAACAGGTTTTTGCATCTCCCATAGAGGGTTAGCCCAGGCCAAGGCTCTCTCAGAAAGCAAAGATATCACAAAACCTACTTTGCTTCTGTCCATGGGAAAAGCCTAGGGCAGCATTTCGAAGTATATCTCAACCTGATTGAGAAACCCTCTGCATTGAACTGGATCACCCCCAAATAACTGGGGAAGAGGAGCAGAACCAGACATACCTCTTATAGAGGTAATACTCGAGGCGGGTGCCTGCACAGAGACTGGCGTAGCAGCAGGGACGGCCTGCGACTCAGGTTGTACCGGAGAAGCCACCGTAGGGGATTCCAGGTGAGCCGTGTGATTCAGGAGCGCTTGTAACGCCAAGGCAAACTGATCCATGCGGTGATCTTGCTCATCCAATCTGGAAAAAATATTACCAACAAGTGGATTAACTGTATCTTCTGAATTCATGGCCTTCACGTACTGTCGGGAACCATGAAACAGACAGAGACAGAAGTACAATCAAATCACACTTGTTTATTAATAAAAATAAAAAGGTAAATAGGAAAAAGCGTAGTCAAGCAAGCCAGAGTCCAGTAGCCAGATCGGGTAGTCAGCCAGTCCAAAGTTCATAAACCAGATTGGGTAATCAGGCAGTCCAGGCGTCAGGGATCCAAGGAGAGAAACTGCAAGCAGGATGGAAGCCAGGAGGGATGTTAGCAAGCCAGTCTTGAAACAACAGCAGGAGATGGTTCCTAGTGATGTGACCAAACGTGAAGGCAATGGAGAAATGAGCTGGAAGACTTTAAATAGGCAGGCCAGACGAGCATCATCGGGAACAGCTGGTAACTGTGGAGAGAGAAGAGAGCTGGCAATTAGCCGACAGCTGAGCGGCCAGCCCAGAGGAAGAAGGGCTAAGCCAGCCCTGACAACTCGACCGAGAAACCCCACTAACTTGACTCAATCCCCTTGGCACAGCAGTGGTGCAAGTACCTGTATTATACCCTCAGGATTCACTGGCCCCACCTGGTAGGGAAAAACAGTACGCCACACAACTGGATACTTAACCAGAAATATTGTTTACTGCAAAATATTTAGACAGGTGATTACAGAAATTGTGCTGTCATCCCAACATATGACAACAGCACAATATGTTTCAATATATATATATATACATATACATATGTGTATATATATATATATATGTGTATATATATATATGTGTATATATATATATATATATATATATATATATATATATATATATATATATATATATATATATATATATATATATATATATATATATATATATATATATAAACCTGGGAGCTCCCCTTACTTTAAATGTGAGATCTCACTTAAAGTACTTTATCCGGGTCTTCTTTCTTCACTAGCTAAAGTCACTCCTTTGTTTTTTGTAATCCAAAGTCTGTGGAGGGTTAAGCTGAAGTGCTCCTGGTGTAACTCCAATAACTTATTTACAACGCTTGAGGCGCCAGGGTAGATAGGCCTCAAGCCTGCTTAGTGTCAGTTGCTCTGCTACTCCTCCGGGGAACCATAGATTCCAGTGAGGCCTGTATGTGAGTCTAACTGCGTGCAAAAGTTAACAAACGGTAGGCCGTAACCCGCTCACCAACTGGATCAGAGTTCCGCATGATCACTTTAGTCCGGTGACTGTAGCTTGCCTTTCAGTCAGCTGAGCCAGATGCTCTGTATTGCTCCGTTGAATGAATCTGGTTCTCTGATTCTCCGCTGAGTGTCTCTGGACCTTCTCAATTTGGTCCCCGTCTTTCTGGCTCCATCAGGTCACTTTACAAATGAACAGGCTGATGTTCCGCGATGGCTACAGACCGCTGTCTCCGGGAAGCCTCCCAACAGATCCACACAGGCAGGCAACGTGATCCCAAGAGACCTAAAATGGCCGCTCGGGTCCCTTTTATCCCCTACCCAGCATGCACTGTGTAAGAGAGTGTTCATGGGTAGTAGGTCGCACACTGGGTAACAAGGTCAACCTTCTCAATCAAAACAACAGTCACTTCCTGTACAAGTCTTTAAGTTGTTCTCAGGTAATAATATACAGGTGCGCTACCCATATTTGGTCACTAGATGGCTCTGGTATGGAACCATAGTAATGTCCATTATCCTTACATTGAAGTATACATAACCACATCAATAGGCAAGGATGTCAGCGCTACATATGTATATCATAAAGGAAAAAGCCTGCCCCCCATGATGATGGCCCCAAGTGGAAGAATGTGGGAGGTCTGGACACCCACACCCTAACCGCCCGGGCTCTGCCCCGAATGTAGTTGTAAGTTGGAGGACCTCCTCCGGAGGTCCCTCCCCTTGCTAACAGGCCTTCCTCAGGTCTTGATTGAACGCAGATGGCAGCTTTTACTACCCACCGGCCATCGCCCCAGTGATGCCTTCAATACCGGATTCTGTAACCCAACCATCTGCTGCCTCTGCCCAATATTCTCCAGTGTCAGGACCCCGTCAGTCTACACCGGCTAGGGCACTAGCACCTCCCGCAGCAGCACCACCACTGCCCTTAAGCCAACCTTCCTATGCGGACCCAGCGGGTACAATCTGGGATGGTCCTGATGAGAGGAGTAGGTTACAGGACCTGATAACCTCAAACCCAGGGCCCGGCTGCCCGCTCGTGTAGGCCCCCTTGTAAGCATCTTTACCCCCTCACAAGCATCCACGTAAGTAGTTTCCCTCCCTGACCCGAGCGGCAGCCCATGCCGTTCTACCGTCAGATTGCAAGAATCCAAAAGACATACTCGTCGGCATGGAGGGACTTAGCCAGCTTATGTGATATAAAAGCAGGTGTACCTATTGTTCCATAATGGAAAAACATTTTACCAATGCCCGGTTGTAGAGCAAGGTCTCATATAACTCAGGGGTTGTATTTTGTGACCAGTTAAAGGAATGAGCTAGAGGTAAACTACTTTACAGTTCTAGGATTCTCTTTACATAACAAAGCCCATTATCAAATGCTATCAAGTGCTTTCGTAGCGGGTTTGAAAGAACCGATATGGAAGGGGCTGATAGTGGCCCGACCAGAGTACAGGATATTAACCTTAGAAGCCCTATTGCCTGTTGCAAAAGGTCTGGAAACACAACAACCACTCAAGGAAGTACACTCTCCTTAATGACTGTGACTCCCACCCCGCCAATGACTGTGATTCCCACCCCGCCCCAAAGACCCCCTGTTGTCTGCTATAACTGCAGGACACCGGGTCACTACAGGAGGGACTGTAGGGCCCCCAGACAGCCTAGAAGATACCCCCCTAATATGGGCAGAGATATTATCAGCACCCAAACTTCAAGTATGATCAGCACCCAAACGTCATGGCTTTCCCCCCCTCCCCAGGGGGAGCAACCGGAACTCCTCGGTTAGGGAGGTGGCAAACCTGTGTCCTCTGCCTCCTCCACTTCCCTACCAATGATGGCCATTTCCACCCGGTCGGCGGTGGGACCTCCTGCAAACATTATGATTCCTATAGAGGGAAACCCCACCCATTTTCTCGTGGACGCAAGAACGGCCCGTAGTGTGCTACAGTAGGCAGAAATCCCAGATCCCTCTTACTTATCCTCAATAGATGTGTCATGCATGGGAGTGGACAGAATATCTCGGCCCAGCCCCCTCACAAGACCACTACAGCACCCGAACGTCAGGGCTTTCCCCCCAGGGGCTCTACCCCGGCATTGTTATCTAGATTTGTGGTCTCGAACACCTGTCCCCTCAATCTACTGGGTGCAGATGTTCTTTCCAGGCTTCAGGCCTCCATCTCATATAATGTCAATGGGTCCATCTTCCTATCCACTGCCCTGAGTGAGTGTTCCCTTCCCATGCTGATGACCCGGCAGGTCTCACCAACCCGTATCCCAGAACATTTCCTTGACCAAATAGCATCCCACCTCTGGTCCACCAGTCCGGAGTAGGTAGGTAGATTGTCAGTCCCCAGGGCATATTCAAATCTGCCACTCTTTGGCATTTGTATGTGATCAATCTGTATCCTCTGGAAGGGGTAGAGCGGTCTGGCTGAGTCTTTTGGGGGTTGTTTTTCTAGCCTTCCGGGGTTGCATGCTAGGCAAATGTGATCAAGGCCCTGCGTTCACTGCTACAGTCATGAAAGAAATATGGTCGGCCCTAGGTACCACATTGGCGTTTCACATGCCTTATCACCCTCAGAATAGTGGGAAAGTGGAAAGAATGAACCAGACACTTAAAATCAGAATGCTAAAAATGGCCAGGGACACAGGTATTCCCCAAGGGGGAAGCATACTTTATCCCCTTTTGAAATTTAGTTTGGAACAGCCCCTAGATTAGGTTGTTATTACCCACAACAGTTGCAATTGCAGTCTGATACTTTGGTAGATTATGTGACCACTCTTGCAAAAAAATTAACAAATATCCATGCACAAGTGTTTTCTTCCATTCCAGATCCTGATCTAGATACCGGTACTCACAGCATACATCCTGGTGACTGGGTGATGGTTAAGAAGTTCCTCCGAAAACACTACCTGGAGCCAAGATATGATGGTCCATTCCAACAGCCACTTCAGTTAAGTTGGCTGGAAAGAACGCTTAGATACACGCTTCCCACTGCAAAAAGGCTCCAGTTCCTGAGGACCGTGCACCACCCGCATCAGAATGAAACTATATATCTTTTTTATTATAGCAACTGCACACACACACACACACACACAGGAGGTGGCTATCAAACAAGTAAATGGTGTAACACAATTCTGGTATAATTCATCTAACACAAATTTAGCCACCTTCATATTTGATTACTGTACTATATACATATTGGGATTTTTTTTCCAAAGACATGTAGCAGAATTTTGGCCTAAATTTATGAAGAAATTTGTTTTTTTTATTTTTTATCGGATATGTTTTAGAACGGAAAATATTGTTTTAATTTTCAAAATTTTTAGTCTTTTTTCATTTATATAATAAAAAATAATAAACTCAGTGGTGATCAAATATCACCAAAAGAAAGCTCTATTTGTGTGAAAAAAAATGATAAACATTTATTTCAAATAGTTTTTATTAGTGCACAGGCAGTACAAGACAAATTCAAATAGTCATTACAGTGTAGTAAAATCTTGTACAAAGTCTCAGATATAACTTAAATTAATCAAGAAAAAGTGTAGTACAGTCAGCTCTTGACTATGGTTAACATATACAGTGCCTTGAAAAAGTATTCACACCCCTTGACATTTTTCACATGTTGTCATGTTAAAACCAAAATGAAAATTTATTTTATTGGGATTTTATGTGATAGACCAACACAAAGTGGCACATACTTGTGAAGTGGAAAGAAAATGTTAAATGGTTTTCACATTTTTTTCCAATTTTTTCCAATTTTCTTTTTTGAAAAGTGTTGCATGCATTTGTATTCAGCCCCCTTTATTCTGATACTGCTTGCTAACTAAAATCTAGTGAAACCAATTGCCTTCAGAAGTCACCTAATTAGTAAATAAAGTCCACCTGTGTGTAATTGAATCTCAGTATAAATACAGCTGTTCTGTGAAGCCCTCATAGAGATTTACCAATGCTCTGGAGATTATCCAGCTGTGCTACATGAGAGCCCTGCACATCTTCCACAATGTTAATATGCTCTTCCACTTCATTCATTCTGCCCCTGGATTTATTACTAAGGTTAGAGAACCTTAGTGAACAAATAGCATCATGAAGGCAAATGAGCACACCAGACAGGTCAGGGATAAAGTTGAACGGAGTGAGACCTGCAAGCAGAGAGCTCAGTGTTAATCAGCTCATCTAATCCTGTTTGTAAGCCAAAATTGGTGGACACAGACCCCCCCCCCCCCCCCCCGCAGTCTGGAACACTCAGCGCCAGGAATCATGCCCTCAAAAGGTAAATCCAAGTCGCAGCAGACTCATAAGCCCGAGAAGGGGCAGATCATGTGCTCACGCAGTGCCGTCTTGCCTTCACACGCAGGGACAGAGACGAGTAGAGCAGCTGCCAGCATGGAGTCTCCCTCTACTGCCTGTATCTTCTCTGAGTCTGCTATAACAGGGATGAGTGTATCACGAGAAGCGGCTGCAGCTACTATAACTAAGCCCATCCTAGATGCCATTGCCAGCTCTAAAGCGGACTGCATACTCTGGATAGCCTATCTATCATCTGAATGCACCTTAATCCGACATGATATGGATAAATTCAGAGGCAGAATGAATGAAGTGGAGGAGAGTATTAACACTGTGGAAGATGTACAGGGCTCTCATGTACCTCAGCTGGTTGATCTCCAGAGCATTGGTAAATCTCTAACTAATAAGGTGGAGGACACAGAACAGGCAGAGAAGAAATACTATCTGTGTTGTGGGGCTGCCTGAGGGTGCAGAAGGAGCGCAACCTGCTATCTTTGCTGAGCAGTTCTTTCTCAAGTTGCTGGTTCTGCCAGCTATGCCTTCTACATATGTGGTGGAGTGGGCTCACTGGGTTCCCATGGGGAGTAGTCCTTCTGGAGCACCACCTAGAGCCTTCCTGGTTAGATTCCTCAATTTCAGAGACAGGGATCATATACTGGCAGCAACCAGGAAACGGGAGGAACTAACCTTTGAAAATACCAAAGTGATGCCTTTTCCAGATTTCTCTGCAGAGACCCAGAAACAATGCCGTTTTTTCACCGATGTCTGTTGCAGACTTCAGGTCCAATCACCTACAGCATGCTTTATCCTAGCTGACTGAGGGTCCCTCATCAAGGTACTGTCTGTTTTTTCGATACTTCTGTAGCAGCCATAACTCTTTGTAGGGCGGCCTTGACTTATTGGGCTTACCGGTTACCTCCGCTTGGCTTGTTCTTCCACGTCAAGGGGTTCCCATGGTTTCAAAAGGACTTTAATGGTGTCAGCGTCCAAGTTGTTGGGTATCAACCCAACAACTTGGACGCTGACACCATTAATAACCCTCAGAACCCCTATGGTTCTGAGGCAAAAACTAAATTTGCACATGAGTGACATTTTGTCCAAAATGTCATTCCCTGTACCATCCATCAGGTGATTACGGATCCGGGAGTCCGTTATGTCATTGTGGTCACTGATATCTCAATGCATAAGGTAGTCCTGGTCAACCATTATGTGAGTCCTCCTTTCTAGATACAGGTGTTGTATGACCTGCTTACGAAATTGGCTCCCTTTATGCGCTTACCTCTAATTATAGCAGGTGACTTCAATGCCATACTAAGTGCTACCCTGGACTACTTTAACATAACTAGAGAAACGTCAGGGGACCTAGTGGCTTGGGTGGAGACAGCTTCCTTGACGGAACTGTGGAGATGGAAAAATCCCAATACTAGGAGCTTCCCACATTTATCTAAAACCCATGAATCCTCTTCAAGGATTGATTTAGCATTTGCTAATGCCCCCATGCCTTCCAGTGGCCTACACTCCACTGGAAGCAAGCGATTGGATTGACTCTTTATAATTGCACCTGTAATTCTGATTGTAGAGTTTTTGCAAGTACTGATGTTGCTGCTTTGTTTCTCAGCCTTTGTTATCATTTAATGGCTGCCCCCATTTGTGTGAGTGTATCTACTGGATCCTGTGCGGAGTTCTGCTATTGCACTGTTAGCTTGTACATCATAGTGGGGGAAGGTGAGAAGTGGGGGGTATTTTAACAATAGTACTCATGGGCCTGGTCAAGATTCCTTGTGGATGCAGACTGGGTCTGCTTCAAGACTGTTGCAGAACTAAAGAGAAGAATTTTACATTTCTCATTCCTATATCTCTAAGAAGCTATAGACCTATTTTTTTTCGGTCACACCTTTTTTTGGATTTTTTAGGACAAATTTTGGGACTAAGTTGCGCGCATTTGTTGTTCTAATGTTTGGCACAGCAGCAGGGAGTTACATGGAACTGGGAACAACTGTGAGTTGGTTTGTGCAATGTTTCATACTGGGCCCTTGGTTACAATTGAGTCATAATGTCCAGGAAGTGTTAAGAGATTATTGGGCGAGCAAGGTTTTAGTGGTGGTATGTTTTATCCCACTTTTTATTATGTTTATGATTTATTTGCATGATGGGGTCTACATTTACCTTGGTGTCTTGGAACGTCTGAGGCTTGAATGACTGGTTTGCTCACACCTTGATGTTCCAATACCTTAAGACACTCCGCAGGCCGCACATAGTCTTCTTGCAGGAGACACATTTGCATGGGAACAGGGTCCTAACTTTGTAATGCTCCTGGATTCAGCGTGCTTTGCATGCTATGTTTTCTACGTATTCCAGGGGAGTGGCTATTTTGATCAGCAAAGCGGTTCCCTGTACCATCCATCAGGTGATTACGGATCTGGGAGTCCGTTATATCATTGTGGTCACTGATATCTCAATGCATAAGGTAGTCCTGGTCAACCTTTATGCGAGTCCTCCTTTCTAGATACAGGTGCTGTATGACCTGCTTACGAAATTGGCTCCCTTTATGTGCTTACCTCTAATTATAGCAGATGACTTCAATGCCATACTAAGTGCTACCCTGGACTACTTTAACATAACTAGAGAAACGTCAGGGGACCTAGTGGCTTGGGTGGAGACAGCTTCCTTGATGGAACCGTGGAGATGGAAAAATCCCAATACTAGGAGCTTCCCACATTTATCTAAAACCCATAAATCCTCTTCAAGGATTGATTTAGCATTTGCTAATGTCCCCATGCTGCAACTAGTGAGGGGTAATAACTATTTTGCGGGGTCTGATCATACACCTTTGTCACTACACATTGGTTTGCCTGTGCAGATGGGGGGGGGGGGTGCATGGAGGTTGCATCCAGGTTGGTTGGAGGTGGAATCTGTGGCTTCCCAGGTGGCTCAGTTTTTTTCCAGCTACTGGGAGGACAACTTTGCCTCACAGACTATTGTAGTATGGGATGCATTTAAGGCCTGTATGCGAGGTCATTAGATCTCAGCTATTAAGCAGGCACGTAAAGAAGAAAATGTTAGGACTCAGGAACTTCAAGATCAGGAGAGAGCATGTGAACTGACTCATGCGACTGACCAGTCAGATATCATGTATGTGGAACTCTTAGAACTCCGTTGTCTTCTGGAGTTACATTATACTAACCTACCCACACTTCTTGGACAAAGAGAGCATAATCTTTATTTGAATAAGGGGATAAAAACAGGACGTTGCTGGCTATCCTAGTTGCAGAACAGAGAGTTCAGACTAATATTCCCTGTATTAGGTACTCATTGGGGACTTTACTTATTGATCCCAATGCTATCTTGGACACATTTGTGGAATATTAAAGGGCACTATACACACCTATTCCGGCTTATAATGAACAGGATTTGGAATCTTTACTCTCCTCCCTTGATTTACCTGTTCTTTCTGAGGCGGACAAGGACATTTTGGAGGCAGCCATTACAGAAAAAAAATTGAAACTGCTATTAGAGCATTTCCCCCCCAAAAGTCCCCGGTTCCTTATGGCTTGTGCGTAGAGTGGTACAAACTAGATCTGGAAGCCCTGGTATCTAGACCTTATGGCCTTATTTTTCTTTTGTCTAGACAATACGATTCCCCCAGATTCACTTTTGGAGGCCCAGATAATTTTTGTTGCCTAAACCAGGAAAAGACCCCTTGAGCTGTTCCTCCTACAGGCCTATTGCTCTATTAAATCAAGATCTTAAGATCTTAACAAAAATCCTAGCCATAAGGTTGTCACGGGTTATCACTACATTGGTAGATATTGACTAAACAGGTTTTATTCCACAAAAGTCCACAAATACAAATCTTTGCAGACTGTTTGCACATCTACAGATTAATCACACTAATTCTGGGGCTAGAGTGGTAGTGTCTCCTTGATATGGTTAAGTCTTTAAATTCAAAGACTGGTACTATATGTCCACGGTTTTGAGGCACATGGGATTCGGAGAAAAAATTCTTACCTCGATTGTCCTGCTGTACAAGTAAAATCAGTACTTTCAGTCTCTCTCTACTTTCCAGTTTGGGGTGGGTAGCAGACAATGCCAGGGTTGTCCGCTTTCCCCATCTCTAGTCTCTCTTACAATACAACCCTTAGCTATTGCATTGCGAACATCTGCAGCAGTTAGGTCTCTCAGGGTACGAAGTATATGTGAATGCATTGCCCTATATGCTAATGATATGCTCCTTTTTTTGGAAGATCCAGGATCTTCTCTGGAGGCAATATTTGAGATTCTGGGTACTTTTTCTTGTTTTTTTAGGGCTCCAAATAAATTGGGAAAAATCTATTGGCCATTGATGATTGAGCTCAGCTCCGGGCATCGCCACTAGCCCCTATAACGTGGGAATCTGAACTTAAGTACCTTGGAGTTTGCGTATCCTCTAAAGTAGGAGATTATCTGTCGCTCAACTTAGCACCACTTCTCATTAAAGTCAAAAATCCGTTGGACGCCTGGAAACATTTACCACTCTCCTTGATTGGCAGGGTAAACCTCCTTAAGATGAAAATGTTACCATTTTTTTGTACTTTCTGCGCAATTCTCCAACTTGGATCCCCTGCTCGTTCTTTAAATGTGCAGTCTGTTCAGTTCCTTTCTGTGGTCTTTAGGTCACCCCAGAGGGTCCCTGTAGTGTGCCTACACACACTACAGGGACCCTCAGGTCAGGGAGGATTGGCATTACCCGATCTATTGAAATATTTTTTAGCAGGGTGGTAGCCAGGCGATGGTTGATGCGTGATGATGGAGACGCAGCTACGGTATTGGAAGCCGCCCTTATAGGATCATATAAAAGCCTTCACCTCCTAGTGTACAGAAGTTCGAAGGTGGTGTCAACTCTGACTGGGTTGATGCACAGCACTTTTTGTGCATGGGAAATTGATGCAATTTGAGACTCTAAATTGCTCCCCGGACACTCCCCTATGGTTCAATCCCAATTGGCTCATTTTGATGCGATTCCAGACCCTGTTCTATGGGCCCGGGTGGGCATCAAACAATTGAAAAATATAGTGGGGGGAGGTAAGCTACTAACATTCGATCAATTGAAAGAGAGGCACAGCCTCCCGAACTGGTAATTCTTCTGTTACCTTCAACTAAGGCACGCATTCATGACACAGTTTGGTACTGATTCCTTGGAGTGCTATTCTTCTCCTCTGGAACAGCTACTCTGTGGTGAATCAATGCAAAAGACGTTATCGGAAGTCCTCAAAGCACTGTTTGTCCAAAGGCCAAAAGCTCTCTCCAAATGTAGGGACACATTGAGTGCATTGATACCTGAGTTCCAGGGAGATGACTGGGATGATATGTAGGACTACCCATTCCGGGTTCTCGTGTCGGCTCGTGATCACTATATTCAATTCAAAATACTTCATAGGGTTTATTATACCCCGGCAGAAATTGCAGGTATACATGGTACAGGAGATGTGGAATGTTGGCGCTGTGCCACCAGTCCAGCTGATTTCGACCATATATTCTGGCATTGCCAGCCGATAAAGGAGTTTTGGAAAGGTGCCACTAGGACCATTAAAGATTTACTGTAATTTCCCATCCCTCTGACAATCACAGTGTGTTTGCCAAGTTTAGTGGAGGAGGTTGCACCGCGTAGGGCTCAGAGGACTTTGGTTTACCTCTCTTTGTTCTATGCACGCAAGGCCATTTTGTTATGCTGGAAGAGGCCTAAGGCCCCCTCCATAGCTTACAGGAAGGGCTTAATAAATAAGGCATTGCCGTTTTACAAAGCCACGTACTTGAGCAGGCGCTCTCAGCCAATGAGACCCTGAATTGAAGCTTTTGAAACATGTATTGACTTATTGGCCGCTTTCTCTATGTGAAATGATATGATTCGTTATGTGCTTTATACTTTCTAGCCTTTCTTGGTATCGGGCCAATGCTCCTACGGCTTTTGGAAGGGGTGGGGTGTGTTGTGGAAATTTTTATTAATGTATGTTGGCAGATGTCCCCCAGTGTCAGTTTTGCTGTAATAAGCTCATGCGAGCGTATTCGTATATACAGATGTTGGTGGAAGACCATTGGCTGCGGAAACCTTCCCGTGGACACGGCAGATCTATTTGCTCTTTTAGGGATGATTGTTCATGCCTCACCAAGAGACTAGCCACCAAATGGTGATTGCATTAATGCCCCTAGCAAACGGATCTGCGTACATGGGAGCAATAAGCAAAACCATACAAAAATGATGGCCCACTGAGCCAAGATTCAGTGCGGTTTGCATCATTGGTAGCAGTGGGAATGTGCACAAGATCGTGTTCAGAGCCCTGTAAGTAGTGTTCAAATTGTGACTGCATGACTATGTAAATGACCATCTGCACACGTCACTACTGGAATACTTGAATATATACATGTGTATGATTGGTTCTTTTGAAAAAATACAAGTTTCTGATTGGCTGATTCGGAAGCCACCACCTACCTTTGTTGGTCATGTTTACAGTATAAATAAAAGCAGCAGATCATTGTATTAGGGAATTTGCTAAGCTCAACGTGATACCAGCATCTGTCTGTGTTACTTGGAGATAACAAGCAGGCTTTCTCTGCATTATACCAGGGTGCTTATTAGCACATGGAATTATGTGCTTATAAGCGAAGCTTACAATTTCCCCCACAGAATTGGTGGGTCAGAAAGGAAGCCAACAGATCTTCCTAATTCAGTGAACCTCAAGTGGGAAAAGACATCCAGAACTAGAAGCAGCAAAATGCAGGCCCATGGTAAGACAACCATACCTCGGGATCTTGAATCTCTGTCTGCTGTATGGTGAGTAGGTTCTGCCTAGGCAAAGAACCTTTTTTTTGTTGTCACTTTCTGTATAATGGTGGGACTTTAATTGTAGGTTATATTTTTGTCATTGTAAGTAGGTCTATTAATTGGAGGAATACCTATATTTAAATCCTCTATAGCAGGGATCTGCCATTAGCGGACCTCCAGCTGTTGCAAAACTACAAGTCCCATCATGCCTCTGCCTTCGGGTGTCATGCTCGTGGCTGTCAGAGTCTTGCTATGCCTCATGGGATTTGTAGTTCTGCAACAGCTGGAGGTCCGCTAATTGCATATCCCTGCTCTATAGGTCCCATTTAATACATACCTAAAGTGAATGCTGTGTATGACTGAGCAGGCTGATAAGTAACTGAATGCTGTGTGCTAGTGAAGATTAGAAGGTAGGTGTCTCACAAGAAGTTGACCGCATGGCTCTGCACGCGACCATCTACACAAGTCACTACTGGAATTCTATTTGAATAACTACATCTGTGCGATTGGTTCTGAAAGAATACATGTGTCTGATTGGCTGATTCTGAAGCAACCACCTTCCTTTGTTATTCATGTTTACAGTATAAATAAAAGCAGCAGATTAATGTAATCAGGATTTTGCTACGCTCAGTGTGATACCAGTGTCTGTCTGTGTTACTTGGAAATAAATAAGAGAGCTATGATTGTGCTTATTAGGGCATGGAATTATTTGCTTATAGGCAAAGCTTATAATTTCCACCACAGGTGGGGACGGGGAGGGTTGTTTTGAGGGATTGTTTCTTTGTTGTTTTAAAACTGAATAAAAAAAATAAAAAAAAGCAGGGTTAGGTTCTAAAAAAAATATCCCAAGCTTTGAACATCTCACAAAGCACTTTTCAATCCATCATCTGAAAATGGAAAGAATATGGCACACCTGCAAATATACCAAGACACGATCATCAACCAAAACTGACCGGCTGGGCAAGGAGAGCATTATTTAAAGAAGCAACCAAGAGGCCCATGGTAACTCTGGAGGAGCTGCAGAGATCCAAAGCTCAGGTGAGAGAATCTGCACACATGACAACCATTAGTCATGCACTCCACAAATCTGGTCTTTATGGAAGAGTGGCAAGAAGAAAGCCATTGACGAAAGAAAGCCATAAGAAGTCCCGTTTGCAGTTTGTAAGAACCCATGTGGGGGACACAGCAAACATGTGGAAGAAGGTGCTCTGGCCAAATGAGATCAAAATATAACTTTTTGGCCTAAAAGCAAAACGCTATGTGTGGCCGAAAACGAACACTGTACATCACCCTGAATACACCATCCACACAGTGAAACATGGTGGTGGCAGGCAGCATCATGTTGTGGGAATGGTTTTCTTCAGTAGGGACAGAGAAGCTGATCAGAGTTGATGGAAAGATGGATAGAGCCAAATACAGGGCAATCTTAGAAGAAAACCTGTTAGAGTCTGCATAAGATGTGAGACAGGGGCAGAGGTCCACCTTCCAGCAGGACAATGAATCTAAACATACAGCTAGAGCTACAATGAAATTGTTTAAATCAGTGGTCATCAACCCGGTCCTCAGAGCCCACTAACAGGCTAGGTTTGCAAGATAAATGAAATACATCACAGGTGATATAATTTGCTGCTCAGTGATTGCGGTATTATAGTTTGAATCTCCCCAAGGTAATACTTAAAACCTGGCTTGTTAAGTGGGCCCTGAGGACAGGTTTTATAACAACTGGTTTAGATCAAAAACCAGAGTTCCTGGTGAAACATGACGGATTTGGCATCACCACAGAGAAGCTCTATGCGTTGTGGAGGACGGATGATCTCATCACACTTGTGCATGCGCAGTTGATTGCCTGAAGCCACTGGCGACTATCTTGGCTGAGACAAGCGGACAGTGGCCCAGAGGACCTGACACTTACACAGTGCTGATAGCAAACTGCTCACTGGAGCCCTATGGACCCTGCTCAACAAACGGAGCATACAGGACGGCACATACAGCCCCCCAGAACATAGAAAGATAGTAAAGGACTGCGATTATATCGCTCCATGAAAACATGGGTTGGGTGAGCAGACCATAGGTCCTTTAATTGCCTCCTTTTACTTTGCCTCCTGCTGTTTGTTACCTCTCAGCCAGTATTAGCCAGCTTCACAACAGCATCATTGAGCTATTGTTAAAGCCTGTGAATACATGCAATTCCACTCTAGGAAACTGTATTTCTGTGTCTTTGGAATGGATATTAACTGTGAATTATAATCATTTCTCCACACTGACAGCTATGTTTTGCTACAATCCTAACTAAAGCTGTCTCTGTAGGACTAGCAACTTGACTCAATAAACCACCCTTCAACAGGGGTTATTTTTGTTAAAAGGTTTTCTAAGTAAACCTAGTGACAGGACAGACTTTTGTACGCATTGTGCATGCCACTAAGATCAACAGTCTGATCCATAAATATTACCCACTCTAATTAACAATAGCCTTGTTATAGGTGTGTGCATGCATGGTTGAAGTGTGATGCAGCTGCTTCTAAACAGACAACATTGTCTATTTTTAATATGATGTTGGTGTTGGTGGTGGGTACCTGGTATTGGCCCCTTTTGTATTAAATATATTTTTCTAATAAAATGTATGCCTTATTAAGCAGCATGGTCCGCCTGTGTCTCTTTTCAGTGGGATTCCTTCCCCTGTAAATCTTCTCTCCATATTCATGTGTTAGAATGGTCCAGTCAAAGTCCAGACCTAAATCCAATTGAGAATCTGTGGCAAGACTTGAAAATTGCTGTTCACAGATGCTCTCCATCCAGTCTGACAGAGCTTGAGCTATTTTGCAAAGAAGAATGGGCAACAATTTCACTCTCTATAAGTGCAAAGCTGGTAGAGACATCCCCAAAAAGACTTGCAGCTGTAATTGCAGCAAAATGTAGTTTTACAAAATATTGACACAAGGTGGCTGAATACAAATGCATGCCCCACTTTTTCACATATTTATTTGTAAAAAAAAATGAAAACCATTTATAATTTTCCTTCCACTTCACAATTATGTGCCACGTTGTGTTAGTCTATCATATAAAATCCCAATAAAATACATTTACGTTTTTGATTGTAACATGACAGAATGTGGAAAATTTCAAGGGGTACGAATACTTTTTCAAGGCACTGTCCAACGCTTCTTTGTGGACTTGAAAAAGTGGCTGTGGGAGATAGGGCTCACTTATGATATGTTGTACCCCAGTAAACTGCATGTGGATTATCAGGGTTTGGTAAAGTTCTTAGAGGCGGATGTTTCAGAATGGCTGGATACCCTGGCTTAAATTAATTCTTGACAAGTTTTTGTTCCTGTTCTAAAATGGTTCAACATATGCTATCCTGCCTTTTGGCAGGAGTGTGGGTTGCCCCACATGATTTTCCAAGCATGGTTGAAATTTCCTGTTATCGGAGGTTAAGTATCCTGGCCCCTTGGTTCCATCGTTTTTTCTCCCATTTCTGTGCTTTAACTGTACCATACACTACTATATCATATCCTGACTAATGTGTGGGAGCCAGAGTTCTCCCCAGGATTTATTTTGTGTTCGAGAAATTAATTTCAGGACCTGAACTCTTTCTCGTCTATTTTTCACCATGAGGAGATTATGGAGTGACTTTTCCAGAAAGTATACTTTAGTCTTGGTTTTCCTTTTTTTGGGATTTAAGTCTGGTGTTAGCTTTTTTTTTTTTGTTCCATACTTTGTTGTTGGGATTGTTTGCACTAATGTTTTTATTTTGCTTTTCTATGTTTTTTTGTTTTTCTTCACTAGCTCTTACCAGAAGAGTTATCTTGCACAAGAATTATTCCCAGGTTATATGTGTTTTTGGTGTTTATATATGTCTCAGTGAATTCTGTGACTCTGTATGACTCAAGCTCTGATACTAGAGTAGCGCTGATATATTTGCCTACTAATATAACGCAATGTTAATTTATGAGCAGTACTATCATTTGCACCATCTAGTGGTTTATAAGGGAAATGGACTTATTTCTATTACAGTTATTTTCTATTACAAGGACATTGGAGATGTTACAGGAAGTGACTGTTTACATTCAAAAGTGACCTATCTACCCATAATGCCAAGTTATCTACCCATGGACACTCAGGCGTGGAACTGCATGCTGGGTAGGTATAAAAGGACATGCACGGCCATTTTTGTTCTCTTCGGGACGTGTGGCCTGCCAGTAAGGACCTGTGGGGAGGCCTTCCGGAGAGCCCAGCTTCCGGCCTTTGAGGAGAAAAACAACAAGTGACTCTGCTTGAGATTCGAGAGCGGAAGCTGTGGTGTGACCGGATCGAGAGGGATCCAGAGACGCTTGACAGAGCCATCTGAGAGTCCGAGTTATCTTGTGGAAGAGAAGCAGCGTGACGACGCTGGCTTTAAGCAGGATCCATACAGCAGAAGTGAAGGGTTTCTATTCTTCCAGGCCTGGAGCTGGTGAGAGGGCTGCCGCCGACAATCTAAAACACACTTTACACATTTAGAATCATTTTACTGTGTTGCTGGGA
Organism: Lithobates pipiens; assembly: GCF_037356315.1. NCBI lineage: Eukaryota > Metazoa > Chordata > Amphibia > Anura > Ranidae > Lithobates > Lithobates pipiens. The sequence continues at coordinate 83,734,358 of NW_027507685.1, forward strand.
CTGGTAGTCCCGTAGTGGTGGTTGCACACTATCAGACAGAGTTTAGCAGGCCTCAAGCCTATACTTAACTGAGAACTGACGCTGGTGGATCTGAGACGACTACCCCAGAGGTAGTTACAAGTGTGTCCTATCACCATAACAGTTTCAATGCTGATTCTGCACTGTTCTTGTTTACTAAACCCTTTTTGGATTACAATCATTGCAACACCATAGCTAGCAGAAGACAGACGAATAAAGACTGCATCTTCATTGCAAGGCCTTGCATCCATTTCAAATAGAGAGAACCGTCTTACAAAGTAAGGGGGGGGGGCTCCCTAGCTAGTGTGTTGTACAGTATTGCTGGCTTTGCAATTTTGTGTTTATTACAGTGTGCTGGAAGTGGGAAAGGTGTACAGAGTAAGGCATTGTTCCTCTGGGCATTGGTCCCCCGTGGAGACGCCTGTGCATCCAAGAGTTATTTATATGTAAGAAAACTGTTGTGAATACCTATTGTGCTGTGGCACTACGTTTGTGTGACAGTGCAGTTAATGTAATTATTACTTTTCTACCAGTTCCAGTAAAAATACATTCTGGTTAATTACAATTGGTGTAAGGTGTTGTTCCTTCTCTCACAGGCAAAGCAGTGAAGACCCAGGTACAGGTAAAGGTACACTATTGTTATATTGTACATGTGGGGTCATTCTCTGTAATTACCTTCACACCATACTGTATCACAGCTGTGTCAAGGGGATTGAGCCAAATTACTGGGGGTGTGGAATCAGAGTACAGGCCCAACAAAAAACAGCAGCTCCTTCGGGGGTAAGCGCTACACTAGGCTCCCATCTTGTGGCCGTTTTAGGAATTACAGTCATGTCATTGAATATTAATGTTATCTCTGGGAATGCCAGGAGACTAAACTCTAAATGTATAAGGGCCCTAGTGTTGAAATATCTACAGGGTCGATGCCCACATATTATGTTTATGCAAGAAAATATTGGCTATGAAGTGTTCCTGGATTCATAGCGTCATAAATGTCACATTTTCATCATATTCATATTCATTTCATTCATAGTCTTTGCCATGTTGGATAGATGTGGTAATTATGTAGTGATGCCGATTTTATCTCCATTTTTGGGTAACATTCTGTACCAATTAGTGGAAAAATTGTCCCCCCACTCCCCATTTAAGCTACGTGTGACAGGGGACTTCAACAGTATTTTAGATTATTCTCTGGATACATTCAATCCACATAGTGCACCTAACCATGACTTAATACATTGAGCAGAGGCAGCTGACTTCACTGAGTTATGGCGGTGGAAGCATCCCAATGATAGATGTTATTCATATTCATCTCCAATGTTTTTCTCCTCCTCCAGGATAGATATGGCCTTTGCCAATGTAAGGGCTATTGCAGCTCCAGGCCCCTTAACTTAAGATAGGCCCATTTGCCACAAAAAAAGAGTTTTGAGGGCCGTAGAGACCCCAAATTTAGGGGGTATGTAGCCAAAGAACCTCCCCATCACTGGTCAAACTGTTAGAATCTACATACAGAGTAGCCAGTTTAAATAAAAGCTGGCACACTCTGGAGCAGACTGGGAGGTTGAGCTCACAGTGCCTCTCTTCACTTCTTGTCAGAGACACTGAGCTCAATGGACAGCTTGGAGCCTTGGATTATTGTAAAGTAAAGTACAGTAAAGTACCATTGGCCCCAGCTGTCCAATAAAAATGCTGCAGTGGAGGCACGACTTTGACTGCAGTGTCATAAAAGAGAGCATATGTCTAAAAGACACGTGCTCCCTTCCAGCTCAGCCCTCTTACCTACAAGGAAAAAAACAAGGGATTATGTGTATAAGATTTACTCACAATCCCATGTTTTTCTCACATAGTTAAGAGGAAGAATGAGAATCTTCCGATGCTGAAAAGGTACTATTTTAATCAAGCTAAATCATATATTATTATGCTATATGTTAAAACATAATAATTTATTATTTATCTATTTAGTGTGAAATTACTGGTTTGAAGTTATAAATTAAAACTTTAGTAATTTGTCTGTTAAGCCACCTGCTTGAGTACCGTTTTTGAAAATATAGTAAATTAACTTAAAAGCAATATATAATAACTATTTGTATAATACTTACTTATGGTAATTAACCCCTTGCCACCCAGGTCAATTCTGGCACCTCTCCTACATGTAAAAATCATAATTTTTTTTGCTAGAAAATACTCAGAGCCCCCAAACATTATATATATTGTTTTAGCAGACAGCCTAGGGAATAAAATGGTGGTCGTTGCAACTTTTTATGTTACGCAGTATTTGTCATGCCCTCCACGCTCCTCTACTGTGCATGCTGCCCCCATCATACCCTCCACACGCCTCTCCTGTACAGTCATGCTGTATATGACTGGACCCACTTTCATGTATTTGTAGTCATGTAACTTATTTGTACTTATGTAACCACACTGCTTCTTGAACACTGGCAGAACTATTACCTTTTACCTGCATCAGCACTGCATTAAACAATCTTCTAACATGTAAGTTATGGCTGAGTAAATACTCTTCTGAACGAGTCAGGGTAAAATCGGCCATAGATACCACATTTCAAGCCTGTGTGCTGGACAGAATAGCCCCCATCATACCCTCCACACTCCTCTCCTGTACATACTGCCCACTGGCATACCCTCCACACTCCTCTCCTGTATATAGTAATCACTGTTATACCATCCATACTCCTCCCCTATGCCTCTTACCCACAAAACAGTTCTTTAAAATTATATTGAATATCCTCAATGTTACCAGCTCTAGGGGCATACTTTTGTTAGTTCAACTAAAGGAAATCTTCTCAGTCCTCATATTTTTTTCTGCCCATTATTAGTACTCATTTAATTTTGTGATTACTATTGTGATGTATAGAGGAATGTCAGATACTATAAATATACCACTGGTAAAAAAAAAGTGTCCCTGAAAATGTTTTTGATATGTTGGCAACTATGCATTTGGGCACTGCCCAAGGGCCACCGGGTCAGTAGGGGGCCCCATGAGAGGCTCCTGGGATATTAAAGCAGTAGTAAACTTTGCTAACATTACTACTTTTTAGAGGCCCTGAGTTAGATTATGCCATAATGTACTAGCACTTTACGGTACACTTACCGGTCAGACTGAACCCTCCAGTGCTGCGCTGTGATCAATCCAGCGGGTCTTGGGCACTTCCATCTTCACCTGATCTTTCTTCTGGGTTCTGTGCCTTCAGTCATTTGCCTTGGATGGGCTGTGTTAATGTCACTCCCACGCATACTCATGCACATCCTCTCTCTCCATCATCCTCCCTCCCTTATCCACTTTCTCTCTCTCTCTCTCTCATCTTCCCTCGCTCTATTTAATTTGTTATAACAAAAAATTGTTTGCATTTATTTTATATTTGTTTTCAAAAAAGCCCCACCAAAATCCTCAGCACCAGGCCCATGATGTTCTTAATCTGGCCCTGCCTGGGGGTGTATCTGACCACACTCTGTTACAGATTGTCTTGCAGTCAGGATGCCGTAGGTCTAGGTGTGCTTGGCGCTTGTCCCCTAGCTGGGTGGCCCTCAGTGGAAGAAGTGTTGAAGCGCCATATGGACTCTTACTGGCAAGTTAACGAGGGATCAGTCATGATGTAAATTGAATGGGATGCCTTTAAGGCTTGTACAGGTATATGTAAGGGCTCCTGCGTTGTATATGGAAATGGGAAGTATTAATCTAACTGGCTGGGTGCTGCGAACACTTTATGAGTTACACTCTCATATAAATGTAAAATTGGTAATAGAATTAGTGCTGCGTTCCCACGAATAAAATAAAATATGGGGAGAAAAAATATCTCACAAAGTTGTAAACCTTATTTAAATAGTGTAAAAAAAGTAATATTATCACAAAGTTTTCAAAGTGCATAGTAGATCTATCTTAAATAAATAGAAATATCATATATAGGTAGCACAATAAACCACAAAACAATTGATGTATAAACAAAATATCACTCGTGCTGTGATGTAAAACCAGTGATCAAACAAACTAAAGTGCTGAGGTGCATGTAGTATTACTAGTAGCAAACAATATTAATTTAGAAAATAAAATTAGTCCAATGGTGGGTAACACGAAAATGTCATAAACAGTACAAATATAAATTGAAGTTGTGCATTCACAGTGCAAAAAAACTCTCTCCACTTCGGTGATGTCCACTAGACACACCAAGCAATTACCTCACTGCTATAAGGTATACAGCGTATATATAGCCCTTTAAGGGAAAACACTGGGAATTAGGGAGAGGACTTCAAACTCCTATAACGTCACCCCCGTCCATATAAGTACTCCATAAATGAGGCCAGCATAGGTGCTCAAAGAATAAATATAAAACCCGCCATAGTGTAGTAGGCTTAGAAAAATTAGCAATTTTATTAAAAGGATTAAAACTACTCACAAACCAACATGGATAAGTCGCACAGTAAACAAACTATGAGCGTACCGCTCGGGTGTAGGCGTCACTTCCGGTATCCTACACCTTCAACTGGGATGTTTCCATGGCTATCAGAAGCGGCGTTAAGAGGACTGGGCGGATACAACTCAGCCCATTATTCAAATGTGACATATTCCTAATATACAATAAAAAACATAGCGTAAAAAACGAGTAACCAAACAAAAAACGGGGCACGGAAGACAGATAGTAAAGGAGGGGGAGGCCACCTTTATGAAACACCCATTTCTCCCTTTTCTTAAGCGGCACCTCCTCGTATGTTCTTATCTATAATGCGGCCGTTTACAGGTCGCAATCCCGGCCATTTTCTTGGAGACCAAATGTGTGTCTCATCAATAGTGACGGCGGCCATCTTTTTGGAAGTTTATTTCTTTTTCAAATGTTTTTATTGAGATTTTTAGCAGAGTTAGTTACAACAAGGGTTACAAAAAAATAAAATAAAATAATATATAGTAATAAAAGTAACATAACACAGTATAATGTAGTGACAGGGTTTTCTCAGCACAATATAGCATAGTAACAAATAGTCCACAATAAAGAATAAAGTAGTATTCCCAAGTATCTAATATTCATAGTCATAAAGGGACTCAAACAAGAGTAAGTCTCTTAGAACTTGTATAATAAAGTACGTAATATAATTATTCTAAGATTTATAAATAGCGATATGGATAATGGCCACTTCTGGACCCCAAGACACCCCTCACAGGGATCTAGGTGTCTTGGAGTACCTAGGCCAACATCCTAAAGGAAATTCAAACACAGTAGTTATCTTTTATGAAGGAAAATAAAGATCTATTCTTACTCCGCAGCTCAATTCAGATAAACAGACATGTGATATATTTGTCACTTTGTTATGAAATTATTTTTAAAGCCATCCAAAAAATATTAAAACGCACAGGGGTTCTTTCGTCTATATGATTAAAGAATCAGCATTATCTAAATTGTGGAAGTATAATTTTTGTACCATGTACTCCAAGGTTCCCATAGTTGTTGTTCCTTAATATATAGGGATTTGTCATTAGGAAATAACAATTCGTAGGAGTGGTGGAGTTGGGTTAATTCTATAACTTCTGTCATAGTAGGAAGAGAGTCAGTTTTCCATTTTCTAGTTATGGATAGTCTCGCAGCTAAAAGTATATGTGTTACTACTTTACGATATTGTTTGAGAATCGTATGTAAATTCATATTCAGAATGGCTAGTTCTGGTGAAAGTTGAAGGACAATACCTGTTACGGAAGTGAGTAAATGGGAGATTGCCTGCCAGTAGTTATGTAAGCTTGGGCAGTCCCACATAATATGAAATAGGGTCCCCAATTGGGTACAATTTCTCCAGCAATTAGGTGACAAGTTCCCCTTGAATTTTGCTAGGATATGTGGAGTCAGGTATTGTCTTTGAACAATTTTTGTGCCAATTCCCATAGTGTAACACATGCAGTGGCCCTATATATGCTTCGTAGGGAAGCCATCCATTGTTTAATTGAAAAGTCTTGCCCCAAATCTTGTTCCCATTTAAGGAAGGAAGGTAGTTTGCTGGGTATGTTTTTTTTCCCCCTAGAATTGGGTATATTGTAGCTACTCGTTTCTGTGAGGTGGCATGGTTATTGAGGAAAGACCATATTTTAACCGGGATTGAAGCTCTGAGTTGTGGATTGTGTAGCAGACACTTTTCTATTTGAATATATGTAGATCGCTCAGAATTCGGAAGCTGTAATTCATTACTTAACTGAGAAAAAGACTTTAATGAGCCCTGTTGGAAGAAGGAACCAAGTTTGATATCCTGACCCAAATTCCAGTCGTGTATTTGTAAGCCAGGAATTAATGTTGGTATGATTGTTAGAGGAGGGTTTAACACCGTGATTGGAGTTTTATCCCATTTGTATGTGATGATTCTCTGCCAAGAGTGTAGCGTCGCTTTCACCGTTGGTGGGTATTGAGCTGTAATTGTGGACTTAATTTTCCTACTAAGTAACCAGAATTGCATATTAGGCTGTCGTGTGATGTCTTTCTCAATTTGTCCCCATAAAGTTTTAGGAGTAGGCAAGAACCATACTTGCAATTGGGTCAAAAGAGTTGCGTCATAATAATCCTGTAGATCAGGTACGGTCGCACCACCTATATTTCCATGTTTAATTAGTATATGGTATGCGCAACGGGATTTTTTGCCATTCCATAGATATTTTCCCAAACTGCTTTGTAAGGATTTAAAGTAGTATTTAAGGATACATATTGGAAGGGACCTGAGTTGATATAATAATTTTGGTAAGGTCATCATTTTGAAAGCTGCCAGGCGACCAGCCCATGTAAATTCGAATTTACTAAGTGTTGTCAGATCTGTTTCAAAATATTTCTTAAATGGTAAAAAGTTTGTTTTAAATAACTGTTTTGTTTTGTTAGTGAGAGTGATTCCTAAGTAAGAAATCCCCTCGTCTTTCCAGTGGTAGGGGTATTTATTAGACAATAACTGCCTGGTTGTGTTATCTAATCCTAGGTCTAAAATATGGGACTTGGTTTCATTGATTTTATAATATGATGCTGCTCCAAATGTCGTTAGTATATTTTGGAGATTCGGGTGAGATGAAATAGGATCAGACACTATAAGCACTATGTCATCTGCGAACAGATTTATTTTATTATCTATTTGCCCAATTTTTATACCAGATAGTTTTGTGTCAGATCGTATACGTTCTGCTAGAGGTTCGATGGCTAAATTAAATATTAAAGGAGATAAGGGGCAACCTTGTCGTGTTCCATTCGAGATGCCAAAAGGCCTAGACATCATATCATTTGTGTATACTCTCGCTGAGGGGCCCTTATACAGTGCAAAAATTGCCGATAAAATATTTCCATGAAAGCCGAATTTTAAAAGCACTGACTGTAAATAGCCCCAATGGACCCTATCAAACGCCTTCTCTGCATCCAAAGAAAGGAGCAGAGAAGGCGTTTGATGTCTCTCAGTGAAGTGTATAATATCAATCAGACATCTTGTTGCATCTGAAGATTGTCGACCTATAGTAAAGCCAGATTGATCTTTGTGAATGAGGTCTGGTATGTAGTTCATAAGTCGATTCGCTATTGCTTTGGCGTATATTTTGATGTCAATGTTCAATAATGAAATCGGCTGAAATTTTGGGGAGCGTTGGGATCTTTGCCTGGTTTCGGCAGTGTTATGATCAAGGCCTGAAGCATCTCAGCTGGAAATTCTGATTTGGATGCCGCTTCGTTAAAAAGTGAGCATAAGTGGGGAGCCAGTATATCTCGAAGCAATTTATAGTATTCTCCTATCATTCCGTCTGGGCCCGGAGATTTATTGTTGGGCAGGGAGTCTATAGTTCTAGCAATTTCTTCCACTGAAAATGGGACGTTAAGATCAGAGATTTGATCAGTAGTTAATGATGGGAGACTAATAGTATCTAAGAAATCACTTATTATCTTTGGGGTAGGTGTGGGAGTTTGAGAATCATCTTTAAGATTGTAAAGGGAGCTATAATAACAGTTAAATGCATTCGCTATGTCTTGGGGGGTCTTGCAATTTTTCTCTAGTAATAGGGTGGTATAGATATGGAATCTTTGATTTGGAATATCTGCCTTTTATCTGAAGTGCCATGTTTTTTCTTGCTTTGTTGCTAGTATGGTAATATTTAGCTTTAAGTTTTCTAGTATGTTTTTCAAATGTATCCAATAAAGTCATTCTGAGTTCCTGTCGTAATATTTGTAGTTTAGTTTTCAGTTGTTGTGATGGGTGACATTGGTTTTGGGAATCTAATGTTTTAATGTCAGCAGTAAGTTTCTCAATGAGTTTCGTTTTATTTTTCCTGAATTGAGCATTCAGTTGCATTAGGATTCCCCTACTAATTGCTTTATGAGCACCCCATAGGGTGGCGGAGTCTGACACCGATCCCACATTATATTTAAAGAATTCAGTTATCTGGTTTTGTATAGCTGTAGCATAGGTAGGCATTTTGATAAGCTATGCATTTGTTCTCCATAGAAAATGGGTTGTTTGAGAGTGTTTAGGTAGAATAGTCATACTAATTGGGGCATGATCAGTCCAAGTGATGGGTGCAATATCAGACTCCCTCACCCGCTGCAATAACCACTTATCCTTAAAAATATAATCGATACGAGTATAGGTATTATGTACCAGGGAATGATATGTGTATTCACGATCTCCAGGATGATGGCATCTCCATACATCATAGAGATCGCTTTTATTCAAAAAAATGTTAAGTGCACAGTTGGTTCTGGTTTTGGGATTAGAAGTGTCTAGTTCTTGTTCATGTATTGTGTTGAAGTCTCCACAAATTATTAAGGCACCTTTTCGGCATTTACCTATTTTTCTCATCAGGCCATTCAGAAAATGGGATTGCCTTTTATTAGGCGCATATACATTTACCAATGTAGTAAGTGTATTATCAATGGTACATATTAATATGAGGTATCGTCCATTGGTATCTACAATAGATTCATGTAATTGAAAATTAACCGAATGATGTATGGCAATAAGTACTCCTCGTTTTTTCTGTTGGCCCGATGCTGTAAATATGTGAGGAAAGTTCTTATGGGTGCAAGTGGGAATAGCGCCTGTTTTGAAATGGGTTTCTTGTATACACAATATTTGATACCGCTGGGTGTTAGCCATTTGCCACATCGACGCTCTTTTTGCTGGATGGTTAAGACCATTAGTATTTAAAGATATTAACTTTATACTCATAAAAGGATATTAATAAGATGGAAAAAGTAAGTACATACTAGCCTGATAATAGCTTTAAATTCTACTTCCATGTGAATAATCTGTAGTCTGAAATGACTATGAATGTCCAAAAATTTAGTGACTGAAAAGTTTTGATTCAAATTTTGTAGGTTCACAACATACCTGTCCCTTTGAATGCTATGAGTTGTGTTTAGGATACTGTGAAGAAAAAAATAAAAGTAAAAGCACAAACAAAAATATAACCAAACATTAAACTTAACTTGCAGTGGTAAACATTTCAATGCATACTGCAACATTAGAATGGGGAATCAGTTCAAAGGTCAGCTGTTCCAAAGATTTAGTATCGCACGGCACGGTGGGCAAGCTGATAGATCGGTTTCCTATAGATAGGATTGTATTTTGACCGGATCTAGTCAATGAAAGATAATGCCATTGTGGCGTAAGTTTCTCTGGATTCTTCTTAGCTCCGATAGGTGGAGTTGGTTCGGGGATAATACCCCATGCGTGAAGTAACTTAATGCCTTGTTCCACAGAAGTGATTGTATGGTAGGTGTTGTTCTTCTGTTTCAGTAGTTTAGATGGTTGTTTCCAACGGTATTCAATTTTATGATTACGCAGAGCTTTTGTAATCGTGGAAAGTTGTCTTCTCATATCTAGAGTATGTTTAGACAAGCCAGCATAAATCTGGATTGTATTATATGGTTGTAGACGTTGTCCTAGATGTCGCACTTTATATAGGATTTGTTCTTTAACATGGTAGAAGTGTACTCTAAGTAGTACATCACGTGGTATCTGTGGAGGGAGAAATGACGGTTTCGGAATCCGATGGATACGATCAATTGTGAGCTCTAAGGCTGGTATAGCTGACAGCAAGTTGGAGAATAAGTCAGTGGCATATTTTTTAAGATCAGACTGCTGTATATTTTCAGGGATACCCCTGATTTTGAGATTGTTCTTCCTTGAGCGGTCTTCTAAATCTGCGATTTTAAATTTAAGCCACTCTTTTTCAGCTTTATTTTCTTCATGAGCATCTATTAAGTCATTAATAGTATTGGCCATGTCTCCCATAGAGTTCTCAATAGTGTGTACTCTTTCACCTAAGGCGTTCACTGCTTTGGAGAATTGATTTGTGAGTTGTAAAATATCCGTATGAAGCGAAGTATGTAAAGTTAATAGCATTTCTAATTAGCATTCTTTGTCCAGAATAGGCTGGTTATTAATGGGGAATATAGGTGAAGCTATAGGAGTTATGACTGTGTTATCTTGACTAATATGAGGTATTTTATGGCTTACCTCCTGGCCTGTGAAATCCAGTTTGATACGAGTTTTAGCCGGGCTGCGACATGTAGGGCTGAGGCAATCTTCCTCATGAGGAGATTCCAGATGTGTTTTGTGAGTTGATTCTTCTAGAGCAGCATCAGGCATGTCAGTGTAGTGCGCTCTCCCTGAGGAGGCCGTTGCTGGTACAGCAGCTGTGAGAGGATCTGCGCCATCTTTTTTTCTCCCTCACGCTGACTGAGAGGAGAATGTCGTTAGTTTTTTCATTTTCCGTTCGTCTTTCCGCTTTTTCGACATCACCTTCGGATTCAGGAACTCTTCCGTCGTCTGTTCGTATCTTTTTTACCGATATTCGCTGTGAATTGTCGCTAATATGCCCGTTCGTGTCACGGAGCTCTCTCACAGAGCTTCCATTCGGCTCGTGCCTTTGGAAGTTTATTTCAATGGATGGCAAATAATGATTTTATCATAGCCACCATTGGATGTCAGAAATGTTTGTTAACCTGACCAAAAAAAGGAAAAAAAAAGGGGAAAAAAAAAGGATGAAATTGAAAATCAAATATTAATACCGTTGTAAAACGATTGGTGTCCATAAAATTGATTAAATCCATTATACAGACAGCTTATAAAAAGTTCCTTGTATGGGTTTAAAAATGAATCTAAAAAACTTTTCCCATAATAGTGAATATTTTTTTTAAATGGGAATTAAGCATATAAATCGTGGGATCTCGGAAATTACGCGTACATTACAAAGTTCATAATATACCTAGAGAAAGAGAGGGAGGGGAGGATAAGGGCGAATGGAAAGGGGGGAGAGGGAAGGTTATGGGAGGGGGGAATGGAGAGGAGAAGGAAAGAGAGATAAAGGAAGGGAGAGGAGGGGGAGAGGGGAGAGCAGGGGCAGGGAAGAAGAAAAGGAAGGGGAAGAGAACAAAGGGAGGGGGTGGCCCTAAAAGTTACTGATAAAACAGTTCAGATCAAACTCGACATTAAGTCCTCTAGGGGCAAAAGTGTCAAGGGAGAATATCCATTTAGATTCGATCTGACTGAGGTTCCTCACTTTATGCCCCCCTCTCCAGTGTTTGACATACGGTACAATACCCCAACATTTTTAATCCCTGGGGTCCTTTTTGTGATGTGTGGCAAAATGTTTTGAAACGCTGTGTTTGTCAAATCCCTTTATAATATTTTGTACGTGTTCCTTGAGTCTTACCCTCAACGGCCTTTTTGTTCGACCTACATACTGTAGGCCTCAACTACACTCTAACACATACACGGCCCCTTGTGTGTGGCAACAAATAAAATCTCTAATCTTGTGTTGCCTGTGCTTGTGGATGAAAATTGGAACACTTTATTAGGTTTATTTGTTCTAGTGCATGCAAAGCACCTCTTACATGGAAAAAATCCTTTTCCTGTAAAGAACGTAAAGTTATTGGTTGGTGGATCTGGGATGTTTTTTACTATCCTATCCCTCAGTGTAGGAGCACGTCTATATATAAATTTTGGCGTTAGTGGCAAAACATTATGCAAATCCTTATCGTTCAACAGGATATGCCAGTGTTTTTTAATGATCTTTTCCACATTTTTATATTGGACGTTGAAATCTAGATTTCTACCCCCCTCGTTTATAGCCCCCTCGTTCGGTCTTGTGTTACTTTTGTCTTGTCTTATTTTATCCTTAATAAGCTCTTGGCGGTTCATCTTCCCAACTTCTAATATTTTTTCTTCAATCAGGTCCTCCTCATAACCTTTTTCTTTGAATCTCTGACCCATAAGTCTGGCTTGCTTCAAAAACTCCTCCTGCTTACTGCAATTTCTGTGCAGTCTCAGAAACTGTCCCTTTAGGATGTTGAATAACCAATTGTGGTGATGGCAACTCGTTACAGGGAGATAGCTATTCTTATCTACACTCTTAAAGTGTGTCTTTGAGTATAGCTTCCCATCATCTTGTGTTATCTCTAAATCCAGAAAGGTCACCTGTTGTTCGCTTGTGTTCCACGTGAGTACTATATTCATATCGTTCACATTTAATTTGTGTTGGAATTCATTCAAGCTACTAGTGCTTCCTTTCCACAACAGTATGATGTCATCAATGTAACGTTTGTACATAACCAGCCCAGCGGGTGTATCGGAGAAAAACTTATTTTCCTCCCATCTCGCCAGAAAGAGTCCAGCCACACTAGGGGCAAACTTAGCGCCCATTGCAACGCCTGTTGTTTGGTGGTAGAAGTTCTGATTGAACCAAAAGTAATTATTCTTCAGACAAAAGTCCAAACACTTGACCAAATATTTCCTCTGTGAGCAGATCATGTCTGAATGTTTTCTGAGGCCCCATTTAACAGCTTCACGGGCCTCATGGTGAGGGATTATAGTATACAGTGAAGATACATCTGCTGTTGCAAGGATATATGGTCCTTCACTGGAAAATTCTCCCAGAATCTGCAAGATATGTTTAGTGTCCCGAAGATAAGCTTTAGTGTTTTTTACTACAGGTTGTAGGAAGTTATCAATGTAAGATCCCATCCTAGAGGTAAGCAAGTCTATTCCGTTCACTATAGGCCTGGGGGGGGGGGGGGTTGGTCTTATCTTTATGGAGCTTGGGTAAATAGTAGATTATTGGGGTCCTAACAGATTCAGGTACTAGAAACTGTGCTTCCTTTTTGTTCAATAAGGATTTCTTAAGACCCAAATGTACCACTAATTCAAGCTCCTTTCTGCCCTTAAACACAGGGTTTCTTAATAGTTTACTATAGGTATTTGTGTCATTCAGTAGATTTATCATATTATCATTGTACTGAGATTTTGACAAGATCACAATACCCCCTCCCTTATCGGCTGGGCAAATCACTATGTCTTTACGTTTGCTTAATCTCTTAATTCCGCATCTTATGTGGTTGGGTTCTTTCTGTTTCTTGATGTCAAGTGTTTTCAAATCTTCTACTACAACCTTTTTAAAAACATCCACAAATTTGTTGTTATTAATCTGAGGGTTAAATACTGATTTGTTTCTCAAGGAACTATGTACAACCTCATTTGATGATGATACCTGTGTTTTTATAGGGTTATTCGTTAAATATTTCTTTATGTTCAGGCCTCTTATAGATTTTTGAATATTTACATATGTTTGAAATTTGTCCACTATAGTTGGATTTTTTATTATTATTGTTTTTCTTCCAGTGTTGTTTCTTCCAACCCTTTTTAGGTGTTTGGGCATTTTGAGAAGGTCTCCTTTCCAAATGCTGTGGTGTGGATTGTTTGGGGAAACTATGCCCTTCATTCAACTTATTTGGTTTAGGAGAATCGTATTTCTTATCTCTTATTTGTTCGTTTGTTATAGGAAGCTTATACTCTGCCACCTAAAAAACCTGGTCATTTTTAAAGTCACTCATGTCTCTTGTATACTTTTTACTCTTTCTCTTTCAATAATAATAAAAAATCCAACTATAGTGGTAATTGGAACCATCCACCATACGAACAACCAAGAGGACCATACTATCCTCCATACACAAGAAACCCCACACCCTACTATGAACACAATCATAGAGAAAGAGAAGATTGGGGACCACCACATCGGCCGTGTGACCAGTATTCGGTTCCCACATATAATCATTATGTTCCACTTAGAGACTATCCAGACGAAGAAAGAGATGATAGGTATTACTATACCTATTACCCTGACCCATATGTGAATAAAGCTTTTTTAGGAAGAGGTCCAGATCATTATCCACCGAAGACATGAGACAAACAGAGAGAAAGGGAAAGAAGCCCAAAAAGAAGAGAGGCAGAAGAGCAGGAAAGAGAAAACAAGCGAAAAAGAGAATAAAAGGAGAAATTGTTTTTAATTTGAGTGGTATTCCTTTGACAGCAGAAGAAACAGCTATACTAGATAAAGGCCTGAAATTTGCTCCAAAAAAGAATTTAGACAAATTTCAAACATATGTAAATATTCAAAAATACATAAGAGGCCTTAACATAAAGAAATATTTAACGAATAACCCTGTAAAAACACGGGTATCATCATCAAATGAGGTTGTACATAGTTCCTTGAGAAACAAAATCAGTATTTAACCCTCAGATTAATAACAACAAATTTGTGGATGTTTTTAAAAAGGTTGTAGTAGAAGATTTGAAAACACTTGACATCAAGAAACAGAAAGAACACAACCACATAAAATGCGGAATTAAGAGATTAAGCGAACGTAAAGACATAGTGATTCGCCCAGCCGATAAGGGAGGGGGTATTGTGATCTTGTCAAAATCTCAGTACAATGATAATATGATAAATCTACTGAATGATACAAATACCTATAGTAAACTATTAAGAAACCCTGTGCTTAAGGGCAGAAAGGAGCTTGAATTAGTGGTACATTTGGGTCTTAAGAAATCCTTATTGAACAAAAAGGAAGCACAGTTTCTAGTACCTGAATCTGTTAGGACCCCAATAATCTACTATTTATTCAAGCTCCATAAAGATAAGACCAACCCCCGCCCCCCACCCCAAGGCCTATAGTGAACGGAATAGACTCGCTTACCTCTAGGATGGGATCTTACATTGATAACTTCCTGCAACCTGTAGTAAAAAACACTAAAGCTTATCTTCGGGACACTAAACATATCTTGCAGATTCTGGGAGAATTTTCCAGTGAAGGACCATATATCCTTGCAACAGCAGATGTATCTTCACTGTATACTATAATCCCTCACCATGAGGCCGTGAAGCTGTTAAATGGGGCCTCAGAAAACATTCAGACTTGATCTGCTCACAGAGGAAATATTTGGTCAAGTGTTTGGACTTTTGTCTGAAGAATAATTACTTTTGGTTCAATCGGAACTTCTACCACCAAATAACATGCGTCGCAATGGGCGCTAAGTTTTCCCCTAGTGTGGCTGGACTCTTTCTGGCGAAATGGGAGGAAAATACGGTTTTCTCCGATACACCCGCTGGGCTGGTTATGTACAAACGTTACATTGATGACATCATACTATTGTGGAAAGGAAGCACTAGTAGCTTGAATGAATTCCAACACAAATTAAATGTGAACAATATGAATATAGTACTCACATGGAACACAAGCGAACAACAGGTGACCTTTCTGGATTTAGAGATAACACAAGATGATGGGAAGCTATACACAAAGACACACTTTAAGAGTGTAGATAAGAATAGCTATCTCCCTGTAACGAGTTGCCATCACCACAATTGGTTATTCAACATCTCAAAGGGACAGTTTCTGAGACTTGCGCAGAAATTGCAGTAAGCAGGAGGAGTTTTTGAAGCAAGCCAGACTTATGGGTCAGAGATTCTAAGAAAAAGGTTATGAGGAGGACCTGATTGAAGAAAAAATATTAGAAGTTGGGAAGATGAACCGCCAAGAGCTTATTAAGGATAGAATAAGACAAAACAAATGTAACACAAGACTGAACGAGGGGGCTATAATTCTAGATTTCAAAGTCCA
This sequence comes from Lithobates pipiens, assembly GCF_037356315.1. Taxonomy (NCBI): domain Eukaryota; kingdom Metazoa; phylum Chordata; class Amphibia; order Anura; family Ranidae; genus Lithobates; species Lithobates pipiens. The sequence continues at coordinate 83,750,284 of NW_027507685.1, forward strand.
TTATAAAAATGTGGAAAAGATAATTAAACAACACTGGCATATCCTGTTGAACGATAAGGATTTGTATAGTCTTTTGCCACTAAGGCCAAAATTTATATATAGACGTGCTCCTACACTGAGGGATAGAATAATAAAAAACATCCCAGATCCACCAACCAAGAACTTTACGTTCTTTACAGGAAAATGATTTTTTCCATGTAAGAAGTGCTTTGCATGCACTAGAACAAATAAACCTAATAAAGTGTTCCAATTTTCATCCACAAGCACAGGCAACACACATGAGATTAGAGATTTTATTTGTTGCAACACACAAGGGGCCGTGTATGTGTTAGAGTGTAGTTGAGGCCTACAGTATGTAGGTCGAACAAAAAGGCCGTTGAGGGTAAGACTCAAGGAACATGTGCAAAATATTATAAAGGGATTTGACAAACAGTGTTTCAAAACATTTTGCCACACATCACAAAAAGGACCCCAGGGATTTAAAATGTTGGGGTATTGTACCGTATGTCAAACACTGGAGAGGGGGGCATAAAGTGAGGACCCTCAGTCAGATCGAATCTAAATGGATATTCTCTCTTGACACTTTTGCCCCTAGAGGACTTAATGTCAAGTTTGATCTGAACTGTTTTATCAGTAACTTTTAGGGCCACCCCCTCCCTTTGTTCTCTTCCCCTTCCTTTTCCTCTTCCCTCCCCCTCCTCTCCCCTCCCCCTCCTCTCCCTTCCTTTACCTCTCTTTCCTTCTCCTCTCCATTCCCCCCATAACCTTTCCTCTCCCCCCTTCCCATTCCCCCTTATCCTCCCCTCCCTCTCTTTCTCTAGGTATATTATGAACTTTGTAATGTACGCGTCATTTCCGAGATCCCACAAATTATATGCTTAATTAACATTTAAAAAAAATATTCACTGTTATGGGAAAAGTTTTTTAGATTCATTTTTAAACCCATACAAGGAACTTTTTATAAGCTGTCTGTATAATGGATTTTAATCAATTTTATGGACACCAATCGTTTTATGATGGTGTTAATATTTGATTTTAAATTTCATCCTTTTTTTCCCCTTTTTTTTTTGGTCAGGTTAACAAACATTGCTGACATCCAATGGCGGCTATGATAAAATCATTATTTGCCATCCATTGAAATAAACTTCCAAAAAGGTGGCCGCTGTCACTATTGATGAGACACACATTTGGTCTCCAAGAAAATGGCCGTGATTGTGACCTGTATACGGCCGCATTATAGATAAGAACATATGAGGAGGCGCCACTTAAGAAAAGGGAGAAATGGGTGTTTCATATTATCTGTCTTCTGTGCCCTGTTTTTTGTTTGGTTACTCGTTTTTTACACTCTGTTTTTATTGTATATTAGGAATATGTCACATTTGAATAATGGGCGGAGTTGTATCTGCCCAGTCTTCTTAACGCCGCTTCCGATAGCCATTGAAATATCCCAGTTGAAGTCACGGAAGTGACGTAACGCGTAGGATACCGGTGACACCTACACCCGACTCGTAGTTTGTTTACTGTGCGACTTATCCATGTTGGTTTGTGAGTAGGGATGGCCGAACGGTTCGCCCGGCGGTCGTTTCGCGGCAAATTTCAGCTGTCCGCGGTCCGCCCGATCGGCGGACTATTGCCGCTGTTCGCCCGGCGGACTTCCGTGTTTACTGTGTAAAAGAACTTTGACCTATGATGACACATCCATCATGGGGTACAGGACAGCCAATTGAGACATTACAGCACATGGACACTTGGACATTCCCCCTAACTTATAAATAGACCCGATCCGGCGGCCATTTTACATTCTTTCCACTTTCACTATAGGGAGAGGTTGCTGTGTGGAGCAGGGAGAGACTGCAGTGACCCAAATCGCTAGCTATTAGGTCCACAAAAGTTATTTTAAGGACTGGTATGGTATAGGTGTTAGGTGTAGTTTAGGATATAGGTTTGAGGCACTGCTGTGCTAGTGATTGTTGCAGCAGCCTGTCTTTTGTCAGTGTAGAGAGAGGGACAGGATGCTGTGTGCAGCTGGGACAGTCAGTTTAATCATTAGCTGTTACTATTAGGTCCACAAAAGTCCTTTTCAGGACTGGTATGGTAAAGTAGTACAGGATATAGTTTTGAGTGCTATTCAAGTTATTGTTCCAGCAGCCTGTGTTTTGTCAGTTTAAATAGGGACAGGCAGGAAGCTGTGTGTGGCAGCGAGGGACAGTCAGTTTAATCAGTAGCTGTTACTATTAGGTCCACAAAGGTTCTTTTCAGGACTGGTATGGTAATAGGCTTGTACACGTATAATATTGTTTCTTCCAAATATAGAAAGAATATTATACTTGACTGCTGCCCTTCTGCTGCAGTAGTCCTTTATGAGTATAGGGACTGAGGTACAGTCTGCTAATCACAACCTACTAGTTCCACAAAGGTCCTTATAAGGACTGGTAAGGTATAGCGTACTACAGTACATACGGTTGAGTGAGGTACAGTCTGCTATTCCTTAAGGACTGGTATAGGTCCACAATATATAGGATTGAGGTGCACTATTGCTGACTGCTGCCCTATACTGAAGCAGTCTTTTATCAGTATATGGACTGAGGTACAGTCTGCTAATCATTCACAACCTACTAGTTCCACAAAGGTCCTTATAAGGACTGGTAAGGTATAGTGCACTGCAGTACATAGGGTTGAGGGAGGTACAGTCTGCTATTCTTTAAGGACTGGTATAGGTCCACAATATACAGGGTTGAGGTGCACTACTGCTGCCCTATACTGCAGCAGTCCTTTATCAGTATAGGGACTGAGGTACAGTCTGCTAATCACAACCTACTAGTACCACAAAGGTCCTTAAGGACTGGTATAGGTGTACTATTTGGTGTGCAGTATATAGTTGTGTAATACACGTATAAAATACTTGGACATACTTGACTTCCTCCTGGGGCTGCTTATTATGAGGGGCTCCCACCATCCCTGTGCTGTGCTGACTTCCTCCTGGGGCTGTACCTCTGCTGTGCATATTATGCACACCATCCCTGTGCTATGCTCATTATGAGGGGCTCCCACCATCCCTGTGCTATGCTCATTATGAGGGGCTCCCACCATCCCTGTGTTATGCTGACATCCTCCTGGGGCTGCTTATTATGAGGGGCTCCCACCATCCCTGTGCTGTGCTGACTTCCTCCTGGGGCTGCTTATTATGAGGGGCTCCCACCATCCCTGTGCTATGCTGACATCCTCCTGGGGCTGCTTATTATGAGGGGGTCCCACCATCCCTGTGCTATGCTGACATCCTCCTGGGGCTGCTTATTATGAGGGGCTCCCACCATCCCTGTGCTGTGCTGACTTCCTCCTGGGGCTGTACCTATGCTGTGCATATTCTGAGGGGCTCCCACCATCCCTGTGCTATGCTCATTATGAGGGGCTCCCACCATCCCTGTGCTATGCTGACTTCCTCCTGGGGCTGCTTACGGTGCAGGTGTCAGTGCTGTATATCACGGTGCTGGTGTCAGTGCTTTATATCATGGTGCTGATGTCAGTGCTCTCTATCACGGTGCTGATGTCAGTGCTCTCTATCACGGTGCTGGTGTCAGATCACTCTATCATGGTGCAGGTGTCATTGCTGTATGTCACACTGCTGATGTCAGTGCTGTATATCACGGTGCTGGTGCCAGTGCTGTATATCACGGTGCTGGTGTCAGTGCTTTATGTCACGCTGCTGATGTCAGTGCTCTCTATCACGGTGCTGGTGTCAGATCACTCTATCACGGTGCAGGTGTCATTGCTGTATGTCACACTGCTGATGTCAGTGCTGTATATCACGGTGCTGGTGTCAGTGCTGTATATCACGGTGCTGGTGTCAGTGCTTTATGTCACGCTGCTGATGTCAGTGCTCTCTATCACGGTGCTGGTGTCATTGCTGTATGTCACGCTGCTGGTGATCATCTCCTGCACCCTCTTCTTAGCCTACCCTGACCTTCCCTCTCCTCCATTGCCTTCATGCGCTCCACAGTCCTGAATTGTCACAATTTCACATATAAAAAAAGAATGCTTGTAGTTGTCGATCCCAGATTCACCTCATACATGTGTTATGTCATTGGCCATGTGGTGGGACTATGTTTGCCCAGCTAGTAATTATTTTGTGGCTGCAAATTTGACCTGTAGGTTTGCAAAGTTCGCCTCCCATTGAAGTCAATGGGGCCTGCCGAGAACGTTACGGTTCGCGAACTATCATCCACGGAAGTTCATCCATCACTATTTGTGAGTAGTTTTAATCCTTTTAATAAAATTGCTAATTTTTCTAAGCCTACTACACTATGGTGGGTTTTATATTTATTCTTTGAGCACCTATGCTGCCCTCATTTATGGAGTACTTATATGGACGGTGGTGACGTTATAGGAGTTTGAAGTCCTCTCAATGAATTCCCAGTGTTTTCCCTTAAAGGGCTACATATACGCTGTATGCCTTACAGCAGTGAGGTAATTGCTTGGTGTGCCTACTGAACACGTGGCACAACAAGTTTTGCACTGTGAATGCACAACTTCACTTTATATTTGTACTGTTTATGACATTTTCACCGTATTACCCACCATTGGACTATTTTATTTTCTAAATTAATATTGTTTGCTACTAGTAATACTACATGCACCTCAGCACTTTAGTTTGTTTGATCACTGGTTTTACATCACAGCACGAGTGATATTTTGTTTATACATCAATTGTTTTGTGGTTTATTGTGCTACCTATATATGATATTTCTATTTATTTAAGATAGATCTACTATGTACTTGAGCACTTTGAAACTTTGTGATAAGATTCCTTTTTTTACACTATTTAAATAAGGTTTACAACTTTGTGAGATATTTTTTATCCCCATATTTTGTTATTTTATTCTTGGGAGCGCAGCACCAATTCTATTATCAATGCCTTTAAGGCTACTACAAGAGGGTTACATATTGGCCATTAAAGTCACTAGGACAGAGTGTAAAAGTGTAGTGACAAATTTACTGGACAGAGAACAGCAATGTGCACAGGCACATGCAGATAGACCTTCCCCAGATACTTTGGTCAAGCTACAGTTTGCTAGAAGGGACTAGTATCTTCGTTAACAAGACATTACTTTTAATACTTTACAGCAAGGGGCAGCATGCATTTTTGAAAAAGGGGACAAAAATTGTAAACTTTTAGCTTTTCTGATGGCAGTGGATAACGCTGACAGTTGTCCCATGTACCTCTTCTCCGTCTGGCACATTAGTGACGGACAGAGATTCGGAAAATGATGCTGGTTGAGATCCGTCGGGAGCAGCGTTCATAATCTCAGGCTTCCTGTGGTACAGAGACAGGGGGCTAGAGATCATACATGCTGCCCCCCGCCCAGACATGCCCATAAGACTCCCCTAGTCCTTTTGTTGCAACTACCATTTTGTGTCCGCTGAGTTTCGGGTGAAATTGCTCTGCTTTTAGGCCAGATTTAAAAATGTGATTTTGGTTTGTAGAGGCACAGTTTAAGACTTTTGTGCTGTTTGGCCTGTGGGTAGTCCCAGAGTGGAAGCTGCTCCAATTCCTTAACTTTTTTTTTGTATTGAGTTTTTTTTTTTTTTTTTTTTATGAAATCTCTACTTTGCACTGAATTTACTAGCTTTAACTGAGTTTTTGTACTTTTAGCGGTGTGTGTTATTTTTTATATTTTTTTTACAAGAAGTGTGTGTTATTTTTATTTTTAATTGTTTATAGCCTGCAGTGGAAAATAGAGGCTTTGGTTGACCTCCTTCTGTCATCCTTTTACAGGAGTTTCAGTTTTTGGCTTTTGTTGAGCCATAGATTTTTTTTAATGTCTTGATAGATATAATATGAAACATGGCTTCCCCTCCCCCTCCCTCTTCAGTTAAATGTTTTTTTTGAGCTGAGAAGACAGGAAGTTCTTTACAAGATGTGATGTACAACAGGAAGTTAATGGGAGGAGCTGGGGTCTTTTGACTCGTGTTTGGAAGTATGACTAAATCATTTTGATTTTTAAATTGAATTAAGGTTTATACTGCAATACATTCAATAGGTACTCAAAAGATTAGAAGATAAATGTAATATCGTCTCCACTACAGGTAATAAATGGAACGTAGAAAAAGAAAAGACAATATATGTATTGTAATGTTGGGGTGATTAAGCACAATTGGTAGATGCACGTTTTAGTCTACATCAGGCAGGCGTTTTATGGTTAAGGGCCTGGTAGCCCACGTTTATTATAAGAAAACAAAAATATTTAGTTCATCCAGTAATCCCACGCAGGGGTTTAAATTCATTCAGCACACAAATGAACATACCAAGCCACCTGGCTCTCAATTGTCAACAGTTCCTCTGCTTGCTCCCAACAGATTTGTCAACTCTTTCCAGCCCCCTGGACTCACCGACTTCCTTAGTCTTCCTGACTCTCAAGGTTGTCAGCCTTTCCCAGTCCCTTACACGGACTACAGTCTCCCACAGGGCAAACCACTCTTCAGCCAGCAGCAAGCTGTTCACACTCCTCCACCTTCCACACCAACAGCCCTTCATTTATATGGCTTATATGCAGCTGGGCACACACCCTGCTCGTTAACATCAAGACCCAGACACAGGGCTGGAGATATGTAAACTCTGTGTCTGCGTCTCGTTTTCCTCCAATTTCATAGGGACAGAGCCTCGCTCTGTCACATATCCCCCCCCTTTGTTTCGATCCGGAGGGAGGAACACCAGCACCCATCATGATGGTTGGGACACCTCTGTGCTGGCTGTCAGCCACGTAGGCCCAACCTTTTTTCCGGGTGCGCTTCCAGGAACATTCCCCCCTGGATCTTAACAGGTTCCTATATTTTCCTATACTCAGCCTTCCTCTTCTTTTGGGGTCCCTGGGCTTATTCACTTTTCTTGGGGGAACTCTGCCTTCCTTGAGCCCTCCTTTCACCTTACAAATACCCATTTTACCCTTCACCATCGGTATTTCAGGTTTAAAACAGTTTCTCTTGGTACCCACTGCAACCAAATCATTGTTTACAGAACGAACTCTTAACAGATCACAGCTTTCCAATTCAGTGTTTGTTAGAAGAAGACCTGAGGAGGGACTACATCCGACGGGACCATAGCACAGCTCCACCTCACCCGTTGTCCAACACTCCATGGGTACCTGTTCTAACAAACTACCCTGACCTAAGCATAAACCATTTTTTCCATGTGAACACATTACATTGTTATGGCAACCAATATTAACACTTTCTTCCATAGTGTCTCCGGGCACCTTAACTTGTACCTCTGGGCCAGTGACAGAAAGCATCTCTGCTACTGCTGAGTCCATTCTGGGCCGTTCCTTCTCATGAGGCCTAGCGGGTAAGGCAGTATCTGCGCCCTCTACTGACCACTACTCCGCCGCACCTCGGACCACACCAGCAGAGATGTTTCTAGTCACCGCATCAGACGGAGAGACCTCTGATATCTCAAGCAGTTCTCTCGCATGCCTTCCATACCAATCAATAACTAGAAGTACGCTTACAGAGAATCTGTAGATCCTGTGCCAAATGGGTAACCATTGGTCCCACCAATACCACTGTTGGTCAAGGTTTCCCAGCACTGCCTGTACCACTTGGCTCCACCCATTGGTGCTACGCAGCACCACCTGGTCCAACTGTGGCGAAGATACCCAAGTATACAGTAAGTTCATCTTTACCAACTCCAGCATTTCTAGTAAAGTTTCTGTCATCTCTAAACATCCCATGTCTAAACACCAGAACTTTCTAGGGTCTTCTACCCTGTCCAAGACATGGAGGGGCTCAGCGACTGCAGGTTGAGAGGGTGAGACATTTGAAGAGACCTCATCCTCCTTGGAGGTACTCATCATCACAGCTTGTTTCTCCCCTGGAGAGCTGTCAGACACATGTCTCACACTTATCCATTCTGCACCAGTGTTGGTGAGCCTCTGCAGGTCATTACAAGTCACACTATCACTTTGATACTCAATATCATTTAGCTGTGGGGCTGTGGACAACACATCTGCGATGCCAGTGCCCTGAACCGTTTCTTCAGAGGGGAGGGCATCAACCTTTGCAGGGACCAGGACGCCCTCAACCACCGGCGCCTCTGCGATCCCCCTGTCTGGCATAGCAGTTGTGTCCACACCCTTGTTACTTAAGCTAGCCCTATCCAGCATGGCTAGCAATTGTTTGGCCCAGCTGTCCCAGTCCATTGTGGTTCCACCATGGGCGTTCCACAGTGTTGCATCACCTGCTGTAGAAAGCCGCACAGAAACATGGGATTCATTAGCTTTAACTGCACATTCCTCACTTCTATATACATCATTTTGTAACACCATACTTTTATCAACGTTGCATTGGGGTGATGCTTCATCACCTAAAGCTTGGTGCAGCACACCATTTTGAACACCTTTTTCTGGTGGCATTACAGACACATTCAGCTTTGTACACTCAACTTTTGCAGGCTGAATTAACCCCTTGCCCACTGGGCTACATGTAGGGTTGTGGGGCTGCGCCCACACGCTCTCACTGTGTGAATTAGTCCCCCCTTGTTCCACCAGCATAGCACCAGAGCCATCCTGGGCAGCCTCTGACTCCAACACATGGAAACCCCATGAGACTTCCATGGACAATCCTGTGCCTCTGCCTGTCATGGGAGATCTCCTACTCTCATCACTGGTAGTGAACACATTACCAACCTCACTCTCAGATATGACATTACAAGAAATACATGCTTCAATGTCATTACACTCATCACGTTTAGCAATAGTATCACTTTTGTTAGTACGATCATTAGCATTCTCATTACATGTAGACACAACTGCTGTTTTTGTGGTTTGTTTATGAGCCACCATAACCTCTGAGCGACTCTTCGCAGCACCTGCTCTCTGTAAAGGGGCACTTTTGCCTATTTGGGCAGCTCCATAGCTGACCTGGGAAACTCTCTGCTCTAACACTGCAAGCTCCTTGGAAGTTTCCCTGGGCAACCCTGCAGCAGCTGTCACTAGGGAACATGGTACCAGCACTGTTTTGGTCACCCCTAGCTCAATTTTCCCAGCCATCTGCTGGATCATAGCAGGCATATGCAGAGTCCCCATGTCCTTTTCAGTCTTTAGCCCTGCGTCTAGTTGGGCTTTACGCTGCGCCTCCCCACTGCTCTGGGTAGCACAATGCAGAAAGTCTATGTCCATTTGTACTGCGGATCTCCCCACTGGACATACTCCCACTTCACTGGGTTCAGCATCATAAACTGAAACAGTCTTACCAGTTCCTGCAGCTGATGTCATAGCCTTCACTTGAGTGCGTTGTCTCACTGGTGTGGTGTCTCCACAGGCTGACTCCCCCATGTGGCCAGGGAGCAAAACTGCAGCCTTTCTGGACCCACTGACGCCCCCTGTAGGTAACACAAGATCCTTGTTGCTAGGGGTAACTGCAGACTTGCGCTCCAAAGCTGGTTGGCTATACCTCATGCAGGATTCAGGCTGATATACTCTCCTTTCTGGACTGACCCCTTTGCCTAAGTGGCCATGACAGAAAACCTTACGTTTCTCTGGATTTCCAATTCCTAGGTCTTCCGGCGACACTTCTCCCGTCCTGGAGCATTGCTGGCGGCCCATGATACGATATACCTCTCCTCTAAGAAGGATTTCCTCTTTAAACTTGCGATAGTCATCCTGGTCCCCATCCATCAAATGGTAAACCGACCGGAACTCTATCCGCAATAAGGTTTGCAGCAGTTTTGGCCACCGGTCCCTAGGCCATTTTCTCTTTACAGCAACTTTTTCAAATCTTACAAGGAAGTCTCCCACCTCCTCTGTAGGCAGCATGGGTTGCACATAGTCAGAGGCCAAGATCTTAGCCCCTTGCAGTGCACCCGACTCTTTGCGATTCCGCTTGAACCATTCATTTTCTGTCTCACATGTCACTGGCCCCTTTTTACTGGTCCTACAAGGTGTAGACATCTTCTCAGGCCATGCTGAGCTCACTTCTTGGCATCTCCTCCATGACTGGCTCTCACTCGTTGCCATTGGATACCACTTCTGAGGACCCAGCTGATCACAATCATTAGTAGATGAGCTCCAGAATTCATCAACCTCCCATCCAGCTTGGTTATTCCACAAACATTCCTGTGACAAGGGGCAATGGGCAACAGCATGTCCCCACTCACTACAACGCATGCAGCGCAGAGGCCTCCTTGCGTCATGCTGTGGCACCTTTGGGCTCAGGCTGCCAGGAACAACATCCTCTTTAACTTGATTAAACATGAACTTCTTGCTTTTTGACTGCCTCATCCTTGCAATCACATGCACACAGCAGCTTGTAACAGTTCTCAGCAGAGAAAGGAAAAAAAAAAATCTGATGTTTAATTCTTCCTTCACAGGTACACAACCTGCATGCAACACAGTCCATCAAATAAACGTATACGCAATGCTGTTCGCCTGGCTGCCACACACAGCTAGCAGTAGTTCCTGATGCAACTCACCATGGAGCAAGGACCCGGATTCCACCGTCTACATGCCCGCATTCGAACACCACTTGTAATGTTGGGGTGATTAAGCACAATTGGTAGATGCACGTTTTAGTCTACATCAGGCAGGCGTTTTATGGTTAAGGGCCTGGTAGCCCACGTTTATTATAAGAAAACAAAAATATTTAGTTCATCCAGTAATCCCACGCAGGGGTTTAAATTCATTCAGCACACAAATGAACATACCAAACCACCTGGCTCTCAATTGTCAACAGTTCCTCTGCTTGCTCCCAACAGATTTGTCAACTCTTTCCAGCCCCCTGGACTCACCGACTTCCTTAGTCTTCCTGACTCTCAAGGTTGTCAGCCTTTCCCAGTCCCTTACACGGACTACAGTCTCCCACAGGGCAAACCACTCTTCAGCCAGCAGCAAGCTGTTCACACTCCTCCACCTTCCACACCAACAGCCCTTCATTTATATGGCTTATATGCAGCTGAGCACACACCCTGCTCGTTAACATCAAGACCCAGACACAGGGCTGGAGATATGTAAACTCTGTGTCTGCGTCTCGTTTTCCTCCAATTTCATAGGGACAGAGCCTCGCTCTGTCACAGTATATAAAAAATATTAAAAAAATATATATATATGTATATATAGTGAGGGACCCTCACTCCTATGCGTAGTAGTATTTTGAGTGGTGGACAAATGGATAAGAAAAACAATTAATGATAAATAAGACTAGTGGTCCCAATGCGATTTTTTAGGTAGCAGAGTTGCATAAAGTGGCAGTGCTGAATATAAAGAAGGTCCGTGAAAATAACTACTACTGTATTTGTTTCAGTGACTAAAGTACTATACATAAAATAGTGGACGAAATAAAAAATATATAAAGTGAATCACCATGCGATTTGTTAAAAATGACGAAAAACGCATACAAAGTGCTAATGCTGAACAATAAATAGATCTGAAAAGAAAATCTGCTAAGTCAAAGTATATGTGTAACAGTGTACAAAAGTAATCATTAGCTAGATAAGGCAAAAGATGTAAGTAATGCTTGCCTTGTGACTAAAGAAATCGCATATGGTGTTAAAGCCAAGGGAGGGTTAAGCAAAGTGACTCTGTGCCGGTGTCTTTATACCATAGACTTAAATATCGGTGCAGTGCACTAAATTGAATCATACAATCAAAGAAAATAAATCAAATTGTTGAATCAAAACAAAAACGCATAAACGATCCAAGTGTTGGTGAGAGGGAAACAACCCTCTGGGAATAATCCAAAACAGAAGAAAAAAGGTGCACAGTGTTTGAAGCTATAAAAAATATAAAAAACAACAATGGAACAGTAATCCTAGTTAAAATTGTCCATTCAGCTGGTGCAACAACAAGTGGCGATTAGCCCAAAATCGCATGTAACAAGACAGTCGCCTGCAATGCTGGTGCTTAAAATATATGTGCACTATAAGGTAGAGATTTAAACAGTGATAATGGTGATGGTGGATATCTCCCACGTGGTCCTGTGTAATCAGAATATGGGTGTCCTCTTACCTTACAGCTGTAAGGTAACAGCATATGGTATATGTATCCTCAGGGTTCCTGGTGGTCCTTATCCCTCGAGGTCCTATTCACGTGTCCCCGGGTCCTGGCGTCTCCTGCTTACTGTGCCGTATTGGGCTCTGTAAGTGGTCCCTCAGTGGTACTTCAGCGTGGGGGGGGGGAATTGGTGGTATACCTCGGCGGTTTTATGCAAGGGGTTAAACAGATAAGGAGGAAGGGAGCCCCATAGTATAGTATTTTTCAACAGTATTGAAATTTATTTATAAAAACAGCTTTGGTACTCACAAACAGACAGAGTTTTTGTATGGTGTATAAACGAGCCTCGAGCTCGATTGCGTCACTTCCGGTAGCGTCCCGACTAGTGTTCGTCACGGTCACGTGACTTCATCAGGGGACCTTCTTTATATTCAGCACTGCCACTTTATGCAACTCTGCTACCTAAAAAATCGCATTGGGACCACTAGTCTTATTTATCATTAATTGTTTTTCTTATCCATTTGTCCACCACTCAAAATACTACTACGCATAGGAGTGAGGGTCCCTCACTATATATACATATATATATATTTTTAATATTTTTTATATACATATATTGTCTTTTCTTTTTCTACGTTCCATTTATTACCTGTAGTGGAGACGATATTACATTTATCTTCTAATCTTTTGAGTACCTATTGAATATATTAAACCTGTTCTAACTAGATTCTTCACCATAGTACCGCGCACCACTACCTTTTTACCTTTTGTCTTCTCCAATTGGGGTTCAAGTACCCCATTTCAGTGTGTGCAGCGGTGCAACAATTAGATTACTCTTTGATTAGGCGCAGGAATATTCTCTTTTATACTTATACTGCAATACAGTTTTGGTTAGAGAGCAAACAGAAAGCATCCACGTTATTGTTGTAATATCTAGGTACAGATAGAAGCCATAAGATTGTTTTGAATAGCGGAACATTACATTGTGCTTTGTAGTTTGTCGGACAAACACATTTGTGAAAGAAAACTTCAATTGCGCAACCTGGATGAATCAATCAAGTGAACAAGTGAGCCGTCGGAATACAAACTTTCATGCCCCGTCTCATGTGCCATTCACCCCTACTGAATAAAAAATCAATTAAGAAAATTAATAAACATTGATAAATAATTAATAAAAGTGTCCCTGCTACACAACTCATGAAGCAAATGAAAATATTAGGATTGAAGGTCCATATGACACACAGGTCAAATAGACCTGGAACCTAGATGAATCAATCAATTAAATAAAAATAAGTGAGCCGCCAGAATACAAACTTCTGTGCCCAGGCTAATGTGCCATTCACCCCTACTAAATAAATAAATCAATAACCAATTATAAAAATTTATAAATAAATGGTGAAAAAATAATTAATAAAAGTGTCCATGCTATGCAACTCATGAAACAAGTGGAAATATTAGAATTGAAAGTCCATATGACACACAGGTCAAAAGTTCTTTTTCGGGTAATATAAAGTAGCCAATAAAGTAGCCAATGTTGACAAAATAGCAACAGTCCATCTCTCCACTCTCTCTTCAGATGGAAGTGCCACACATTATCCAGTGGGTAACAGCTTTAGAGAAAGTAAAATGTGACCAATTGGCCGCTTACCAGATCCCAGGATCAATAGAGCATATCTCAGAAAGGAACCTCCACACAGGGTGATGTCTCCCTCCAACACCTCTGCACGGAGCATCCACTCTCCCGGTATACGGCAATCACTTCCACTCTGTGCTCAGCTGCAGACCGCACACAGTGCTTCTCCTGCTTCAATGGCTATGAGCGCGCCAACCTCTTCCTTACCAGGAGGAGACAGACTTCATGTGTCCAGGTCCTGCAGATGCAGCGCAGCCATGGTGCTGGTGTGCGAGGCAGCCAGAGGAGAGGAGGAGAGCCACCCACCCAAGCGGGGAGTGGCACGGCGGCCGCCTTCTTCCTGTTCCAGTCACAGCAAGCTGGGAGAGGACTGCAGGCTCTGGGAGGCGCTAGGGATGCTTCTCAGGGTGGCAGTGTCTTTTCTCCCACCCTCCATGCTGCCACCGGACCAGTGGTGGGACGCTCCAGTCCAGAAGTCACAGGCCAGGCCCTACGAGCACTAGCGTGGAATAGGAGGAAGTGCAATCCTCCTCCACTTTGAATGCTGGGCAGTGTGGGCACAGTAGGCAGTGACGTCACTGGTTGCTAGCCGCCAGACACTTGTCAATAGAATTTAACAATACATTTCTAGAGGGTAAAATTTGTTATCTTTTTATTAATAGCTCTGGCTCTTGCCAGCTTTGGTATCGGGACAACTAATTAGCCCACAAGCATGCTTTAACTTTAGTTTGGTATTAATCTGGATCTCCAGCTTATAAGGTAATTCCCCTAATGCAAGAGGTTCATGCGTCTGGGTGAAAGTTGTCCCAGCATCTTATGGCGAGGATCTGATGGCACGAGAGAAGGTAAGGATGGCAGGGACAGCTGGTAGGGAATTGCTCACCAACCCCGACCAGGTCTGGGCATGGTTTCCTGCTTGTACACGGTGGGAGCTTGAGCTTATGAAACGATTGAACAATTTCTCATCCGTTGTGGATGAGATGTTCAATGTAACCGTTGAAGCTACAGGGAAGTTCCCACAGTCCAAGGGGGGGTTTCTGGGAATTCATAGCTTGTTGTACCTGGATCGGGGATAATGGTGACAAAGTTCAGGCCCATATGGATAAGGTTGAGATCCCTGCAAGGCAAAGCCAGAGCTATAGCTAGTGAAGGTTGAAGTCGTTTTAAGGATCTGGGAATCTTTGGGGATTTTTTTATTTTGCAGCGGATCATAGTTGAAGGACGTAGGGGTATATATATACTCATGTTGCTTTTGTTTCTATTCCTTCTATATGCCGTGATGAGGTGCTACTGTTGCCTGATTGGACGAGTGAACAGAGCCCGAGCAGATGAGACGCCCCGAAGCCCAACCCACATACAAGACACAGAGGATCCCAGACCGACTGGCCTTCATGTCCTCCTCTAAGTCATCCCTCCTGAAAAACAGTCTACAAGTCAAGCTGTGTTTTTATTTTTATGGACTGTAAGAACATCAAGATTCATTGAGGGACACATGGGAGCATATGACAAGAGGAGGAACTGTTGTGGAAATATTATGAAGATGTATTTTAATATGTATTATCATAGTGTCTCTCAGTGTTAGTTCTCCCGCAGCCCGCTCTAAAGAGCTGACTGGGGCAGACTGACACTGGTTGAGATCCGTTTGGTAGTGGAAAGCTCCTTGGGGATGCGGAGAAGTGTTTGCAGAGTGGGGATATGTCCGCCAGTGAAGGGCCCATGTGCAATGCACAGAACGATCATCTGGGGGGATGTGTTCGCTCTGCAAAGACATTATCGGTTTAGCGGATGTGGTGTCGTGTCACCTCTGTATGCCTGATCAACATATTTGGGGGGCCATGGCTTATATCTGCGGATAATCTCCCATCCACAGAAACAGTAATATAGTCCGGGTATGTTTTGTTCTCTGAACAAACAGTAAAAATGGGAGCTTTGAATCGTTGTGGTCGGGAGCAGCATTCATAATCTCAGGCTTCCTGTGATACAGAGACAGGGGGCTGGAGATCGTACATGCTGCCCCCGCCCAGACACACCCATAAGACTCCCCTGGGAATTATTTATTGGTTGTTGTATAAATTCATCTTGTTTGAAAGGATTTCCTGTGTTGACATTCATATCCTGTGAGGTCATATCCTGTGGAGGAAGCGATTAGCTGTTGGCGCAAGGGCTTCCTGTTTTGTGACTTCCTTTGTGTGTGTGAATAAAAGCCAAGAGCCTCTGCTCAGCAGGGCAGATGAAGGAACAATGGAGCTAAGATGGTGATTATGTCTGTTTACTGGGGAAATGCAGGAGGCATGGGTTGTTTAAAGATGCATTATACCATTAGACTGAGAGAGTGCGTATTAGCGCAGGGGAGATTGATTACATATAGTGAAATCTCCACCACACTGTCAGATTTCTTTTCAGTGAGAAGGGGCACTCGTCAGGGTTGTCCAACGTCTGCTGGCCTTTTTGCATCCTGATTGAACCTTTACCTGATGCATTGAGAGCCTCAGATGAAGTACAGGGAATACCGATGGGCAATCTGCAAGAAAAAACAGACTTTATACTGATGATATGGTTCTTTTTTTGCATGACTCAGATTTGTCCCTCTCAGCGGCTCTAAATCTTTTGATTACTTTTGCTAATTTCTCAGGATTAAAGGTTATTTAGGGCAAATCCCAAATCCTCCTGCTCAGAACAGCATCTCCTAATTGTAGGGTCCCTGTTAATTGTCTCTTGAAACAGGTGGACAGGCTTAAATATTTGGGCCTACATATCTTCAACTCAGTATCTAATTTTATTGCCTGAAAGTCACTGCACTAGTGTCACAGTTATGTATAGGCCTGGCAGAATCTTCCTTTAATGCTCATAGGTAGAGTCAATTGGTTGAAGATTACATTTTTACCTCCTGTGTTGTATATATTTCAGAATTCACCTGTGTGGATACCGATATATATATTTAGGAGTAGAGATCGGTTGGTTATAAATTTTCTGTGGCTAGGGCGAAATCCCAGGATCAAACTCCAAGTATTGCAACAACCATGGAAACAGGGGGGGTTGGCGGTTCCTGATATCTACATAAAAATAAATAAACAGATTATTAATAATTATCAATCTACTCAAGTAAATGATTTCATTAAAAAATAATCTAAGCAGCGCTCCTATCAACTCTTCATATTTAGCATAGTAGATTCATATATACTTTCACATGGATAGGAATAAACAAAATTAATTAATTAATAAAACTAATCACTCGCTGTTACTAAATAATTAGTCCAACAGTTCCAGTGCTCTAAACACAACAAAGATTAAGGAGGTAAACGAGTCCATAAAAGGGCCGTAGTGAGTGACTCCAGTGAGTATAGAAGGAAACTAAGTGCACTTCACACAAACCCCTCCACACGGTGCTCCACACTCCCACAGGGGGTTAAACTCACCAGAAATGTATCTATAATGAGCCTTATTCCAAACATCAGCACAATCACTTCTGATTATACGATTCCGTCTTCCAATGATATACAAACAGCAGTTGTGTGTATTGGACGCACACTTTCACTCCATATTTATACCTCCATACGTCAGAAATAGCAGCAGCACATGGAAAGAAAAAAGATAAGCTCCACATCGAGTAGATCTTTTTATGTTGTTTCAGTTTATTCACATTAAAATCAATTTCTCATTTGGCAGATGCAGTGAACACTTAGCATAGCCAATATATCACTTCACAATTCAAGTTTCCAGGCACAGCTGATCCCTTTAGCAGATCTCACAATCAGATGGCATACACTTATGACCGCCAGCCCTATTCCGCTATTTCATTAATCAAGCGAATACCTGAATCGATATTTGTGCTTGCAACAGGGCTTCTATTCCATCATTTGTGTTTATCCTGGTCTCAGCATGCAAGGACATCACTTCCGGTCGCTGTAAAGCCAATCCCTGACCGGTTTTGTCACTACGACTTTGTCAAAGGGGCGTGGCTTAACGGCGCAGCGTTCCGGATTAAAATATCAATTAGTCCCGCCCTCTAGATAGCTCTTAACCTATCAATCCACCAAAACCCTTCAACCTATCAGAAACAAGGGTGGACGGAGACAGCGTCGGCCATCAGGCTATGGATCTACTGCCTGGAGGTACATCCGCTCTCCATGCAGTACATATAAAGCATATATTTCAATATACAATATTTATTTTCCTTTTTATAAAAGATGATAAGAGCCATTCAAAAAAAAAATCTACAGTCACAATACAGTAACTATAATATAATTATAATTAAAATTAACTAGATAATATTAGTGTACATACACTTCAGGTGACACATAACCGGAAGGGAGACAAAAAAGTCACAAAGGAAGCAACCTAGTAAAGCAGTCCTGAAAATGACCAAAAATCCAACTGCATTTATGCTGCACAATGTACATCTCCTACTTATTATGATCCCCAATGAAGCGAATATACCACTACAGCTCTCCATATATGTTATACTACATATAAAATATAGCACATCCTATTCATTAAAAAAACTTTTATATCTCGCTGCTGCCAAAAAATACTCATAAAAAGAGAAAAATCTGAAGAAAACAACCGAAAATAAATCAAAAAAATTAAAATTAAAAAACAGCCAAACAGAAAAACCTATATATAATAGTAAATAATAAACGAAAATAAAAATGAAAATGAAAATAAAAGTAAAAATAAAAAATCTATGAATGAAAGAATTACACAAATATAAAGACGATCAATCATACCTACTCGTCGCTAATAAAACAATTCATATCTAGATCAATATTTAACCCCCGAGGTGCGAGGCTTTCAGTCAAATATATCCACTGGGTTTCCTTCTTGGACAATTCCCTGACCATATTGGAACTCCTCCAATTGGGTCCCACATGGTCAATCCCCCAGAATTTTAGACCTGATGGATCCTGGTCATGATGTCATTTGAAGTGAGGGGAGACGTTATGATCCTTATACCCGATACGGATGTTGTACATGTTCGGCTATTCTAACTTTTAATAGCCATTTAGTACGCCCTATATACATTAATCCGCACGGGCAGGTCAATGCATATACCACATGTTTGGGTTTTACATGTGATAAAATGTTTAATAGAAAATGTCCGATTATTACTAGGACAGTAACCGTTCAGGTGGATCTAATATTTTCTTCACCACAGAATCTCCATAACTTGGGGCTTTTCGATAAATAAATTTAGGCCTAGGGGGCAACACCTGACCTAATGTCCTATCCATACACAGTACATGCCAGTGGGTCTCAAAAATATTTTCCACCTGCCTGTACTGTGAATGAAATGGCGTAATGAAACCCCACTCATGATCATTATTTTTCGTGCCTTTAGGTACATTTCTTAAGCAAACTTCCCGAGGGGTTGATCGAACTTCCTCCACTACAGTATCAAGGTAGGAACTCTTATACCCCTTATCTAGAAACCTATTTTTCAACACAGTCACTTGTTCATCAAAGTCCTCTAAAGTGAAACAGTTCCTCCTCACCCTCATCATCTGCCCCTTAGGAATATTCCTCAACCAGAGGGGGTGATGACCACTATGCATAGCGAGGTAGCTGTTCCTATCAGTAGTTTTAAAGTAGACTTTTGTCTGCAATTGATCACCAACACGGAGGATAGTAACATCCAAGAAGTTAATGTACTCCTTACTCCACACACTGGATAACTTGATGTTATTTGTATTCTTGTTCAACTGTTCCAAATAGGAGACCAGAGATGTTTCAGTACCTGCCCATATAAGGATCAGGTCATCAATATAACGTTTACAACATCCGTATCGGGTATAAGGATCATAACATCTCCCTTCACTTCAAATTACATCATGACCAGGATCCATCAGGTTTAAAATTCTGGGGATTGACCATGTGGGACCCAATTGGAGGGGTTCCAATACGGTCAGGGAATTGTCCTAGAAGGAAACCCAGTGGATATATTTGACTGAAAGCCTCGCACCTCGGGGGTTAAATATTGATCTAGATGTGAATTGTTTTATTAGCGACGAGTAGGTATGATTGATAGTCTTTATATTCGTGTAATTCTTTCATTCATAGATTTTTTATTTGTATTTGTATTTTTACTTTTACTTTCATTTTAATTTTTATCTTCATTTATTATTTACTATTATATATAGGTTTTTCTGTTTGGCTGTTTTTTAATTTTAATTTTTTTGATTTATTTTCGGTTGTTTTCTTCAGATTTTTCTCTTTTTATGAGTATTTTTTGGCAGCAGCGAGATATAAAAGTTTTTTTAATGAATAGGATGTGCTATATTTTATATGTAGTATATCATATATGGAGAGCAGTAGTGGTATATTCGCTTCATTGGTGATCATAATAAGTAGGAGATGTACATTGTGCAGCGTAAATGCAGTTGGATTTTTGGTAATTTTCAGGACTGCTTTACTAGGTTGCTTCCTTTGTGACTTTTTTGTCTCCTTTCCGGTTATGTGTCACCTGAAGTGTATGTACACTAATATTATCTAGTTAATTTTAATTATAATTATATTATAGTTACTGTATTGTGACTGTAGATTTTTTTTTTGAATGGCTCTTATCTTTTATAAAAAGGAAAAGAAATATTGTATATTGAAATATATGCTGTATATGTACTGCATGGAGAGCGGATGTACCTCCAGGCAGTAGATCCATAGCCTGATGGCCGACGCTGTCTCCGCCCACCCTTGTTTCTAATAGGTTGAAGGGTTTTGGTGGATTGATAGGTTAAGAGCTATCTAGAGGGCGGGACTAATTGATATTTTAATCCGGAACGCCGTGCCGTTAAGCCACGCCCCTTTGACAAAGTCGTAGTGACGAATACCGGTCAGGGATTGGCTTTACGGCGACCGGAAGTGATGTCCTTGCATGCTGAGACCAGGATAAACACAAACGATGGAATAGAAGCCCTGTTGCAAGCACAAATATCGATTCAGGTATTCGCTTGATTAATGCAATAGCGGAATAGGACTGGCGGTCATAAGTGTATGCCATCTGATTGTGAGATCTGCTAAAGGGATCAGCTGTGCCTGGAAACTTGAATTGTGAAGTGATATATTGGCTATGCTAAGTGTTCACTGCATCTGCCAAATGAGAAATTGATTTTAATGTGAATAAACTGAAACAACATAAAAAGATCTACTCGATGTGGAGCTTATCTTTTTCCATGTGCTGCTGCTATTTCTGACGTATGGAGGTATAAATATGGTGTGAAAGTGTGCGTCCAATACACACAACTGCTGTTTGTATATCATTGGAAGACGGAATCATATAATCAGAAGTGATTGTGCTGATGTTTGGAGTAAGGCTCATTATAGATGAATTTCTGGTGAGTTTAACCCCCTGTGGGAGTGTGGAGCACCGTGTGGAGGAGTTTGTGTGAAGTGCACTTAGTTTCCTTCTATACTCACTGGAGTCACTCACTACGGCCCTTTTATGGACTCATTTACCTCCCTAATCTTTGTTGTGTTTAGAGCACTGGAACTGTTGGACTAATTATTTAGTAACAGCGAGTGATTAGTTTTATTAATTAATTTTGTTTATTCCTATCCATGTGAAAGTATATATGAATCTACTATGCTAAATATGTAGAGTTGATAGGAGCGCTGCTTAGATTATTTTTGAATGAATTCATTTACTTGAGTAGATTGATAATTATTAATAATCTGTTTATTTATTTTTATGTATGTATATTTTTTAAGTAGCTGCTGTCTTAGGTGTAAACCTATTATTATTATTATTTTATGTTGAGTTTTGAAACTGTTTAGTGCCGAGGTGAGAGAAACAGTGGAAGCGCATTTTTTTGATTTTCTCTCTTATTGTTTAATTGGTTCCTGATATCTATCGTTATTTTTTGGTGGGTCAGTTGGTGTTTGCTCATAGGTGGCTTACTGTCCCAGACGATGATGCTGACATTGCTTTGGAGGCAGCCATTGTTGGGTCCTATGAAGCACTGTCACATTTGCTGTTGCAGGGCAGCAGGGCTCCATATTAAAATAACATTTAAATGCGTGTAACCGGTATAGCATAGGTGATGACGAACAAGATGGGAGTGGGTGACGGTACATTTGTTTCCCCTCATACACTGATATAGAGGAATCCTCGCCTGTCAAATTTCCTAGATTACCAGGACCCTGACATTTGGACTAAATATGGTATTAAGAAGATTGGCGATATTGTGAGTAATGGGAAGCTCCTTCAGTTTGATACTTTGAAAGCTAAATTCAATCTCCCAACACACATTTGTTTCACTATCTACAACTTAGGCATCCATACCTCACTTCATTCGATACTTCTATCCTTAGTATCCAAATGAGTAACTTGGAATCTCTGCTTAGGTATGACTCTATAGATAAGGCTCTGTCTACTATTTTTATAAACAATTATTTACAGCTCGCACAATGTAGAATGGCCTGGAAGGCAGTGTTCCCTCAGCTTGACAGGGATGACATGTAGGAAATTAACTTTTCCAGACTAGTATCAGACTAGGGATCACATTATTCAGTACAAATTTTTACATCGCACTTACCTTACTGGCCAGATTGGCTAAAATATTCCCCACCCAGTAGCCTTGTTGCTGGTGGTGCACTTCATCCAATGCAGATTTTTTACCTATATTTTGGAACTGTGCAGCCATCCCAAATTTTTGGGTGGTCACTGAGTGTGTGGAGGAGGTTACTACAATTACAAGGCTTGTGGTACACTGGCTCCTAAGAGAGTGACAAATACTCTTTTGAAGTTATTATTTTATTATGCTAGGAAGATACGCATCAAAAAGTCTTCCCCTCCATCTGTTCTGGCATGAAAGGCAATTATAAAGGCCATACCCTTATACAAGGCTAAATACGCTAGTAGAAGCATTGTCATAGAAGAATTGTCATTTATAGTGGATATGTAATACAATGCATAACATGTGTTGAATATGTCTGGGGATGGTGGGGGATTGCTTATCAATTCTTTCTGAATGAGCATGGGTCTATATAGGATTTCTAGAGATCTGTTTACGTATTTGATGGCACAAGTTAGTTTCATGCTGTGTGGAGCCTATATATGTCCATTGGTGAAGTTACATGTACTAATGTTGTATACAGTTGCACTTGCGCATATTTTCACATGTTTAGTCTCAGGCTTATAAAGTAAGTCCAGAGCTGAAGACTGTTATGTTTGTGTGTAATATGTGGCCTATGTTAAGGCTGCCATATACTGTGTGTTTTTTGTTTCTGTGTTGAAATTCTTAATAAACAGAATTTTACAAAAAAATAACAAAAAAACATAAAACAAAGCAAACAACTGCGTGGCCTGTTGCCATTTGGCATGAGAATAGGTTTTACCGAAGTCTTTTTCCCAAGTTGCCATCTAGGCAGTTCTGATTAAATGGCCACTATGCTGCAAATATGAGTAGAATATGGATATTCTGCTCTTCTTGTAAAGTCTATCTGACTAAGACATCCAGATATCAATGTGGCTTACCTTAAGGGAATGTTTCCTAAGTAAATGCGTAATTTGTATGGATTGAAATTAACTCATGGGGTCTATACAAAAGTTCTTAACATATATTATTCCTCTCTGAGTCCAGGATACTGTTTGAGGGGATAGTATGAGAAATTCCTATATCGTGAGAGAATTGGCGAGTTTTATGGGCTATTGCTGCAGGGGTCTTAGACAATGTGTCCCACGCCTCAAGAGACCCTTGTATAGAAGGTATATTGGAGCAGATCACTGACAAACCTGAGAGTTTAGCAAGTAGGAAGGGAGGTCTCTGCCCTTTTAATAGAAATGTATTTATGAACAACCATTGGTGCTCTGACGGATCATCAAACCATGCATGCAGTTGATCTAAAAGTACTACAGTGTGGTAGTGCCTCAGTACGGGCAGTCCTTCTTCAGGATCCACTTTTCAATATAGATAAGTCTAAGAGCTCGGACATTGACTGGAAAGAATGTCACTAGTGCATCACGTTTTGCAAAACCGCAACCAAACCGGTTAGTGCATGTAAATATTCGATAAAATCAACGGAGAGCCGCCAATAAATACCCACCATCAATTAGATCTGAATTGAAAGTGATAAGACAAAAATAGTAAAGTTAGGAGGTGGTGAATAGTGTTGTCCAAATAGGGACCAATATATATGGTGAAAACACCAAGTATCCAAAGGGATTTGGATCAGATGGGAACCATGAAGAAGGTGCCACTGCTTACAATGTGGTTAGAGAGAGCAGTCCATCACTGTGGACCAAAAATAGCAGCACGGAGTTTACACTAGTGACATCCTTTCTGGTCAATGTTCGAGCTATTAGACTTATCTATATTGAAAAGTGGATCCTGAAGAACATATGAAGGAGAAATGGTCCCACACTGGAGCCCAATAAATGCTTGATAGAAAACCTTTATTGTGAGATGCTAGACACGGGTACAGGAATCACAGTTGATGCATCTCACATGGGTATATCGTGCTTTTTCACAACATAGCTGTGTTCTCTGCACAGGCTACTTAAAGTGAATACCTAGGTGTAACCATACCCAAAAATCACCTGTGCTGAGACAACAGCTGATGCACATATGGATGAACATCCTGATATTTGAATTAAAAAAACATTGCATAGGATATAGTACAATATAAAAAAAAAAAGACAAAACAAAAAAGCAAGAAAATTTTATAATTAAACAAAGACTATCATCATACGTCTGATTTAGTGAATCTGATGGCAGGAGGGTGTCAGCAGACACATCTCCGCTGACATCCGCCTGCCTTGACTCAATGAATGGCCCGCTCGGATCTGCCTGAAAAATGGACAAGCAGATCCGAGTGGGCTTGCTGTGTGAAAGGGGCCTGACACTTTGATTCACATGGAGTGAATCACCCATCAAAAGCCAGATTCAAAAAATATTTATATATGTGGCAAATCCTATCAACCAGATAGCTGGAGCGGGAAAAAACACTCCATTGTCCATGTCCCGCATTGAAAGAATGTGGCATGAACAATAGTGAGTTTATAAAACATAATAACTATATCTCTCTCGCATACTGGAATAGCCCTAAATCGACCTTTGTCAGTGGAATCCACCCAAGAGAAAACTGTGGCATGAGAAAGAAAGTCAATGTCGCGGTGCGATGGCAAAAAAAAAACGCTCACTCCCACAAAAGGGGACAAAAGGACAAACTTAATCATAAAAGTTTAACCCAAATGGTATGTGTGTTTTAAACTGAAAAATCCCCCCAAAAAAACTTTTGCTGTGGAGTTTAAAGATATCACCCCCTCTCTTGGTGTCTGGATCTTTTCTATGATCTGTACTCAGTGACGACAACCAAACCCCCCTGCGGTAACTCAAACCCCTGCCACTGTCTGCCGGTCGGTCTACCGGCACACTTACCCCATCTAGACATCCAAAGAGGGATGGGCATCGGGCATCTGAGGCGCAGCGGAGGGGACCAGGCATCCATGCATGGGCTCTTCTTCTCCTCCCCTCCTCCAAGGCATCCAATAGGAGCGCCTGTCCTTTCAGCCAATCAGGTGATGGGTATCAGACCAGCTACCCGATTGGCTGGGAGGAGGATCAGTGTTGCAACAGCAAATATTCATTCGCTGTTGTAACACATCTGGGTGGGATCAGAGCGCACTCTCTGCGAACCAATCCCACTATATTTTGAAGCCTATCAGAGCCTCTAGCTCTAATCAGGTGCTTAAAAAAAACCCTAGGTGACCTGAAAGGGTCCAGACGCATGAATAAGGGGTGGCCATGGCAACAATCAATAGAATCATGCTATGCATGAATCTATCCATTGCATATGGGGGGGTTGGTGAGGAGAGAGGCGGCAATGCCCAGGCGCCCCTAATGGATGAGCTGCCAATGCCTGTACTCCTATTGCTGAACTGTTACCATCATGATATTGATTGAAAATTTTCTCAATGCTGTAGAGATGATCCTGGAATATGTCTCTAAGTCGCCTATTAGTACGCCCTAAATATTGCACATTGCTAAGTCTACATGTAACAAGATATACCACATATCGGATGTTGCAATTGTGAAAGAATTTCAACCTGTGGTCTTTGTTATTAGAGAATGAACGTACTACATCACCTTTAATGATGTGCTTGCAGCAGGAGCAACCAGCCACCCCACATCCATAGTTGTATTTAAAGTGCAGCCAAGTGGTGGATCTAATAATTGTGGGATCAAAAAAACTTGGCGACAAAGAATTACCTAGTGTGGGAGTCTGTCTAGACACCAAATTGATACCATCTTTGAGGAGCTCAGCACAGATCGGATCGGTAAATATCTGTGCACAAGTTTCCTAATGTCCTCAAACTCCTCACTGAAGGACATGCTGAGAGTGGGTCTTTTTTTTTATTGAAATATCTTTTATTTTTGCCACTATCACACCGACCAGTTCCCTTCAAAAATCCTTTCTATTTTTAGAGTTGGCCATGGACAAAGCCCTGTCCAGCATATATCTGGGGTATCCCCTCTGTATAAACTGAAAGTACAGAGCCCTCAGCTCCTTATCATAAGTGAGTTGATCACTACATATTCTGCAGACTCTTAAAAATTTACCAATGGAGATACCCCTGATAGTATGCTGATAGTATGCTGGGGATGACCTGATTAGGCTATCAACAAGGTGTTGCCAGATAAAGGCTTTCTATATAGACTATGCAAATCGTATTTTACCTTTTAAAACTAAAATCAGAAAAAAGGAAAAATAGTGGTGCTTAACTATAAATTATAACTAACTCCAAGAAACGTGACAACAATTAAATGGTATGAACAACATGTGTGACAAGCCTCACTCCTGAACAGCACAAACTTTGGATTGTGGCCACAGCGCACCAGAGGTGTGCGAGCTTGTAAGCGTTGTTCTCACCCTCTCCTCTGTGCCCAGACAGAGATGCGAATCACCAGTTCCCTGTTCAGCTCCAAACACTGCACATTACTGGTGAGGGTGACAACAACGCCCCTTGGGGGTGTGGCTGTGTAGCAATCATCACCAGGAATGTGCAGTGTTTGGAGCTGAACAGGGAAGTGGTGATTCGCATCTGTGCTTTTCAGGAGTGAGGCTTCCTGTGACTTTGATATCTATTTGCTGGCTTTTGAAGTGTAAAATGTGAGTATAAAGGTTGAAGTGTTTTAATAAATTGATTCATACGGTTTTACACTATTGGAGCACCTTTATTATTTTACATGTGGAATATTTGAATTTGCACAATGGATGATTGGAGCAACGGTTCACTACTTTCTGTTTGCTAAGCGATTAAGCCTGATGCGAAAGTGGGGGCATTGGAAGTCGGTGAGTGGATTTGTTAAGGGAGTGGAATCACTGTTCACTTTGGTGTGGTGGATGGAATAAGAAGAAACATTACTTCAAAGGATACTTTTGGACACTCTCATGAACTTTATCTTAATTTTGTTTGTTCTGTGACACATTTATTTGGTTCACTTATCACAGGGTAATACAATTGTTGTTTTCACACATGTAGTTCATACCATTTAATTGTTATTACGTTTCTTGGAGTTAGTTATAATTTATAGTTAAGCGCCACTATTTTTCCTTTTTTCTGATATTAGTTTTAAAAGGTAAAATACGATTTGCACTTTACATTTTTCCAAGTGGCAGCTCTAGTTGAGGGAGCAGGCTTTGTCTAGGTGCAGCGGTGGGTATTTAGTTAAAGGGTGGAAATTTTTGGAATACCTGCAGCTTTTGTTTCTATATAGACTGGTATAGATGTCTGCTCCAACAACACACAAGTGGAGGACATCTAGAATATAAATGTATTTTTTATTACTATGTCCTGTGAACCATAAGTTCATATCATTCTGATTTAAGTATGCCAATAAACTGTCAAGAGAGCCAAGACCAACATCCATAATGAAAATCAGATCATCAATATAGTGGTAGAACATTCTAATCAGAGATTTAAAAGGATTGTTGACTCCATACAATATATGAGATGGCGCTCACACCATCCCATATATAGATCCGCAAGCAAGGACAAAACATTTGGCTCCCATAGCCGCTCCACATTTTTTGAGAAACCAGTGTCCATTGAATACAAAAAAATTGTGTGCTAATAAATATTGGAGCACATCCAAAACAATCTGTATTCCACATTGAAATGGGAATCACGTTCTAAGTAAAAACCAACCGCCTCTAATGCTTGATCATGGAGGATAGAGGAATAAAGGCTGGACAACTTGCAGGAGGAGTTATCCCATTGTGTATCATCTGCGATGCTTAATAAATGATTAGTGTCTTTAAGGTGACTAGGAAGTCTACATACCAAAGGTACACCATCCAGCCACTGACCCAATTTCTCGTTAAGGGAGCGAATACCAGAAATAATGGGTCTCCCATGAAGCGGATCAAGCCCCTTGTGAGTATTGGGAAGATGGAAGCTATAGGGTATTCGGGAATCAAACTTTACAACTTTATCCTCAAAGATACCTAAATTAACCCCTTCATTAACCAAACGAGTTAACAACATTTTGAATTTCTTGGTTGGATCCCCCTCTGCCTCACATAAGTATCAGGGTTAGATAGCCGTCTTTCCGCTTCACATCTATATTGATCTACACCCATAACAACCAACAATCCTCCTTTACCTTAGTTTCTTATAACCATGGATGTATCATTTTCAAGACTCTTAAATCAGAGTTCCACCCAAAAATGTAACTTCTGCTTTAAGTGAGGGTGACTCTCTGACATGCTACATTTGGCATGTTATTTTTTTGGCTGTGGTGCGGATACCCTCTTTTTATTTTATTTTTTTCCAGCTCCCAATTCCACCGGGGCTCCACGGTTCACCTCCATCCCTGCAATCTTCTGGGACACGTCACAGGTCCCAGAAGCTTGCCCGGCCATTCACAGTGCACACGCAGTGCATGCCGGTTGTGAAGCCACAGCCGGGCACCCACAGCTAGAATCCCAATGCCGTGGAGAGGAGGGGGAGAGGAGCGGGGCTTTATACGCCTGCATCACTGGATAGTGGGACAAGTAAGTGTCTGATTATGAAAAGCAGCAGCTACACTTTTTGTAGCTGCTGAGTTTTAATTTGTTTGTTTTTGGCATAATTCCGCTTTAAGTGCTTTCCTTTCCTGATGTGAAAGATTGTCCCACTTGGTGGATGTACCAGCTGAGGGCTGTAAAGATAACGTTGTGAGATCCCTCTCTATTAGTTCTGTGCAGAGAACACATCTATGTTGTGAACAAGCACGATATACCTGTGTGAAACACATCAATTGTGATTCCTGTACCTGTGTCTGGCATCTGACAAAAATGGTTTTCTATCAAGCATTCACTTGGCTCCAGTGTACAGCCATTTAATTTTCTCCTTCATATCTGCTGTGAATGGTGGTTTGCCGGGTCTGAACCTGTAGTCTGCCTGAAGCAGTGTGCTTTCTTTTGCTGACCTTGATTCCTGAAGAAGCCTCTCATTTGGGATGAAATGTGTTAATCCATATACATCAGATCCATATACTTCAGACCACGTACTGAATGTACACAATGATCATACAATATGTTGATAATGCTGATCTAATATTTTCCTATGATATCATACTTTTAAACATTTTTTGTACAATAAATAAATAAATATACATGTTACTTCATTTTGACAATCTTGCGCTTTTCTCAGCTTAGGCAATTTAACTACAGTTGCATGTAGCATTTCTGGTGGGAATTACAGTAGGTGGAAGATGCAGCATAGTTGTTCAACTTAACTAAATGGGGTAGTAGTGCATCTTGATAGGTTTTGTAGTATTCAGCAGTAAAACTGTCAGCCCCAGCAGACTCAGCTAGTGATTTAATGATGGAAAACATTTCTTCCTAGGTAATAGGGGAATTTAACTCCTGTATGGCCTCATTTAATAAGGAAGGGAGAGAGACTGAAGCCAAAAATCCTTTAATAAACGATTTAGTGGGCTGAAAGGTTTGGGAATCATGACAATGGTTATATAGTTGCTTGTAATATTTCTGAAAGGTGTTTGCAATATGTACATATGTTTGCGATATTTGCAATGGTACACAAGAGTCTGAGTAACTGAATTAAGTATGGAAGATAGTTTAGCCTTGGCCATTCTCTGTTTTAAGTAGTTTGTCAGTTTTGTTGCCTGGCCCCTGAGAGTAACATAGAGTCTGAAGTCCTTTCAGGGACCGCTCGTAGTCAGAAAGGAGCAGATTCTTGAAAGCTTTCCTGTAGGATGGTAGCTCAACTAATTGATTAGGCGATAGTGTCTTTTTGTGTACTGACTTTGGGGATTTGATATTACTCGGGAGAGAAGACATCGCTTGCATCTTGCGCCTTTTTTCTCTTGATGCCATTTGCAGCAATAACCCTCTACAAAAGGCCTTGCACACCATATAGAAGCAATGGTACCATCAGGTGTAGAGTTGGAAAAAATGAATTCTTCAAACTATCTTTTCAAAGTGTCTTGAAACAGCAACTTATTAAAAAAAAAAAAGGAAACATTATTGTGCAACATATAAGTCGCTGTGGTGGAAATAGCCTCTTACAAAACTATAGAGATAGGCGCATGATCCAACCACATAATGGAATGGATCTTAGCGTCACATATTCTATACAGGGTTGGAAGATCCAAAACAAAAGGATCAATTCTTGTGTTAACTCATATAGTCTCCCACATTTGGTTTGTGCAGAAAAGATTCATATCAGATGTTGGACATGCACCTAGTTCGGAGAAGGAAATGGTCTCTGCAACCCCTCTAAATTTGACATTGTTTCTGCATGAGCAATCTTCAAGATATGCAATTTTCATTTTCTCATCTGCCTCCAGTTCATTATGCGCTTCTGTAAACTACTCCACCTTGCCCTCAACATCTGAGATGGGTTGGCATGCTGTCGGGTAGTCATCAATGCAATAAATTCTCTGGTAGAATCGCTGGATCTTTTCACTTTAAACTGATCACCTCCACAGTGGTGTGAAGGGGATCTCCTAGAGCAGGGATATGTAAATTAGCGGACCTCCAGCTGTTGCAAAAATACTACCTCTGGGTGTCATGCTTGTGGCTGTCAGAGTCTTGCTATGGCTCATGGGACTTGTAGTCCTGCAACAACTGGAGGTCCGCTAATTGCATATCCCTGTCCTGGAGCTTGCCTTGATAGGACTGTTGATACCCCTTTGTGAGGAATCATTAGTGCCTCTGAAGAGATGGGGCAGACTGCTGTGCCTGTGACAGAGAGCTTAGGAGAGCAGGTCACTCGATCAGTTTCCTGGGTCCTGAGGAAGTTTTGCATTTCCCCATGGTTTTCCTTAAGTTCTGGGGACCCTGGGGATGTAGTATGTATAAGCGGTGGCGCCCCATGTTTTGCTATGGGCCGCTGTAAAGTATAATAGGCTTGGGAGTTTCTCCTTCAGACGTCCATCTTCCCAGCTGCCAGGCACACCCCCAAAAAAATGCTATCAATTTCATTTGGGTACAGTGTTGCATGACTGTTAAATTAAAGTAGTGCAGTGCCAAATAGCAAAAAATACCCTGGTCATGAAGGGGTAAGCCTTTCCGGGCTTTAGTGCTTAAAATCCTTCCTCAGTGGTAGTCAGTGTTTTAAAGGCCAAGTTATTTTGTCTAGTAAATATAATAAATGCACATACCTTTCCAAAAAAATTTAAAAAATTGTGTATTTATTTTTTCTTGCAGGAATCTGGAAAGCACTACACCTGCAATCAGTGCATCAGGGGTGCAATATCAGGCTATTGTAGACAAGCCCTGTAACTTTCAGCCTGTACTTCCAAACGGACTTACTTTTTAAAAGCTTTTAAATGAACTACCAGAGTGCTCATCAGTGCCCCCGCCAGTTCATTCAGAACTACGACACAGGGCTCTCTACAGACAGCAGGAATGTGCCGTTTTTTTCTCCCTGCAAAGCAGGGAGTAAAAACTGGTGCATTGCTCAGTAAAACCAGAACACAGCACACACCTTTAGTGAAAAAAATGCACATGATTTTACACTGGATGATGCAAAGCATTGAACGCATCCATTGAAAACAACAAACTGCCTGCCGTAGTGGCTGTAAATAATTGTGAATGAATAACGCAGCTGGGTGGGTGGAGCCTTGGAGTGAAGCCTCATACTGCAACTTTGCAAACACAACTTTGATATATGAAGTGTTGCAAACCTAACATCTATTTTTGGTATTTTGAAATAATGCTTCAATTGGGAAATATATTTCCTAAGTATGTGAATCATTTGTGAACCTGTTACAAAGTTTCTTATCTGCAAAAGTTGCTGCTAACAGTACTTCCTGTTGCAAACTAGCAACCCTAAACCACTGCTGGTGTTGTTAATCTACCATGTTCACTCCTTCAGTTTACTATTGGGCTGCCTGTCAAGCCTATTAGATAAATAGCCAATGCCCAACTGAAGAAGCTTACATGCTGACTAAAGCCTCATACACATGGCCAAACTTCAGGTGGCATTAGCCATTTCAAAAGAAACATTCGGTCTGTGTGTACTGCAGCCAGTCCCACAGAAGCTGCTGGGTTGAACGGTTGAATGGAAAAAAAACTGTGTGTACTAAGCTCAAAAATGCTGATGCTAATTGCAAGGTCATTCAGGGTGTTGTAGGCATACACATTTCCTAATATTGAACTCTAGCATTTCTAATCAGATAAATAAGGGACTGGATTCACGGTGCCTCAATATACACAGACACTGAACTAGGCCATAACAATTTGTTGTTGTTCACACTCTTTGGCTACTTATAAAGAGTATCTGCCCACAGAGGTGACTGCAAACTCCCTCCTGTATACCATGTGGCTGGCATGGCATAACATCTGCACGTGCTGTGTGCAGAATAGTCACACATACCTTTTCCTCTCCTTTGGGCCTCCCAGAGTACACAAGACTTCCCACACACAAACAATGGCAGCACAAAGATCTCCACTACATAAAACTCTTAGTCAATATTGCTGCCAACCAACCATTCTCTTCCAAAGTAGCCATGGAGAAACCCATTCCTCTTCCTAAAATCTTACATTACCCCATTACAAAAATATTTTTTTTTTGGAAAGCCTGGGAAAGCTCACTGGATACACTTCTAATGGAATCTTATCCCAATCCAGACCAAAAAAAAGTGGTTTCATGTTTGTATACATTTTTCTGACAACCACTGGAAAACTATGATAGACTTAATAAATGGACCAGGAGTTTCCTCCAGCTTCAACTGTGAATTCTCTTGACACCTAACCTCTGGGAGGTTTTACCCCCTTCATGACCAGAGCAATTTTTGCTATTCAGCACTGGCAATTGCTTAGTCATGCAACACTGTATGCACATTTTTTATCATTTTTTTTACACAATTAGAGCTTTCTTTTGGTGGTATTTGTTCATCACTGGGTTTTTATTTTTTAATATGTAAACAAAAAATACAGAAAATGTTGAAAAAAAAAAAATATAAAAAAAAAAAAAAATGTCTTCCTAAATTCAGGTCATAATGTATTCTGCTAGATGTTCTTGGTAAAAAAAATCCCAATAAGTGTATATTAATTGGTTTTCATGAAAGTTATAGTGTCTACAAACGATGGTAAATACAGTATAATGGAATTTACACAGCTATAGATGCTATACTGTAATGTCAATGATTAGCGACTTATAGTGTGACTGTGATAGGATGACAGGATCTTGGAGGGTGACTGACACCTACATCGCTAGTGACACTAATACAGTGATCAGTGGTAATGCTGTACACTGACAATGTACTGACACTGGCTGGGAAGGGGTTAACATCTAGGGACATTCAAGGGGTTAACTGTGTGCCTAACAATGTGTAATATGTGCTGCTTCTACTTAAAGTGGCCATTGAGGAGAGAGAGGGGGCAGGGCCGAACCGAGGCTCCATGTCTAAATGGATAAAACAAAGCCGTGGCTTGGCTTGGGAAGGGAGAAGAAATAGCGTAGATCGATGTTTACAGTACACAAGTTCTGTGTTTTCGTAAATAGAGAACTCTGTGTTGTGTGTGTGACTACAGCTGAATTCAGAATCATTGGCTGAAATCAGCTGCCAAACCTGTCCGATCACAGCATGGATTGGCAGGGGGCACACCCACATGTGTGCCAAACCCAGAAGCAAGCCAGTGACGTACATGTACGTTGTCCAGAATGCCTGTTCCACCCACCAGCCGTAAGTCTACTGTGAGCGGGCAGCAAGTTGTTAAAATCATTATGTTTATCCAGGAGAATAATCAAAACTACTATGTACCATGAAATGATGCTTCAGTTTTGTCACCATTTCTACATAATGTATCCACACATCAATCTTACTGCATCGGACTAAGCTCTTCCTCTAGCTGCCTGAAATGTGGACAATCAGACGCAAATCTGCTCCATGCCTTTTGGACATGCCCCAAAATGAAAAGATTCTGAATAACAGTGGTACATTATATTACCACGCATCTAGCAATTTTTTTGCTTTTGACTCCAGAATGGGCACTTTTTGGCCTGATAAAACTTTAAGGAGTTAAAATTTCCAGAGACTGCAAACAATTGTTTACTGTCATATCTCTTGTGGCAAGGAAAACCCTGATCTTTGTAAATAAACTGTCTTATATTTTGTGAAATTTTTTAGGGCAGTTGTGGCCCATATAGGTCAGCTTATACAGAGGTAGAGTGGCATTAATCATATTTTTCCACGCAGAAGCTGGGAAGGTCAGATGCTTTCCATTTGGACATAATGATTTTCCTACCATAGTACACACCATAAAATATAAACAATTTTACATGGGTATTGAAAAGCAAGTTATCACTCACTCCTAACAAGAGAGCCAAAGGATCAAGTGTGACCCCACTAATCGCACTAATGTCAGCAACCACAGCTCTACAAAAGTCATGGGCAGGATCACACCATATGGATACAATTCCCTACCTCCTTTCAGCATCCATACAGGAACAATTTAATCCAGTAAACTTCTAAATAAAACACGGTGGGGCCAGTGAGCATTGTGCACATACCTATTAGAAATTGTCTTTAGATCCTACAAGTATCACCAGTAGTCAATACCAGTAGATCAGGATTGTAAATTAGAGACTCATCATATCAAAAATAATACAATCCATGATGCCCAACACCTGCTACTGGAGGCTTGACCTGTACAACCTTTTCAATTATAGGTAGAAAAAGACTAAGGTGCAAGTGAGATGAGGCAGGGAAGGTCCTTTCCACACAGATGAAAAAAAAGGGGATGGATACAAAACAAAAAAGGAAAGCACTCTGATTGTAATTTTTTGCCACTCCACTGTCACAAATCCTCCCAGATAGGAGATAGTTTTTTTTTAACAACTGTATAAACATAACAAAAAGCTGGAACAAATGTTTTTGAGCTATTTGGGGTACTAGCTCCACTCAAAAAACACGAGTTTGGCAGGGGGGGGGGGGGGGGGGTGCCTGGAAACACCTAATAAAACCCTAGCGTGCATGGACACATTGGCCAACATAGCGTGTCTAGGTACAAAAAAAGAGCTCAAAAGCCTGTAGGAGCAGCTTCTTTGAGCTGCAGTGTGCATGAGCCCTTAAGATTTTACCATTGTATTTTTGGTAGTACACTGTAGTTGTGGCCACAACATTTGGCTAATATAACATAACAAGAATAACCACATTCTTTTTGATAGTATGATTTACAATGTAACTAGCCTAGCAGTAAAGACTTAGACTTCCCATAGAAGGACTGTGCCACATTTTTGATCCATGTATGGCCACCGATCTACAGATTGACTTCTGTTTAACCTTGCTGCTGGAAGATTTCCTCTTTATTTAGCGCTGCAGGCCACATCGTTTTGATGTCCTGACAGCAGGTAAGCCTCCCCACTGTCAGAATACAATGACACAAGAGGAAGGATTCCCCCATCCACCAAAAATGTTTGGGGGGGGGGGGAATTGGATCTTTTTTTTTGTTAAAACCAGTGTGGTGGAAGCTAGACATCTTCCAGTCTAGTATCCTAGGATTTGCTTATGCTGTTTCTGTTTTGATTGCCTGTGCCCTCTCCCTCCTTCCCCTTCCTTTTTCCTACCCACCCACCCTTTCCTCTACTCTCTGGGTTTATGTACTGTACCAAATTTCTTGGCTGAACTGTGGGTTTCTCTTTTTTTGCGGTCTTTAGACTAATGTATGTGTTGTGTACGCCATTTTATTTTATATTTCTTTTATTTTTTTCTGTTCTACAGCTGTTTTATACCAATAAAAAGTCCTTCTGTTACAAAAACAAAGTGTTCCTGTATGACTTGAAATTCATAAATGAAGACGACCATTATTTAAATGTTAACATAAAGAAGCTATGTTAAATATTTTGGTGGATTTATTAAAGAGTAACAGAGGAGATGGGGTGCTTTTCCTGGAGCCAGCTCCTGATTTCTCTTCAGTACAGGTTACATACTGTATGTGAAGGCATAAGGTGTAAGTCATATGATCTTTGCTAACAGGAAGTACCAGTCAGTCTAAACAAAGTATTTTAACATTTTAGCACAGAGCTATACAAAAATGCTCCTTCAGTAAAGCACTCTTTAAACAGAAGGTATATACAGTACATGGCTCAATCACATATCCCAAAATAAGAGATTTACTTATCACTTCGGGACAGTTGGCAGAGCCATGCAAACCATTGGCTAAAAACACATCCACAAGGATGTGGCCATGCAACTGGCGAATAGGGCATAACTTAGAGTGAGAGGTTTTGATTGTTTTAGTCCCTTCCAACCTGTATGGTTATACTGTTTTGTTGGGTCCAAAGCCCTACTCCATATAAGTCATGGTTTCCCTATACTGTCCAAATAGCCTAAAAAAGCTGTAAGCAGTTTGTAATAAATTACTTTTTAATATCAGGCTAGATTTACATCTGGCCAAGGGGCATACAGTTGCCCCATCCCCCC
Source organism: Lithobates pipiens (assembly GCF_037356315.1). Classification (NCBI taxonomy): domain Eukaryota; kingdom Metazoa; phylum Chordata; class Amphibia; order Anura; family Ranidae; genus Lithobates; species Lithobates pipiens. The sequence goes on from NW_027507685.1 coordinate 83,786,769, forward strand.
CGCTGTCTTATTTTTGGAAAATGTAATGGGATTACACAGGTGAATAACTTCTCTCTTTTTTTAATAAAGACCTTACTGAGCTACACGCTGACGGAGTGAGGGCTTTTTGATGTTCTCAGCCCCTTATATATTTATATTTAAACATTTTGCATTTATAAAATGTTGTGCCGGTACTACAATAAACAACAGATGTGAGCAGAAAGCCCACAAAGAACCAAGCTGTAATTTTCCAAAACCAGTTAACTATGTCAACTGTAGAGGTCTTCAGAATGACCGTAAAACCAAAGTTCACTGTAACTATCTTTCTCTCTGCCTTTATAGATGAGGTACAAAATGTATATGTGAAAGAATGGTAAGATACCATATGGTAAATCTTGAAATCTGTTTTTTTTTTCATAAACTGCATAAGCTATGCATTTTAATGTTTTACTAATGTAAACCACCTCATTCCCTTTCCCCAATGGAAAGAAGGGGAAAGGTGAAGACGGGGCCAGAAGCAGATTTGAGGGATGGGAAAGGTGAGGAAGTGCAATGTTCCTCCACTCCATCTACTTCCCTCCCCCACTTCCAGGAAACAGGCCAGAGACAGACTAACATCTGATATACAATGCCAAAAAAAGGGTGCAAGCATGCCCAGGGGTAGCAGGCATTAAGTCCAGGCACTGCACAGAGCACGGGTACACTGCCCAAGGCCACCACGTCTCAAAAAGTGCATCTTCCCCTATTATTAAGTGAGGCCGTCTGACTTTAAATTTAACCTTGTGAATCAGTGGCTCATAGCTGGAGAAGATGTTTGCTTCCACAAGTCACGGATGCATGCACACTGTGCATTCAGTTGATGAACTGTCAAGGAGCATTTATAATGAACTAAGATGTAACAAGTGGGCTAGTGGATCTGTACCTAGGTTTACCTAGGTCAACTGCAAGACTAAACTCCTCACTCCCATCCAGAAGTGATCCAGTGAGGGGCAATGCCAAAAACTATGTAACAGTGGGCCTGGTTCATAATGGCACCGCCAACACATCTTGGAGACAGGAGGATAATATTTGTTAAATAGCACCAGGACCCTGTATCACCTGGTCAGTAGTTTGTATCCCTACTCCTGAAAGCGGTTTTGCAATTTAAGATTTATGCAATCCTGGCAAATTGTTACTTAGTGAGGGAGACCTGCAAATTACTATGCTGACCTATACTCCTCTACCTCTGTTCATGATCCTGAGAGTCTGGTTTCCTTTATGGAGGGTATTGAGCTTCCTGTTCTTGCAGACCAAGCGGATGCTTGATGCCCCAATGAAAGTTTGCCTAGTACTGAGACAACGGACCAAAAAACGTAAAGAAAAATGTTAAAAAAACTGGCAGATGAATTAAAAATAAAATAAAGATCTATATTATTTTTCTTTAGTTTTGCTCTTTGAGTTGCTTTTTGTCTTGTTTTTCTCTTTTTTTAGATACACATTTTTATTTTTCATTTTTCCATTCATCCGACACATTTTCTTGAATTGATTGGCAGCCCATTAGCTGCCATTCAATTCAATTAGCATTAAATTATATTCAATTAGCATTAGCATTATATGGGGTATGCAGAGGGAAAGACCGGTTTGCCTTCTGATAGAATGTGAAATCTTTGTGTTGTTTCAGCAGCCTAAATCACTTACAACAGAGGGCACGCTGTGCCCCGCATTCCTAGGGTGTGTCAAGAGAAGTCACGCAGAATCTGGATGTGCTCACCATCAAAGTCCAAGGGTCCCTTCTGCCAAGCCGTGTTGTATTTCCTCTTTAATAGTATAAAAATGAACCTGGCATAATACATCCATAGGAGAATTCGAGGTGCCTGTTCTCAGCAATGGGACACAGTGTACTTTGAGTTTGGCTTCCTGGGATTTGTCTAGGATGGTGTTATAAAATCACCCAAGCTGTGGTTTTAAGGATAGCTCCAGCAAAGGCTTCTGGAAGACCCTTGATCCTTAGGCTTTTTCTCCAGCTGCAATTTTCCACGTGTTCCAAGTGAAGAAAAATGGAGGTAAATTGTTTGCAGGACAAGGCACAGTATTCCTCTAATGCTGTTAAATGAGAGTTAACAGCAAAGTAATACCAGCCTTTGTGTCTGTGTTACTTGGTTTTATGCAAGCGTGATTTCCCGGATTATACGAAAGAGCTGTAATTGTGCTTATTAGCGCAGCGGAATTATTTGCTTATAGGCAAAGCTCATAATTTCCACAACAGTTTTGGCAAGCCATTGTTCAGGAGCCAACAGAACTTCCTATACCAGCAGACCTCCAGGGGGAAAAGGGATCCAGAACCAGACCAACAAAATCTCACTTCAAGTTTGTTGAACTTTTTTTGCTGTTCTGGGATCGGGACTTTAATCCTCTGTCCGCTGCATTAGGTAAATTCTGCTTAGCAAAATAACCTTTTGTTTTTTCTTTTCTTTCTTTCTGTATAATGGTGGGATTTTAATTGTATGTAATAGTTTTTTTTTGGTGGAGTAATTTCGTAAGCTGACTGGTAAGGTCGTGTAAAATAGTCAAAAGTCCGGTGGCCGGCTATAGTGATAAAGGCGCAAACAAGAATTGCTCCAAAGGTAAAGTGCAAAAGGTCTCTGAACGCAGCGATTTGAGTTGTATGGGCAATGAGCCATCCATGGGGGGCGGGGGGGGGGGAATCAAGCCTCGCAGTCATACAGTTGCATAGTACATGAAATCTGGGTATGGGGCCAAGGACATTAGACCCCTTAGAAGTTGGTATGCATGGTCAGAAGGTACAGCATGGTGTATTCCTTTAGAAGGTACTTTTGATGGAGGTTTGAAAAACTCCTCACTGAGTTCAAAACAAGACTCCAGACTAAATAGGACCTAAGACATAGCTCAGCTATGGCTTCAGAAATCTATAATAATGAGTGGGCAGGGTATAAAAAAGGCAATTTCAGTTCGGGAAAAAAAAAATCACATAATGTATACTTGGCCCGAAGGGATAGCCGAATCCGGTGATCCAGTAAGGGAAGCAGAGGAAGCCCTCTCTAGGCTCACTCTGCTACACTAGGCAAGATCAGCTGGGGAGGGTTCGATGTGTGGTACATGTTTTTTTTCTGGTTAAAGTTCTTTGGCATAATTTAGGATTTAGCTACTGCTCTTAGAGATTTGGCCTCAGTATATGGGAAATTTTTGACGAGCTTGATGGATTTTTGTGTTTTTAAGGATAAGCCTTCATGATTTGGTACAATGTTTATTCAGGTGGAAAATTAATTTTAGCCCACCGGAAAGAACATTGCTGGGTAAAACCTAAGCTAGCAATGGAAACTATTTTTGTTTTTGCTAAGAGTAGCCATTGACATGATAATGTCAAGGAAGGGGGATTGCCCATGGCCCATGCAATATTTGGGGTTGCTCTTGTAGTTTTCTGTTTGTATTTTTTCTTTCAATGTGTTTTATTTCTTTTGTAGCGTAAGCATACAATAAGATGTAAAAAATACTGCAAACCTGAAACGAAAGGGGAAACTCCACCGATAATTCACGTCAACAGCCTGCATAGCTTCTAATAAGGGTTGAACAGTCCGGCGTTGCATAAGTGTGCGGTATGTTAAGTCTGGGAATATAGATATCTGGCATCCTTCATATTCTATCATAGGGTTATTACAGGCTGCTTTCATAATTGCCTCTTTCATTATAAATTTTCATATAACATCTCAGGGTCTATCCACACTCTGAGGGCATAAGATAGAGATCGGTGTACTCTATCTATGGACCTGATGAAACAAACCAGTCACCATTTGAAGTAAATCCAGGGCCCCTTTTACTTCAGCTAACTCCCATATGCGGATATTCTGCCTGCAGTCTCTGTTTTCGTGGTCATCCATTTGATCTAATAGGGAATTTAATATTTCTTCATGATGTTTTACCGTCTCTTGAGTATTGATCACCGCCTGCTTAATATCTTTCATCTTGACTTGCCTCTATCTCCTCCACTCTATAACCCAATGCCATTGTGTCCTCCCTAAGCCCATCAACCATTTGCTTACATGATGGTTCAACAGCAGCAATACGTGATTGTATGTCCATTTTAGTAGGGAGAGCTCCCAGGTGTTCTCCGAGTTCTGTATCCAAGTCCATCCTTAATACCTCGGTTTGAGATATCATTGATCTGGGAGGGTTTGGGTCAGGGGGGTTGATTGCTGTATCTGTGTTTCTATATTACCCTCTCCTCCCGGAGCCGGTCCCTGACCCGCAGATATCCCAATCAGGTGGTTTACCCTCACAGTCAACCCCAGGAACATTTTTCCCAGGGAGATCCCCAGGTCTCTCTACTCTGCTTCCTCCTTCCAGAAAGTCCTGGTCCATATCCTACCCCCATAGTCCTCCATCAAGCTTATTGCCTGCACACTGGGGATCTTTCCTAGGGTTCTTCCCATCAGTCGAATGGTCTCCCCTCAGCCGAAAGGCATCCTGCTCCACACACCGCAATGTCCTCCACCATTACTAGGCTCCTCTGGCCGAAACCCGGAGGATCCCAGCCATTCAATGGTGTATGCCTCTCATAACTTTGTCCACATTGTCCACCTTTATGTTCGGGGGAGCCGCGCTTTGTCCCGTCATGCTCGGACATCTTCTGATCTTCCAGACTCTCCTGCCTTGGTCTGCACTCTTTGTGGACAGATAGGCTCTCAAACCGCCTATCTGCAGCTTCCCTTTGCCAGGGGGCTGTGAAGCAGTCCGCCGGCATGTCGCCATACTAAGCTGCAATATCCAGGAAAGGCGGGAGGAGGGCTATCGCAGTGACTCGCTGCTGCTAGCGTCTCCCAGAGCCCGGAAGCTTCTGCACACTCACGTAGCGCATCTCCTCTCCATACCACACCCCCAAGAACCTTTTTTTTCCTTCCTTCTCTCTCTCTCCCCCTCTTACCTCTCTTTTTTTTGGCCAGATACATTCAATGGAGAGAAAATGGACCCCTCTAGATCACAATATGAGAGAACAGATAGAGAGGGAATAATAGGATTTTTTGTACTCACTGTAAAATCCTTTTCTCTGCAATTCACTGACCGACACAGTTGCTCCCCGTAACAAAATGGGTTGTTAGTTTTAGTTCCACCCAGGGGGCGGTCTCTAGGCTACAATCCCCACAGTCTGCCCTAGGACCCCCAGTACGTCAACAAGCAGTAAAATGTAAAGAGAAAAAAGGAAGGGCGAGTGCTGTGTTGGTCGATGAATTACATAAAAAAGGATTTTACTGTGAGTACAAAAAATCCTATTTTCTCTTATATTCACCGACCTACACAGCTTCTCTCTGTAACAAAATGGGATCTCCCCAAGCAGTGACAAACGAGGGGTGGGAAAAAGAGCATAAAAACTCATCCACCATGGCAAGTGGGAACTAGTGAAACTAAACCCACAAAAAAAACAGCAGTGCATGGAAAAACCACCACCAATAACCGGGTATCCTCAACAGGAGTGATCCCCAAGACCGAAACCAACTGCGGAAGTAATGCAACAGTGCATTAACATAAAAATACTGCGTTTTTTCGAAAAAAAAACAGGAAAAAATATTGATTGCATATTCAATTGCAATTACACGGCCGCCTGCAAAACTTTGCGGCCAAAACAGGCAACCGCCGATGCACTGACATCTACCTTGTAGAACTTGGTAAACGTGTGAACAGACGACCAGGTCGCCGCCTTACACACCTTGGTGTCGAAAGGCCCAAGACATTCTGATTGTCCTTGTGGAATGGGCCGTGACCGGAAAGGGGGGCACCTGCCCCTTCAAGGCGTATGTAAAGGGAAATGGTGGCTCAACCTCAACCACCAGATCAGATAGTCCCTGACTGGCTGGCTCACCTGAATCTGTTGATCTAGGGACAACTGAGATTTGTCCCATTTTAACAAGATCTCTTTCTGCAGCACTCTGGTGTGGAACTGGGCACGAAGGAGGCTAGCGTGAGTCCCAGTACTCGCATGCAAAACTGGAGCAATGACCACTAACGGTTCATCAGTAGTTTGACCGCGGAGAGTCAGAGTTTGGAGAAAAACTCCCGCTTCCCTGGAGTCCAACAGCACTCCAGAAGCTGGGTCGGTACAATCACCGACTTATTAAAGTTCAACAGCCACCCAAATTCTTGCAGAATCTGCATGGTGATCGCCACATCCTCCTCTAATTCTGAGGCGGAAGATGCTCTCAGGAGGAGATCATCTAGGTAGCCCACGATCGCGATCCTACGCTGTCTCAGCAACACCAATACTGGAGCCAGTACCTTGGTAAAGACTCGGGGGGCTGATACCAGACCAAAGGGAAGAGCCACAAATTGGTAATGGGCTTCTCCGACTGCAAAACAGACATTTTTGATGCCGAAGGCATATGGGTATGTGCAGGTACGCATCCTGGCTGTCTAAGGACGCCAGGGAGTCCCCTTGATGGAGTGCAGCGACTACTGAGCGAACTGATTCCATTCTGAAGCTCTGCACTTTTACAAAGTGATTGAGGGCTTTCAAGTCCAAGATCAGACGTACCCCTTCCTTCTTGGGAACCACAAACAGATTTGAGTAGAATCCCTGGAAGTGTTCCGATTCCGGAACTGGTACAATCACCACACGATTCAGCAAATCCCTTACCGCCCCCAACAGGGCCTCCCAGCGAAACCGGGGATACGGGTATGCTGGAGGGGAAGAATCTGTTTGGCGGCCAAGAGAGAAACTCTCTCTTGTAGCCTGTGGAAATGAAATTACAGACCCATTGGTCAGATAACCGGGAGGACCCCGGGGGCTGCAAACTCCCGAAGGTGACCCACCACCCAAACCTTCATGCGGTAGCACTTTTATTTGCAGGCTTGCAGTTCCAGGGACGTTTTTGACCGTCTATGGGCATCCTGTCGGGCTGGGGACGTTTCGTCGTAGCTCCAAGCGGATGGAAAATCAGTTTGTGAGTGGAAAAAGAGGGCCCTTGCCTACAGCGTGGCTCCTTAGCTTTCCTGGCCTGTGGGAGTAGGGTACTCTTACCACCAGTGGCATTTTTAATAATGTCATCTAACGAGGCTCCAAAGAGCCAGTCGCCAAGGAAAGGAAGGTCCGTCAGGGCTTTTTTGGATGCCTGGTCAGCAGACCAGCATTTTAGCCAAATCAGGCGCCTCAGCACCACAGCTGACACTGAAGCCCTGGATAACAGAGGGATCCAGGGCCGCGTCACAGACATACTTAAGGCCTTGCATTAGTTGGTCTGCCAGTTCCACGCAGACAGGGGAGGCCTGCTGCTCTCCCAATTCGCTGTGCAAAAGTTTGGCCCACTCAGTCAGTGTCTGCGACACCAGTGCGGATGCCAGTACAGGTCACACGGCTGACCCCACAACTGTTAACAAGGAACAAGCCACCGCCTCGGCCTTCCTGTCCGTGGGATCCTTGAATGCAGGAGTCCCCTCAACCAGGATCGTGGTTACTTTATTTAACCTGGATACTGGGGGTCCACGACCGGAGGAGCCGACCATTTCTTGAGAAGGCTTTCCTCAAAGGGGTAACGCACCGCCATGTATTTGGGGACTGAAAAGGTCCATTGCGGGCAACCCCATTCCTTGTAAATGAACTTGTCAAAATAAGTCATATACGGGAATACCTTAGGTGAACGTGCTGGCTTACGGGACCCAAAAGGGACAGGTACATCAGTAGAAGTATCCGCTAGCTCCTGAATCTTCAGGGTATCACGCACAGCTGTGATAAGTGCTCCAACAAGAGCTTTGTCACACACGGTCCCGGATGGGGACTCATCCTCACTGTCCGAACGGTCCTGGTCAGCGTTTATCTGACAAGAGCAGGGGTCACCGGCCTCAGCAGGACCTGAGTCTGTGTCAGAGCTCTCCCCAGAGGATGGGGAGGGGGCAGGGGGCGCTTTTTATCACCTTTCTTCTAGTGCACCGTCTCTATCTTGGCAACGAACGAATTGAGGACCGCCGTCAGGGTGTCCATAGAGACCGCGCAGTCCGCAGGTGACCCGTTTGCAATTGCCTGGATTCCGGGGGGAAAAAAACACCAGTTTCTGAAGCCATGCTGACCCTACCCTGTTGTCACCCGAAGGGGACTTAGGACAGTGACAGTCCCACCCTCCTTGCTGCCGCTGACTGAGGGGTTCTAGCCTGCGGGACTCACCGACCTGAGGGGTTCTGCTCTGTTTTACAGCAGTGCCTGTAGATCCCTAGTGTTCCCGCATGCAGAGGGACCAAAGCTGTGTCAGTGGCAGTCCGTCAGCACGATCAGTGAACGATCGCTGAGCGATCTGAAACACGTGTCCAGATTACACAAAAAGCCTCCCAGCGCTCTGTGATGACAAAACAGGGGCACAGGAGCTGCTGCTAGAGCACAAAAAACGTGGTCCGGCTTCAAGAAAATGGCCGCCAGTGTTCTGAATAGGGAATCACTGGAAAAATGGCAGCTTGAAGCCCAGAAGCATGCTGTCCCTTGCCCACACTGAAAATGGGCACCAGCCAGTGCCATGAGAGGCATAAAGAAAACACGTGGCAGACACAGCGCTGCACCAACACAGGGGCAAACCTCACAGGCACCCTCCGGGAATAAGCACTCAGGATCCAGGCACCCCAGCACAGCCAGAACCCAGGTGAGAGCCCAGGGCACACACACACCACTCAGTATCCATACACAGCCCCCCCGTGGGGGGGGAAAGGATGGGAGTTAGGGAAAGGGGAGAGAAGAGAGGGTGTGAGGGGGCCCCTGGATCGACCACCAGGGAATGCCCAGCTGCTCAACCCTGCCGAGACAGGGAGAGCTGTACTTACCAGTCCTGAAGAGCTGGGAGACATTCCATTGTAGCCAACTCCTGATCAGTACAGGGAAGTCTACTGGCCCAGCATACTGTGATGCAGACATCAGTAGCCCGGTCATATGTATGCCCCGAAGCATAAAGCTCGCCGACCACCTCTGGAGCCGAGGTATGTCGTGGCCTGCCGAGCCGTAGCTACGACCTGCACACGCTCGATGGCTGGACTGGGGAGACTACAAGGATAAGTGCACCAGCCTGTCACCCAGCCCGCTGTTGATAGAAGATCACAGGATCATTCATCTTGCACAAAAAGCCAAGCTTCTACATTAAAAAAACACAGACCTATGTGCCCGCAGGGTTCCTAGGTGTATCTCCTTCACTAGGCAAAATAAAACTGAGGCTGCTAGGGCAGACTGTGGGGATTGTAGCCTAGGGAGTGCCCCCTGGGCGGAACTAAAAGTTCTGAAGTGCTTTATTACAACTTTGCCTAGTAATCTCCAGTGATAAGGCAAACAACCCATTTTGTTACAGAGAGAAGCTGTGTCGGTCGGTGATTAAAAGAGAAATATCTAATAAAATATATACATTTAGTATAAAATGGTGGATATAAAGATAGTATCATATAATGTAAGTGGACTAGGCACTCCTTGTTAGAGGGAACATCTCTGGTGTGAACTGTATACCCTGGGAGCAGAGATTGCATTTCTCCAGGAGACACACTTTGCGACAGGGTCGACCCATTGCATGCTATGTTTTCTGTTTAACCAATGGTTTCCACGTGACATCTCCTATTCGGGGAGCTAGGGGAGTCACAATAGCTTTTCACAGATTATGTCCATTCTCATTTATGTAAATTGAGGTGGATTCTGAGGGTTTGTTTCTCTTTGTAAAGGGGAGAATTTATGGCCAGTGCTATACATTTTCTTAAATTTATGGCCCTAATAACCATATGGCAGATTTTATATCCAAAGCATTGAAGAAATTGGGAGGTTTAGGGAGGGTGTTCCAGTATTAGAGGGTGATTTTGATTTTACATTGGAACCTGGGATGGACACCTCATCGGGTAAGACATCATTGTCATTCAGGACCCAAAGACATATTAAACAAAGCCTACAATCTCTCCACTTGGTGGATAGCTGGCGGGCATTACATAGCCGAGAGAAAGACTACAGCTATTACTCTAAAATACATATTCACGGATTTATTTATGGTTGATCCGTTTTACTTACATCTTGTGCAATCTTCCGTAATTGGATCAATCACAGTATCTGATCATGCTCCAATAGCTTTGAGTTTACGACTGATTGCGACAGGTAGTAAAGAAAGGACATGGCAATTAAATTAGTCCATTTTGGATGCTAAAAGGGTTTTTGAAATCCTCTATAATAAATTGGTATCATATTTTGAAATCGATATACCAGGTTAGGTATCCAACCAGTGTGGGAAGCTCACAAAGCGGTAATTAGAGGGGAAATGATTGCACAAGGTTCACGTCTTAGAAAGGAGAAACTACAGACCTTTTAGAATAAATACATAAATTAGAAATTAAACATAAAACCAGTCGGAACCCAGGGGGGGTTCATAGACTGGATGAATTGCGACTTAAATATAGATTCAATTTCAGCGGGAGCTGCGGATGGAGGTGTAGTGGATAAGATCCTAGAATACCTAAGAGCCTTGGAACTACCTGTTATTCCGACCCCAGCGCTTGAGGAAATGGAACAACCAATAATGGTGGTGGAACTGGGTAGGGTAATAATGGCATTATCAATAGGTAAAAGTCCAGGCCCAGACGGCTTTACGAATATATATTATAAAAAGTTCCTGTCAGTTTTAATACATCCTTTATGTAACTACCTCAATTTCATTACAGCGTCCAGTTCGTTGCTTCCTGAAGCATTAGTGGTATACGTGATAGTCCTCCCAAAAGAGGGGAAGGACCCTCAGTATTGTGCCAATTATAGGCCCTGCTGCCTCTTGAACACGAAGATCCTAGCTAAGATTTTGGCCCTTAGAATGCAAGACCACATCGCAAAGATCGTACACCTAGATCAAACAGGATTTATAAAAGGCCGTGAAGCCAGAGACAATACTGTAATGGATGTGGTTGGAATATCATGAAATGTCTATTCCATTATATACAAGTACAGCTTTATATGCCTGCCATTTATATCAGCTTTGGCTTATCAACCTTAATCATATACAACAGATGTTTGCTAGCTTGCTGTGGAAATGAACCACCTCCCGTGGCATCGAGACCCTCACACCATCAAAGACAACGGCCCCATTACAGCCCCTTCATATCACCACAGAGACGAATGCCTACGGCACAAGGGGCTTCCCTGATGTACGTAAATTTAACCCCCTCTTAGGCTGCATCTCTTGTTGCAAGCCTACCAGACCCTGAAAAACAGCCCATGCCATTTTACAGAAGGATCACCCAGATCCAAAAGACATACGTGGCTGTGTGGCGGGATTTGGTGAGCATGTGTGAGATAAATGCAGGAGATGCCTACTGGCCAGTGATGGAGAAATGCTTTGATCAGTACTACTGTGATGATACTTATGACTCAGGGTGTGACTTTGTGAGTCAGTTAAAAAGATGGGCTCAAGACCGCTTGGCAGACAAAGTGACTAGTATACAAGGGATTACACAGGAAAAGGGTGAATCTGTTGAGAAATATCACAAGTGTTTACTGATTTGGGTTTTAAAAGGAAATATAAAATGCAGTGCTTTTGGAACCTCGGCCCCCCAGGATCACCTATGGGAGTGGACGTTCAACTAGTGAGTCAAAAGTAGTGAAAATAGTGATATGCAAATAAACACTGAGCATAATATGTGCATAAATACTGACAAGAAGACTCGTGTGGGACATAAATGCATGATAAAATCACATGTGCAAGTGATACACAAATTAAAAATAAAAATTATAATAAATCTATGGTAAACAAAGACGACATCTTAGCCCTTGTACACATGGTTGGAGATTCCGACGGAATGTGTCCTATCAGACCGTTTTGTCGGATATTCCGACTGTGTGTGGTCTCCATTGGACTGTTTCCGTCGGAATATCCGACGGACCAACTTTGCCAACTTGCCGGTAAAATTTTCCGACAAAATGCTCCGAACGGACATACTCCGATCATGTGTAGCCTACTCCGACGGACAAAGTGCCAAGCATGCTCAGATCAAATTCCTAGACCAAAGCTATTGGTTACTAGCCTGAACATAGTCCCGTCGTAACAAAATAATATCATCACGTTATGTACAATCGGATTTTCCGACAACTTAGTCCAACCGTGTGTATGCAACAGCTCTTCCAGAATTAATCCATCAGAATTACTCCAACGGATTTGGTTGTCGGAATCTCTGACCGTGTGTACAAGGGCTAAGAGTTCTTCTGTGTGGTGCTGTATAGTGTGGTACCCCACCAGTGTACGGACCCAGCATTTTCAACCAGGTGGGTTGAGGGGCTCCAGGGAGCTTGCAATGTTTGGAGGAACAATCAAATACCCCAACTTTCTTACACCTAGCGCCGCCTTGTTAGATGCAAAAAACAACAAGCGCTTACACCTTAAACCGTGTGTATATATTCTGGGGGGTGTGGAATTACGTTCCTTTTAAGCAGCTGTTTTAATTAGGCTATATCCACAGATACAACCCTATCACTATTGTGCAAAAGAAAACTCTATAAGATAAATCAACACCTCCAAAAGATGAGCTAATCTATCAAGAGAGAGTTAAAAACAGCGCATATTATTCTAAATACAGACAATAACGGTAATATGCATTAAATAGTTTAAATAACTTCCTCAAAATATTTAAACCAGATAAATAAAAATATGTTGAATAAATTACAAGCTCAATATTTCATATTATGTCCGTTTAACCAATGTCCAACTAGAAATTAGTGCTTGGTGACGAGGTCACCAATCTCAAAGTCATTCAACATAGTTCGTTAAAAAATCATAATCTATATTGCACTATTGCCCGGAATACACCTCCACGCGTGCACACATGCAAACACCGCCCGGAATCGTTGCCAGTGCAGAGTCCCCCTTAGGTATTTCTCTTACCAGACTTTAGCTGGTTTTTCACAGCCGATTCAGAAATCCTCATAGGTGAAAATGCAGGTGTCTTCTTTTCTTCCTTCATATACTCCTCTACTCAATCTTTACTGCTGTAGGTCAGCTGGCATCTGTTGTTCCACCGCCCATTGTCCCTAGATAAGTGGCCGCGCAGTGCGTCCCTGGCATTCGGAGGAGGAGGAGGAGGAGGAGGAGGAGGAGGAGGAGGAGGAGGAGGAGAAGAAGAAGAAGAAGAAGAAGAAGAAGAAGAAGACCAGGCCACCGCCTGTAAAAGAGCTATAAGAAGGCACGGTGGCCCAGCAGAAGAACCGAAGAGGGGGACAAGACCCCCGAAGTTGGGAGAAGAGGCCGGTGGCTAAGAAGAAAGCCGGACTCCTCCGCTAGCAAAAGAGCTACAAGAAGATAGCGGAGGAGTCCGGCGAGAAGACCCCCGAAGACGGAAGACCCCCGGAGCTGTGCAATAAAGTATTTTATCTCGTGTGTTGTGTTTTTTTTGGTACTTTTATTTTACAGGTGAATGGGTAGGGGTACATTGTACCCCATACTCATTCACATAGGGTGGGGGGCCGGTATCCGGGGGCCCCCTTATTAAAGGGGGCTCTGGGATTCCGATAAGCCCCCCGCCCGCAGACCCCGACAACCAACGGCCAGGGTTGTCGGGAAGAGGCCCTTGTCCTCATCAACATGGGGACAATGTGCTTTGGGGTGGGGGGCAGCGCGGCCCCCCTTTCCCCAAGGCACCCCCCCATGTTGAGGGCACGCGGCCTGGTACGGCTCAGGTGGGGGGGCGCTCGCTCGCCCCCCTTTCCTGGCCGGCCGGGTAGCGTGCTCGGACAAGGGTCTGTTGTGGACTTGGGGGGGACCCCCACGCCGATTTTTTTTCGGCGTTGGGGTTCCCCTTTAAGTCCATACCAGGCGGCGGGGCCAGTGACGTCTCCTTCGCGGGCCCCGCCTACCTGGATACCCGCTCGAAATGAGCGGACTTTTCTCCGGGCAGGAAAAGTCCGCTCATTTCAAAAGTACGGCGGACTGGCACACACACGGGCGGATTGTCCGCCGAAATGCGAGTCCGACGGACAGTATTACGGAAATTCCGAAATACTTAGTCCGCCAGACTGCACGCTGAAAAAGTCCGCTGAAGCCCACACACGAGCGGACTGTCCGCTGAAATGTGTTTCGGCGGACTAAGTAGGCCAGACAGTCCGCCCGTGTGTACGCGGCTTTAGTGTAAATAATAGCCTTGATATGACCATGAATAATTTCTTGGAAAATGAGCGTGATACACAAATGTTAAGCTCTGGGGAGTTGGTGGTCAAGGGTAAAGGCAAAGGAGTTGGCAAACCCAAGAGACCTGTTGTGATGGGGAAAAGGTAGTTCCTCATCAGGTGTAGTGTCTGAAGCAGGTTCCCTATGGAATCTGGAAACAGAGTTGAAAGGAAGTAGCAGGAAAGGCGGTGGACAAGAAAATAAATGTGAGCTCAGGAACTCCAAGGACAGAGGAAGTAGGCTGCGGATACAGAACTGTAGGACCCCGTTGCGATCCAGGGTAGGGCGTGCCTGGAAGCACACCCAAAAAAAGGGTTGGGCCTACGTGGCTGATGGCCAGCACAGAGGTGTCCCAACTGCTATGGTGGGTGCAGGTGTTTCTCCCTCCGGGGGGGGATATGTGGTAGTGTGGTACCCCACCAGTGTACGGACCCAGCATTTTCAACCAGGTGGGTTGAGGGGCTCCAGGGAGCTTGCAATGTTAGGAGGAAACTGACTTTTCAGTTTCCTCATTATTTACTAAAATCTGTTTTGGGATCTGGAGCCTGGGGATTTCGTAGTGATCCGGGTGGGATGAAATCCCCAGTCCTGGGTCCGGATTTTGGGATTCACCAGCACACTGACTGGTCAGGTGTGTGTTGGTCTATTTCTAGACACCTGACCATGGTTCTGGGCTCCACCCTCCCGAGCAGTCCAGGCAAGCAAGGGAGAAGCATGCATGTCTGCATGATGTAGTCAGAGGGCCCAAAGCTGTGGGATGAGCAGTGAGGAAGAGTAGTGATGGACGAACTTCCGACGGGACGTTTCGCGAACGCGAAACGCGAACGGACACAAACGTTCGCGAAAACGACCGTTCGCCGCGGGCTCCATTGACTTCAATGGGAGGCGAATTTCGCAAACCTTTAGGTCGAATTTGCGGCCACGGGGTAATTATTAGGGGGTAGCACGTAGTCCCACCACCTGGACAATAGCATAATACATGTATGAGGTGAATTTGGGATCGATAACTACAAGCATTTTTTTTTTATTTGGGAAATTGTTCTGACAATTCAGGACTATGGAGCTAATGAAGGCAATGGAGGAGAGGGAAGGTCAGGGACCAGGGTAGGCAAACAAGAGGGTGCAGGAGATACAGAGCACTGACAGCAGCACCGTAATACAGAGCACTGACATCAGCACCGTGACATACAGCGCTGACAGCAGCTCCGTGACATACAGCGCTGACAGCAGCTCCGTGACATACAGCGCTGACAGCAGCTCCGTGACATACAGCGCTGACAGCAGCTCCGTGACATACAGCGCTGACAGCAGCTCCGTGACATACAGCGCTGACAGCAGCACCGTGACATACAGCGCTGACAGCAGCTCCGTGACATACAGCGCTGACAGCAGCTCCGTGACATACAGCGCTGACAGCAGCTCCGTGACATACAGCACTGACAGCAGCTCCGTGACATACAGCGCTGACAGCAGCTCCGTGACATACAGCGCTGACAGCAGCACCGTGACATACAGCGCTGACAGCAGCTCCGTGACATACAGCGCTGACAGCAGCTCCGTGACATACAGCGCTGACAGCAGCTCCGTGACATACAGCGCTGACAGCAGCTCCGTGACATACAGCGCTGACAGCAGCTCCGTGACATACAGCGCTGACAGCAGCTCCGTGACATACAGCGCTGACAGCAGCTCCGTGACATACAGCGCTGACAGCAGCTCCGTGACATACAGCGCTGACAGCAGCTCCGTGACATACAGCGCTGACAGCAGCTCCGTGACATACAGCGCTGACAGCAGCACCGTAAGCAGCCCCAGGAGGAAGTCAGCACAGCACAGGGATGGTGTGATCCCCTCATAATAAGAACCCCCAGGAGGAAGTCAGCACAGCACAGGGATGGTGGGAGCCCCTCATAATAAGAACACCCAGGAGGAAGTCAGCACAGCACAGGGATGGTGGGAACCCCTCATAATAAGCAGCCCCAGTAGAAATATGACACCGCTCAACCTCTTCAAAGAGGAGGGTAGGGGCATATAGTACGGTGTGCTTTTTTGGGTCAGGGAAGTGAGCCAAATGAATTAAGAAGGTCTGTGTGCTTGATTCCAAAAATTGTTTATAGACATATACATGGTCTACTGATCACATGTGTTGAATTCCTCCGAGATCCATGCCTCATTCATTTTTAGAAATGTGAGGTAGTTAACACTGTGGTGAGCTAGGCGAGTACGCTTATCGGTCACAATCCCCCCTGCTGCGCTGAACGCCCTTTCGGACAGGACACTGGATGAGGGGCAAGCCAACAGTTCGATTGCAAATTGGGCAAGCTCTGGCCAGAGGTCAAGCCTGCCCACCCAGTAGTCTAGGGGTTCATCACTCCTCAGAGCGTCCACATCGGCCGTTAACCCAATGTAGTCGGACACCTGACGGTCTAGGCGTTCCCTGATGCTGGATCCGGATGACACCTGTCGATGGGTCGGCTGAAAGAATGACCTCATATCCGAAGTCACCAACACATCTTCAAACCGGCCTCTTCTTGCAGGCGCTGTTGGATTGGTACCCGCAAATCCTTCTCTGGGAGTGGGAATTGCTCCTCTGCCAGCGCACGCAAAAGCAGAATGCAGCATTTCTCGAAGCAAGGCCTGGAAGTGCTGCATTCTGACAGCCCTCTGCGACGGCGGTAACATTTCCGCCATTTTGTGTTTGTACCGGGGGTCTAAGTACGTTGCCACCCAGTACTGGTCCTTGACCCTCATGCTTTTTATACGGGGGTCCCTATTAAAACACTGGAGCATGAAGGCCCCCATTTGCACTAAAGTGGAAGCGGTGTGGTGGCCTGGCTCCTGCTCATCATCCAGGATAATGTCGTCCTCTTCATTCTCCTCTCCCCATCCTCGCACAACAGGGATCCCAGAAAGGTTTAAAGCATGCTCTTCTTGCTCCTGCTCATCCGCCCCGGCACCATCCTCCTCTGACTCCTCATCAGACTCCTGTTGTTGACTTGTCTCAGATAGAGTAGCCCCCCCTGGGAATTCATCCAGCATTGCGACTTCCTCATCTTCCCGCTCCTGCTCCTCCACAGCCTGATCAATGACACGACGCAATGCACGCTCCAGAAAGAAGGCATAAGGTACCATGTCACTGATGGCGCCATGGCTGCGACTGACCAGTTTGGTGATCTCCTCAAATGGCCGCAGAAGTCTGCATGTGTCGCGCATGAGCAGCCACTGGCGCGGTGAAAAAAAACCCAGCTCCCCAGAACCGTTTCTTTCGCAGAGTTCATACAGGTAGACGTTAACTGCACGTTTCTGCTGGAGCAGCCTATCAAGCATATAGAAGGTTGAGTTCCATCGCGTCGGGCAATCGCAAATAAGACGTCTGACCGGCAGATGGTGTCGCCGCTGAATGTCAGCAAGGCGAGCCATGGCCGTGTAAGATCTTCTGAAATGGGCCGAGATTTTCCTTGCCTGCCGCAAGATGTCCTGGACCCCAGGGTATTTGACAAGGAATCGCTGCACGACCAAGTTTAAGACGTGTGCCATGCACGGCACGTGCGTGATTTTGCCCTGTTTCAATGCGCTAAGCAGATTGGCACCGTTGTCACACACCACTTTACCAACTGTCAAATTGAGCGGTGTTAGCCACTCATCTGCCTGTGAACGCAAAGCTGAAAGGAGTGCCGGGCCAGTGTGGCTCTTTGCTTCCAGGCACAACAGACGCAGCACGGCATGGCAACGTCTCACCTGGCATGTGGAATAGGTTCTGGGGAGCTTGGGCGGTGCAGTGGAAGAGACGCTAGCAGCGGAAAAGGAGGAGGCAGCTGAGGAGGAGAGGGAGGAGGATGGAGTAGGAGGAGGAGAAGAAGAGTCAGGCCTGCATGCAATCCGTGGCGGTAAAACCAAATCTACACGGGTGCCACGGGTTACATGCTTGACGGCCGTCAGAAGGTTCACCCAGTGGGCAGTAAAACTGATATACCTTCCCTGCCCGTGTTTGCTAGACCACGTGTCTGTGGTCAGATGTATCTTGGCACCGACACTGTGTGCCAGAGATACATTCACTTGCCGCTGAACATGGCCATATAGCTCTGGGATGCCCTTCTCTGAGAAATACTTCCTTCCTGGGACCTTCCATTGTGGTGTTCCAATGGCCACAAATTTGCGAAAGGCCTCCGAGTCCACCAGTTTATATGGCAGTAGTTGGCGGGCTATGAGTTCTGACAAGCCAGCCGCCAACCGTTGGGCAAGAGGGTTATCCGGCGTCATCATTTTTTTACGCTCAAACATTAGGCCCACGGAAGCCTGCCTTTTTGCAGAAAAATGTGAGCTTGGCGTGATGGAAGGTGGAGTGGAGGACAATTGTGAGGAGAGAGGAGAAGGAGAAGTAGAAGACGAGGCTGGACGGTGAGAGCCTGCAGTGTGGCTTTGTGTGTTCCGTTGCTCCCACTGGGCTCGGTGATGGCTGCTCATGTGCCTTCTTAAGGCGGTCGTCCCTAGGTGAGTATTGGGCTTACCGCGACTAACGCGTTGACTGCAAAGATTGCAGATGGCAACGCTATTGTCAGCAGCGGACACGTTAAAAAAAGCCCACACTGCGGAGCCATGTGCCGGTGTCCTGGGAGCGCCAGATGTGACCGTACATGGTCGATGACTCGCTCCTGATACATTTGCAGTCTGCTTTGTCCCTGCTGTGCAATGTAAGTCATTGCTGCTTCTCCTCCCTATCTGCTGGTCCATATCTCCCTCTGAACTCCCCTCCTCTTCCTCTCTTGTGGGCACCCACGTGACATCACTAGACACGTCATCATCAACGTCACCTTCCCCACCGCTATAAGTAGAGTAGGCAGCAACACCGGGGACCAACCTCCTCCTTGGGCTGATCTGGGTACTGGCGTCAGACTGCTGAGTAGCGCTTGTTGCTACCTCCTCTTCCTGATCCAATACCAAGAGTGGCTGCGCATCAGAAATGTCCTCTTGATATGGATCGGAAAATAATTCCAGTGACTCAAGCGGAAGGTATGTGGTGGTGGTGGTGGTGGTGGTCGTGTTGTTGGTGGTAGTGTCTTTGGGGGTGCACATAGCAGAGAGTGAAGAAGAGGGTGCAGATCGAGAGGATGAGGAGGGTGCAGAAGAGTAAGGCTGAGCGAGCCACTCAACCAAGTCTGGTGCATCCTTTAAAGTAATTGAACGCACCTTCTGCAACTTCCCACTTTGGCTCAAGCCTGTTGCTCCTGCCCTACCCCTACCACCCCTGCGGAAGGGCCTGCCTCTTCCTCTGCATGTCATTTTTTAAATGACCCTGTGACAAAACTCTTAGTCCCTATACCGCTGAAGGACTGCTGCAGTATAGGTGAGCGGTCAGCAGTGGTGCACGTCAACCCTATCTATTGTGGACCTATAGCGGTCCTTACAGAACAGCAGACTGTACCGCACTCAAGCCTATGTACCGTAGCACCCTATACCAAGTTACCAGTCCTTATAAGAACTTTTGTGGACCAAGCAGGTTGTGTATTAGTGTTTAGCAGACTGTACGTCAGTCCCTATACCGCTGAAGGACTGCTGCAGTATAGGGCAGCGGTCAGCAGTGGTGCACGTCAACCCTATCTATTGTGGACCGATAGCGGTCCTTACAGAACAGCAGACTGTACCGCACTCAAGCCTATGTACCGTAGCACCCTATACCAAGTTACCAGTCCTTATAAGAACTTTTGTGGACCAAGCAGGTTGTGTGTTAGTGTTTAGCAGACTGTGCGTCAGTCCCTATACCGCTGAAGGACTGCTGCAGTATAGGGCAGCGGTCAGCAGTAGTGCACGGCAACCCTATGTATTGTGGACCGATAGCGGTCCTTACAGAACAGCAGACTGTAACGCACTCAGGCCTATGTACCGTAGCACCCTATACCAAGTTACCAGTCCTTATAAGAACTTTTGTGGACCAAGCAGGTTGTGTGTTAGTGATTAGCAGACTGTACGTCAGTCCCTATACCAATGAAGGACTGCTGCAGTATAGGGCAGCGGTCAGCAGTAGTGCACGGCAACCCTATGTATTGTGGACCGATAGCGGTCCTTACAGAACAGCAGACTGTAACGCACTCAGGCCTATGTACCGTAGCACCCTATACCAAGTTACCAGTCCTTATAAAAACTTTTGTGGACCAAGCAGGTTGTGTGTTAGTGTTTAGCAGACTGTGCGTCAGTCCCTATACCGCTGAAGGACTGCTGCAGTATAGGGCAGCGGTCAGCAGTGGTGCACGTCAACCCTATCTATTGTGGACCGATAGCGGTCCTTACAGAACAGCAGACTGTACCGCACTCAAGCCTATGTACCGTAGCACCCTATACCAAGTTACCAGTCCTTATAAGAACTTTTGTGGACCAAGCAGGTTGTGTATTAGTGTTTAGCAGACTGTACGTCAGTCCCTATACCGCTGAAGGACTGCTGCAGTATAGGGCAGCGGTCAGCAGTGGTGCACGTCAACCCTATCTATTGTGGACCGATAGCGGTCCTTACAGAACAGCAGACTGTACCGCACTCAAGCCTATGTACCGTAGCACCCTATACCAAGTTACCAGTCCTTATAAGAACTTTTGTGGAACAAGCAGGTTGTGTGTTAGTGATTAGCAGACTGTACGTCAGTCCCTATACCAATGAAGGACTGCTGCAGTATAGGGCAGCGGTCAGCAGTAGTGCACGGCAACCCTATGTATTGTGGACCGATAGCGGTCCTTACAGAACAGCAGACTGTACTGCACTCAGGCCTATGTACCGTAGCACCCTATACCAAGTTACCAGTCCTTATAAGAACTTTTGTGGACCAAGCAGGTTGTGTGTTAGTGTTTAGCAGACTGTGCGTCAGTCCCTATACCGCTGAAGGACTGCTGCAGTATAGGGCAGCGGTCAGCAGTAGTGCACGGCAACCCTATGTATTGTGGACCGATAGCGGTCCTTACAGAACAGCAGACTGTAACGCACTCAGGCCTATGTACCGTAGCACCCTATACCAAGTTACCAGTCCTTATAAGAACTTTTGTGGACCAAGCAGGTTGTGTGTTAGTGATTAGCAGACTGTACGTCAGTCCCTATACCAATGAAGGACTGCTGCAGTATAGGGCAGCGGTCAGCAGTAGTGCACGGCAACCCTATGTATTGTGGACCGATAGCGGTCCTTACAGAACAGCAGACTGTAACGCACTCAGGCCTATGTACCGTAGCACCCTATACCAAGTTACCAGTCCTTATAAAAACTTTTGTGGACCAAGCAGGTTGTGTGTTAGTGTTTAGCAGACTGTGCGTCAGTCCCTATACCGCTGAAGGACTGCTGCAGTATAGGGCAGCGGTCAGCAGTGGTGCACGTCAACCCTATCTATTGTGGACCGATAGCGGTCCTTACAGAACAGCAGACTGTACCGCACTCAAGCCTATGTACCGTAGCACCCTATACCAAGTTACCAGTCCTTATAAGAACTTTTGTGGACCAAGCAGGTTGTGTATTAGTGTTTAGCAGACTGTACGTCAGTCCCTATACCGCTGAAGGACTGCTGCAGTATAGGGCAGCGGTCAGCAGTGGTGCACGTCAACCCTATCTATTGTGGACCGATAGCGGTCCTTACAGAACAGCAGACTGTACCGCACTCAAGCCTATGTACCGTAGCACCCTATACCAAGTTACCAGTCCTTATAAGAACTTTTGTGGAACAAGCAGGTTGTGTGTTAGTGATTAGCAGACTGTACGTCAGTCCCTATACCAATGAAGGACTGCTGCAGTATAGGGCAGCGGTCAGCAGTAGTGCACGGCAACCCTATGTATTGTGGACCGATAGCGGTCCTTACAGAACAGCAGACTGTAACGCACTCAGGCCTATGTACCGTAGCACCCTATACCAAGTTACCAGTCCTTATAAGAACTTTTGTGGACCAAGCAGGTTGTGTGTTAGTGATTAGCAGACTGTACGTCAGTCCCTATACCAATGAAGGACTGCTGCAGTATAGGGCAGCGGTCAGCAGTAGTGCACGGCAACCCTATGTATTGTGGACCGATAGCGGTCCTTACAGAACAGCAGACTGTACTGCACTCAGGCCTATGTACCGTAGCACCCTATACCAAGTTACCAGTCCTTATAAAAACTTTTGTGGACCAAGCAGGTTGTGTGTTAGTGTTTAGCAGACTGTGCGTCAGTCCCTATACCGCTGAAGGACTGCTGCAGTATAGGGCAGCGGTCAGCAGTAGTGCACGGCAACCCTATGTATTGTGGACCGATAGCGGTCCTTACAGAACAGCAGACTGTAACGCACTCAGGCCTATGTACCGTAGCACCCTATACCAAGTTACCAGTCCTTATAAGAACTTTTGTGGACCAAGCAGGTTGTGTGTTAGTGATTAGCAGACTGTACGTCAGTCCCTATACCAATGAAGGACTGCTGCAGTATAGGGCAGCGGTCAGCAGTAGTGCACGGCAACCCTATGTATTGTGGACCGATAGCGGTCCTTACAGAACAGCAGACTGTACCGCACCCAAGCCTATGTACCGTAGCACCCTAGACAGACCAAGTTACCAGTCCTGATAAAGAGCTTTGTGGAACAAGTGAGTTGTGAATGATTAGCAGACTGCAGCAGAAGGGCAGCAGTCAAGTATAATATTCTTTCTATATTTGGAAGAAAGAATATTATACGTGTACAAGCCTATTACCGTACCACTGATACCAGTCCTGAAAAGAACCTTTGTGGAACTAATAGTAACAGCAAGTCTTTAAAATTATCCTCACTGCCTGACACACTGCTTCCTGCCTGTCCCTATACAAATTGGCAAAAAAGAGTAGGCTGGAACGATTAGCTGGAACAGCTCTTTTGTGGACCTGATAGTAACAGCTAATGATGATGATGATGATGATGATGAAGAAAGACTAATCTGGCTGAGCTGTCCCTAAAATAGCAGCATACAGCGCTCTGTCCCTTTATCTAAACTGACAAAAGAAACTCAGGCTGCTGACCTAACACCTATACCAGTCCTGAAAAGAACTTTTGTGTACCAAATAGCTAGCGTTTTCTCTGTCCCTACTCCACACAGGATCCTTTCCCTACAGTGACAGAAGAAAGAATGTAAAATGGCCACCGGATCGGGTGTATTTATAGGTTAGGGGGAATGTCCAAGTGTCCATGAGCTGTCATGTCTCAATTGGTTGTCCTGTAACACATGATAAACGTGTCACGAAAGGTTAAAGTTCTTGTATACATTAAACACGTAAGTCCGCCGGGGCGAACGACGGAAAAAGGCGTTCGAACCCGCGGACGGCGAAAGTCGGAAATTCGCCGCGAAACGACCGCCGGGCGAACCGTTCGGCCATCACTAAGGAAGAGTAAAAGAGGTACAGTGCGTGATCTCTGTTATATGGCCAAGAGGGCTGAAGGGTAAAGCCCAAATGGCAGTACTGCTGACCATAAAGCCAGGTGGTTTGGTATTTTTCGTTTACTACTGCTGTGAAATTGAAACCCCTGCGTGGGAATTATTGATGGACATTTTTCTTTTCCTTTTTTTCAATAAAAGTGGGTCAAAAAGCCCTGAAATTGAGTTTCTGGTGTGGATTGGTCTCCCTAGCGGGTGCTACACTTGAGTTAAACAACCCCCAATATTACAATAGTCTATTCAGAAAAAATACTTTTGAAAGATGTTTCTTCTAGTGTTGACAAATATGAGGAAGAGGACTTCTCCATGCAGTAACCACAGGTGTGTATATGGGACAACAGAGGGAATGGATACTCTTACCCTAAAATGTGTACACACACGCTGTACAGTGGTGGGTCAAGCAGGCATCAGTCATCTCCAGCGGAATCTCCAACCGGGAACTTTGTGGTACAATGGTGTGTACCTGCGTCCACATCAGACAGGATGGATGACGGATATCTCACCCTGGGGACAACCGCTGGCAGGTATCCTCAAACTGGATTAGGCTGACAAGAGTTTGTACTCCTCACACCGACATCCAATCCGCAGCATAAATCATAAAAAAATTTAGTGATTTGGGTTTTAGCATGCTGAACAAAGCACACAAACACATAGTCGCTGCCGCATTTGTCTCAGGTCTTGAGTCAATCCGAAAGGATCTGCTCCTATCACGCCCAGAGTATAGAGTAATGGATCTTGAGACATATTTACTGGTGGCAAAGGACCTAGAATCCTCACAGAGCAGCAGAAAGGTAGCTCCTCTCATGATGGCCTCTGACACACCGTATCTGTGCCCACCAGTATCAACTCCATGTGTCTGCTACAACTGCGGAAGACCCGACCACTTCAAAAGGGAATGCTGAAGCCCTCGGAAATTCACCCATTGTCAAGCGAGCCCCAGCTGTAGTCCACATGAAAGCGCTCAGTATCAGAAACATGACACCTTACCTCGCCCACCATCCAGTCCCTCTCCGGATCACATGGACCTTCTCCGCTAGGATTCAGGCAAGCCTGTGTTACCTGCCCCTGCCATGGTATCCTCTGGAGACTCAGGAGGCCCTCTTGCAAACATAACCCTCCCCATCGAGGGCCATCCTACCACTTTTTTATGCGACAGCCAGGTCCGTGATCAGGGCAGAAGAGCTACCCAATACCTCATTCCTATCAAATATTGATATAACATGCATAGGGGTTGATGGAACACCCAGGAAGAACCCCCTTAACCCACCCCCTACAAGTTGGCAATTTTACTGACCTACTAGCAAGATTTGTGGTCTCATCCACATGCCCCTTAAATCTGTTAGGAGCTGATGTCTTGTCCAGACTCCAGGCTTCTATTTCCTTCCAACCAGATGGCAGTGTTCTGATCACTTCACCACTAGCTATCGATGATGCCTCAGCGTTGTGCTCCATCCCCCTTCTGTTATCCTTGCACACACCAGATGTGGCTGGAATCCCCCAATAAGTCTTGGATCGAGTCCCCACATGCCTGTGGTCTACAGGGCCTGTAGATATAGGACACTTGAAAGTGCCACCAATTATGTGCAACTAAAGCCTGGAGCCCCCTTGCCCAGAAAACCACAATAACCCTTGAAGCCAGCTCAATCTGCATCCATTTCAAAGCAAGTTGAGGCCCTTTTGTCGAATGGAGCTCTGGTACCTTGCACATCCCCGTGTAATACACCACCTTTTCCGGTGAAGAAATGAACTACAAAAGGACAGCCAGAGAAATATAGACTGGTACAGGACCTCAGGGCAGTGAAGGAAGCTACCGTACTAGAAATGCCTATCGTGGCCAACCCCCACACCTTGCTGGCAGGGATACCACCCACAGCAAAGTACTTTACAGTGGTGGACCTAGCGAATGCTTACTTTAGTGTCACCCTCCTTGACCCCTGTTGCCAGTACCTGTTTGCCTTCACCCACAAGGAGTGTAGCTACACCTGGACTGTTATGCCACAAGGGGCCCAGAACCCCCCTTCCCAATTCGCCAAAGCAATGGCCCTCATTCTGGACACTTGGATGAAATTACACCCGGTCATTGTACTTCACCATTATGTAGATGACCTCCTGCTCTGTGCAGATACCTTTTGGTGATGCCTCAATCTTCTCTGAAAGCCTCCTCCCCTACTTGGCTGAGCAAGGATGCAAGGCCTCAAAGCAAAAGGTCCAGTGGTGCAGACAGAAGGTGGTCTTCCTAGGTCACTGCATCTCCCAAGGCACTCAACACCTCACCAAAGAAAGAATTGCTACAATTAAGGCCATCCCCTTGCCTCAAGGCCACAAGCCCCTGCATGCTTTCCTGGGATTAATCTCCTATGGTCACTCCTGGATCCCAGGAGCCTCCCTCTTGATGCAACCCCTCTACGATGCCCTGAAACCTGACCCTTTCCTGCTTTCCCCAGAAGCTGTGGACAATTTTGACGTTCTGAAGGAGATCCTCTCAACAGCCCCTGCTTTGAGCCTTCCAGAGAGATGAAAATACTTTCAAATTATTTATCTCAGAGAGACAAGGGCATGCAACAGGAGTTTAGCTCAGGCCCATGGCAACAGGCTCAGACCCATTGGGTATTACTCTTGTCAGCTGGACTCAGCGGCCAGGGGGGGACCCTTCTGTCTCAGAGTCATCTTTGCTGCCCAAGTTTTTCTGGACAAGACCGCTGACCTCGTGTTGGGCCATCCTTTCGTCCTCCTTGCCCCTCATGACATAACTGCCATACTAAACCAAGTACAGCCCAAACACCTGTCTTCGCAGAGGACTCCAGTGTGCCTTGCTTCTCCCCGATAACATCACCATCCTCCGATGTGATACCTTTAACCCATCCACTCTGCTTCCTCTTCTCGAGGGGGGAACCTCTTTGGAGAATGACCCCATCTCACCGCTCATGACTGGTTTGAAGCGATGAAGATGAAAACATCACACCTACCGACAGTCAGTGAAAAGGCCCTTGAGAATCTTGGCTTGACAATTTTTGTGGATGGTTCTAGGTATGCAGACAGCACTGGGCGGTACCACACAGGATACACAGTCACCACCAAAGATACAGTTCTTCAGGCTTCAGCATTACCTTCCTCCATGTCTGCTCAGGAAGCAGAACTCCAGGCCCTAAGCATGGCGTGCAAGCTAGCAGAAGGAAAACATCTATACAGATTTGAGATATGCTCTTGGGGTTGCCTGAGATTTTGGTATCATCTGGAAAACCAGAGGGTTCCTAACAGCAGCAGGTACACCGGTGAAACAGTGCAGCTATCAAGGACTTAATGGATGCCCTACTCCTCCAAGCACAAGTCACCATACTTAAGGTGAAGGCACACGGCAAATTTGTATCCCAAGAAGCACGGGGCAATCACTTGGCAGATACCGCTGCAAAACACGCTGCAAATGGAACAATAGAAGTGGCCAGCACAGTGAATGCACCCATCCTGGATGACCCAGTAGATACCCCTGAACAAACCACCATGATTATAACAGGAAGCAGCTGACAAAGAAGAAAAAGAAGTGTGGATAAAAAAAGGAGCCACAGAAGTTGAAGGAATCATGGAATTAAACAAGAGACTGTGTCTGCCATGATCATTGTTTCCTGCAGTGGTACAGGTGCCTCTCATCTGTCAAAAACCTTGATGAATGCCCTGATTAACAAATACTACTTGGCTCCGGGGATCAACCCACTCACCAACAACTTCTGAAAATCATGCACCATCTGTGCTAAATGCAATCCTAGAAGAACAGAGAAGGTACCTTTTAAAGCATCTAGCGAAAGCCCAGTACCCCTTCCAAAGGATACAGAATGACCACATCCAGATGCCGAAGAGTGGCCGATATGAATATGCATTGATTATCATTGACATGTTCTCCAGATGGCCAGAAGGCTATCCTGCTACCAACATGACAGCAAAGACCACGGTAAAAAGACTTCTAAAAAATAGTGTGCAGATATGGCATCCCAGAGGTTATGGAGAGTGACCAGGGGTCTGCTTTCATGGCCTCGGTGACCAAGGAAATATGGGTAGCTTTAGGGGTTCTACTAGCTTTCTATACAGAAATTAAAGGACATGGTAGCCATAACAGACCCTACCTTTGAGGATACTATGGCTACGGAAACCGGGTTCCCAAATATCAACTTGTGGCTCGAGTGGATGAGGTACGGTGCAGGGAAACACAATAAGACCAATTGCTGGATTATTTTTTGCTACAGATTTTGGGATGAGGTGCATTATCTAAGAACCCACTGCCATTTTTCCCCCCCAAAATTTCTACCAATTGCTATGTGTGTGGGGGCTAGACCACATTTAGGAACAGTACCCCTGAACATACCCCTAGAACATGAGACATGTTTCCTCAGCCTATTTACCAACACAACCACTAACCACTCCCTGTGTGAACATTGGAAGAAGGAATATCCCATAGTCACCAGACCCCCAAGCCAGGAGAAGGTATCACCATATACCCTGGCAATTACACGTTATGGGAGATATCACGGGGAGGGGGGTGAAGGGATATTTAGCTTAACCGCTTTCATTCTTTAAGAAATTTGGTTTACATTTTGTGTCTCTCTCTAACATCCACCTCACAAAATGTATGCTCAAGTTTTGCTAGTCTAGGTTCGTTTCCCATGTTACTGTTATCTTATTTAGTTGTTTCCTTTCTTGGAAAGCACATGATTTTGAGGAATTGCTAGTTTCACTTTTATTGTAGGCTGTACTTGTATATGATTGGATAATCTGTATGACACGTTCAAAGGGTGGTACTTTCTGAAAGCCCCCTTTAAATATTCACACCAAAGAATAAAGATTTCACTACCCTATTGTCCCCTATATACCATATTGACAGCGCTAAAAAAACAAAAAACAAAACAAAATAATAACATTAAGAGGGTGATAGTCCCGTGATTACAAAATAAACCACAGAAATGTCCTTAAAAAATCCCACGTATATGAGGATGAGATTCCAGATGTCACATTCACACGTTGGAAAACCAGAAAGGAAAGTCCATCTCCAAGATCACACCACCAGTGCGTAAAGAGCTTAACAGCCGGTGACACCCCTTAAGGTAATGCACTCACCAGAACATCAAGGGTTAACAGGCACTTCATTACGAATAATCAATAATCAATAATCAACAGGTTCACAATCTCAGATTCCTTAATCTCCCAAGGTAAAAGATTTCCTGGTTTTTATACTTCACTTACGCCCACAGACGAAGACGTGATGACGAAACGCGTATGGGCGTGACCAAGCAGCTATTCGTCATTTCAGAGCGGTCGTTTTGAATGCTCACCCGGGACCCGCCGTGGAAGCTGAGCCTGTATTCGATCTAAGACGCTCGGAACTGCGGTGAGGCAAATCCGATCGTTCTGGTAGTGACATCTTTTGTGAATGATTTTATAAGATTATGTACGTATGATTTGTATGCGCATGAGCTTTTTAATCAATAAAGCAGTTTGCACTATGGAATCTATTTTTTGTTGTTCCCTTATGTGAACCTGCTGCTGTAAGTGAAGTATAAAAACCAGGAAATCTTTTACCTTGGGAGATTAAGGAATCTGAGATTGTGAACCTGTTGATTATTGATGAGACAAGAGGATTCCGCAGACCAGTGAATTTTAATTATTCGTAA
The DNA here is from genome assembly GCF_037356315.1 of Lithobates pipiens. Taxonomy (NCBI): domain Eukaryota; kingdom Metazoa; phylum Chordata; class Amphibia; order Anura; family Ranidae; genus Lithobates; species Lithobates pipiens. Next base: position 83,815,927 of record NW_027507685.1, read on the forward strand.
TGAAGGGCCTGTTAACCCTTGATGTTCTGGTGAGTGCATTACCTTAAGGGGTGTCACCGGCTGTTAAGCTCTTTACGCACTGGTGGTGTGATCTTGGAGATGGACTTTCCTTTCTGGTTTTCCAACGTGTGAATGTGACATCTGGAATCTCATCCTCATATACATGGGATTTTTTAAGGACATTTCTGTGGTTTATTTTGTAATCACGGGACTATCACCCTCTTAATGTTATTATTTTTTTTTTTTTTTGTTTTTTTAGCGCTTATATATTTCTTGTATGATAGCAGCTTGTATTTGGTATTATTATTTTTTTGACTTACCTCTGTGAGCGCTGGGATCAGTGGGGAATATTCTCAAATTTTGTTTGTTTGGGTTTTTTTCCAGTGATATTAGTACTTGTTAAAGAATAAAGATTAGATTTGCTCGGAGAGACTTTGTTGTTTTGTGTCATTGTCTCAATGGGCTAATCTCCCAGGCCTGTGTGGGGATTGAACATCACACTTTGACAGACATGAAGGGGTTAAGAAATCACCTTTAGACAATCTACATTTTCCTTCAGTTTGGGGGCTCGTCCGGGGTCGATTATAATATATGTCTATATGGTGAGTTGAATTGATTATATATATATATATATATATATATATATATATATATATATAATGTCTCACAGTGACATCTATTTAGAAATCGTTCTTTGAACCTGTAATTTATGTAGAAGTTGTTTTCAGACCTCGTTGATAAGTTTAACTGCTCTGAGAAGCAGTAAAAAAGGCTGTTATGTGTTAACAGTGATAAAGCTTTAGGTGGGCTTTAATGGACTCTGAGAAGTTCATTTAATAAGACTGCTTTAAGAAGCAGCACCTGTTCCCGTGTGAACAGGTAGAGAAGCCTTGGGTGGGCTTTAATGGACTCCGAGAAGTTCATTTAAAAAGACTGCTTTAAGAAGCAGCACTTGTTCCCGTGTGAACAAGGAGAAAGCCCTGGGGGGGCTTTCACGGACTCTGAGAAGTTCGTAGGAAAATGATTTATACAGTACTGTAATTATAAGAAAAAGTCTGCTAAAGTGTGACGGACAAAACCCAACTCTTTACTTATCTTCCTATCGCTCGTAGAAATTTATAAGATGATTTAACTGTTTGTGTGGAATTTGTCAGCGTTGTAAGGTAAGACGACACTTTCCACTGCACTGTGTTATAAGGGTACGTAAATAAAAGGCGACAGACGTGTCTTGCGGTGAACTCCCGGCTCCTTTTTGTGATTGATGGAAGCTCCCCAATCGAAACGTAGAGCGATGCTACAGTATCCGGTGATGTATTTATGTTTTCTCTTAATGATTTACATATGAATGTTTTGTCTCCAATGTATGAGATAGTTAGCATAGTAGCAGTGTTAATAACACTCTCTTAAGGTAATACATGAATTGGCATAGTCGGTAGTATACTCTTGAGGCTAACTTTTGATCAAAACATGCTATTTGAATAATTTTTCTTGCTACTGACATCTCTTGTACAGGGGAAGCCAGGTGCAAAATTTTAATATTTGGCTTTTTGCCAACAGGGTTCAAGTGCTAATATCTCACTGACCGTAATAGATAGTGAGGAATTGTTTGCGGCATTGGTACTACAGCAAATGAAAGTACTGTTTGAACCTGTTGGCCAAAAATTTGAAATATACCGTATATACTCGAGTATAGGCCGACCCGAATATAAGCCGAGGCCCCCAATTTACCCCCAAAAAAACTGGCAAACTTATTGACTCGTGTATAAGCCGAGGGTGAGACATGCCTGTCCATCCCTGTGTGTCCGTCCATCCCTGTGTGTGTGTGTGTCCATCCATCCATCCATCCCTGTGTGTGTGTGTGTCCATCCATCCATCCATCCCTGTGTGTGTGTGTGTCCATCCATCCATCCATCCCTGTGTGTGTGTGTCTCCATCCATCCATCCATCCCTGTGTGTGTGTGTCTCCATCCATCCATCCATCCCTGTGTGTGTGTGTCTCCATCCATCCATCCATCCCTGTGTGTCTCCATCCATCCCTGTGTGTGTGTGTCTCCATCCATCCATCCCTGTGTGTGTGTGTCCATGTGTGTGTGTGTGTGTGTGTGTGTGTGTGTGTGTGTGTGTGTGTGTGTGTGTGTGTGTGTGTCCAGCCTACCTGTGTCCCGAGCCTGTGTCCCGAGCCTCCGTCCCGTGCCTTGCCTCCTTGCCTCCGTCCCGTGCCGTGCCTTGCCTCCTTGCCTCCGTCCCGTGCCGTGCCTTGCCTCCTTGCCTCCGTCCCGTGTCGTGCCTTGCCTCCGTCCCGTCCCGTGCCGTGCCTTGCCTCCGTCCCGTGCCTTGCCAGGATCGCCGCTCTTCGTCGGCGCCTCGGCGGCCATTCTAAAATTCAAAAGCCGCGCCTCCGCCTTCGCCTGTGATAGGCGGAACACTGAATTTCCCAGCAGCCTGTGTTCCGCCTATCACGGACATCGTCTCATCCTCGTACTACGGACGAGGATGAGACGATGTCCGTGATAGGCGGAACACAGGCTGCTGGGAAATTCAGTGTTCCGCCTATCACAGGCGGAGGCGGAGGCGGAGGCGCGGCTTTCGAATTGTAGTATGTCCGCCGTCTGTCTGCTCGATACGCTGATCGAGCAGTCAGACGGCGATGACTCGAGTATAAGCCGAGGGGGGCACTTTCAGCCTCAAAAAAGAGGCTGAAAATCTCGGCTTATACTCGAGTATATACGGTAAATAAAAATTGTTTGGTTATAAAAATAAGAAAAGTAATAACGCACAAAGCTTGCTTGTGATCAAGGGAACCTCTGGCCATAAGGAATGCTTATTGGCATTTTGCCAAAAGAAAAAAAAAAGAAAAAAAAGTAAAGGAAATAAAAGTCAGAATGTTTAGAAAGAAAATAAGGATGAAAATAAACATGCTGTGGAGATCCCCGGCTGGACCGAGGCTCCCTATAGCATCCTAGCCACAACATTGTCCACGATGGGTTTAACAGAGACATGAGAGTGTGGATTTAAGGGTTAAATCAACGTTTTCTATACATGTACCATGCGCCCCCCTCCTCCCCCTTACATTCCACAACCAGATAAGAGTTTCAAGAAAGACTTCATTACATGAGGACACACAGCAAATATCAGAGTGGGCTACAAGCACAATAACTGATTTCTGACAGCGAAGGATGTTGCAGGATGTTTTGACATCCTTAAGCAAACACCAGTGCAGACATATTATCAAAATGGTTTCTCAGGAAATAAAAGGGGGAACTTTTATAAAAAGGGAGGGGGCAAGGACAAAGAGGGGGTTACCCACAGAGACAACTAAGAGGGAAATTGTCTCGCCCTACATTAACATTAACCCAGTAAGAAGGCAAATGGTGACTATAGGTTTGTACAAGACCTAAGGGCCATCAATAGCCTAATGGTACCGATTGCCCCGATAGTGCCTGATGTGTCATCAATACTACCATACCACAGGAAGCAGAGTATTTTACTGTGATTGATTTATTGAATGCTTTTTTTATTTCCGTCCCTGTGGATGAGGAGACACAGCCAATCTTTGCTTTCTAACTAACATGGTGTAGAATGCCCCAGGGCTATGTAGACTCCTCTGCAGTCTATTCCATTGTCCTCCAAACTACTCTCAGAGCTTGGATACCAGGACACTGTTCATCCCTGCTGCAGTATGTGACTCCTCATCTGCAGTTCTACTCGGTGGCTGCCCTGGAGGATGGGAGGGATCTGTTGAAATGTTTTTTTTAAAGTGGTCACAAAGTGTCAAAAAAATTATTGCAATGGTGTCAGGAAATGGTTGCATATCTTGGTTGTGTACTCTCAAAAGGAGAAAGGAAAGTCAATCACAAAAGAGCTATGGTTCTTGTGGGTCTGCCCCGCCCACTTACTAAGAAAGACATGCTTATCTTTCTTGGTATGATTGGTTACTGCCGCTAATGAATACCTGACTGTTCCTACTATGACAATCTCCTGAGACAAGCCATAGGTTCAGACATGCCAGACTGTATAAAATGGTCAGATGAAATTTGTAATGCTTTTGTGTATTTGAAAAATGCTATGGTAATGGCTCCAGGGCTCGGCCTCCCTAATTATGAAAAAAAAATGTTTCATTTGTTTGCAAGGGAAAATTGTAAGACTTTGTCAGGTGTCCTTGCTCAGGAGCATGGAGGCAAGTTGTGCCCTATTGTTTTTTTTTTCCTCAAAGATGGTTCCGGTGCAGGTTCAGGGCATGCCTGTGTGTCTCAGAGCTCTCGCATCCTGTGCGATGATGGTTCAGATGACCAATTCTTTCACTCTGGGGCACGACACCACACTTCACACCACCCACAATGTATCAATCCTATTGAAAAATGTACATACACAGCACATGTCTGCTCAGAGATTGAGCGGCTATGAGGTGATCGTGCTGTCTAATCCAAAATTGCACATCAAATATGCTTCTCCCACTGCAGGACCAGCACCAATCTTAAATGCCCTTTAGAACGAAAATGAGAACAGGATGAGGTTGTGCCACAACATGATTGCATAACCCTCATTCACCAAGACACATCACCCAGGTCGGATTTATCTTTCACAGCACTGCAGAACACACACAGGCCAACAAACAGATAGCCAAGGGAAATGCTCTGGCTGGTTTAGCTGCTAAACAAGCTGATATTTCACAAAATGCACAGATCTAAATGCCCATGCTAGCCCCAGAATTGCCCTTCTTTGATCAGGCTCTTTCAGATTTGCAGGGATGTGCAGAAGAAGCTGATCTCAGGGACTGGGACAAAATAAGTGTGCAGAAAGATCCAAAGACTGGACTTCTCTGCAAAGAGGGGAAGCCATGTATACCAGTAGCTAGTGCATCACTTTTTATTTCCCAGTACCATGGAATAGGTCACAGAGGCTGGAAGGCCACTTGTGAACTATTGGAGAAATATTTTTATTTTCCAGAACTTTCCTGGAGGGTTAAAGATTATGTATCAAGATGCATCACATGTATCAGGAGCAACCCACACAAGGCCAAACACTCCTTTTACACATTTGCAGACTGACTTCACACACATGCCCAAACTAGGCAAAAGACAGAAATATCTTTTGGTAATTGTGAACATTTTCTCAAGATGAGTTGAACTTTTTGTAACCACAAAAGAAGATGCACAAACAGTAGTGAGGATCCTCATTCAGGAAATCATTCCTCGATGGGGATGCCCACTTCAAATAAACTCAGACAATGGACCTACATTTGTATCAAGGGTCTGCCAGGACTTGGTAAAAACTCTCAAGATAGAATGGTAGTTTCATATTCCCTACCACCCTCAAAGCTCAGGGATAATGGAAAGAATGAACAGAACAATTAAAAAGACAAAATAAGAAAGGCCACAGGAGGAACCTTTGCCAACTGGAAGAAGGTCCTCCCAGCAGTCCTGGCAGAAATAAGAATGACCCCTTCCAAGACAACAGGGTATTCACCTTTTGAAGTCTTGATGGGTCTACCTTTCCCCACCCCATGGGCGAGAGCACCTTTAATGATGGAAAAGGTAGATTTAGACTTAATACAGGAAGAATATGTAAGGAAATTGGTTGAAACATTGGATACAGTTGAGAGAAATGTTGCTTGCACCTCTCCTTTTTCTTCACAGGAAGCTACTCATCTCTTTAAGGTGGGGGACACTGTGGTGGCCCAATAGCTGAACAGAAGTAAGAAGCAAGAGTATCCCTATGGACCTCCTACCACAGTGGTTGCAGTGACCAGAACAGCCATCCTAGTGGAAAATTGCCAGTCCTGGATCCATGCCAACAGAGTGAAAAAGGTTGCCCAAAGCCCCAAGAGCAGGAAGGAGATCTTGGATACAAGAGGCTCTCAAGCAGAAGTCCAAGCAAAGGAAGGAGGAGTTCCTGGGAAATCAGGTCTGGCCAGAGAAGATGACCTCGCTTATTTCACCACAGACTTCTAGCAAGGCATTTTGCCTCCTGATTCTGATCTCTCGGACAGTGTTCCTACCCACCTGAAGATTTGGGTGCAATTAAAAGTATCTTTTGGAACACACACACAAACACATATACACACAAGTGAGCATTACAGTGACACAAGCTAGAATCAAGAGAGAGACTGGAGATAGTTTTACTGATAAGATGCTTTTGCTAAAATTTAAGTAAGCTTATGCTTGGGAAAAAATCAGGGTATGAAGAATGTAGGATATGTAACAAATTACATCCTAGCACTGCCTGAATTCCCCTTTTGTCTGTACCTTTAAATATTTCCTCCTTTCTCAACGAGACTCCTCCTGTCCTGTATTCCTGACTAACATATCCACTCTGTACATAAACAACTTTGTTACCTTTCCAATAGCAGGTAGAAGTCATTCCCCTGATTGGTGTTTTAATTTAGGGAATGAGAAACAGACTAACCCTTCTTTCTGCAGCAGGTCAATATTTAACATCAAGATGTGGGAATGCCTGCTCACTGTTTCAAGTATCTGACCCAGGGCTAAACCATACTTTGCATAACTTTTCTTCTTTCCCTAAAAATGTAGGTGAAATATTGCACCAATAATCGTGACACAGGACATATACGCTCATGATTGTCGCTAAGAGACCTTTTGCACTAGGACAAAGTATTTATGTATGTTGTGGGAAAGTGTGTTATCCCTGGGTGCCCCTTCATGTTAAGCGATGGTGTTACCTTGCTTACTTGGTACCTGTCATGGGAGTGGTAGGGTATGATAAAAGGGGACATCCCTTAGAGGTCAGCTCCAGCAGGAAGCTAGGGACATTGCTAAAACATGGAGCCCATTTGCAAATGCAGGATTTGAGCTTGGAGGTATATTTTCATGGTTAAAAGACATTGTCCTTGTTATTGTTATGATATTTATCCTTGCTCTGATTCTTTACCTCTGCTTTAAGTGTTGCACTTGCATAGTTGCACGCATTCAATCTCCCGATAAGGTTCTATCCTACATGACATACATGAAGAGTCATCAGGCAATCAACGCCACAACCCCAAAGAAGTATTAAGACACAACATAGAATGTAGAGATCATCTTATATGATCTAAGAGGGGATTGAAGGGATATTTAGCTTAACCGCTTTCATTCTTTAAGAAATTTGGTTTCCATTTTGTGTCTCTCTCTAACATCCACCTCACAAAATGTATGCTCAAGTTTTGCTAGTCTAGTTTCGTTTCCCATGTTACTGTTATCTTATTTAGTTGTTTTGTTTCTTGGAAAGAACAAGATTTGGAGGAATTGCTAGTTTCACTTTTATTGTAGGCTGTACTTGTATATGATTGGATAATCTGTATGGCACGTTCAAAGGGTGGTACTTTCTGAAAGCCCCCTTTAAATATTCACACTAAAGAATAAAGATTAGATTTGCTCGGAGAGACTTTGTTGTTTTGTGTCATTGTCTCAATGGGCTAATCTCCCAGGCCTGTGTGGGGATTGAACATCACACTTTGACAGACATGAAGGGGTTAAGAAAACACCTTTAGACAATCTACATTTTCCTTCAGGGGGGGGCCTTGGGAATTTCACTAAGGGTCACTTTGGATCTTATAGTGAGGTGTCTGCAGATCTTGTGCAAAATCAAATCCAGTCTTTGGGAGACGTGTACTGGATCTGCGGAGGCATGAAAATTAGAAGCAGATTGACAGGACAGTGAACAGGGGAATGTGCACTGGCCAAGGCCATAATGCCTCTACATATTCTCTTGGAAAACCCAAAGCTAGAAACAAACACCCAGTCCTAACAGGAGGCGTAGGAGTGCCCCAGCAGGAAGCTTTGACCCTCATGTATACATAGATGCCAAAGGGGTCCCTAGAGGGGTCCCAGATGAGTTCAAAGCAAGAGACCAAGTAGCAGCAGGATTCCATCATCACTGTAAAGAAGAATATAGACTGGATAAATGACATCTACTATAACCCACAGAGGTTTGTTAATTACACCAGAGATGCACTCCAAGGTTTAGCCGTTTCACATATGACCTTCCAAAACTGCATGGCCTTAGACATGGTCCTAGCTGAAAAGGGGGGTGTGTGCAAAATGATACCTGAAACAAGTACGTGTTGTATCTATATCCCAGACAACCCTGGCCCAAATGGTAAAGTGACCTTAGCCATCCAGAAACATGAAGGTTTGTCCAAAGAATTAAAAAATAATTCGGGGCCCCCCAACCCCTGGGATCAGTACTTCAGATACATAAATCAGAGGGAGGATTAGGACTTCCAGATATATTTGTATTATAAAGCTATGTCCTTTGTGCAAATAATGAACTGGCGCCACAATTCTTCAAATAAACTTTGGGTAAATTTGGCAAGCAGGAACCTAGAAGGAGCTTCTTGGATTCCAGTCGGGTGTAGGAGATTGTCGGAGTGGACATCGCCAATAACTAAGACAACTCTACCGGTATGGGATAAGTTAAATGTTTTGGGAAAATTTGCCCCATAATATCTCCATTAATAGCAATGGAGGGATATCCGTGGTTCCCCCCGGGGGAGGACAGGAGAAATTAGGGAAGCTGGGTAAGAGGTGGCAGGGTTACATGCGCTAGGATAGCCCCAGTGGGTACATTGGTACCTCTAACAGATCTTATATTGACCTGGGGAGATATTCCAATAGCCACCTGGAGATATTATCAAATAGTTAACTTTTTTAATAAAAAAAAAGTCCATGATGAGATCTTTAAACTCCCTTACCACTTTTGAATCATGGTGTATAAATAGTCCAGAGGCTAAACATTTACTATCTAGGATGTAGGGATGAGCTTCGTGTTCGAGTCGAACATACGTTCGACTCGAACATCGGCTGTTTGCCCGTTTGGTGAATTCCGAACATTATGGGCCGTTCACGCCAAATTCGTGTGGCGCACACGGCCCACAATGCACTACGATGGCGCAGTGCATTGCTGGCTCATGATTGGCCAAGCATGCACTGTGACCCCGCATGCTTGGCCAATCACAGCACCGGCAGCGAGGAGAGCCATGATTGGCCACAGGCAGGATGCCTGTGGCCAATCATAGCTCAGGCTGTGTAGTACACGCCCCACACTATATAACGTGGCCATGGGACACACTTGTCCTTCTTTTCGGCAGCTGGACATGTTGAGCCGCAACATGCCAATGACTTGGTAGAGTGGATGACCAAGCCCTCTTCATCCTCTCTCACCCAGTCTCAGGGTACTAGCAAAGCAGCTGCCAACGCATCGTCTTCCCTCGTCTCAATGTCATCATCAGTGACTCCTTCCCTAGACCACGTCCTCCTGAGGAGTCTCCTGAACTCTTTGAGCACAGTGTTGGGTACATGCTCCAGGAGGATGCCCAGTGTTTTGTAGGCTCTGATGATGACACTCAGCTAGAGGAAGGCAGTAGCGTGAATGCAGAGAGAGGGGATGCTCAAGAAGGACAGCAATCTGGCAGTCACGTTCCACAAGCTGCAGCATTCTGCCAGGTTTGCTACAGCGATGAAGAGGGAGGGGATGATGAGGGTACTGACTCCATGTGGGTGCCTGGTAGGAGAGAGGAGGAGGAGGAGGAGGCACATGTCCAACGAGGTAGGATGCCCTCCGGGGGCCAGCTTAGGGGCAGCACACCGACTGAATCACACCTCAGAGCTCCGCCTGTGCAGGACGCTGCCTCTGCGCGTTATTCTAAAAGTTCTTTGGTGTGGGCCTTTTTTGAGACGAGTGCATCAAATCGCACCGCTGCTATTTGCAACATATGTCTCAAGCATATCTCGCGTGGCCAAAACATCAGCCGCTTGGGCACCACATGCTTGACCAGACATATGTTGACCTGCCATGCAGCTCGTTGGCAAGCGTACCTCAAAGACCCACACCAAAGAACAAAGCGGACCTCTCCTTGCTCCTCATCAGCTGGCATCTCCAACCCCACTAGACCTTCAGTCCTCTCTGAAACCTGCTCTGAGAGGAATGAAGGTGTAGAATTAGGTGTGTCACAGCCAAGTGCTTCCGGGCACTCTGCTAGCAGTACACCCACGTCCGCAAATGTCCCTGCCCCAGCTGCTGGACCGGCGAAAGAAGTTCACTCCCAGCCATCCACATGCCCAGCGGTTGAATGTTAGCTTGGCTAAATTGCTAGCACTTCAACTGCTGCCTTTTCAGTTGGTAGACTCGGCCCCCTTCCGTGAGTTTGTACAATGTGCGGTTCCTCAGTGGCAGGTCCCCAAACGCCACTTTTTCTCACGGAAGGCGATTCCGGCTCTCTACCGGCATGTGGAAGGCAATGTCCTTGCCTCGCTGGACAGGGCGGTCGGCGGTAAGGTGCATATTACCGCTGACTCATGGTCCAGCAGGCATGGACAGGGACGTTACCTGTCTTTCACGGCCCATTGGGTTACTCTTCTGGCAGCTGGGAAGGATGCAGGACAAGGTGCAGTAGTGTTGGAGGTTGTTCCGCCACCACGCCTCCAAAATGCTACTACTGGTTTTGACACACCTCTCTCCTCCACCCCCTCCTCTTCTTCTTCCTCCATGGCCTCTTCCAGTGCTCTGTCCTCGGAACCAGTGGGTCTCTGTAGGCGTTCAAGGGCTACGCAAGTACACAGGCAAAAAGATGCCATGCCGTGCTTGCGCTGGTTTGTTTTGGGGACAGGAGCCACACTGGGGCAGATGTTTTGTTAGCTCTGCAGGGGCAGGCCGAGAGGTGGTTGATGCCACGCCAGCTTAAGCCAGGAATCGTGGCTTGCGACAATGGCACCAACCTCCTCTCCGCCCTCAGGCAGGGACAACTGACCCATGTGCCCTGTGTAGCTCACGTCCTTAACCTGGTGGTGCAGCGGTTCTTGGGCAGGTACCCGGGCTTACAGGATGTCCTGAAGCAGGCCAGGAAAGTCTGTGTGCATTTCCGCTGATCATTTAATGCCTGTGCTCGGCAGGCTGAGCTCCAAAAGGAGTTGAACCTGCCCAAGAACCGCCTTATATGTGACATGCCCACCAGGTGGAACTCAACGTTGGCCATGCTGCAGTGGCTGCACGCGCAGCAGAGGGCCATCAAGTACCTGTGCGACTACGGCACCAGGACAGGGTCAGGGGAGCTTGGTTTTTTCTCACCACGCCAGTTGGGCATGATCAGGGATGCATGCACTGTCCTGTCACCGTTTGAGGAGGCCACAAGGATGGTGAGCAGTGACAGTGCATGCATCAGTGACACCGTACCTGTTGTCCACCTCTTGGAGCATACGCTGCGTGGAATAATGGACAGGGCACTTGAGGCAGAACAGAGGCAGGAAGAGGAGGACTTCCTTGCCTCTCAAGGCCCCCTTTATCCAGACAGTGTTCCTGCTGTGCCACCCATCACACAGGAAGAGGATGAGGAGGAGGAAGAGGAGGAGGAGGATGATTGTGTCAGCATGGAGGTGGAGGCTGGCACTCAGCATCAGCAGCAGCAGCAGTCTTGTAGGGATGATTTACAGTCCCAAGAAACCCGTGGACTTGTACGTGGCTGGGAGGAGGTAGCTGCGGATCATGTTGTCCTTAGTGACCCAGAGGACTCCGGACCGAATGCCTCAGCTAACCTACGCTGCATGGCCTCCCTGATCCTGCAAAGCCTGCGGAAGGATCCTCGTATTCTTTGGATCAAGGAGAGGGACCATTACTGACTGGTTACTCTCCTTGATCCACGGTACAAGGGTAAGGTTGCCGACCTTATCTTGCCATCGCAGAGGGAGCAGAGGATGAGACATCTCTGGGAGGCCTTGCAGAAAGGTCTGTGCAACGCGTTCCCAGAGACTGGGAGGTTACAAACTCCTGGTCCTGGACAACGTGTTGCTGAGGCATCGGTCAGAAGGAGCGGTGGAGAAGGTGGCCGTCTGACTGATGCTTTCAGACAATTTTTTAGTCCGCAGCCCCAAGGTATGATCGGTTCCAGCAACCATCGCCAGCGTCTGATTTACATGGTGCAGGAATACCTAGGGGCAAGGTCAGACTTGGACACCTTTCCCACCGAAAATCCTCTGGTTTACTGGGTCTTGAGGATGGATCACTGGCCAGAGCTTGCACAGTATGCAATTGAGCTACTGGCCTGTCCTGCATCCAGTGTTCTTTCGGAATGCACCTTCAGTGCTGCTGGTGGCTTTGTTACCGATCACAGGGTGCGCCTGTCCACCGAATCAGTTGATCGACTGACCTTCATCAAGATGAATCAGTCTTGGATAACCCACAGCTACCAAGCACCTGAAGCTGATGTAACCGAATACTTTTTTTTGAAATATCACATACCTTCAAGACTGCCTATGCTGATGCTGAGTGACTGTCCTGTTATGTTGATTGTCTATCCTCTTCCTCATCCGCTGATATGTTGGAAGAACATTTCTGGTTCTGGGTGATGCCATCAGCCCAATTTTTCTGCCCCTGTTTAACAGGGGCGTTTAATTACAATTTTTGATGCAATGCTTTGCAGCAGGGCTAATTCCTGCAATAAAACTAGAGTATATGGGAGAGGTTGCAGTGTCGTGGCACCAGCACCAGTGCCTAAGGCCCAATTTTTCTGCCCCTGTTTAACAGGGGCATTTAATTACAATTTTTGATATAATATTTCACAGGAGGGCCCGTTCCTGTGCCCACCCAGAGTAACTGTGAGGACTTATAGTGTTGTGGCACCAGCACCACAACCACCAAAGGTCAATTTTTCTACCACTGTTCAACAATGGCATGTAATTACAATTCTTGATATAATCGTTCACAGCAGGGCGCTCCAGCGCCCACCAAGAGTCACTTTGAGGGCTTACAATGTTGTGGCAAAACCAACACCTTGTTCCGCCATTTCTGCAGAGCATATAGGGCAGGCCCCTACTTTCAAACATCCAACTTACAAACATCTCCTACTTGCAAACGGAAGGAGACAACAGCAAGTGAGATGAAAAAAGATGTACGACAAAAAAATTATACAGGGGTGATAACCCTTCCCTATGTTTTCCAAAAAGCTAAAAAATAGTTTTTTTGACTGGAGCTACACTTTAAAAATGTACCAGTTCAAAATTACAAACAGATTCAACTTAACACAACAAACCTACACAGTCCCTGTCTTGTTTGCACCACCTGTATACTGCTGTTCTGAGTATATAGGGCCTGGGGGCTACACGCATTTCCTTTTTTTAATATGGGTACGGGGTTCCCCTTAATATGCGTACAAGACCCAAAGGGGCTGGTAATGGGCAGGGAGGGCTACCCATGCCATTTTTCTCAATGATTTTCAACCATATTGCAGGAACCAGATATAACATTACAACCGCAAGCAGTTTTAAATGATGTTATTTCCGATTTATGTCACAGGCATACTACAGACACCCCCCAGGCACGATATTTAAAGGAATATTTCACTTTTTTTTCACTTTAATCGTCATTAAAATCAGTGCTCCCGCCAAAACGGCCATTTTTAAAAACATTTTAGGCATTGACCCATGTCCCCTGGGGCAGGAGCCAGGTCTCCAAACCCTTTTTAGGACAGTATCTTGCATATTAGCCGTTAAAATTAGCACTTTTCATTTCGAACGTTCGAGTCCCATAGACTTCAATGGGGTTCTAAAGTTCGTACGAATTTGGGGTCCGTTCGAAAGTTCTGGTGCGAACCGAACCGGGGGGTGTTCGGCTCATCCCTACTAGGATGTATTGATTGATACTTAAAGCCCAAAACATATCAACACCGTATTATATTAGGGGATGGGAAAGAGAAATAGGAGAGAATTTTTCAACCTCACAAATACAAAAGATAATTAAAATAACTCATTGCTCTTCAATAAGCTCCCATATTCAGGAGATGTCATATACATTTTTGACCAGATGGTATTGTACTCCAGCACGTTTAGCACAGATGTTTCCAACGATGGATGCAAGTTGTTGGAGGGGATATGCGCAAAGAGGCACCTTTCTCCATTTGTGGTGGACATGCCCTAAGATAAAAAAAAAAATTGGGAGGCAGTGGCCCCATGGATCAAGAAGTTGAATTTAAGACCTATAGAATTTTCTCTTATGCACTTCTTGTTCCATGGGATGCCATCCTCAAATAAGCTTTCATAAAAGAAGTACCACCCCACATCTGCTGAACGCTGCAAAGGTACTGATACCAAGGTATTGGAAGAAGTCTAGGTGCCCCATATTATCTGACTGGAAAAAGGAAGTGGATACAATAATGGAGGATGAAAAATGGGTGCACTTGATTAAAGATAAAAATGAAGAATTGAATGATATATGGGAAGGATGGAGATATTATTCCCCAGAGATACCTACAGAATAGATTGGATGTATTTATTTGGCCGTACCACCCATTCAAAGTGAGGGGTAGGGTGTCTGACCCATTTGGATGTATTTGGCGTAGAAGGGGTGGAGGAGTATGTGGGGATGGGTTCCCGCGCTACCCGCCTATCCTTACTTAATATTTGGGAGGAAGGGAAGGGGTGGTTCTTTTTTTTTTCTGTCTCTCTCACTCACTCTCTCTCCATGCCCTGCTATCTTGACTCCTTTCAAAGATGGAGTGAAAGAGGAAATTCCATATAGAAAGAATAAGGGGGGAGAATATCACAGATGGAACTGGGAAAAGGGGAGCAAAGTTCACAAAGATAGAAGGTTTTAAGGGATGAGGGAAGGAGGTACTTTTCTCCTTCCCTCTCCCCCCATACAAGGGTTTAAATAGGACACTTGATGAGCACATAGATAGAATAAGAGGTGAGAGGAGGGTGGGGAGGATATAAAAGGGAAAAGGAAAGAAGAAATGTATTTTTGTGGTGATAATTTTGTTGAAGGAAATTGGAGTGTATGTTGTGGAGTGGTTAAATACAAAAGGAAAGTGGGGGGGGGGGGGTGTAACACGAAGAGGGTGTGGGGGAGGAGCAGTTATTTAATGGGATCTCTCTAATAAAATCTATGTTATATCCTATTGTAAAGAGAGGGTTTTTTTTTGGAGTGTTGTTTTTCTGTATTAATGTATAAAGTAACATGATGAAATACTGGATGTACATAGATACAAGTTATAAGCATGAAATGGAATATACTAAATTTGTGTAGAAATGAATATGTTTGGATACAATAAATAAATTGATTATAAAAAAAAAAGATGTAGAAAATATAATGATGAACAAGGTATGGATATCTGAGGGTATATCAAAAGATTTTGCTGAGGACATTCTAATAGAGGTTAAGATAGTAAAGTTGAAATTTGTGATGAATGCTCATGTTCTATCTGATAATCTTGGATTGGAAGGGTAATTTACAAGTTAGGATGAATCGTCAAAGATCCGTCCTGATAGAGTGATATTGAAGAACCTAACCTCGGACTTCAACATACCATTAGTCCCTACAAAATATGGTCCTGGAGTTCGTTGTAACATATTCAATATCGAAAGTGATACCGTAAAGTGAAAGGAGAAAATTAGGAGTAGAAGGAAAGAGATGAAGAGAGAGGAGAAAATGAAGTGTGCCCACCTTGCCATCCCCGATGACCCCAGTCTGCCACAGCCTAGAATTCTAAAATTGGTCATCAGAAATTCCTACATATGTGGCCCATGGTTCCCAAACCAATTTGAATTTAGCCACCGTGTCTTTCAATGAAATAACCATTTTTTCTTCGGCCATTATACAGGATATTTTCGTTTTTGGGGCTGTAAAGGATACGTGATGTTGTTTCCAAGCCTTAGCTATGGTCAATTTGGTTCCCAGGAGGATGAAGAAAATTAATGATTGGGTTCCTTTGGATACGTCCGGAATCCCCTCATTGAGTAAAGCAATGTCTGGGTTCTTGGGGACTTGGTTACCTGTAATATGCATATCAAATTGAAAATTCTGTTCCAATATCCCCTGATATTCGTTCACTCCCACCATATGTGTATCATGGAGCCATAGTTGTCACAGTCCCAGTGACAGGCAGACAGTCACAGTCACAGGCAGAAGGAAAGATCTTTGGACATCTTGTGGAACAAGGTACCATCTTGTGATCAGTTTAATGTTTGCTTCAATCAGAGCAGTATTACAAATGTGTCTGTAAGACCGGAAAATTTTCCTGTGCCACTTGTCCTTGCTCCAGCTGATCTGAGTCTCTTTTTCCCAGGTCAGCATATATGGGCGCTTGGATTTGTCAGAGGCAAGTGACAGATAAACTAGCAAGATGACCCCCTGTGCTCAGTGGCCTGGCCACACCATTGTTCATATGTTTTCATGGTGGCATGGGCTTAGTGCACCAAAGCTTAGATAGGAAGTGGGATATCTGCAGGTATCTATAGCGTTCCGATTCTGGCATTTCCAGTAGCTGAGTGAGAGTGGGCCCTGGGGAGTTAGGAAGTGTCCAATGCGGTATAATCCTTTGTCCAACCACCAAACATACTTTGATGTCCATTCCCGGTGGGAATTTTGGGTTGTGAAAAATATGTGCAAGTGGTGTCATCTCCGATGATATGGAGGAGTGTTTTTTTAGGCCATCCCAGTGGGAGATGGAATTAGAAAGTACTGACATAATTGGGGGCGATCTTTTGGTGGACACCAGAGGAAGAAGTCGAGTGTGTGCGTTGGTACCACTTGTCTCTCTATCTGCACTTAATCAGGCTTTTCTATGCGTGTATAAATGATAGATAATTGCGAAAGCCTAGCTGCTTAATAATACCATAGAAAGTTGGGAGCACCCAGTCCTCCCTTTTTCCTAGGTCTGTATAGGACTTTCTTGGAAAGACGGTGACCTGCAGAGCCCCAAATCAATTTTGTCAGTTTGCGTTGAAATTTTTTCAGGTGATCTTTTTTGATTGGGATTAGTAGAGATGAGCGGAGCAGTTTAGTTGCGTTCAGTCTCCCTAACCAAGAGAGGGTGTGAAGTGCCCAGTTTTTAAGGTCTGCGTTAAGTCTGTCATACATGGGGTATTAAACAAGTATGGCCAGAAGATTGAGTCAAATGCCTTTTGGAGGTCGATCAAAAAGAGCATCCCTTCTTGGTGTGTTCCCTGGGTTTAACCTAACTGTAAAATGGAAATGATTTCTAGCACTCTGCGAATTTGGTCTGGGCCCTGTCTGCCTGGGATAAATCCCACTTGATCCTTGTGGATGTATAGACTTAGTCTATAGACTAAAGGAGGCCATACGATCCGCAAGGATTTTTGTTAAAATTTTCATATCGTTATTTATTAGCGATATGGGCCTATAGTTTCCAACCTCTCCTTGGTCCTTGTGGGGTTTGGGGATTACAGATATGTAGGCCGAATTGAAGTGTCTATCTAGAGGGTCCCCATTTGTTTTAGCGTTAAAGAAGCGTTTAAGGGGTGGAGCTAGCGTCTGTGCAAACAATTTTTTAATATGGTATGGAAAATCCATCTGGGCCAGGGGCGGAGCCTCTCTTTAGACGTTTGATGACATCTAGCACTTCCTCTTCTGTGATCAGGGATTCTAAGATGTTGCGGTGTCTAGATTCCAACCTCGGGATTGGTAGTGAGTCCAAGAAGGGGGTCATGTAGGACTTGTCATCGTTTGTTACCTGTGCTGTATAACTTCTCATGGAAACGGTGAAAGGTTTCCATGATGCGTTGTGGGTTGGCAGTGTGGTGATTACCCGTGACGCGGTCTTGTTGGCTTGGTTGGGGTGTCAGTTTGGCCGCTGACATTGAGTCGATTGTGTCCCTCTGGTGGTAGAATTTAGCTCCACTCCATCGGATGTGTTTTTCAGCTTTAGATATGAGAGCAAGCTTTAAGGATAGACGTGACGCGTCTAGTGTGACTATGGGGACCTGTTTGGGGTCTCGCTTGTGGAGTTTTCACAGGTGATTAAATTGTTTCTAGTCTTTCTATATTAATCATGTGTTCCTTTTTCCCCTGGGTGGACATTTGGATCAATTTGCCACGGATGGCAGCCTTTTGAGCTGCCCAAAGGGTTTCAGCCAATACCTCTGCTGACGAGTTGAACTTAAAATATTCTTTAATGGCCTTTTCAATTTCTGTGGCCCTGACCGAGTCCCTAAGTAGGGATTCGTTTAGTCCCCATTGCATGAGGTTAGGCCGGTTGGAACTTTTTTTTTGTGAGAGGAGAACCATGGAGTAGTCAGACCAAGCCATGTCCCTTATGGTTGACTTGAACATAGAAATAAAGATATGGTCAATCCGATCATATGATTGATGTGGGTGGCAATAGTGTGTGTAGTCCTGTTTGTTCAGATTTAGTTCCCTCCACGCATCTGCTAGGCCGTGCTGGTGTATCAATTTGGCAATTTTAAGGCTTTGCTTAGGTGGGCGAATGAGCTGGGAGCCTGGGGGTCTGGTCTTGTCTAGGCTCTGATTGAGGGCGGTGTTGGAGTCCCCCCTATATATGACAGTCCCGCCTACCATAGGGGCCAGTTTTTGAAGCATAGCCTGAAAGAACTTTGCTTGGCCCTGATTGGGTTGCATAATAGGAGATGAACGAGTATAGTTGGTTGTCTAAAGAGAATCAACCTGCCCTCTGGGTCCCTGTATTCTAGTTGTGGTGTGAACTTACAGTTCTTGGATATTAAGGTCGCCACTCCTTTGGTTTTGTCCTCAGTGTTAGGTAAGAAAAACACCGGGAATCTGGCGTGGAGGAAGGAAGGATTATACCGCCTTAGAATATGGGTCTCCTGGAGTAGTACTATGTAAATTTTTTGGGAATGCATATACTGTACGATTTTTCGGCGCTTGATCAGGGAATTCATCCCCTGCGTGTTGTGTGAAGCAACCCACACGGGAGGAGAGGGTATAGTGTGATCAGCCATTGAGCATGGGTAGAAGGCCCTCTGCCGTTACCATGTCACCTACCTCAGAGACTTTCGTGGATCTCATCTGGTATCCGTTCCAGGGAAGATTGTGTTCCCTGGTCTGAGCAGCGGGTCCTGAAGTCTGGCAAAACGGAAAGAGAAGATCAGATTAGTAGAGGAAAGGAGAAGGAGAAGAGGGAAAGCCTTCTAGAGGCTCAAGTGGACAGAAGTAGTGCACTAACTTGCTGTCCATATAATATACAGTAGAATCAGCCTCTACTAGAGAGGTTAAAGTCCTACCGAATGGCCTTGGGAAAGCCAAAGCCATTGGGTGGGTGGGGCGCAACATCATATCACCCCAGCCAAAGCACACCTAAGCCAATAACTGTGAAAACTTTAAAGAGAACTTCTGGCTATGACTCAAATATTTCATAAGGTAAATTAAACTGGACCCTTATGATGGTAAGGGGGACCCTTGTGATGGTAAGTGGGGGGGGGGCAGGGGGGCCATTGTAACATAGCATGTAAGTTGGGGGGAGGGAGCAAGGAAATAAGGTTGGTCAGGGGTAGTACAAAATGGAAGACCCAGAGTCAATAGTATGGGAGTTCTTGGATTTAAAGGTCCACCACTATGAATTTGGGCCTTTGCTTATGAAACCCCGGATGGGGTCACCCTTATTCTTAAGTTATACCTTCTCGAACGATTTTTGAGATCGTCGATTTTGGACAGGGTACCATCCAGTTGTTACTGTAAGACCTGAATGTGGTCAGAGTTTTGGTTGGTCCCGGCCACTGTGTCGTCCAGCTTGTGTTCCATAACCTTCATCCTGTCTCCTAATCTTTGAAAGTCCTCCTTAATGTTTCCTGTGATTTTGGCTGCTATGGTGCAGAGGAGAGGAGATCCCAGAAGGGAGCCGTGTCACCTCTCTCAATGTGAGTCTGTGCCAGTCTGTGCTGGTATCACCCTCTGGTGGGTGTCACCGGGGTGCAGGCCGCACCCCACAGCAACGCCACTGCACACAGGTTATGCAGTGACTGCAGTCAGGTTAATTGTGGAGAAGGGTTCATTGAGTTCCCGCATGTCTGCACAGGAAGCCGAGCTGTGGGCACTGGTAAGAGCTTGTGAGACCCAAGAGGGTCAAAGGATCAATAGCTATACAGATTCCAGGTACACTTTTGGGACAGCTCATGACTTCAGTCCCATCTGGAAGGCAAGAGGATTTCTGACTAGTTTGGGGAAGCCAGTGAAACATGCAGTTAATCATTACTTTCAACCTGCTGCGTGAGATAGCCATTCTAAAGGTTAAGGCCCATATGACTGATAGGACTCTGGAGGCCGATGGAAATACCTTGGCAGATAGAGCTGCTAAGGAAGGTCCTCTGAACCCTCTCAGGGAAACCCTGATGCTAGCCATCCCCTTTGATGTGTCTCTGGAAGAGTTTAAGAGACTACAGTCACAATCGGAACTACAGTAAAACTACAGGAAAACAGGAGATGGGCAGCATTAGGGGCCACAAGAGGTTCAAATGACTTTTAGGGTCTTGGTAATAAATGGTGTCTAATGGTTTTCCAATGATGGCCCATACGTCTCATTATCCAGGGCACCAGTCAAAGATGGTTATGTGTACGCAGGTGAATGAGCATTGGATAGCCCCTGGAGTCAATTGTGCAGCTGCTAACTTTGTAGCAGCCTACTTGATTTGGCATTGCAGAATCCAGGTAGGATGGTAGCAGCACCCAAACGACATTCTCCTCGACCAGAATATCCATTTCAGTGCATCCAGATAGACTACATTACGTTGCCAGGGAGTGGGCCGTACGAATATTTCTTGGTCTGTGTAGATATGTTTTCAGGTTGGCCGAGAGAAAGCCAATGCCACCATCACAGCCAAGAAGATCCTGTTTGAAATGGTGTGTCTCTGGGGGATACCCGAAACTATTGAGTCAGATCGAGGTTCCCACTTTACTGGCCAGATATTTGCAGAAGTGTGTAAAGTGTATTAATCAGGGATTACACACCCCTCATCATCCCCATAGTGGTGGCAAGGTTGAATGAAATACTTAAAAACTAAACCTCGAAAATAATAGCAGATACTGGAAAACCCTGGCCCAAATGTTTCCCCATAGATCTCCACTCCATCAAAAATGCCCCTAGGTGACCTCACATGTTATTTCCATATGAGATTTTGTTCGGAAGTTAACCAAAAACAGGCTTGTACTTTCCTCAGCAGCTGTCATCTTTACATTGCCAGCTGATGGGGTATGTGCAGTCCCTGCAAGTGAGCTCCAAAAAATCCATCACAGTCCCTTCCAGACCCTGACTCGATAACCGGTTTACATTCTATTCAATCAGGTGACTGTGTCATTGTAAAGAAACATCAGAAGATGGGACTAGAGTCAAGATACCTCGGGCCATTCCAGGTTCAGTTGACCACGCCGACCTCTCTAAAGCTAGAGGAACAGGACAACTGGATCAATGCCAGCCACTGCAAGAAGCTGCTCAACTACACCAAAGAATGAGTAGCATTTTATTATTTATATCTTTAACTTAGTGTATTTTAGCAAGGATGACGATGGAAAGCATCCCAAATTATTGTTTAAAATGTTATAGCATGTACTGCTCTCATTTCTGGGGTATTAAGGCTCGGTGGAGGTTTAGAGCACACCCAGCAGTTGGTGCTGTTCACAGTTTCAGCCAGTTGTAGGTGCATTTTAAACAATAAGTTGGGATGCTTTTCATCATCACCCTTGCTAAAATACACTAAGTTAAAGATATAAATAAAAAAAAAGATACTCCTCGTTCTTTGGTGTAGTTGTGGCTGGAGTATGATCTCTGTATTGGTATGAGGAAATTTGAAAAACCAGTAAAGACTCAAGACACTTGTCAATAGAACTTAATGATACATTTCTAGTGGGTAAGACCCCATACACACTATTCGATTCTCTGCAGATTTTTGTCTTCAGATTTACCAAAACCATATAATATGACGTCAAACCTTAAGCGTTTCAATTTGTATGCAATCAGGTAGGCCCTTGTACTATATGGTTTTGGTAAATCTGAAGAAAAAAATCTGCAGAAAATCTAATAGTATGTATGGTGTTTAAAATTAGTTTTAGTTTTAACATTAGCTCTGGTTCTTGCCCCTCCCTCACAAAACCAGTATGGGTATCGGGACAACTAGGTAGCACACAAGTGTGCTTCAACTTTAGTTTTGGTAAAGGGGATAACTTTGTAGGAACCACCACCTGTAAGGAAGGTATAACAGTTAATCTTACCAATGAAACCCCTGCCTTTTTAAGAACACCAATAGACCAGATTACATCTGTTGGAAGGAAGGGTGCGAGGTTCAGACTGAGGAAGCAATCCCCTAGTCTCTCCTGTTACTACTCAATGCACGAGACCATCAGAGTGATTCCCCCTATGTGACTCTGACTGGCCCCTACTACTACTTATGCAGTTCTACAGCTTAAAGCAGGGATGGCGAACCTTGGCACTCCAGATGTTTTGGAACTACATTTCCCATGATGCTCAACTACAGTGCAGAGTGCATGACCATCATGGGAAATGTAGTTCGAAAACATCTGGGGTGCCAAGGTTTGCCATCACTGGCTTATAAGTTAATTCCCCCTAATGCAAGAGGTTAATGTGTCTTGGTGAAACTCATCCCAGCATCTTACGTTGTGGCCAAAACGTAGTAGAAGACAGTTGTACCTGGATCAAGGATACTAGTGACAAAGTTCAGGCCCATTTGTATAAGGTTAGATCCCTGTAAGGCAAAGCACTATAACTAGTGGAAGTTGGAATCCTTTTAAGGCCCTGGGAAACTTTGGGGATTTAATTTCCATCAAATCATGGTTGAAGGAAGTAGCGGTGTATATACGCATGTTGTTTGTGTTTCTATTCCTTCTACTGTATATGCCATGATGAGGTGCTCCTGTTGCCAGATCGGTCGAGTCAACAGAGCCTGAGCAGATGATCACATCTTCCTCGCTGAGAGGAGATGCCCCGTACTCCAACCCACGTACCAGACACAGAGGATCCCAGACCAACCAGTGATCACTACAGCTCCCCGTTTCATGTCCTCCCTTTGAGTCATCCCTCCTGAAGAACAGAGTCTAGCCGTATTTTACTTTTTATAGGCTCATATGAACTGTAAAGACTGATTCATTATCAAGTGTAAGAACAAGATTTGTTGAGGGACACATGGACACAAAGAGGAGAGGCTGTTGTGGAAATTTTTATTAATGTATATTATCAGATGTCTCCCAGTGTCAGTTTTGCTGCAGTTAGCTCATGCGAGTATGTCCGCACATACAGACACCAGTGAAAGACCCTTGGTTGTGGAAACCTTTCTGTGGACGAAGAGATCTGTTTGCCATTTAAGGGATGTTCTCATATGCCTCACCAGGAGACTGGCCACCTCATGGCGACTGCATCTAAGCTCCCGGCAAACAGAGCCGTGCACATGGGAACAATACTATAATCATAGAAAACATGGCTTGCTGAGCCATGTGGAGTATGGTTCGGGCCAATATTAAAGAGTGGGAATATGCACACGGTCCTGATCAAAGTAATGTTTACAGTGTGTGCATCTGGCACAATGCGAGGCGCATTGTCTTGGATGCCTGTGCATGCATTTCTGCGGGAAACTGCACACATTGCTTTGCACATGATCAATCGCATACATCACTACCTGATATCTATTTGAAGGTATACAAGTGTCTGATTGGCTGATTGTGAAGCCACCACCTCACTTTGTTATCCCTATAAATAAACGGACCATTCTAGGTCTAAATCCTCTGGTTTACATATATATTTCTGCAGAGAAATGTTAAAAGAATACCCCACACACAGATTATTTCATTTTTAGGGGAATCCCCACAGAAGAGACTTTCTCCACAGTCATAACCATGACATGCATTATTTGGTTTTATACAAAGAAACTGTATCACTCAGCCAAAGTTATCCCTAATTAATAATCTAGCTGGGGTTTAAATGCACTGCTGCTCAGTACACAGCATATAAAATGGCAGCAGTAGCCACAAATGGGTCTTGGGTCAGATAATCATAACATCCTGAGCTACAGCAATGAAATTGGAATAACTATTTCAGGTAGAGTTACTCTAAAAGCTGAATCTCAGGCAAACTGCTAAATACACACATAAAAGTTGCATTACATACCAAAGGATTTTTACTTCTGTAAAATCATTCCTAAGATTTACACAGCTCTGCAAAACAGCACAGCCAGTCAGAAGACCCGCCATTTCTCTATTGTAATTTATTCAGCTATGTCATGCCCCTTTCCCCAGCCTGAGTTGTAGTAGAGAAGAAGCAGACTGATGAGCGAATTTCTCAGTCAGTCATTCTCCCTCCCTCCTTGTCAGCACATGAGCCCTGCAGCTCAACGATTGGCTCTTTGGCCTTCCCTTCTCTCTCCCAGTCTGAGCTCTTGTTATACAGGAGAGTCATAGAGGCTGAGATCAATATGAACAGGATGGTGATATTTACATTTGTTTTTAAAAAAAATGAATATTCTATGAACATATACAGGCATGAACTGATGCTTAATTGTATCTATGGTCACAAATTAAAATGATATATTCATTCCCTCTTTGTATTTAAATTGTTAATAGCCTACTTCTACTATTCTGAACTATCTTGAAGTTAGTAAACTTACTTTGCAAAGATTACCACACATTAACTTCCTGAATTTTGTGACACATTCACTATGCCCTGTGAGTAGGCACTGTTGTGTCACACTTTTCATAGAGCCTGCCTTCTGAACTACAGAGGTGTCAGCAGGAAGAGTTTTAGGAGGTAGAGTCAGTACAAGAATCATAGCTTGCAGGGTGGAAGGTACCATGGTTATTATAATTATTATAAATTCTAAGTCAACAGCAAAAAAGGGAATCTAGGAAGTTGTGGAAAGAGATGGCCAGCAAAGAGGCAGCACTCACAACATGAAAGCAGTGCTAATTTTGACATCAAATTTCAATTTAGTTTAAGTCATAGCCTTTTGACTAAAATGCCATTTTAGTTTTAGTCGTACTATAGTCATCTGAATTGTTTTAGTTTTAATTGGATTTTAGTCTACTAAAATCTCCAGTATCATAAAAAACTAAAATATTGTTTTTTGACAAACAAAAGTGCAACTTTAACTACTTGACCACTGGGCACTTAAACCCCCTTAATAACCAGACCAATTTTCAGCTTTTGGTGCTCTCACATTTTGAATGACAATTACTCAGTCATACAACACTGTACCTATTTGAAATTGTTGTCCTTTTTTCACACAAATAGAGCTTTCTTTTGGGAGTATTTAATCATCGCTGGGTTTTTAAATTGTTTCCGCTATAAAAGAAAAAAGACTGAAAAATTCTGTAAAAAATAAATTTTTCTTCATTTCTGTTATACAATTTTGCAAATTAGTAATTTTTCTTCATATATTTTGGCCAAAATTTATACCACTACATATCTTTGGTAAAAAATAATGACCTATCCCATTTCTTGAGACCCTAACAAGCCAGGAAAGTACAAATACCCCCCAAATGACCCCTTTTTGGAAAATAGACATTACAAGTTTTTTAGTAAGGCATGGTGAGTTTTTTGAAGTTGTCATTTTTTCCCACAATTCTTTGCAAAATCAAGATTTTCTTTTTCTTTTTTCACAAAATTGTTATATTAGCAGGTTATTTCTCACACACAGCATATGCATACCACAAATTACATCCCAAAACACATTCTACTACTTCTTCTGAATATGGAAAAACCAGATGTGTGAGACTTTTACATAGCGTGGCCACATACAGAGGCCCAACATGCAGGGAGCGCCATCAGGCGTTCTTGGAGCATAAATTACACATATAATTTCTTGACTACCTCTTACATTTTTGAAGGCCCTGGAGAACCAGAACAATGGAAATGCCCCAAAAATTACCCAATTTTGGAAAGAAAACAACACAATGTATAATCTATGAGGCATATTGAGTCTTTTGAACATGTCATTTTTTTCTACACGTTTTTGGAAAATGTGTAACGAAAATGAAAACGCATTTTTTTTTACACAACATTGTCCATTTACACAATATTTCTAACACATAACAGGTACATACCAAAAATTACACCCCAAAATAGATTTTCCTACTCCTCCTGAGTATGGTGATACCACATGTGTGAGATTTTTCCACAGCGTGGCCACATACATTGGACCAATATGCAGGGAGCACCATCGGGTGTTCTAGGGACATAAGTTTCAAATCTAGTTTGACTACCTATTACACTTTTGTGAGGCACTGTAGTGGCATGGATGTGGCATGGATGAGCATGAATGGGGATGGCTGAGCATGAATGAGTATGGCTGGGTACGGCTGAGTATGGCTGGGTATAGCTGGGTATGACTGAGCATGATTGAGTATGGCTGGGTATGGCTGGGTATGGCTGAGGAAGGCTGGGTATGGCTGGGTATGACTGAGTACGATTGAGTATGGCTGAGTATGATTGAGTATGGCTGAGTATGGCTGGGTCCAGCTGGGTATGGCTGTATACGCCTGCTTACGGCTGAGTATGGCTGGCTACGGCTGAGTATGGCTGGGTACAGCTAATTATGGATGGGGGTGGATGGGATGGCTGAGCATGGATGGATGAATGGATTAGTATTGCTGAGGATGGATGGATGAGTATTCTGAGTATGGATGAGAATGGATGGATGAGTATTCTGAGTATGGATGAGAATGGATGGATGAGTATGCTGAGTATGGATGGGTGAGCATGGATGGGTATGCAGAGTATGGATGGATGGGTATGCAGAGTATGGATGGATGGGTATGCAGAGAATGCAGAGTATGGCTGGGTATGCAGAGTATGGATGGGTATGGCTGGGTATGCAGAGTATGGCTGGGTATGCAGAGTATGGATGGGTATGCAGAGTATGGATGGGTATGCAGAGTATGGCTGGGCATGCAGAGTATGACTGGGTATGGAGGGTATGGCTGGGTATGCAGAGTATGGCTGGGTATGCAGAGTATGGATGGGTATGCAGAGCATGCAGAGTATGGATGGGTATTCAGAGCATGCAGAGTATGGATGGGTATGCAGAGCATGCAGAGTATGGATGGGTATGCAGAGCATGCAGAGTATGGATGGGTATGCAGAGTATGGATGGGTATGCAGAGCATGGCTGGGTATGCAGAGCATGGCTGGGTATGCAGAGTATGGATGGGTGAGCATGGATGGATGGATCGATGGATCTGTCACTGAGCAGCGCTGTGGGTACTACACATGCAGCCCACAGCGCTGCTGCCACCGATCTCTCCCCTCTCTGCTCACACTGGACGGAGAGGGGAGGGAGGAACCGGAAATTACG
This sequence comes from Lithobates pipiens, assembly GCF_037356315.1. NCBI lineage: Eukaryota > Metazoa > Chordata > Amphibia > Anura > Ranidae > Lithobates > Lithobates pipiens. The sequence goes on from NW_027507685.1 coordinate 83,842,974, forward strand.
CCGGTTTGTTTACATGTGATCGCTCCATCATTTGACAGAGCGGTCACGTGGTAAACAGCCTCGATCAGTGGCTGTTCTCTATGATTCGTGATGCGCGGGGTCCTCTGGTACAGAGGACCCGGCGGTCACGGAAGTTCTCGGGTGCGCACCCCAGGAGGCGCACAAGAGCGGAATTCTGGGAGGACGTCATAGTACGTCCTCCCAGGGTTAAGCAACCACCCTGTAGCCGTCATTGGGCTATGGGCCAGTTGCTAAGTGGTTAAAATATATATAAAAAAAATTAAAAATGTAAACTCTATTGGCTGTAAAGCCATTGTACATTACCTGAATATAAAAACTTTAACAGTTCTCTGTTAATAATGAAAACAAGTATCAAGCAACATCTTTATACATAAAACCACATTTCATAAACAAACAAGAATATTGCTTTTTGACCACTGTTAATTTTTACATTAAATTTCAATTTAATTTTAGTCATAGTCTGTTGACTAAAATGCCATTTTAGTTGTATTTTAGTCATCTGAATTGAAACAGAATTTTATTTTCGTTTAGTTTTCATCACTGAAAACATACAGCTGACGAAAACTATGACGAAAATATTTCATCTACGAAATTAACACTGCATGAAAGGAGATTTTTCAAGTAAGCTTATATTGGATTGTCAATAATAACTATTATTTGCATTGCTATTACATGCCAATGCTATCAAATTAAAGTTTATCCTGTAACCATAGATTTAATTAATATATTTTGATAATGCATTTAATATATTGCTAATTTATTTAATTTGATTGTTCACTGCATCAAAACATCAGCAATCCCTTCAAACAGAAAATCTTGAATCATGTGGCCATAGAATGATGTAATTAGTTAGTTGCACAGCATCTTCTTTTGCCTTGAGGCTGGGTTCACACTGCTGCGATGCGGTAACGCTGCAAATCTACTGCGGGTTCCCGCATCGCATGCCTCCCGGCGGCAGTTCACACTGCACTATGCGAACTGCTGGGAGTGTCAGTGAAAAGTTAATAACACCTCCAAATCAGTTCGCATATCGCAGTGCGATCTGCAAACTCGGACAGGAATCTGATGGCATGGCGTGAACACCCATGCGATCTGATTCTGCTGCGGACCAAAAAAAGGGTCCTGTACAAGTTTGGGCCGGATGCGATGCGAATTCAGCCATACTATCTGTATGGCTGAAATCGCATCGCACAGAGATCGCATGTGATTTGCAGTGGGGTGTGAATCACATCCGATCTCGTACACCGCAGCAGTGTGAACCCAGCCTGAAGGAGAGATCTGTGAGGGGAGGACATAATTGTGACCTTTGGTTTCAGGATCTAATGGTCACATTGCATGTGCTTTTATTACTAGCATTAATCTCTATATAACAGACACCAACTGGAAAGGGTGAAAAAGCATCTTTCTACAAGATAACAGTCTGGAGTGTCCCATTAGGCAGCAGAGAAAAAGAAAGTAAACATGACTATTGACATGCCTTAATAATGAAACAACTGTGGTGTCAGCTATGTAATAGAGTGTCTAATTTAATTGAAACCATTTGGGAACAGTTCTTACACTTCTATTTTAAACCATACCTGCCTTCATGTTTAATACCCTAATGCATTGGGTTTCAAATTATCATCATAAACAAATATCAACAGCTCAACAGAATATGTAAACTTGTGCCAGCATTTACTGCTTCGGGATGGAAATAAGTAAAGTGTGAAAATAGACAGTTCATTTCATGAAGATGAGACCTTATTCTTAGCCCCTGTACACACGGTCGGAGATTTCGACAACCAAATCCGTCAGATTTTGTCCGAAACTGTTGCATACACACGGTCGGACTAAGTTGTCGAAAAATCCGATCTTTCAGAACGTGATGACGTCATTTCGTTACAATGGGACTACATTCAGGCTAGTAGCCAATAGCTTTGATGTAGGAATTTGATCTGAGCATGCGTGGCACTTTGTCCGATCAAAATTCTCTACACATGATCGGAGTATGTCTGATCGAAACAGTTGGTCAGGAAATATTTCCAACAAGTTGGAAAATTGGGTCCAAAGGAATCAGTCCGATGCATACCACACACAGTCGGATTATCCGACAACACGGTCCGATAGGACACATTCCGAAGGATTCTCCGACCGTGTGTACAAGGCTTTAGACACTTCTCTTATTTTTTAAAACAAATGGGTTCTTCATGCTGCAGGGGGAGAGGACACATTTTCATTGCAGGACAGAACACCTAAAACATGCACACAAAAGCTAGCATCAACCTGCAAGCAGAAATACAAGCACTACTAATGACCATACAGAAAGAAAAAAGGCAGGGGAAGAGGTCCTCTGCACCTTTCTCACAAAAGTGCTTCCTCTAGAACCAAACCTTGGTATTTACAATGCAAAAGGTCACATACTTTATTTGAAAGCTTTGCCTTACAAAAATGCACCTTCCAAAATGTGTGGCATAAAAGCCATAAATGTTCGAGTAATATCGGTGTTCTGCTTAATATTCATCCATGGTTGTTTCAAGAAAGAGGTTCCTTACATCCAATATGGAAGCCAACTCTAAAATCTGTTTTTGCAGGTGAAGATTTTCCACCAGTTCATCCCGAGGCAAAGGAGGGTAGGTTTCTGGGTAGTTCCTAGTTTCCTGGAAGACAACAACACTTCTAAATTACTTTACCTACATAATAACACAGAGAAATATAACACTGTAAAAAAAGACTTTAGAAACGGTATGCTGAAAGCTAATTTTTCATAGGCAGCTATGATTTTCATTTATCAATCTTTATTAAACCAGGTGTGGGGAAGATTTTAGGGGTGTCACATTCAACATGTAGTCTTTTTTAATTGTGCACATACTTCCAATATTACTAGCAATGGGAGCATGGCTTAGTGATAGCAGCCACGTGAAGATGCATGAATCCCGAGCATTGCACCCACCGCTGACAATTGAGTCTCACTGTTCCTGAATGCCAAAATGTGGGATCCTGAGAGGGGGTTCTCCCAGCTTCAAGTTACCACTTCCTTGCTCCTACTGCTCCTAGTACCAGGTCGGCTTCCCGGGACAACATGGCGCCTACTACCACAGTAAGGGACTACAAGGTACCCTCAGCCGTTGGACAGGATCACCTGATAAGACAGCCTTCTTCCTGCATTCCTTCCTCCATCTCCCACATTACTGGTATCCCATCTGCATTCAGGGATAATCTGTCTACAGCCAGGATAGGAACAGTCTGCCTTTGGACACTCTAAACTGATCGCTATCACCCAAATGCTACAAACAATTGCTTACGATTCTTAACGCTGCCAAGGTCTATAGTCCACTGTTCTGTTAGTTTCATAGTTTCATAGTTAGTAAGGTTGAATAAAGACACCAGTCCATCCAGTTCAACCTGAGTGAGTGTCTACAATCACCCCTGCACACCTCACATCGGTCCCTACCCTCAAAGAGCCTACAATCCAAGGTCCCTAATTAATATACTAGGGCCAATTTTAGACAGAAGCCAATTAACCTACCTGCATGTCTTTGGATTCTGTGTTTGGCTACATAAAATAAAAGAGATTTATAGAAGACATTTTTGCCTCACAGAGAAGAAAAGTTTTGCAAAAATAGGATTTTAACAGCTTACCTGTAAAATTATTTTCTTGGAGTACATCACGGGACACATAGCCACAGTAATAACTGTATGGGTTATAGGCCACCTTTAGGTGATGGACACTGGCACATCCTAAACAAAGTTCAACTCCCTATATAAACCCTCCCCTTACTGGGAGTACCTCAGTTTTGTGGCAAAGCAATACACGTGTAACCAGAAAGAGGGGAGGGACCTCTGTGTCCCATGATGTACTCCAAGAAAAGGATTTTGCAAGTAAGCCGTTATAAAAATCCCATTTTCTTTATTGTACATCACGGGGCACAGAGCCACAGTAATAACTGTATGGGATGTCCCAGAGCAATGCGATCTGAGGGGAGGGAGACAAAACCAAAGTAGGGTGCAATCAGACCTGAGAACCAATACTGCTGCCTGCAGCACACTGCGCCCAAAGGCGATATCGTCATGCCTTCTTACACCCACCTGAGAGAACGTATGAACTGAAGACCATCTGTGGCCTTGCAGATTTGAGCCATGGAGGCTTGGTGATGCACTGCCCATGAAGCACTAAAAGCCCTGGTGGAGTGCGTTTTGATTTGAAAAGGCTGAACCTTTCTTTTCAACCATAAACTTGAATAATTACTTGCCAAATCCACTTGAAAATAGTAGATTTCAACTCTGCCTGTCCTTTTCTAGGACCTTCAGGCAACAAAACAAACATCAGTTTTTCTAATCTGAGCAGTCGCCTTCAAATAGACTTTGACTGCTCTCACAACATCAAGAGAATGTAGCGACTTTTCTTCCATAGAACAGGGTTCTGGAAAAAAATGAAGGTAGAGCAATATCCTGGTTTAAATGAAAACCTGAAACCACCTTTGGCAGAAAGCTAGGATGAGGACACAATACCACCTTATCCTTATGAATAATTAAATATGGCTCTTTACAAGAAAGAGCAGCCAATTCTGATATCCTTCTTGCAGAAGATATGGCAACCAGAAAAACCAACTTCCTTGTCAAAAGGATCAAGGGAGTATGTTGTATTGGCTCAAAAGGCTGTTTTTGTAAAACCAACAAAACAAAATTCAAGTCCCAAGGTTTAAAGGGTGACCTAACCGGCGGATTAAGCCATGTCACCCCCTGTATAAAACTACAGATCAAGGAATGCAAAGCAAGTGGTCGTTGGAACAATACTGATAAGGCCGAGACCTGACCTTTGATGGCACTCAAGGCCAGCTTCATTTCTAATCATATTTGCAGAAAGGCAAGGATTCTACCTATAGCATACTTTCTAGGATGCCAACCCCTGGATTCACACCAGGTAACATAAGCCTTCAAGACTCAATAATAAATGACTTTGGAAGCTGGCTTCCTTGCATTAATCAAGGTAGATATCACTGAGCCTGAAAGCCCACCTTTCTTCAGAATGTGGGTTTTAATAATTAAACTGTTAAATTTAGTGTTTGTAAGGTAGGATGGAACACCGGTCCCTGTGATAGCAGGTCTGGACATGGTGGTAGGGCCAAGGGGCCCCTACTGCCATCTTTACAATCTCTGCATACCAAAATAATCTGGGCCACGCTGAGGCCACAAGAACCGCCAACTTCTTTTCCGGCTTGATCCTGTGAAGAAGCCGTGGTAGCAGCAGAATAGGAGGGAATGCATAAATCAGTGAGAACTGATCTCACAGGGTCACCAATGCATCTGTTCCATATGCGAGTGGATCCCTTGTTCTTGACACAAAGTTGTCGACTTTGTTGTTGAACCTGGAAGCAAACGGATCTACATCCGGGATCCCCCATCTCTGGCATATAGCCAGGAAAATGTCGGGATGAAGGGGCCATTCCCCCGGGAACAACTGCTGGCGACTCAAGTAGTTCGCCTGCCAATTCTCTACCCCTGGAATGAAGATTGCCGATATGCACGGCACATGCTTTTATGCCCAGGTTAGGATATGGTTACAATGGCTACCTGACATCAAGAAGAGTGGATTGAATTTATCAGAGTCTGTGACCAGATCATCCAGTGCGTTGGAAGAAGTGAATATCAAGTCACATTCAGGATATATGGAACTTTCTTCTGGATACGATCAATCACCAAACTACGGGGTAAAGAGCCGGACATCGGGAGGTTGAGTCTGAAGGCGAACAACCCCTGTAGGGGTACTTTCTTTTGGCACGAAGGGGTTAATGAATATTACCATCTGTGGGAAGAGAATTTTCTTATTGCCCCAAGCAAAAACAGGTCTTCACGTGCACAGGAAAGTTCCCTATTGGGACCACGGAACAGATCATTGTCCGGGGAGTACTGTTATGAGATGGAGTGCTGACCCACTGAAAGGAGGATATCTTTGATGCGACCTACCGACTATATACAAACGCTTCAATTTATATATTTTCTGGTAAGCGCATTCACTATATGGTGACGGGCACTTCATGCGCTTTCGGAATGTGTTGAACCACTGTGGTGCTGCCATTTAAGAACACAAACGCTTATTATCTGGACTCACATATGAACTTTTTATGATTGGATTTTTGTTTGTGTCATTTTTTATGCACTTTTTCGATTTTTATGCACTTGAGGTATTTATTTGATTGTATTAATTATTCATATATTAATTATTCACATTTTATTTTAGTTATTTAATTAATTAGAGGGTTGGCGCAGCTTTTTATTTATTTTTTAGGATATGGTTTACCTCTGCATGACTTCTGGTGCCCCCTTGATGATTGATATAAGCCAGTGCTGTGGCATTGTCGGATTGAAAACTGACAAGACAATTCCACAACCTGAATGTCCAGGCCTTTAGGATTAGGCGGGTTGCCTGAATCTCTAGAATGTTGATGGGCAAGGTCCTTTCAGTTCTGGACCATTTTCCTTGGACAGTTGCCTCTTCCAGGACTGCTCTCCCAACCCGAAAGGCTGGCAGCTGTTGTTTCCACATTCCAGGTTACTGGTAAGGATTTCCCCTTCTGCAGATGCTTGGATATCCTCCACCAACTAAGGCTCTGGCGCACCTTTGGCGACAGACGCATTGGAAAATCTAGCGTTTGGACCTTCTTGTTCCAGATAGACAGGATACTGTTTTGCAGCAGTCTCAAATGAGACTGAGCATAGGGAACCACTTTGAATGAAGCCACCATCTTTCTAAACATTCTCATGCAAAGGCGAATAGAAGCACCCTTCTTTGCCCTGAACCTGCTCCTTTATGGAACTGATCTTTGCCTGGGGTAAAAACACCCTCTTCTGGGCTGTATCTATAACCAGACCTAAGTACTCTTAGCCCCTGTACAAACGGTCGGAGATTTCCACAACCAAATCCGTCGGATTTTGCCCGTCGGATTTTGTCCGTTGGATCTTGTCCGAAACTGTTGCATACACACGGTCGGACAAAGTTGGCGAAAAATCTGATCTTTCAGAACGTGATGACGTAATTTCGTTACGATGGGACTACATTCAGGCTAGTAGCCAATAGCTTTGATGTAGGAATTTGATCTGAGCATGCGTGGCACTTGGTCCGATCAAAATTCTCTACACATGATCGGAGTATGTCCGACCGGCCCAGTTGGTCGGGAAATATTTCCAACATGTTGGAAAATTGGGTCCGACGGATATTCCGACGGAATCAGTCCGATGCATACCACACACAGTCGGATAATCCGACGACACGGTCCGATAGGACACATTCCGACGGATTCTCCGATCGTGTGTACAAGGGCTAAGTCTTCTTAATGGTTTTAAAGAAGATCTCTCTAGGTTGAGGACCCAACCTAGGTATTCCAGGTAGTTAATTGTGGTGACCATGCTTTGGTCTAAGCGGGCTACTGACCTGTCTATCAAGAGCAGGTCGTCTAGCTATGCTACAATTGTTATACCTTGAGTCCTTAATCTGGCCAGAGGAAGGGCTAGAAGTTTTGTAAACACCCGAGGTGCAGTAGCTAGACTGAAAGGCAAGGCTACCAACTGAAAATGGAGCCTTTCTACTTTGAAATGCAGATATTTCTGGTGAGCAGAGAAAAATAGGCACATGCAGGTATGCATCCCTGATGTTGATTGACACCAGAAGTTCTCCTCCTTGTAGAATGGAGACAACAGATCAGATTGCTTCCATGCGAAAAGAGCGCATATTCAGGAACCACTTTAGATTCCTGAGATCTAGAATGGGTATGACATCCCCATTTGGTTTTGGCACCGTGAAAAGGTTTGAAAAACCCCAACCCCTGCTCCTTCGCGGGGACCGCCATGATCCCTTTTTGAGACAAAAGTCGGTCTAATGCTTAAAAAAGAGACTTCTTTTTCTCTGGATCTTTGGACATTTGACCTGAGGTAAACAAGGAGACAGGAAATCTCGGAGTTCTAGTTTGTAACATAGAGCTATTATGGAGACCACCCATCTGTCTCAAAACTCCTCCTGCCAGACCTTTGAGAATTGCAGAAGTCTTCCCCCCACTTAAGTGAGCAGGGGCTCTCGTTCGTAAAAGGCTTTAGCGTTCTGTCTTGTAGGTTTCCTCCCCCAGGACTTCTTTTGTCCCTAGGGTTGGCCCTGAGGTCCTGTTGAACCTGACGGCGGAGGCCGTTGCGGCTGCCTGGAGGCTTACGCCCCTGGCACTGAAGAAAGAGCCCATTTAAATGAGGTACATTTACTCCTTTTCTTAACTGGCAAAGGGGTACCTTTCCCCATCCCCAAACAGCCTTTCACCGCAGAAAGAAAAACCAGCCAGGAGCTTTTTGCATGGCTCTTCGGCTAACCAACTTTTCAGCGATAAGATTCTACGCATATGCCTGAACCCAAGAGTAAGGCGAGAGATTTGCAGAATAGAATCTGCAAAACACAAAGACCATGGCATCTCAGCTAAATCGTGGGCCTGCTGTTCAGGGAAAAACTTGAGCACCTGTCTCAAACGGTCTCTCAGGAGTTGACATACCCCAATTTCTGCCACTGCAGGTTGACCTACTGAACCTGCCAAAGAAAAAATGTTTTTTAACAGGAATTCCAATTTTATGTAGAAAGGATATACCAGCGTCAACTGCTGGTATACTCCACCTCTTAGCAATTTTTTTCCTCCATAGGATAAAGTGTTGAAAACTTTTTAGGAGAGAAAAATGCTTATCTGGGTGATCCAACTCAGAATACATAAGCTTTCCCAGCAATGGACAGGAAAGGCACGCATGCTTGAGGAGGCTTTAGTGAACCAAACTTTAAATGTGGAGTGGACCATTTCAGTAAGCAATTTCTCAGCTTGTGAAGTTGAAGAAGGTCCTTTCCCACTTTGATTCCGCATCATGGTCCCCTGAGGTGGATCCATCTTTCCCCTCCCACCGTTCCTCTGTTTAAGGGTCCTGGTGGTAGAAGGGGACCTAATGTGTTTTCTTCCACTCTGTGAAGATACGATAAAAAAATGCTAACTTTGCCTCTAATCCAATCATGGCTGAGGAGAAAACCTCCTCAGTAATATAGACAGGGGCTGAAATGTTGGAAGCAATTGCAACCCCTGATGACCCCGACGGCTCACTCTGACCAGCCTCCCTAGGCCCTTCGGGGGGGATGGTGTTGCAGAAGGAGCCTAAGGGTGAACCCTTTGAGGTCTTGTTTTTTTGGAAAACTTGTACCTCCCCTTCTGACCATAGTGCTAAGCACAAATGCAGAGGTACTACCAAAAATGCACGACTGCTGAGCAAATAGTCCAGCAACCGCCGCTGCTATTACTGCTCAGTCTGATGCTAAGTAAACGTGCCCTGGGAATGCCTGTCACCAACACTCACATTCCCCCGTCTGCTCTGTGTTCCTCCATCAGCTGAATGCACCTGCAAAAGGTGCACTTTACACAGCTTACATAGCCCAGCGTTGGGAACGTCTGAGTCACGCCAAGGCTGCGCTAAGCCCTGTCCCCTTTCTCTGACTTCCAACCACGCCCACCCAATCTTTTCAAAAAAGATTGTTTTCCCGCACGAGCGGGTCTCTGATCTGACCTGATTGCATATGGGGGGTTGGGGAGGAGGAGAGCTGATGGACGGAGAACCGCAATATTATGGCGGCGGCAGCGACGTGGCATGCCGCCATGGGCATCCGCAGAACTTTTTTCAGGGGGAGGGGGGCATCATCTTAGGGCTACCCATGTCATTATCACATTATCATGGTCAGAGACTGCAGACGTAGTACAGTCCCGGGATAGGTAATGGATAATGGCCGACAGGCCCTCTTACCAGACCCAGCGAGACTACAGCAGTGATCCCTCTGGCTGGATGATCACTCGCTCTGGGTTTCCCTGGGGCGACTCTGGTCAGTAGTGTAGAATGTCTGTACCCTGCCAATGGCTTAGCCTTTCTCTCTCTGGTGGCGCTGGGCAGCGTGTCTCCCTCTCTGGTGGTGCTTGGTAGCGTGGCACTCTCTCTGGTGGTGCTGGGCGGCGTGGCTCACTCTCTGGTGGTGCTGGGCGGCGTGGCTCACTCTCTGGTGGTGCTGGGCGGCGTGGCTCACTCTCTGGTGGTGCTGGGCGGCGTGGCTTACTCTCTGGTGGTGCTGGGCGGCGTGGCTCACTCTCTGGTGGTGCTGGGCGGCGTGGCTCACTCTCTGGTGGTGCTGGGCGGCGTGGCTCACTCTCTGGTGGTGCTGGGCGGCGTGGCTCACTCTCTGGTGGTGCTGGGCGGCGTGGCTCACTCTCTGGTGGAGCTGGGCGGCGCGGCTCACTCTCTGGTGGAGCTGGGCGGCGTGGCTCACTCTCTGGTGGAGCTGGGCGGCGTGGCTCACTCTCTGGTGGAGCTGGGCGGCGTGGCTCACTCTCTGGTGGAGCTGGGCGGCGAGGCTCACTCTCTGGTGGAGCTGGGCGGCGTGGCTCTCTCTCGGGTGGAGCTGGGCGGCGTGGCTCACTCTCTGGTGGAGCTGGGCGGCGTGGCTCACTCTCTGGTGGAGCTGGGCGGCGTGGCTCTCTCTCTGGTGGAGCTGGGCGGCGTGGCTCTCTCTCTGATGGCACTGAACAGTGTGTTTCTCTGGTGGTGCTGGGCAGCGTGACTTTCTCTCTCTGGCTTCCGCCAAGCACACTCCTCGTTCTTTGTCCTGGAGCACTCTCTCCCTCAGCTTTTTTCCAGACAATCTCTGTCGCTCTCTTGATCAAGCAGTAGCCTCCTCCTTGTGGAAAATGGGGCCACAAATCTTTGGGATTACATGTCTCATGATGCTGTCCTCTCCTCGTCTCCTTTGATTGGCCCTCAGTTATGGCCAATAGGGAAGGAACGGAGGGGGCAGGAAGCTGGGCGGGGAACCTAGTGAGAGCCACTGTCTCTTCTCCTTAACTGGAGAAAGGGGGGTGAGCAGGGGAAACCTCTGATAGCCTGCAGCTCACCTTTCTCCTGTCACAGCACCGCTGAGTTCTCTGCTGGACTGAGCAGGGAAAAGAGCCTGCAGTCACATTGATTGGGGGCTTGACAGCACCTTGATGGTGTGACATGACTGGCAGGTGGCACCCGGGTGCGGGCTGCCCAGACCCATATAGCAACGCCACTGTGCTTAATTTAACAGTGCTGATCCGGTCCCTGATTCCAGGGGGCAGAGTTGCCAACCCTCCGAGGCAAAATTTACTGGCAGGATGCCAAAAATTTACAATCGGCACAATTTTTTTACTGGCACTGCAAAAAAGTACCTAAAATTACAGTTTTCAGTGCTAAACAGTGCAAATATCAATATTTAAACTATAAACATATATCTAGTTCTATTAGCAATGTGTTTAAGTTTGACAAAAGTAAAAAAACATATTTCTGCATTGACATGAAGGTCAGGTTACTATAACCCAGCTAGCACAGAGTTCGCCCCTATATCAGAGTCTGCACGAAACTTATGTAAACAGGAACGCTGCAAATCATGATCTAAGGGGGAACTCTGATGTAGAGGGGGGCTCTGGTGACCAGAGACCAACTTATATCAGAGTCCACTATGTTCCCTTTACATCAGAGATCCCAACTGCATCAGGGTCCGCAGATTGAGTTCCCCCTTGCACTGTAAGGGGGAATCCTGCAGACTCTGATGTAAAGGGGAACACCAGGAACTCTGATGTGGGAGGCACTCTGGTGACTAGAGACCACCTTCCGTACAGTGAATACACTAAAGTAAGGTGGGTTACTAATATAGGGGGGAAACCTTTATATCAGTGCCCCCTTACATCAGTGACTTCCCCTCAGATTGGCCTGGCGGCACTGTCACTGAACTCCTCTCAGGTGCACCGTGCAAGGCTCAGTCAAATGGCTCCGGGTTTTATCCTACAGGAGACAGTCAGAGGCTGCGGATATGCTACAGGAGACGGTCAGAGGCTGCAGATATTCTACAGGAGACGGTTAGAGGCTGCAGATATGCTACAGGAGACGGTCAGAGGCTGCGGATATGCTACAGGAGACGGTCAGAGACTGCGGATATGCTACAGGAGACGGTCAGAGACTGCGGATATGCTACAGGAGACTGTCAGAGACTGCAGACATGCTACAGGAGACGGTCAGAGACTGCGGATATGCTAATATAGGGGGGAAATCTTTATATCAGTGCCCCCTTACATCAGTGTCTCCCTCTTAGATTGGCCTGGCGGCAACTGTCACTGAACTCCTCTCAGGTGCACCATGCAAGGGTCAGTCAAATGGCTCCAGCTTGGTGGCTCTGGGTTTTATCCTACAGGAGACAGTCAGAGGCTGCGGATATGCTACAGGAGACGGTCAGAGGCTGCGGATATGCTACAGGAGACGGTCAGAGGCTGCGGATATGCTACAGGAGACGGTCAGAGGCTGCGGATATGCTACAGGAGACGGTCAGAGGCTGCGGATATGCTACAGGAGACGGTCAGAGGCTGCGGATATGCTACAGGAGACGGACAGAGGCTGCGGATATGCTACAGGAGACGGTAAGAGGCTGCGGATATGCTACAGGAGACGGACAGAGGCTGCGGATATGCTACAGGAGACGGTCAGAGGCTGCGGATATGCTACAGGAGACGGTCAGAGGCTGCGGATATGCTACAGGAGACGGTCAGAGGCTGCGGATATGCTACAGGAGACGGACAGAGGCTGCTGATATGCTAATATAGGGGGGAAATCTTTATATCAGTGCCCCCTTACATCAGTGTCTCCCTCTTAGATTGGCCTGGCGGCAACTGTCACTGAACTCCTCTCAGGTGCACCATGCAAGGGTCAGTCAAATGGCTCCAGCTTGGTGGCTCTGGGTTTTATCCTACAGGAGACAGTCAGAGGCTGCGGATATGCTACAGGAGACGGTCAGAGGCTGCGGATATGCTACAGGAGACGGTCAGAGGCTGCGGATATGCTACAGGAGACGGTCAGAGGCTGCGGATATGCTACAGGAGACGGTCAGAGGCTGCGGATATGCTACAGGAGACGGTCAGAGGCTGCGGATATGCTACAGGAGACGGACAGAGGCTGCGGATATGCTACAGGAGACGGTCAGAGGCTGCGGATATGCTACAGGAGACGGACAGAGGCTGCGGATATGCTACAGGAGACGGTCAGAGGCTGCGGATATGCTACAGGAGACGGTCAGAGGCTGCGGATATGCTACAGGAGACGGTCAGAGGCTGCGGATATGCTACAGGAGACGGACAGAGGCTGCGGATATGCTACAGGAGACGGTCAGAGGCTGCGGATATGCTACAGGAGACGGTCAGAGGCTGCGGATATGCTACAGGAGACGGTCAGAGGCTGCGGATATGCTACAGGAGACGGTCAGAGACTGCGGATATGCTACAGGAGACGGTCAGAGACTGCGGATATGCTACAGGAGACGGTCAGAGACTGCGGATATGCTACAGGAGACGGTCAGAGACTGCGGATATGCTACAGGAGACGGTCAGAGACTGCGGATATGCTACAGGAGACGGTCAGAGACTGCGGATATGCTACAGGAGACGGTCAGAGACTGCGGATATGCTACAGGAGACGGTCAGAGACTGCAGACATGCTACAGGAGACGGTCAGAGACTGCGGATATGCTAATATAATGGGGAAATCTTTATATCATTGCCCCCTTACATCAGTGACTCCCCCTTAGATTGGCCTGGCGGCACTGTCACTGAACTCCTCTCAGGTGCACCATGCAAGGCTCAGTCAAATGGCTCCAGCTTGGTGGCTCTGGGTTTTATCCTACAGGAGACGGCCAGAGACTGCGGATATGCTACAGGAGACGGTCAGAGGCTGCGGATATGCTACAGGAGATGGTCAGAGACTGCAGATATGCTACAGGAGACGGTCAGAGGCTGCAGATATGCTACAGGAGACGGTCAGAGGCTGCGGATATGCTACAGGAGACGGTCAGAGGCTGCGGATATGCTACAGGAGACGGTCAGAGGCTGCGGATATGCTACAGGAGACGGTCAGAGGCTGCGGATATGCTACAGGAGACGGTCAGAGACTGCGGATATGCTACAGGAGACGGTCAGAGACTGCGGATATGCTACAGGAGACGGTCAGAGGCTGCGGATATGCTACAGGAGACGGTCAGAGGCTGCGGATATGCTACAGGAGACGGTCAGAGGCTGTGGATATGCTACAGGAGACGGTCAGAGACTGCAGACATGCTACAGGAGACGGTCAGAGACTGCGGATATGCTAATATAGGGGGGAAATCTTTATATCAGTGCCCCCTTACATCAGTGACTCCCCCTCAGATTGGCCTGGCGGCACTGTCACTGAACTCCTCTCAGGTGCACTGTGCAAGGCTCAGTCAAATGGCTCCAGCTTGGTGGCTCTGGGTTTTATCCTACAGGAGACAGTCAGAGGCTGAGGATATGCTACAGGAGACGGTCAGAGACTGCAGATATGCTACAGGAGATGGTCAGAGGCTGTGGATATGCTACAGGAGATGGTCAGAGGCTGCGGATATGCTACAGGAGACGGTCAGAGGCTGCGGATATGCTACAGGAGACGGTCAGAGGCTGCGGATATGCTACAGGAGACGGTCAGAGGCTGCGGATATGCTACAGGAGACGGTCAGAGGCTGCGGATATGCTACAGGAGACGGTCAGAGGCTGCGGATATGCTACAGGAGACGGTCAGAGACTGCGGATATGCTACAGGAGACGGTCAGAGACTGCGGATATGCTACAGGAGACGGTCAGAGACTGCGGATATGCTACAGGAGACGGTCAGAGACTGCGGATATGCTACAGGAAACGGTCAGAGACTGCGGATATGCTACAGGAGACAGTCAGAGACTGCGGATATGCTACAGGAGACAGTCAGAGACTGCGGATATGCTACAGGAGACGGTCAGAGACTGCAGACATGCTACAGGAGACGGTCAGAGACTGCGGATATGCTAATATAGGGGGGAAATCTTTATATCATTGCCCCCTTACATCAGTGACTCCCCCTTAGATCGGCCTGGCGGCACTGTCACTGAACTCCTCTCAGGTGCACCGTGCAAGGCTCAGTCAAATGGCTCCAGCTTGGTGGCTCTGGGTTTTATCCTACAGGAGACAGTCAGAGGCTGCGGATATGCTACAGGAGACGGTCAGAGACTGCAGATATGCTACAGGAGACGGTCAGAGGCTGCGGATATGCTACAGGAGACGGTCAGAGGCTGCGGATATGCTACAGGAGACGGTCAGAGGCTGCGGATATGCTACAGGAGACGGTCAGAGGCTGCGGATATGCTACAGGAGACGGTCAGAGGCTGCGGATATGCTACAGGAGACGGTCAGAGGCTGCGGATATGCTACAGGAGACGGTCAGAGGCTGCGGATATGCTACAGGAGACGGTCAGAGGCTGCGGATATGCTACAGGAGACGGTCAGAGGCTGCGGATATGCTACAGGAGACGGTCAGAGGCTGCGGATATGCTACAGGAGACGGTCAGAGGCTGCGGATATGCTACAGGAGACGGTCAGAGGCTGCGGATATGCTACAGGAGACGGTCAGAGGCTGCGGATATGCTACAGGAGACGGTCAGAGGCTGCGGATATGCTACAGGAGACGGTCAGAGGCTGCGGATATGCTACAGGAGACGGTCAGAGACTGCGGATATGCTACAGGAGACGGTCAGAGACTGCGGATATGCTACAGGAGACGGTCAGAGACTGCGGATATGCTACAGGAGACAGTCAGAGACTGCGGATATGCTACAGGAGACAGTCAGAGACTGCGGATATGCTACAGGAGACGGTCAGAGACTGCAGACATGCTACAGGAGACGGTCAGAGACTGCGGATATGCTAATATAGGGGGAAATCTTTATATCATTGCCCCCTTACATCAGTGACTCCCCCTTAGATTGGCCTGGCGGCACTGTCACTGAACTCCTCTCAGGTGCACCGTGCAAGGCTCAGTCAAATGGCTCCAGCTTGGTGGCTCTGGGTTTTATCCTACAGGAGACGGCCAGAGACTGCGGCTATGCTACAGGAGATGGTCAGAGACTGCAGATATGCTACAGGAGACGGTCAGAGGCTGCGGATATGCTACAGGAGACGGTCAGAGGCTGCGGATATGCTACAGGAGACGGTCAGAGACTGCGGATATGCTACAGGAGACGGTCAGAGACTGCGGATATGCTACAGGAGACGGTCAGAGGCTGCGGATATGCTACAGGAGACGGTCAGAGGCTGCGGATATGCTACAGGAGACGGTCAGAGGCTGTGGATATGCTACAGGAGACGGTCAGAGACTGCAGACATGCTACAGGAGACGGTCAGAGACTGCGGATATGCTAATATAGGGGGGAAATCTTTATATCAGTGCCCCCTTACATCAGTGACTCCCCCTCAGATTGGCCTGGCGGCACTGTCACTGAACTCCTCTCAGGTGCACTGTGCAAGGCTCAGTCAAATGGCTCCAGCTTGGTGGCTCTGGGTTTTATCCTACAGGAGACAGTCAGAGGCTGAGGATATGCTACAGGAGACGGTCAGAGACTGCAGATATGCTACAGGAGATGGTCAGAGGCTGTGGATATGCTACAGGAGATGGTCAGAGGCTGCGGATATGCTACAGGAGACGGTCAGAGGCTGCGGATATGCTACAGGAGACGGTCAGAGGCTGCGGATATGCTACAGGAGACGGTCAGAGGCTGCGGATATGCTACAGGAGACGGTCAGAGGCTGCGGATATGCTACAGGAGACGGTCAGAGGCTGCGGATATGCTACAGGAGACGGTCAGAGACTGCGGATATGCTACAGGAGACGGTCAGAGACTGCGGATATGCTACAGGAGACGGTCAGAGACTGCGGATATGCTACAGGAGACGGTCAGAGACTGCGGATATGCTACAGGAGACGGTCAGAGACTGCGGATATGCTACAGGAAACGGTCAGAGACTGCGGATATGCTACAGGAGACAGTCAGAGACTGCGGATATGCTACAGGAGACAGTCAGAGACTGCGGATATGCTACAGGAGACGGTCAGAGACTGCAGACATGCTACAGGAGACGGTCAGAGACTGCGGATATGCTAATATAGGGGGGAAATCTTTATATCATTGCCCCCTTACATCAGTGACTCCCCCTTAGATCGGCCTGGCGGCACTGTCACTGAACTCCTCTCAGGTGCACCGTGCAAGGCTCAGTCAAATGGCTCCAGCTTGGTGGCTCTGGGTTTTATCCTACAGGAGACAGTCAGAGGCTGCGGATATGCTACAGGAGACGGTCAGAGACTGCAGATATGCTACAGGAGACGGTCAGAGGCTGCGGATATGCTACAGGAGACGGTCAGAGGCTGCGGATATGCTACAGGAGACGGTCAGAGGCTGCGGATATGCTACAGGAGACGGTCAGAGGCTGCGGATATGCTACAGGAGACGGTCAGAGGCTGCGGATATGCTACAGGAGACGGTCAGAGGCTGCGGATATGCTACAGGAGACGGTCAGAGGCTGCGGATATGCTACAGGAGACGGTCAGAGGCTGCGGATATGCTACAGGAGACGGTCAGAGGCTGCGGATATGCTACAGGAGACGGTCAGAGGCTGCGGATATGCTACAGGAGACGGTCAGAGGCTGCGGATATGCTACAGGAGACGGTCAGAGGCTGCGGATATGCTACAGGAGACGGTCAGAGGCTGCGGATATGCTACAGGAGACGGTCAGAGGCTGCGGATATGCTACAGGAGACGGTCAGAGACTGCGGATATGCTACAGGAGACGGTCAGAGACTGCGGATATGCTACAGGAGACGGTCAGAGACTGCGGATATGCTACAGGAGACAGTCAGAGACTGCGGATATGCTACAGGAGACAGTCAGAGACTGCGGATATGCTACAGGAGACGGTCAGAGACTGCAGACATGCTACAGGAGACGGTCAGAGACTGCGGATATGCTAATATAGGGGGAAATCTTTATATCATTGCCCCCTTACATCAGTGACTCCCCCTTAGATTGGCCTGGCGGCACTGTCACTGAACTCCTCTCAGGTGCACCGTGCAAGGCTCAGTCAAATGGCTCCAGCTTGGTGGCTCTGGGTTTTATCCTACAGGAGACGGCCAGAGACTGCGGCTATGCTACAGGAGATGGTCAGAGACTGCAGATATGCTACAGGAGATGGTCAGAGGCTGCGGATATGCTACAGGAGACGGTCAGAGGCTGCGGATATGCTACAGGAGACGGTCAGAGGCTGCGGATATGCTACAGGAGACGGCCAGAGACTGCGGATATGCTACAGGAGACGGTCAGAGACTGCGGATATGCTACAGGAGATGGCCAGAGACTGCGGATATGCTACAGGAGACGGCCAGAGACTGCGGATATGCTACAGGAGACGGTCAGAGACTGCGGATATGCTACAGGAGACGGCCAGAGACTGCGGATATGCTACAGGAGACGGTCAGAGACTGCGGATATGCTACAGGAGACGGTCAGAGACTGCGGATATGCTACAGGAGACGGTCAGAGGCTGCGGATATGCTACAGGAGACGGCCAGAGACTGCGGATATGCTACAGGAGACGGCCAGAGACTGCGGATATGCTACAGGAGACGGCCAGAGACTGCGGATATGCTACAGGAGACGGTCAGAGACTGCGGATATGCTACAGGAGACGGTCAGAGGCTGCCGATATGCTACAGGAGACGGTCAGAGGCTGCCGATATGCTACAGGAGACGGTCAGAGGCTGCCGATATGCTACAGGAGACGGTCAGAGGCTGCCGATATGCTACAGGAGACGGTCAGAGGCTGCCGATATGCTACAGGAGACAGTCAGAATCCCCCTTTGGTATTCCTCTTACCAGAACCAGCTGGTTTAACAAGGCTTATCAGAATCTCCTGTTGCTTCTCGGCTTAGTTCTCCTTCACCATCATGTGCAATTCATTAGTTAAATATCTCGAAAATAAATGTTCAGAAAAAGCACATATAGTGTAATTCCATAAAAAACAAGTCTTTTATTTAATTATAAAACCATCAAACATTACACTCCCAAACATCCAACTTATAGAGCATTAGTTCCTGTATACACAGCTTAGTGCACAGCAGATCTGAAGGATAGTCCATACACTGGATGATCCAGGTCGCACACACGGACGGAACCACTCCAAGGGAGCTCTTCCTTAAAGCCCTAAATACTAATACATCCTATAAATATTCAAATAAATATCCAAACTTAAAATTGTAACCACCCCAAAATAAAATCACTCTGAATATGATCAAAGGAAGTAAAATCACATAAAATCAAATCGACTAAAATTAACTAAACATGTACTGAGGTAACAAACCAAACTGCAAAAAGAAAAAAAATGCAATGAAATATGAAAACCCAAATGAAAAAAAAAAATGAAAAAAAATATAAGGGAAAAATATATGAGAAAAAAAAATTATATATATATAAGCAGATACGTACAACCCAAAGGGATCTATAATAATGTAGCCGCATATCATATCACTAAATTGACATGTCCTATTTAAAACATCACTGATTAAAATTTCTATATTTGGTACCTCAAACACCCTTTGAAAAGATTAAAAACGGATAAAAAAAAATGGATCGAAAAAAAAAATATATATATATACAGAGGAATCAGTAATTACTAATGAAACAATTTACATCTAATTTGACGTTTAAGCCACTGGGCACAAGCATATTCATTAAATATATCCATTGGGATTATTTTTTGAAAATGTCCCTACCATATTTGATCCACGCCAGTTTGAATACACTCTATCTAACCCCCAAAATTTTAATAAAGAGGGGTCTTGGTCATGGTGCTTTTTAAAATGCAAGGACACACTATGGTCTTTATATCCTATGTCTATGTTATACATGTTTTCCGATATGCGTTTCCTCAGGGTCCTTTTTGTTCTCCCCACGTACATGAGATTGCACGGACACTGTAGAACATATACCACGTGTATGGAACTACATGTAATAAACTCTTTGATCTCAAATTTTTTATTATTCCCTGTTGAGGTGAACTCTGTCATACCTCTAATCGGGTGATTGACCCTGGTACATGTTTGACACCTTCTACATGCAAAGAAGCCACATTTGTCCCAAAAAGTCACCAGCTTTTTTGGGGGATTCAACACCTTTTTTACCACCTTATCCCCAAAATTGGGGGCCTTTCTATATATAAATGAGGGGCAGGTCGGGAGAGATTGACACAATGATTTGTCTAAACATAATATATGCCAATGTCGCTTAAATATTGTCTCCACATCCTTATACTGGGCGTGGAAGTCCGAAATAAACCCCCATTCCTGATTAGATCCACATTCTTTTGGTTTATTCTCAAGGCATTTTTCTCTCTGAATTTTTCCTATTTCCGCCACCACTTCATTCAAATCCTTTTCACTGTACCCCTTTTCCACGAAACGTTTTTTTATAATCTCCGACTGAGCATAGAAATCGTTATCTGATGCGCAATTCCGTCGAATTCGCATCACTTGGCCTTTGGGAATATTTTTTAACCACTGTGGGTGGTGTCCACTCTTTAAGGGTAAGTAACTGTTCCTATCTGTGGGTTTAAAACCCCTGTGGGGTTACTTAAACCCCTCCTTAACTTATTATGTCTACATCTAAATAATGTATTTTCTCCTTACTGAACTTGTATTCCAAACTCATATTATTCTTGTTGTAATTTAAATTTATCATAAAGTCGTGCAGGGATCTCTCTGTACCCTCCCAAATAAACAAGAGGTCATCAATAAACCTTTTGTAAAACACCAAACAACAAATTTGCAATGCTGGGGGCAAATTTAGCCCCCATAGCCACGCCTCTATTTTGGGAGTAAAATTGCTGGTTATACCAGAAGTAATTGTGGGACAGGCAAAAATCCAAGGCCTGTCTCAAAAAAACTTTTTGTTCATGAGGGATATCGTCCCTTTGGCTCAAAGCCCAGTTTAAAGCCAACAAGGCATCGTCGTGTTGAATTATACTGTACAGCGAAGATATATCTGCTGTCACCAAATATATCTCTGATCCCTCTGTTAATTTGATCTGGCTAATTAACTGTAATACATTTTTTGTATCTTTTAAATATGCTTTCGTGTTTTGAACGCTAGCTTGTAGGAACGTATCCAGATATTGTCCCAGTATAGCTGTCACAGACCCAATACAATTTACAATAGGATGAGCAGGAGGGGTCGTTGGATTCTTGTGAACCTTGGGTAATGTATAAATCGAGGGCACTTTACAATAGCTCGGTACCAGTAATCTAGATTCCTTCGGATTTAATACTTTCTTTTCTGCTCCCAAAGATATCAATTTCTCAAGATTCCGATGGTTTTAAAAATGAAAATATTTATATATGGCAGAGTAAAATAGCAAAGAAGCCCCCTGAAAACAGAGTGGAAGGAGCGAGTCCACCTCTTACCCCTAGGGTTATGGCACCCGGTGGCACTCTCAATCCAAAAAATCAATCTACCCCGAGACATGATGTGCAAGGATGGACCCGTGCTGAGTCATGGTTCAAAGGAAAAGGGAATAGAGGGAGGAATTTGAGAGGCTCAAGAGGGGGACAGTCGGATAGGGGCATACCTGATGTGCATCCAAGATTTAGATATGAATATGCAGATCAAGAGTATTTGGTTCCAATAACTAATAGATACGATCCTTTAAGGGAAAGTGGGAGGAACAATCAAAACTCCCCATCTCCTTTTTTTAGGGAGAGGGGGATGGAGAGGGATATGAAGACCCCCGCGGAATGGGGAGGAATCATCCTCACAACAACCATCCCCAAAGGCCCGGATTCCCTCCGGGACAACAGCAGGGGTGGTGGAATCCCCCACAAGGCCAACTCGGCCTACAACCCCCACCAGCAGGTCCTCAGGTCCAGCAAGTCACGGGGTGGAAGGCACCCCAGAGGTCATCCCAGGGGATGGCACCGCTCCCTCAGGTGACCAATTATATTGTGGAAAGAGAAGGGTCTGTAGAGCAGGCAGCCAAATCCAAAAAAAGAAGGAGGGACCAGGATCAGTCGGAATCTATAATTTAAGCAGTAGCACATTAACACACAAAGAATCCAATATTTTACAATTAGGGTTAAAATGTGCTCCTAGGAAATCCATAAACAAATTTAATGTATATATGGATATTCATAAGTATATTCGCAAAATAAATATAAAAAAGTATTTTTTTAATAAAAATACTGAGAATAGAACAGTAATGAATGGGGGCATAACAGGAGTTGATAGTGGTCTAAAAAATAGATCCCTGTTTAATCCATTAAATATTGCAAACCAACACGTTGAGGTGTTCAAAAATTTTATTTTAAGGGATTTGGAATCAGTGGTACCAAAAAAGAATATAAACCCACATTACATACAAGACGGAATCAAATTATTAGAGGACAGGAAAGATATTATAATTAGATCAGCAGATAAGGGAGGGGGGGGTCGTTATTTTAGACAAAATATTTTATGAATCACAATTAGAAAAAATGTTGTCTGATAAGGATACATATGTAAAATTAGGCAAAGACCCGATGACGTCATACCATCGGAATCTTGAGAAATTGATATGTTTGGGAGCAGAAAAGAAAGTATTAAATCCGAAGGAATCTAGATTCCTGGTACCGAGCTTTTGTAAAGTGCCCACAATTTATACATTACCCAAGGTTCACAAGAATCCAACGACCCCTCCTGCTCATCCTATTGTAAATTGTATTGGGTCTGTGACAGCTAGACTGGGACAATATCTGGATACGTTCCTACAAGCTAGCATTCAAAACACAAAAGCATATTTAAAAGATACAAAAAATGTATTACAGTTAATTAGCCAGATCAAATTAACAGAGAGATCAGAGATATATTTGGTGACAGCAGATGTATCTTCGCTGTACAGTATAATTCAACACGACAATGCCTTGTTGGCTTTAAACTGGGCTTTGAGCCAAAGGGACGATATCTCTCATGAACAAAAAGTTTTTTTTGGGACAGGCCTTGGATTTTTGCCTGTCCCACAATTACTTCTGGTATAACCAGCAATTTTACTCCCAAAAAAGAGGCGTGGCTATGGGGGCTAAATTTGCCCCCAGCATAGAAAATTTGTTTATGGCGGAGTGGGAGGATAAGGTGGTATTCGCACAACAACAAAAAACACCTTTGGTGTTTTACAAAAGATTTATTGATGACCTCTTGTTTATTTGGGAGGGTACAGAGAGATCCCTGCACGACTTTATGATACATTTAAATTCCAACAAGAATAATATTAGTTTGGAATACGAGTTCAGTAAGGAGAAAATACATTATTTAGATGTAGACATAATAAGACAAGGAGGTTAAGTACGAAAGTATATTTTAAACCCACAGATAGGAACAGTTACTTACCCTTAAAGAGTGAACACCACCCACAGTGGTTAAAAAATATTCATAAAGGCCAAGTGATGCGAACTCGACGGAATTGCGCATCAGATAACGAGTCCTACGCTCAGTCGGAGATTATAAAGAAACGCTTCGTGGAAAAGGGGTACAGTGAAAAGGATTTGAATGAAGTGGTGGCCGAAATAGGAAAAATTCGGAGAGAAAAATGCCTATAGAATAAACCAAAAGAATGTGGATCCAATCAGGAATGGGGGTTTATTTCGGACTTCCACGCCCAGTATAAGGATGTGGAAACAATATTTAAGCAACATTGGCATATATTATGTTTAAACAAATCATTGTGTCAATTTCTCCCAACCCGCCCCTCATTTATATATAGAAAGGCCCCCAATTTTGGGGATAAGGTGGGAAAAAAAGGTGTTGAATCCCCCTGAAAAAGCTGGTGACTTTTTGGGACAAATGTGGCTTCTTTGCATGTAGAATGTGTCAAACATGTACTAGGATCAATCACCCGATTAGGGGTATGACAGAGTTCACCTCAACAGGGAATAATAAAAAAATTGAGATCAAAGAGTTTATTACATGTAGTTCCACCCACGTGGTATATGTTCTACAGTGTCCGTGCAATCTCATGTACGTGGGAAGATCAAAAAGGACCCTGAGGAAACGCATATCGGAAAACATGTATAACATAGAAATAGGATATAAAGACCATAGTGTGTCCTTGCATTTTAAAAAGCCCCATGACCAAGACCCTCTTTATTAAAATTTTGGAGGTAGATAGAGTGTATTCAAACTGGCGTGGATCAAATATGGTTAAGTTTTCAAGAGTACAGCTTATACGTCAATCAGGATACATATCAAATATCAGTACTCCAGTTGTACAGACAGAAGTATAAACCCATAAGAATTCATTATAAAATGTTGTGTGCAGTGGTCCGAGCACCACCTGTGTAGGTAACCTCCCAGCCTGCGAGCTGACATACAGCTCGCTGCCTCCACCATCATGTTAGGAAAAGCTATGGTGGTACTCAGAACACCAAAAATTAAACAAAAAGGGCACACCACAGGGGTAAGCAGAACAAATTAAACAAAGAAACAAAGACCCCCAACAAAACACAGACATAAAAAGACAAGCAGGCATACCAATCACACACACACGTCACATCCACACAAGTCACCGTCCCACTGAGCATCACCATTTTTCAATACATTTTTCATACAACTGCAGTCTTCCCCATAATCCGAACCTCCCACCAGTAACCAGTAGCATACACCAAGAATCCCAAGGTCCCAACCCAACCCCCACAATCCCACCTAGGGGATTTGCGAGGATAGGACCGTCCCCCAGAAAGAGCCAGAGACATTCAACCATGACTGCCACACTTTATGGAACTTTTTTAAACAAGCTCTATTTTTATACACAATTTTAAATTTGGGGAGTTCTCCATTAATAATACCATATAGGGATTGGATCCTTGGGGGGGGGGGTCACTCTCTTTCCAGTGCAGTAAGATCACTTTACGTGCATAGAATAAAATGGTACGTAGTAAAATCCGGGCTGATGCCTTGTGGATAAAGTCATTCAGTATACCCAGCAGCCCCACCTCCGGGGTTTGGGGCACCGGGAGAGCAAGATGTTCCTCAAAAAATTTAAACAGGTCCTTCCAATACGATTCCAGTCTAGGACAGCTCCAGAACATACGATATAAATCAGCCTTATCAAATGTACATCTGGGACACTGAGCCACAGCTCTCAGGCCCATTCGAGCCAGTCTAGCCAGAGTATAATGTAAATGATGAATAAACTTAAATTTTACATATTGGGGGCGTGGCTAAACAATGGAAGCGTGAGGACGCACTTCCCGGAGCTCTGCAGGAGCTTGCCTTGAAACTGACAGTTGGCTCATCAAACGAGGCAGAGAAATACATGCCTGGATCGCGCAAATACCCGTGGGGCACGGGGACACCAAAGGGACCCGGAATCCGTAACTATTTTCTCCACCAGCACGGACTTGCTTCCCCCTCCGTGCAGTCCAAGATGGCGCCGCAGCGTCTCTCTTCCAGACATGGCGCCACGCAGCAGGGGACAGGCGCCACAGCGGGACCAGCCTCATCCCATTTACACACCGCTCAAGAGGAGAGAGATTTCTCCCCCACCCCCTCCCCTGCCTCACCAAATTTGGACATTCCATGTAGTTTACCAGGTGGAGGGGACACGGTGGATGGTTCGAATGGTGCATGGCAGGATATTGTGGCAGGCCTGCCATCCAAGAAGGACCTGCAGGAGATGGCAGCCTCCATCGTTAATGCCTTATCACGTGAGCTGCATGACCTGCGCCAGCAAGTGGACACTGTGGAGGAATGGGTCACGGTCTTGGAATCCTCCAGCGCTTCCTCTGAGACCCGCTTAACAAACCTTGAGTCCAGACAGCAGGCCCTCTGGCAGCACCTGATTGAGATGCAACTCCGCCTGGACGACGGCGAGAACAGGAGCCGGAGGAACAAACTGCCCCCCGGAGGCGACCATGGGGCCTGATTTACGCACCACTGTGGTAGCCCTGCTGAACCAGGTACTGGGGAAGCCCCCGGGCGCAGAACTGGAATTGGACCGAGTCCACCGGATACCAGGCCCCAGGACGGCCCCATCAGCCTCCAGGGACTCGGTGACAGCGGACTTGCCACGTGATGTACTTTGCAGAGTACACTTCTTTACAGTAAAGGAAGAGGTCCTGCTCCTCGCCTGGGAAACGGGCACTATTGACTTTGATGGAGCTCTCATCCGGATTTACCCAGATGTCTCCAGACAAACAAGAGCTATGCGGGGTCTCCTTCGCCCCCTCCTCAGAGTGATCCGAACCGCCGAAGCCACCTACCGATGGGGCCACCCCTTCCACTTAATCATCAGGAGGAGAGGAGCGGAGTTCCACCTTCGTTCACCTGACCAGCTTCCAGATCTATTCTAATTTCTCAGCAAACCGGCCATCATCGTACCCAACTGGTTTGACTACCTGCTCTCTAAGGAGGTGCTCGGACTGCCCCTACCTAGACCGCAACGGTAGTGGGGCTGTGGGGGGGCGGTTGGGTTCTCTCACCCACAGCATTGCCAGAAGCTCTGTCTCCTTCCCCTCCCCCCCGCCCCCCCTCCAGTTGAGGGGATGCCCCCAATTTTACTTCTGGGGGACTTCCCCCCGCTCCACCCACCTCTTTGGACACAGTTGGGCTGTCTCCAGATGACCCTGGCGTGTCTGTCCCCTACACCTCTCCCCCCCCTCCCTTTTTGGCCACATTTGCCCAAGGGGCTACTTTGCCGTGGGTGTGGACTCAACAATCACCATCTATATAGCTAATAACTGCTGAATCTACCTGGCTTTATTAGGTGCAACATTGTTCTTGGTCTAAGTAGTGGGACATGGGACACTTTTGGGGGTGGTGGGCTATGTTGTTTCTGACGGCCAGCATGCTTTATTGTTTTAAGTTATGTTTGGCATGTATGTTCTCCTTTTAATTCAAGGTTTCTCAAGGCTTGTTCTCCTGCATCTCCAACTGTGATGAGAATTGTTTATAAGATATCTCTGTTGATTTTCGCTGAAAGTCCTAACGTTTCTTTCACCCCCCATTAGGGTAGGCCCTAGTGCGGACACCTAGAGTGCCCAAACAGGGGGCCGCAAGTTTTAGATTTGGTCATTACCTTCCTTTCTCTTCCACCTCACCTCTCCCTTCCTCCCCTCCCACCCTTCCCCTCCTTTTTTTGATTTCTCCCCTCTTTTCTCCCCCTTCTCTTCTTACCCCCCTCTCTTATTTACCTACCCTCTCGCTCCGTGGGTTGGTCCTTCATCGCGCGGGGGGGAGAGACTTGGGATTGAGCTTTGGTAGCCTCTCCACCGTTAGTCGCTTTATTTGGCATAATGGGTCTCCTCAAGGTCACCTCTCTCAATGTGCGAGGTCTAAATACACCTGAGAAGCGGTCCCAGCTCCTGACGAACTTGCGTAAAGGCAGGACACAGGTAGCGTTTCTCCAGGAAACTTTTGTGCGGGTAGCACCCCCAGACTTACTAATGGGGCTTTTCCTCTGGCCTATCATAGTGTCTCTCCGATCTCCAAATCAAAGGGGGTGAGTATCCTAGTGGCAAAATCTGTTCCATGGTCGTTCGAGGCGCAGCGGGCAGACACACAGGGCCGTTTTATATTCCTGAAGGGGACAGTGTTTGGCAGGCAGGTCACTTTCGCCAACGTATACTTCCCAAATTCAGATCATGTACAGTTCCTGCGGAGTCTCCTCTAGGAACTGCTAGAGTTTGCGGAGGGGATGCTGGTCCTGGGCGGAGATTTCAACTTAGCCATGGATCCAGCTCTTGATGTGTCCAGGGGGGCCTCCCATCTGTCATACGCACACCTGAAGCGTTTGAAATCAGACCTCCATGCACTGCGCCTGGTTGACCCGTGGCGGCTACTGCATGCTCATGCCAGAGACTACACGTTTTTATCACAAGTGCATCACACATATTCCCGGCTAGACTATCTGCTGGTGTCACACAAAGATCTGCCCATGGTGGTGTCCACTTCTATCGATGTAATCTCGTTTTCTGACCATGCGCCGGTCCACCTGACTTTGCAGCTGGGCAATGCGACGCAATCCCCGTTGTCCTGGAGACTCAATGAGTCCCTTCTTCAATCTGAAAACACGCAATCTGAGATTATGAGTACGCTGCGTGAGTATTTTTCCATCAATGGAAGCTCCGTGGCCAACCCTCTTGTTGTCTGGGAGGCACATAAGGTGGTGGGGTTAGGGGTGTGCTAATGAAAATAGGAGCCTGCCTCAAGCGGGAGAGAATGTGATGCATGGAGGACCTTTCGGTCTTGATACGTAGACTGGAGTCCTTGCATAAGGAAAGCCTGGCTCAGGCTGCCCTTCCGGACCTCCTTAAAGCCCGTGAAGAACTGCGTTCACTCCTATTTCATAAGACCAAGCAAAAGTTGGCCTGGGCCAGGCGGAGTAAGTATGAATTCTCGAACAAACCGGGGTCCTTGCTAGCCAGGGCCTTGCGGGGCCCACGCGCTCAGACCTATATCCCACATATCAAGACGGCATCCGGCCAGAAAGTGAGCACGTCCGCTGACATAGTGTCCGAGTTCCAGGCATACTACGAGGGTCTTTATAACCTGAGAAGGTCCCCTCCACCTGACCCTTGCGATGGTGAAGGTATAACCCCACAGTCGTACCTTGCTTCCTCGGGTATGCCCTCCCTTTCCAGGGAGGTTTGGGACGAATTGGAGGAGCCCATTTCGGTTGAGGAGTTGGGGGTAGCCCTAGTGGCTGCGAAGCCGAGGAAGGCACCTGGCCCAGATGGCTTCACGTCAACCTATTATAAAACTTTCTTTGGGATTCTTGGACAGCCCCTGGTTTCTGCCCTCAACTCCATTACTGAAGGGAATTCCTTCCTGATCGATTCTCTCAGGGCCCATATCTCTCTTATCCTGAAGGAGGGAAAGGACCCACTGTGCTGTGGGAATTACCGACCGATCGCATTGCTGAATGCAAATCTTAAGCTTTTTGCAAGAGTCTTGGCCAACAGACTGCTTCCGCATATCCCGGGCCTCATACATAGGGATCAAGCCGGCTTTGTCACGTGGCGAGAGCCTCAGGATAACACCATCAGAGTTTTGAACCTGATCCACGTGGCCAGAACCTCCAAGCGGGCCCTTATCTTGCTGTCGGCTGACGCAGAGAAGGCCTTTGACCACGTGGACTGGTCATTTAGCCGTGCTACCTTGGAACATATTGGGCTGCGCCCCTCCATGCTCCGTTGAATTTTATTTCTGTATTCGAACCCCACTGCGGCAGTCAAGGTTAACGAGACGAGATCTCCGTACTTCTGCATTAGGAACGGCACCCGGCAGGGCTGCCCCTTGTCCCCGCTGATTTTTATTTTGTCCCTCGAGCCCCTCCTATGTCATGTCCGGTCAGATGTAGGCATTTTTGGTTTTGTCAACTCCTCGGGAGTTCACAAGGTGGCCGCCTTCGCGGATGACCTGATTTTCTTTCTCTCGGACCCCCTCACTTCGCTGCCGAATTTGCTACTGTCTCTTGCAGACTACGGATCCCTTTCTTTATTTCAAATTAATCTGGCTAAATCTTCTATCCTTAACGTCACAGTAGGGAAAGATTTAGTACGGCGCCTACGGGCAGCTTTCCCACTGAGGTGGGTGACCGACCACATTCGCTACCTGGGGGTTGATATAACACCGAACCCGGCAGCTCTGTATGCGGCCAACTTCGAGTCCTTGTTGGACCACCTTAAAGCAGACCTCCTGCATTGGCATATACTCGCGTTGACATGGTGTGGCCGCTGCAGTACGCTTAAGATGACCTTACTGCCAAAGACAGGCCTTGCCCATACGCCTTCCCTCCACGTTTTTCAAGCGAATTGACTCTATGTTCCGTGCTTTTATTTGGTCACAACGTAAGCCACGCATCAGATTGCAACTCCTGCACTTACCGAAGAACAGAGGTGGAGTTGGCCTCCCAGATGTGAAAGCATACTATAGGGTGGCACATTTAACTAGGATAGTGGATTGGCACTGTCATGCAGAGGCGAAGCTCTGGGTAACCATGGAGGGGAAGGACTCGGGGGGGGCACGATTGGGAGTAGGCCTTGGTTATCAACACCCCTGCCAAGAGACATTTTAGATCACCCCACGTTGGGTAGTACTCTGCGGGTGGCAAAGGAGGCCTTTCGGAGCTCCTCTGTGTCCCTGGTGCCCTCCCCAATGGTGCCAGTCCTGGGCAACCCGGAATTTATACTGGGCTTCCAGAACCCCTGTTTCCAATGTTTGATGACGGGTGATATGCAGCGGTTATGTGACTTTTTAGGCCCAGATGGTCAGCTCACTCCAGCTCAAGCGGGGACGCTGGCGACAGACCCCCCGCTGGATTTTTGGAGCGGCCTACAATTAAGGAACTTTTTACGCAAATGCCTGCAGACGCCAGGCATTTCTCGCCCACTTATGGAGCTGGAGCAAATCTGCTGCAGTGGGGAACCGGTGCAGCACTATCTCTCGCTCCTCTATTCCGCTTTGACCCATCCGGCGGAGGGGTATGTCCCCTCCTTCATTTCTAAAAGGGAGGCAGAAATCCGCACTCATTTTACCCCGGACCAGACGTTGAAAATCCTCCACTTTGCACAGAAATCTTCCATGGCCACCAGAGTTCAGGAAACATGCTACAAAATTACAACCAGATGGTACAGGGTGCCCGCCGCTCTCCACCGCATCTTTCCACAGGTGCCTGACCGCTGCTGGCGTTGTGGGGATGTGGAGGGCACAATGTTACATGTCTTCTGGACCGGCCCTAAATTGGCATCCTTTTGGCATGAAGGGACTGGCACGATTGGCCGCCTGACCAATGTTTCCCTGGAGGGAAATCCAGCGGCCTGTCTGCTGCACTTAACAGATTGACCCATTAAAAAGTACAAGAACTCCTTAACTATTCAGCTGCTGAACGCAGCGAAGGCTTGCGTCCCTTTGTGCTGGAGATCAGAGAACTCGCTGGGCTAAGTCCCTATGGTTCTCTAAAGTGAATGAACTGAGAGATATGGAGGACCTCACGGCCACGCTGCATAACAGGGAGGAGGCCTTCCGGGAGACATGGAGACCATAGCAGCATTTCACCTACACTGAAGCCTACCTTCGGGAGATGGCACCAGCTTCCAGATAAGGGCAGAGCGTTGCTCCGTTGATCTCTTGCCCTCCTGTCTCCCCCCCCCCCCCCCTTTGTGGCTGGGGACGCGTACGGAGACTATCTCACACTTTCCTCGCTCTCTGTCTCTTTAATATTCCCTCCTGCTGTACTCCTTTCTATTTTATACTCACTTCCCCATTTTCTGGTTCCCCTTCCTCACACTCTCTGCCCACCTTTTCCCCTACCCCACCCTTGTACTCCCCCCCCCCCCTCTATCCCCTTCCCGGTCCACTTTATTTTGTTCATTCATTTAGAAGACTTTTGTCAGTTCTCGAGGATCTGGATAGTTGGTGGGCTCCCCTGGCTTTACATGCCACTGACTATGCACGCTCTGATCGACCAGGTTGAGGCCCACCACCCTTTCCGCTCCCTTCCCCCCCTTATAAAATTTAAAATCTTTCACGTTACTGCTATGCATAGCCAAGCAATGAGTGCTGCCCACTTGGGTTGGTCTGAATTACTTAAGTGGTTTTAGAGGCCCTGTACTAGAGGTTTGCTCCCAACTGGGGAGCGTCTGCCAGTATATTTATGCCTAGGCTTGGGGCGGTTTACTGTGTCTTCACCTAAGTGCTATTGTATCTTCTGTCTCTGAAAGTGTACTTGTTCTATCGATGTTGACCATGCCTCTGTAATGTTTTCTTCCACTAAATAAAGAATTACAAAAAAAATTGTACATATTGATCAGATGTGCTTATGATGTCCTGAAAACAAATTTCTGTAACCTCCTCCCAACCCTCCTCTGACAGGTCAGGTATCAATCTTTTCCACTTCATAAAGGAATTTTGGAATGGGTCCGCCCCTACCCTGGAGAGATGACTATAGAAAGTTGTAACCTGTTTAGTAAGATCCGGGTAGGACAACAGGTCTTCCATAGGAGATTCCTTGAGCTATATGGTCAGGGAGCCAAATTGCGCCCGAATGGCATGTCGAAGGAGTAGGTATTTCTAAAAAAATAAATGTATGATCTATCGTAAAATTACCCCGTAAATTTTCAAAGGACTCAAATACGTGCCCCTTAATTATATGGGACAAGCACAATATATGCAGCCGGGTCCACCATTGGGAGTCTGGATGCCCACATAACTCTGGAAGACTAGGATTGTCCCATAGTGGGGTTTGCGGTGACCTGCCAGGGGTGGTGATTGAAAGCAGTTTTTCCCCCTCTCTCCAAGCTACTAAACCCACTTCCAAAGGGGAAAGCCTAGAGCACGTAGAATGTAGCGCCCTATGCAATACATCATTAACTGTGTCAAACAGAGCATGTAGGATTGACATAAGAGTGGCGGAAGGGGTCTGAGGGTTGGAATGCAGCCATTCATATACATAGGTAAGTTGGGAGGCAATGAAGTAATTGTATAAATTTGGGTGGGCCAGGCCTCCTTTCAGCTTGGGGGACTGCAAAGATGTCTTGGCTATCCACAGATGGGAATTTTGCCAGATAAAGGAGGACATAATAGACTATTTTCAGAAATAACTTCTTAGGGAGATAAACCGGAGCAGCTCTAAAGCAATATAGAAATTTAGGGAGGAAAATCACTTTAAAGATGTTGATACGTCCAATTAAGTTGAGAGGGAGGGTTGCCCGTGTGTCATGGTCGTTCCCGAGATCCAGCGGCCCATGGAAGACCTATCCACAGAATTGGTCCGTTGAGCGCTAACAGGTCTTCCTGGGCGCGCGTTAGCGCAAACGGACGCATGCGGGTGCGAGCAGGTACGAACGTGCGCACGCGGGTGCGCGAGGTTGCGAACGTGCGCACGCGGGTGCGCGGGGTCACGAACGGTTGCACGGTTTCACGTGGGCGCGCGCGGGCAGGCCGTGCGACCGTTCTTGGCGCCCAGAGGGCTTTTTAAGGAATCCGTTCTAGTGGCCCGGTGCTGTTCTGTCTACAGCGTTCCTGTGAGTTACCTCTGCTAACCTGATTGTTCCTGCCTCTGATCTACCCGGCTTGTTCCTGATTACTCCTGCTTGCTGCCAGCCTTGACCCTCGGACTTCCTGACCACGCTTCTGCCTTCTCCTTCGGTACTTCTGCTGCCTGCCCGTTGACGACCCGGCTTGTGTTTGACCCTGCTGTTTGCCTGCTGATCCAGTCTGCCATCTGTGACCACTGTCGTCAGTTGCCGCCTGCCAGTCGCTCCAGTCTGCCTTCTGTGACCACTGCTGCCTGTTGCCCGCCTGCCAGCCGTTCCTGTACTATCTCCTGCACCTGCTGCCAGCCGCTGACTGCTCACCAGCTGTTCCAGAACCACCTGCCTGCACCCGCCGCTGTCTGACGCCAGCTCCAGGGCCATACCCACCATCACTGACTTGGCACTTGTGCCCTCTGACCTCTAGAGTCCCTGTTCCCACTCTCAGGGGATCTCGAGCCAGAGGCTTACGAGAGGCCGCTCCCTGCACTCCGGGCTCCTTCCACTAGGTACGTGACAGTACAGAACAGCCATGTCCGAGCCCACGCAGGGAGCCTCTCCTATGGACGAACTTTGCCGCCACCTTGCAGGACTCACCCAAGCGGTGAAGAGTTTACAGGAGGGCTATAGTCAGCTGGAGGAACGGTTCCAGGCCCTGTCTACTGCCTCCCCAGCTGCTTCCGGGACTTCTGCTACTCCTTTTGTAGTGATGCTGCCCCCCGAACCCAGGGTGCCCACACCCGAGAGATTCTCTGGAGATCGTGGAAAATTCCGGACCTTTCGCAATTCGTGTGAACTTTTCTTCGCTCTCCAGCCCAGGACCTTTTCCCTCGAGGCCACCAAGGTGGGTTATGTCATCTCTCTACTAACTGGCGAACCTCAGTCCTGGGCCCACCGCTTGCTAGAGAGGAAGGATCCTTCCCTTGAAACCCTGGACATCTTCTTTCGGGCCATGACGCGGTTATATGAAGACCCACAATTAACCGCCACCGCTGAAGCAGCCCTGCACTCACTTCAGCAGGGCCGCCGACCTGTAGAGGACTATGTGTCGGAATTCCGATGCTGGAGTTCCGACACAGATTGGAACAATGCAGCATTACGCTATCAGTTCCGTATGGGCCTATCGGAACCCTTAAAGGACGAGCTCGCCCGAGTGGGCATTCCAGAGACTCTAGAAGCATTGGTGGAACTAGCTATCCAAATAGATAGGCGGCTGAGGGAACGCCGTCTGGAGCGGTCCTCAACAATTCCTCGTCCGGTGTGGATGCTTCCTCGGGTCCCCAGCTCTCCTCATCCTGCCTCTTCCGCTGTCACCACGACGAATCAGGATCTCCCCGAGCCCATGCAGCTGGGCCTACTTAGGCCTTCCTTAACGCCAGAAGAACGCCAACGCCGTCGGGAGGGAAATCTCTGCTTATACTGTGGAGGGTCTGGACACTTTGTGCGTAGTTGCCCTGCCAAGCTCAGTAAGTGTCTCTCCGTATCTCCTGCCCTTACGTTAGACTGTCCTAGTACTACCTCCCATTTGACTGTGTCCATTTCCTTGCAGCTACCAGGAGGGAACGTCCAGACCAACGCCATTATTGATTCGGGAGCTTGCAGTGGCTTTATGGACTTATCTTTCGCCACAAGACATAACATCCCTCTCCGGCCCAGGGCAAGGGGACTTTCTATACATCTGGCCGATGGTTCTACTCTCAAGTCCGGTCCTGTAACCCAGGAGACTCAGCCCTTATTAACCTCTATTGCCGGGATCCACCAAGAGTTGCTCTGTCTGGATGTTATTACGTCCCCCCTCTTCCCTATCATTCTCGGCATGCCCTGGCTAAAGGCACATAACCCCCTTATTGACTGGTCCACCGGGGAATTAAGATTCCTCTCACCTTACTGTCTCCAGCACTGCTTGTCGGGAACCGACCAGGCCTCCTCTTCATTGCTCTGCCTGGAAGTTGACGCAGAAACCCGCCAAGCTGTACCACCTGCCTACCATGATTACCTGGATGTGTTTAGTAAAAAGGGTGCGGAGACCTTACCCCCTCACAGGCCATATGACTGTCCTATTGAATTACTTCCAAGGGCAGAAATCCCCTTTGGGAGAATTTTCCCACTATCAGAGACAGAGTTGGTGGCCTTGAAGACCTACCTGGATGATAATCTAAGGAAGGGATTTATACGCCCCTCTACTTCACCGGCGGGAGCGGGAATCTTTTTCGTGGAAAAGAAGGACCAGACCCTGCGCCCCTGCGTTGACTACCGGGCCCTTAACAAGATAACTATTAAGAATCGTTATCCTCTACCACTTGTGCCGGAACTCTTCCAAAGACTGGGGTCAGCAGCAGTATTTTCGAAGCTGGATCTCCGGGGGGCCTACAATCTGGTCCGCATCCGTGATGGCGACGAGTGGAAGACTGCCTTCCGTACTCGCTTCGGGCATTTTGAGTACCTGGTCATGCCCTTCGGTTTATGTAACGCTCCCACCACATTCCAGCACTTCATCAACGACATCTTCAGAGACTACCTAGACCTGTTCGTCATTACCTATCTGGACGACATCTTGATCTTCTCCTCCTCCCTGGCAGAACACCGGGAACATGTCAGGAAAGTACTATTCCGACTCCGACTTCACGGGCTATATGCCAAACCGGAGAAATGTACCTTCGAACAACAAAGCATTCAATTTCTGGGGCTGGTAATTTCTGTAGATGGCATCGAGATGGACCCTCAGAAGATCTCCGCTATCCGTGATTGGCCCGCTCCCACTGACAGAAAAGGGGTCCAGCGATTCGTTGGATTTGCGAATTTTTATAGGAAATTTATTAGAGGATTTTCCACTATTATAGCCCCCATCACAAGACTGACCAGGCAGGGTCTGAAGTTTCAATGGTCCCCAGAGGCTCAGGAAGCCTTCTCTACTCTAAAGAACTTGTTTGTGTCGGCCTCTATTCTCAAGCACCCTGACCCGACCCGGCCTTATATTCTAGAGGTCGATGCCTCTGAGATTGCGGTTGGGGCGATTCTATCCCAGAGACATGGGCTTAGGTCCCGTTTGCACCCAGTCGCATTCTTTTCCCGTAAGCTATCCGAAGCAGAGGCGAATTACGACGTCGGAGATCGGGAGCTATTAGCCATTAAAGTGGCCCTCGAAGAATGGCGCTACCTACTGGAGGGGGCCACACATCCAATCCTTATTTACACAGATCATAAAAATCTGGAGTATTTGAAGTCCGCCAAGAGGTTGAGGCCACGTCAGGCCAGATGGGTTCTTTTCTTTACCCGGTTTTCATTTCATATAACTTATCGCCCGGGGTCCAAGAATACCAAACCGGACGCCCTGTCCCGAATGTTCAACGAGCCAGAGACTTCTCCACATCCAGATACCATCCTGACCTCAGGGAACTTTCTTCTCCTTCAAACAGATTTGCTGTCTCTGATCAAGCAAGCTTCTGCTGGTGCCACTCCTCCACCTAACGTCACACTTCTGGCCAAAGACGAACTTCTCTGGTATGAAGGCAACATTTTTGTTCCCCAGGAGACTCGGGTGCCAGTCCTCAGTGCATGCCATGATCACCCGCTGGCCGGCCATTTCGGAGCCCTCAAGACCACCGAATTGGTTCAGCGCACCTTTTGGTGGCCCCAGTTGAAGTCTGACTGTAAGAAGTACGTGGAGGCATGTGTCATCTGCATCCGGAACAAAAGCAACAAGTCCAGGGCCTGGGGTCTGATGAAACCATTACCAGTTCCAGAGAGGCCTTGGCGGATGATATCAATGGACTTTATCGTAGAGCTTCCACCATCAGAAGGCTATTCCACAATCTTTGTGGTAGTGGACAGGCTAACCAAGATGGCCCACTTCTTGCCGATGAAGGGCACCCCCTCTGCTGCGGAAACAGCCGAGGTATTTATTAAAGAAATTGTGAGGCTACATGGCGTTCCCGCAAACATTACTTCTGATCGGGGAGTGCAATTCACATCTAAATTCTGGAGAGCACTGTGCAGGGCCTTGAAGATTGATCTTTGTCTCTCATCTGCTTACCACCCACAGACCAATGGGCAAACAGAACGGACGAACCAGACGCTGGAGCAGTTCCTGCGCTGCTTCTCGTCTTTTTCTCAGGACAACTGGGCTCCTTTGCTCCCGTTAGCAGAATTTGCTTACAATAACTCCATCCACTCTGCCACAAGTCAGTCCCCATTCTTCGCTAACTACGGCTTCCATCCCTCATTTCTGTCCCAAGACCTGCCTGAAAGCCCGGTACCAGCGGTCCAGGAGAGTATTGACTTTTTCAGCTCCAATAACAGACTGCTGCAGGAGACCATGGCAAAGACCCAAAGATATAATAAAGAAGTCTTTGACAGGAGGAGAAGGGGGGAACTTGAACTCAAAGTTGGGGACCAGGTTTGGCTCTCCACGTTGAACCTAAAGATGGCCTGTCCTACTAAGAAGTTGGGGCCAAGGTTTGTGGGTCCCTTCCCAATTGTGAAGAAGATAAATGACGTAGCATTTGAACTAAAACTGCCAGAATCGTTCCGGATTCACCCCGTATTCCATGTAGCTTTACTCAAACCAGCCGTCCCGGATCCCTTTGACAGCCGGAGGGTTGTTCCACCTGAACCTGTGATCATTGACGGTGAAGTCGAGTACGAGGTGGAATCTATCTTGGACTGTAGGCGTAGACGGAATCAAGTTCAATTCCTGGTGAAGTGGAAAGGGTACGGGCCCGAAGAAAATTCTTGGGAACCTGAATCTAACATTCATGCCAGGAGACTGATTCTCGCCTTTGAGAGGGCCCATCCGAGTAAAATGGCCCAATTGGGCATCCGGAGGCTGCCCCTTGGGGGGGGCAATGTCATGGTCGTTCCCGAGATCCAGCGGCCCATGGAAGACCTATCCACAGAATTGGTCCGTTGAGCGCTAATAGGTCTTCCTGGGCGTGCGTTAGCGCGAACGGACGTACGCGGGTGCGAGCAGGTACGAACGGGCGCACGCGGGTGCGCGAGGTTGCGAACGTGCGCACGCGGGTGCGCGGGGTCACGAACGGTTGCACGGTTTCACATGGGCGCGCGCAGGCACGCCGTGCGACCGTTCTTGGCGCCCAGAGGGCTTTTTAAGGAATCCGTTCTAGTGGCCCGGTGCTGTTCTGTCTACAGCGTTCCTGTGAGTTACCTCTGCTAACCTGATTGTTCCTGCCTCTGATCTACCTGGCTTGTTCCTGATTACTCCTGCTTGCTGCCAGCCTTGACCCTCGGACTTCCTGACCACGCTTCTGCCTTCTCCTTCGGTACTTCTGCTGCCTGCCCGTTGACGACCCGGCTTGTGTTTGACCCTGCTGTTTGCCTGCTGATCCAGTCTGCCATCTGTGACCACTGTCGTCAGTTGCCGCCTGCCAGTCGCTCCAGTCTGCCTTCTGTGACCGCTGCTGCCTGTTGCCCGCCTGCCAGCCGTTCCTGTACTATCTCCTGCACCTGCTGCCAGCCGCTGACTGCTCACCAGCTGTTCCAGAACCACCTGCCTGCACCCGCCGCTGTCTGACGCCAGCTCCAGGGCCATACCCACAATCACTGACTTGGCACTTGTGCCCTCTGACCTCTAGAGTCCCTGTTCCCACTCTCAGGGGATCTCGAGCCAGAGGCTTACGAGAGGCCGCTCCCTGCACTCAGGGCTCCTTCCACTAGGTACGTGACACCGTGTTTGGAGTTTGTCTACCATCTGTTTTGTAATAGGGGCAATATTTAAGTCTTCATATTTGGGGAGCTCGTTATGGATCTGTATACCTAGGTATTTAAATGATTGAGACGTCTGAAGTTTGGAAGTTTTCAAATAATCATAGGAGCTGTGAGGGCCAATGGGAAAAGCTATCGACTTATCCCAGCCAACCCTCAGACCAGAAACATCCCCAAACTCTTCCACCACCTGCATAAGGCCCCTGAAGGAGCTTTCCTTACCATCTAAATAAATCAAGGCATCGTCTGCATACAAAGATATCATCTCCTCTAGCATCCCAAGTCGGATGCCCCCTTTCCCCGAGGCCTGTAGCACCGCCAGAGCCAAAGGCTCAATGGCGAGTGCGAACAGGAGCGGGGACAGCGGACACCCCTGCTTAGTCCCCCTCTGCAACAGGAATGGTGAAGAGACATCTCTATTGGTTCGAACCCTTGCACTCGGTTTAGCATACAGCAGGCGAACCCAGTTTGTAAATTGTGGGCCAAACCCCATGTTAGCCATAGTCTCCCACAAAAATGACCAACGCACCGTATCAAAAGCAATTAACACATCTAAGGACAACACCAGGCTACCAATTTTGTCCCTGCATGCTCTATGGATGTGTAGATATAATCTGCGTATATTATCAAACGTGCTACGTCCAGGCATAAAAACAGCCTGGTCAGGCGATATCAAGGTAAGTATAACTTTTGGCAAGCGAAGAGCTAGTATCTTGGCCAATATTTTTGCGTCGTTGTTCAGGAGGGAAATGGGTTGGTAGGACTCGCACAACAGTTTATTTTTCCCCAGCTTGGGTAGAACCACAATCAGTGCTTCGTTCATTGAATCAGGAAGAGATCCCCGATTCAAGGATGCACCATAAGTGAGGAGAAGTTTAGGAGCTACCAATTCAGTGTAGGTCTGATACCATGCCGAAGGGATACCATCCAGGCCCAGAGCCTTTGAGGGCGGTAGGGAAACTATCGCTGCTTCCACCTCTTCAAGAGTAATTCATTGTTCCAAGAGGTCCCTCTGAGTGTCCTCCAGCCCAGGGAATACCAATGATGAGAAGAAACCCCTAAAGGTAGCCTCTGAGGGGGGTGCCGGATCGTCATATAATCTACCGTAGTATGAGGCAAATTCCTGATTAATAGCTACAGGATCCGCGGCAGTGGAGCCGTCAACTAATTGTATAGCAGAGATGGAACTATCCAAATATTCTGTATGGGCAAGAAAGGCTAACAGTCTCCCGTTCTTCCCCCCATGTTCGTGTAGTTTTGCCGTCAGGTGTAGTTGTTGCACTTTAGTCGTGTCCACGAGGTGTAACTGTAACAGCTTATGGGCATTAGTTAGCTCCCCACGGGTAGTCTCTGTCGGGTTTAGCGTGTGCCTACGTCTTGCCTCCTCTAGGGATTGCTCTAGTGTAGTTTGTTGGGCTTTCCCGGCTAGTCTATGATGCTTAATACGGGAAATATACGACCCACGCAAAAACGCCTTAAAGGCGTCCCATGTGGGGCCTGGTACTGTTGTGTCAAGATTAGTGGACCAATAATCCACCATATCCTACATGATGGCCTCCTGTATCCCAGGCGTGGATATCCACAAGGGGCTAAGTTTCCACACCCGAAATGAAGGTTTGTGTCCCAGGGTAAGGGTAACCTGGACTAGCGAGTGAACCAACACTATTTGTGAAATGTATTTAATTGCCCTGACAACCGGCAGAAGGTCCCTGGTGGCCCAGGACAGTCCCCCACAAATCAGCCAGAGCCACAGCACCTCCAGTGGGACAAAGTGACACACACACACACACATCCATCCAAATTCCTTACATACCGCTACTAGACTATAGACAAAAAATAAAGAGCTGCCAATCAGCAGCAACAACTCTGCCCTGCTCCCACAGAAATGGAGCGGGCTTGTACCCAGAACTAGGGCCATGCATGGGGCGCATGGCCTGATATCCATGTGGTTAACTGTAACGAGTCAACTTTACGAGAGCTAATGGAACAGGAAACCAAAAGAATCTATAATCAATTGGCCAAAGAAAGATACCAGGAAGGTAATAAACCCACTAAGTATTTAGCTAAAATGCTTCAAAAGAAAAAAGCTATTAATTATATAGAGAAAATCCAAACAGAACACGGGGCAATGGTATATACAACAAAATAAATAGCAGAATCATTTAGAATCTATTATAATCAACTCTATGCAGTAAAAAATAAGGAAAAGGAAAGGGAAATAAGAGGAAACAAAAAAAGGAAAATAGATGAACACTTAAATAATGCTAGATTACCTACGATTACTGAAAATGAAAAAGAAAACTTAGAAAGTCCCATTACGGAGGAGGAAATAAATAAAGCATTGATAGACTCAGCCCCCGGGAAAAGCCCTGGACCCGATGGACTAACAATTTACTACTACAAAAAATTTAAAGATATTCTGATTCCTAGACTTTGTAAATACATGAATGGGTTAGGGCTAAATTATGAAATGAGCAAAGTGGCATTGACAGCCTCAATTACTGTAATCCAAAAAGAGGGAAAGGACAAGACTGTGTTCCAGCTACAGACCGATATCGCTGTTGAATGCAGACACTAAATTATTTGCTAAAATATTAGCAGGAAGAATGAAAACATTGATGAATTCACTGGTTCACTCGGACCAGGTCGGGTTCGTAGCTGGGAGGGAAGGCAAGGACAATGGGGTGAGAACTCTCCTGTTGCTATCTCAGAGGGAGGAGACAGAATCCCCGATTCTTCTACTGTCGACGGATGCTCAAAAGGCCTTCGACAGGGTGGACTGGGGATTTATGTTCCAGACATTGGAAAAAAATGGGAATTGGACCAAGGATGATCCAATGGATCAAAACATTATATTATCATCCTACAGCAACTATAAAGATGAATTTGAATTTTTAGCCACAAGTACCGGTAATACTCACAAGGTTAAAGATTTTATTTGCTGCAACACAGTAGGCGCTGTTTACGTTTTAGAGTGTAGTTGCGGCCTGCAGTATGTAGGCCACACAAAAAGGCCTTTAAAAACTCGACTGAAAGAGCACATACAAAATATACAGAAGGGGTACGATAAACATAATGTTTCTAAACATTTTGCTATTCACCATAATAGAGACCCCAAGCATTTGAAATTCTGGGGTATTGTCCCCTATGTCAAACATTGGAGGGGAGGGCACAAGGTGAGGAGCTTGAGTCAGATAGAGTCCAAATGGATATATACCCTTGATACCTTTGCCCCCAGGGGATTAAATATAGAGTTCGACTTGAACTGTTTTATTAGCGATTTTTAGCCCCCTAATGATATATTTTTCTATGTGCGATTTCGTGTTATGATGCTTTTATGTTCTGGTAATATTCTAATTTTTTACATACCTTTTAAAGTGACTCATCTATATATTGATATCCTAATCCCATGGGATTTCTAAGATATGCTCCCATGGGTTTAGGTTAAACATTTTTATGCGATTTTATGCATTTTACCCTCCTAGATTTTAATCAATCTGCTATGTTTGTATGGCATCCCTAATATGGACGTCATCTCCGTGTCTCCATAAAATGATACATTATGTGTATTTATAATCTGCCTAGCAACCTCTTTTTTGGACATTATCCTATTTTAAAATTAAATTTTTTTTAAAAAACTATTTTTTAATTATTCTTCTCCGTCTCTCAAATACAGCTGTCTATGCATAGTTTTCTGTACCTGTATCTATTGATATAAGGTATATTTATTTTCTCTGACCGATCATCCACCATCCTTGCCGATTTAATAGGATGTATTAATATCCATTGGGGTTTTTTGTTTGGTGCGGTCCCATACCCTTGTTTTATTTAACTTTGGCTTTAGTCATTATTGATATAAAACCACTGCTCCATACCTGGCTAAACCACCAAAAATATGGCCGCCTACATATTTTAAAATAAACTCCAACAAAATGGCCGCCGGACGTGCTCTATCGCCTCACATTGCTAGAGTGACAGATGACACGTTTATATTATGGCACGGCGCTGTCTATATCTATAACTTAAGATTAAGCCATTACTATTTTTCTAGTTTGTCAAATCTAGCACAATGCTCGTTTTAACACCTCCCCCGTCCTTGTATTCATCTCCCTCGTTGCGCTGCTGTTTATTAATGCTACACATGTTTAGATGGGAGGTCATCCAGTGTATTTAATTTTAACTGGCCCGCCCCCATTAGCATTTCTATGTCTACACAGCGGCGCATCGGCATACTAATGAAATGGGCGGCGGAGTCCCGCCCAGTACACCTTTAAGTCACTTCCTGTACCCTGTGTAAACATCCCAGTTGAAGTCTCCACGACGTAACGCGTAGGAACCCGGAAGTGACGTCCATATCCGGTTTTACTTTATGCTGTCTGTCTTATGTGCTTATCTCTACTTCGCTTGTGAGTAGTTTTAAACCTTTTTAATAAAATTGATACATGTTTGAAATACTACACTATGGCGGTCCTTTTTAATCCATTTCCTTGAGTTTACCTGCCATTCATGAGGAAGTTAGAGAAGTCTCCTAAAGATTGTGTTACACAGCCGTTTCTGCAATCATCCTGATGTCCATTACTTATTTTGCTGTTTACCCACAGCAGTGAGGTAATTGTATAGCATTTGCACTTTCTGCACGGATCATCACGGATGGATTGACTGCCCAGCACGTTGCACGTTTTATTCAGTGTGTCTACCGAATTGCATGATTTGATTTGATTGTGTATGGGACATTTTATCTTTAATCACGCTGGTCACTTGGATTTAATATTTTATATATATTTTTTCCTTCTTTTTTATACCTGTTTTTTTGCTCCATTTTTTATACTTTGCAACAAGTTTTACCCACTCTATATATATGTATTTTGGTCTATATGATAAATTTGCGTCTTTTTGCACATAAAGTCACTTTATGGTCTATGCACTAGTTATCACTTTAATATATGCACAGATATCTGTCTTTGCTCCACTATATACATATTGTAATAAGTTTACACACTCTATATATGGATTTTGGTCTATATGACAAATTTGCGTTTTTTTGCACATTTGTACCTTATGGTCTATACACTAGTTATCACTCTAATATATGCACAGAGGCATTTTCTGATTTATTTATGCACAGTTGCACTTTATATAATTTTATAATCGCATATTTGTGGTTTACTGCGATTATTGTATGGTTTGAAATCAGCGCATCACATTCTTTATTTTATTTTTTTAGTAGTGAGAGACAACTCATTTAGTGACTGCTGCTTTTTTCACTAGTTATCTTCACCTTTTCCATAGAGCGCAGAAGTCTCTAG
This sequence comes from Lithobates pipiens, assembly GCF_037356315.1. NCBI lineage: Eukaryota > Metazoa > Chordata > Amphibia > Anura > Ranidae > Lithobates > Lithobates pipiens. The sequence continues at coordinate 83,886,978 of NW_027507685.1, forward strand.
ATACATATAAAGATAAATGGGTCTCTCTCCTTGCCCTTTGAGATGGAAAATGGGACTAGACAGGGGTGCCCTCTGTCCCCCCTTTTATTTGTATTATCGTTAGAGCCATTACTTTCTACGATTCGAAATAACCCGGAAATTACAGGAATTGAAGTGGGGAAAGAGGTACATAAATTGGCTGCCTTTGCGGATGACGTATTGTTCTATATTAGCAACCCTAAGAACATATTACCTAAGTTAAATAAGGCCCTGGAATATTATGGGGAATTGTCGAATTTTAAAATTAACCAAATAAAATCTGAAATTTTAAACATCAACCTTAGTAAACAAGAAGTACAACAGATCCAAAATGAATGCAAATATACATGGAGTAAAGAGTTGAAATACCTAGGTATAAAACTGGCAAGTTCCTTAAAGAAGATATAGCAACTAAATTACATCCCACTATTAAACGAAATTAAAAAAGAACTTGGAATACTTGGTAATAGTCCATTATCATGGCTGGGACGAATAAACGCATTAAAGATGTTTATCCTCCCATAGATCTTATACAAATTCCAGATGATGCCGATTGAAATCCCTGCTGGTTATTTTTCAAAGTTTAAATCCTTATTGCTTAAATTTATATGGAAGAATAAAAAACCAAGGATTTCCTATTCAATATTAAAACAGGGAAAAAAAGTGGAAAAAACTGCGCTAAGGTGAAAAGAAAGATATAAAATATATGAACTTTTGTATAGTATTTTTGAAAATAGATGTTCAGCTGCGGCTTAGGATTTTTTATTTTAATATTAAAACAGGGGAAAAAGCGAGGGGGGCTTGCAGTCCCGGATATATACAACTATAATAAGGCAATAGTGCTGTCTAGAATTGTCGAATGGGTGGGCGAGACAGGAAATGAGAAAAGGTGGATACACCTAGAATACACATATAGTAAGGCACATTTAGATAAAATAATATGGAACCCTCCAAAATTTAAGGTTTTGGATGCGAACACAAATGAGCTGACACGAATAGCATTTAAAATTTGGGATGGGGTTTATAAAAAAATTAAATGGGCACTTTAATTCACCGTTTATAGCACTGAAGGAAAATGATTTTTTCCCCCGGGGAAAAAGGAAATAGGAGGTAATTGGATAAAAAAAGAAAAAATACAAATAAAAGATATTATGAAAGAAGGGAAACTCATAACACTTAGGGAATTAGCACATAAGGGCTTAATGGTAATGTGTGAATGGCGGTATCTCCAGCTGGCCCATTTTATTGGAAGCTTACCTCAACCAATAAGATCTGGAGAGGAGCTGACCATGTTGGAGCGACTCTGTACAACAGACAACTCTAAAGGAATCGTATCCAGGATGTATGGACTGTTGATATCGGTGGGAGAGCTGGAGACCCCGCCATATTATCAAAAAGTGGGAAAAGGAATTAGGAACACAGAGGGATAAAGACACAATAAGCAAAATATTAAGATTAACACATTGCTCGGCAATAGACAGTAAAACAGCCGAAATGAACTATAAGTGCCTAACTAGATGGTACAACACGCCGGATAAGACTGCAAAATACCAACAGGGAAGATCGGCAGAATGTTGGAGGGGCTGTAAAACCACAGGAACAATGGCACATCTATGGTGGGGATGCCCAAAAATCAAAATCTATTGGGGAAAGATCTTGCAAAAGATAAGAGAAATAACTAAAATAAGCGTGAAGGCGGATCCTTGGATTGTACTTTTCCACGGAACAAAGAGTAACGAAAAACAATATCAAGAAACTATCATCCCACACCTCCTTAACGCAGCGAAGAAATTGATCCCTATAAAGTGGCAGGAGGTGGAAAGTCCAACGATGTGGGAGTGGGTAGATGCAGTTGAAGAGGTGTATAAGATGGAAAAGTTGAGTAGTGGAGAAGATAATAAAAGAGAAGCAGTAATAAAAAAATGGAAATGTTGGAAGGATTGGAGTTACGCAGAATATTTAAGACCATAATAGACCAATATGGGAGGAGGATAAGAGGAGACGGGAAAACGCTGACATTTAGCTTGGGAAGGGGGGGGGATGGGTAATAAAAAAAATAAAAAAATGAATGTGTCAGAAATAGGCTTAAGCCTTAAGTGGTTAAACAAAAAGTTCCAGAAAAGGCCTGGTCAGCAAATTAATCAAGGTATATACAGTAGGTGTGTATATGTTCATATACAGTAGGGGTTATTTACCAGATCTGGAGAGTGCAAATCTCGTGAAGTTGTATATGGTAGTCAATCAGCTTCTAATTTCAGCTTGTTCAATTAAGCTTTGACAAATCAAAGGAGGTTGGGGGTGGAATGCTTAATTTGGTGGGTCGAATATATATGTATATATTATGGTAGTGGGTTGATGTGTATTTTAGGTTAGTAATATGGGTGAGTAAGGCCCTCCTTGAGGTTCTGTATCTAAAAGCTGGTTAATATGTAGCTCTGAGTGTGTGTTGGTGAATGGTAGGTGAATGATCACCCCTTGCCTGTATTGCACCATCGTGAAGATACCGGGAAGGAGAAGACACGCAATGGTGCCATGGAAGCTGTTGCTGAAGAATGGTTGTGGTGTGTGTCACTCAGGGGCAAAGCGCTACATGTTGGGAAGCACAACACGTTAAGACAGTTATGGACTGTTCCATGGGTGCTATTTTCGGAAGAAGGGTGATATGCTCCCTTCAGGTGCAAAGCGCCATATGTTGGAAGGCAACATGGTTTTTGTGTTTTAATATCAGATGTTTCTGGAAGGTTGAAATCTGAAACCTAGCCGTGTCATTCTTGGGGGCAGCCTGGAATCCTGTTACAGAACATCAAAAGGCCAGCTGTCACTGAAGATTTGACCCAGGTCAAATAGCGGTGATTCATGGACGAATGCTGCCCCTACTGGACACTACAGCATGCTTCCTGGAGGATGGACAGATATTAAGAAGGGCTGTCTCTTAAAGATCCTTACTGGATACAGATGGCTAGATAGGTTGGGAGTGGGTGTTGCCCGAGTGGGCTTTAAAAGTACCGACCAGCTAGAATTACGTCCTCTTTCCATTGATCACAGCCAAGACAGCATCTCGAGGACCACCTTGTGGAAAGTATCTTTGTAGTCAGAGTCTTCATATGGAAATACGATGACCCTAACTACCAAAGCCTGAGGTGTGCCTTGGCCTGGCTGGACAGTATGCCTAAAAGAGGGCATACCCTGAATGAATGTATGAAATGTAAATGAAATGATGAAAGCAATGGGGGAATGGGTGGGTGGGAACCCAGAAATGAGCCGACGAAGGCTCTGATGGAGGAGGAGGGATTTAAAGCCCTCAGACTCCGCCTACAAATTCAGGCTAGCCTACGGCCAGCCTTCCAACTTGTAGTCAGAGTCTTCATACGGAAATACGATGACCCTAACTACCAAAGCCTGAGGTGTGCCTTGGCCTGGCTGGACAGTATGCCTAAAAGAGGACAAAAAGATACAAAGTAGGTGTGATGTGAAAGCTACAAAGAAGGCCTGCAACATTGTTTAGTCCGGAAAATGCAAATGCCCGGCTGACTACAGAAAAGGGGGGTCACGTATGTAGCTGCTAACATGGAGGATCTCCAGCACCCCATGAACCTGATGTAAAGAAAGGACCCCCTGCGCGACCTACAAATATTGCCCAGGAACCAGATGAATAACAGAAAAGGGGTTAGGATTCCAGCCTGGTTTGGCAAGTAACCTGGACGTGAGAACAACTGTTTGTAGTGAGAGGATGGAGAAAGCGCAGACCCACGGAATGATGCAGAGAAGGCCAACTTACTTACCCGACACCAAGGCTAAGGTACAGAAATATGACCACAAACCCCTAGCTTACCCATCTATACCAATGATGGGGAAGTTGTAAGTGGTAAGAGAGAACCTGCCTAGAGCACTAACTGGGAACTGCCAAGGGAAGGAGACAGGAAGTCTGAGACACCACGAAAACCTGGCCGGTAACTGGTAGCCGTGCCAAAGAGAAACATCCCCGATTCCCCTCCCTTGATGGTTAGAGAGGGTGAGCCGCAAAAAATGAACAGCTTGACAGGAGTTTGTAGGTCCTGAAAACTGGTCACCTGATGAAAACTACATGGAATAGGCAGATGAGGCCAAATAGCCGATGCAATACCCAGCGAAACCCTTAAACATGAACCTATGAGACCATCCCGCCTTGTGAGAAGCCCACTGCAAAATCGGATAAGAACCATTGGCCAGATTGATTACCCGAGACCCTACTGCCCCCAGTTCTACAAGCCACTGTAAGAAATTCCAACATCACCTGAAGGTGTACTGAGAAGAACAGGAGCCGCACTGAACCCCTATGCGACAGTGGAGGGATGAATGTGCACCGGCCTCCTCCGCAACCCACCCCAAACCCTGAACCAAGAAAACACAACAAGCGAAAAGAGAACAGACAACCAACACACCAAACAATACCCCTACGTACCTGACAAGTATGAGGATGTAAGTGCAGAAAGGACAAGACCAACAGCGCGTGAATGTGAACCTAAAGCAGACACAACCCTAGTGTATGTAGTGAGTGAGCCCGAGCAACCTGCAGCGCCAAGACAGGTAATTAAAAAACGAACACTCAGGGCTGAGGTACCCACAGACCGTGGTGGGTAGTACTAAAGGTATGGTGAACGTGCACGTATGACGTATGGTATACGGGCGAGAAGATTGTGGGACGACAACCAATTAAAAACGAAACCTCAGCCCGTATGGGTCTGTAGACGTGACGGACCCTGGATGTGTGCCCTAGCTAACAGACATACTAAGAACATCAAGCTATGACATGAAAGTTACAAACAAAATCTATGACAGAACAACAGAGACAGATAGCAAACAAACCCTCCGGGCTAGTGTACCCACAGACCGTGGTGGGTGGACGTACAAAAGTGAAGAAATAAGCGAGCATCGTATGACGTACAGTATACGGGCGAGAAGATTGTGGGACGACAATCAATTAATAACGAAACCTCAGCCCGTATGGGTCCGTAGACGTGACAGACCCTGGATGTGAGCCCCAGCTAACCTACACTACGAACGACAATAATGCTACGAATGGAAAAGATATGACAGAACAACAGAGACAGATAGCAAACAACCCTCAGGGCTAGTGTACCCACAGACCGTTGTGGGTAGATGTACAAGTGAGATGAAAAAAGCATGCAACGTATAACGTATGGTATGCGGGCGAGAAGATTGCGGAACGGCAAACAATTGAAACCTCAGCCAGTATGGTCTGTAGGCGTGACAGACCAGGAAATGAGCCCTGGCTAACAGAAAAGCTACATACAACCGCCATGACAGAAATCAGACAGGTAGCAACAACCCTCTGGCCTAGTATACCCACAAACCGTGGTGGGTAGACGTGCAAAGAAATGAGCGTGCACCGTATGATGTGTGTTATACGGGAGAGAAAATAAAGGGACGACAAACAAAATGAAACAAACCTCAGCCCGTGCGGATCTAACAGAAATGCAGGACAAAACGCTATGACGGAAATGCAGGACAGAAAACGCTATGATGGAAATGCAGGACAGAAAACGCCATGACGGAAATGCAGGACAGAAAACGCCATGACGGAAATGCAGGACAGAAAACGCCATGACGGAAATGCAGGACAGAAAAAGCCATGACGGAAATGCAGGACAGAAAACGCCATGACGGAAATGCAGGACAGAAACCGCCATGACGGAAATGCAGGACGGAAACCGCCATGACGGAAATGCAGGACGGAAACGCTACGACGGAAATGCAGGACGGAAACGCTGTGCCGGAAAAAAGCTGGACCGAATGATATGACAGAAAAGCTGGACCAAACGAAAAGCTGGACCGAACGATATGATAGAAACACTGGACCGAACAAACTGACAGAAAGTTGGACCGAACGATATGACGGAAACCCCTGGACAGAACGTGATGACAGAAGAACGCAGATACAGAAACCTGGGGCTGAGTGCCGTGATAAACCCCCGTGACTGAAATGGGTGCCTGGACGTGCAGGGGGGTGCGAGAGTGCCGGGAGGTGAACAGGTGGGTGAGTGCCCCCCCCATGAAAACCGGGAAGCGTGTGGGCATCCCCTCCATGGAGCATGGCGAGAGTTCCCGGGAGGTGAACTGGCTGGCAAGCGACAAGTGGACAGAAACGTTATGACAGAAAATGCTGGACAGAACGCTGTTACAGAAAATACTGACAGAACTGTTGGACAGAAAATGCTGTGACCGAAAATGCTGGACAAAAAACACTTACGACCGAAACCTGGACAGAACGCAGGCTGTGATCGACACATAGACCAAAGAAGCAAATTCACAAGAGACCGCAGCAACCCTGGTAGACCTGCTGTAATGGTGATTGCCCACTCACGGACTGACATCCTCTGTTACAGCAGCAGAGATGTCAGTGACCGTTCACCCCCAGAGCACCGTCACCCCCCCCCCCCCCCTACTGGTGGAGCCAGAGGAGAGGAGCAGGAGGGGACAGAAAACTGACCCCCCCCCACCAGGTGTGCGGCACAGATGTCAATCCCCACCCCCCCCAGCATTGGCGGGAGGCCGGCAGAGGCAAGCAGAGTGCATAGGGAGAGAGGAGCTGCGGGGCAACCAATCCCCTCCCACACACTGGGAGAAATGTCAGGGTGCTCTGCACATAACGGGGAGCCAGCGGCGGCCGATCACCTCCCCCCAACCAAGAGGATTGGTGGGCGCTCTGCACATGCGAGGGGAGAGGGGGAGCCGGCGGCAGCCGATCACCTCCCCCTCCCCCCCCCCCCATCAAAAGTATCGAGCCTGATCTACCCTGATAAGACAGGGGACATATCTGTATATATATATATATATATATATATATATATATATATATATATATATACATATACACACACATACATATACACACACATACACACACACACACACACGAGACAGATTGGTCCTAGCAATCCTCCCCTATATTGGACATGTCAGGGGTCACATCTGTACAATACATATATGAGACGGATCAGTCCCAGCAACACTCCCCTATATAGAGACCCAGTAATCGATGCGCAGTATGCCCCCTCTATATAGGAAAATGACAGCAGCCGAACCCCCCCCCCCCAGAAACCAGGAGAAGCAGGTGGGAGGCCCCCACGAGGAGCCAGACCCCCCCCCAGGACAGGGGAGCTGGCGGGCGGAACAGCGGGAGAAGTGGGAGGCCCCCACGTGGAGCCAGACCCCCCTCCAGGACAGGGGAGCCGGCGTGCAGCCAAACCTCCCCCCCCTCCAGCCGGCGGAACAGCGGGAGAAGTGAGCGGCCCCCACGTGGAGTCAGACCCCCCCAGGACAGGGGAGCTGGCGGGCAGCCGAATCCCCCCACTCCCGGCGGAACAGCGGGAGAAGCGGGCAGACGGCGCGGCCCCCTCCTGGAGCCAGATCAGTGCGGCAGAGAGCTGATGGGCGGCCGAACCCTCCCTGGAACAGCGGGAGAAGCAGGCGGCCCCCACGTGGAGCCAGATCCCCCCCCCCCCACAGTGGAGCTAGCCTCTTTCCATTGATCACAGCCAAGACAGCATCTCAAGGACCACCTTGTGGAAAGTATCTTTATGCTCTTTTGTTTTATCTGTAATATTTTCTTTTAGTGTTTTATGTTAGCAATCCTATTTTCTTGGGAAATAAGTCTCTTGTTTATTAAGCAGTGTATTTATTTTTAATAGCTAACCTTCTTATTTTACCATCACCATTAACTATAACAGAGCTTTGATAGTCTACTGTAGCTAATTATAGGAATAGACAAATGAATACAGTTATAATAAATAGGGGGAATCCGTAAATGCCCAAATATTTATTTCAGAGGCCCTATGTCAGCAGATGATGGCTCTTAGACAAGTAGTCCAGAGCTTACAAGATGGCTACTTTCAGCTGGAAGGACACCTTCACTCCCTCGCTACCTCTATGACTCCTGAGGATCCTAACCAAGCTACTAGCTCCTCTGTCTCCATTCCAATGGCCAGTTCTCCTGCTATAGCCGCACACGCTGTGGGATTACCCCCTCCAAAGCCCAGAGTCCCCACTCCTGAGCACTTTTCAGTTGCCCAACAGAAATTCAGGGCCTTCAAAAATGCCTGTGAACTTTACTTTACCCTGCAACCAAAGACTTTTTCTCTTGAGACCATCAAAGTGGGTTTCATCACAGTCCTAGGCTCATAATCTCCTTGAACAAAAGAACTTAGTACTGGATTCAATTGCCGCCTTCATTGAAGCTATGGCTACCCTATATGATGATCCACAGTGGACTGCTACCATCGAGTCTGCACTTCATGCTCTAGTACAAGGCAGACGACCGGTGGAGGATTATATTGTGGAGATGCGCAAGTAGTCAGCTGATACCGGGTGCAATGATGCCACCCTGAAATACCAGTTCCAGCAAGGCTTATCCGAGACTCTCAAGGATGAGTTAGCTAGAAATCGAGGCTCCTGTGTGGTTAGAGAATTTGATCCAAGTCTCTATCCAACTAGACTGACGGCTACAGGAACGATGGTCCGAATGCACTCAGAGTGTCAGGGAAGATGTCCGCAGTCTACAGTTGCCGGCCCCGGGCGCATACCTGTGCGCAGGCACCCACCAAGAATGCCCAGAGTGGCCACTGGCGCTTCTGTGAATGTGCATGCGCGCACCTGTCGTTAGAACTGGCGCCAGTTAGGCTATTTAAACTGAGCTTCAAGACAGTGACAAGCTGCTGCTTGGTATACAGTGTTACCTGTACCCTGATTCCTGTGTGTCACTTCTGATACCGAACCGGCTTGCTCCTGGCTACCTCTGCCTGCCTCCTGCCCTGATCTATGGATTCCCATGGACTGACCCCTGTCTCCAGTTACCTACACTTGTTGCCGAACTTGCTTGTGACCCGATTTCGCCTTTGCCTGCTGTTTATGCCTGATCTGCCCGTCTGTTGCCGAAGCCTGCCTGTGATTGACTACGCTCCTGTCTGCTGTCTCTGCCTGACCTGCCCTGTCTGTTGTCTACCCGACCTGTCTGACCCTGCTCTCTGCCGCCAGCCTGCTTCCAGCTCCGGTTTCCAGTGGTGCATCTTGGCTTGTCCTCTGCCAGCCATCTGCCGGCTCCTCAGCCTGCTACCTGCTGTGTTCCAGCTTCCTGTTCCTGAGATCCCAGCCTCTACTAGTGGAGACTTCAGGACTAATCAAGGCACTCTTACCCCACCATGCTCTTCAGCCTGCTGTCTCACCATCAGTGGTTCTCGAACCGGAGTTGTACGAGGGCTTTCCTCCACACGTCAGGCTCACCCACCAGGTAAGTGACACACAGCTTCCAGCCCACACTGGTAATGTCAAAGGTTCCAGGACCAACAATCTCAGTCTCTGTTCCCCAGTCTACCAATACTTCTGATGAGGAACCCATGCAAATTGCTCTACTCTGCCCTGCTTTAACTCCTGAAGAGAGAGCATGCAGACGATAAGGTAACTTGTGTCTCTACTGTGGAGCTTTGGGCCACTTCCTTAGCAGTTGTCCTGTTCACCCAAGTAAGTCCAGCCTTCCACGCCCCTTGTACCTCCAGTGATCTGGGACTGTATCCACTCATGTAATTCTCCCCATTTCTCTGCAGATTTGTTTCTTGGATATCACCCTCACCAAGAACTTGCGCATACCCCTGAAACTAAAGGAACAAAAGACTTAACGTACATTTAGCAGATGGTACTCCTCCCAGCTCTGGACCTGTCTCTTTAGGAGACTATCCCTGTCCTTGCCACCATGGATACAGACCATCAGGGATTAGTCTGCTTTGACATCATCAGGTATCCTATATTCCTAGCCACCCTAGGGATACCCTAGCTGCGGGCCCACAACCCACAAATCGACTGGCCCAAGGGAGAAATCATCTTCTAATCTCCCTACTGCCAACATTGTGGCATCCCCACACCCGTCAACCCTTCAGTGTGTGTCTCCGTTCAATCTACACTAGATCCCGGTCATGGTGTCCCCTCAGCCTACTTTGATTTCCTTGATGTCTTTGACAAGAAAGGTGCTGATGCCCTGCCCCCCGCATCGGTCCTACGACTGCCCGATTGATTTGCTACCTGGAGCAGAAGTACCTTTCGGGCAAATCTTTCCTTTATCCGAGCTGGAGGCCCTCTGATAATATATAGGTGAAAATCTAGCCAAAGGATTCATCCACCCCTCCTCTTCACCTGCTGGAACCGACATCTTCTTCAGGGGGAAGAAGGATCATTCTCTCAGACCATGCACTGACTGTAGGGACCTTAATAAAATTACCATCAAGAACAGATACCCACTCTTGTTCCTGAGTTGTTCCAAAGGTTCCGAATAGCTTAGGTTTTCACATAGTTGGACTTACGGTAGGCCTACAACCTGGTTTGTATTAGGGAAGGTGACGAGTGGAAGACTGCCTTCCAAACATGCTTTGGACACGTCAAGTACCTTGTGATGCCCTTCTGGCTATTTAATGCCCCCACGACATTCCTACATTTTTCCTTGACCTGTTCTTAATCGTCTATCTGGACAACATACTAATTTTCTCAGCCTCACTTGAACTCCATTGAGAGCACGTCAGAAAAGTGTTAAAGACCTTAAGAACCTGTGTCTTATACGCCAAAGCAGAGAAGTGCGAATTCCAGAAACAATCTATCCAGTTCTTAGGAGTCATTATCTCCACTGAGGGGATCTCCGTGGATCTTCAGAAGGTCTCAGCAATCTTGGAATGGCCTGCACTTTCTGACAGGAAAGGGGTGCAGAGGCTCGTGGGCTTTGATAACTTTTATAGGAAATTCATTCGAAATTTCTTGACTATCATTGCCTCGATCACCCAGCTCACTCACCAACACTCACACTTCTTCTGGAACCAGGATTCTCGAACAGCCTTTGAACAGCTGAAGGCTCTCTTCACCTCTGCTCCCATGTTTCTGTGTTGCAACACGCGGACCCATCTCTTCCCTTTGTCCTCGAAGTGGACGCATCCTAAGTAGCCATGCTCTCTCAGCGCCAGAGCCGAAGGGCCCTGCTTCACTCAGTAGCCTTTTGCTCCAGGAAGCTGAATCAGGCTGACAGAAACTATGATGTGGGTGGCAGAGAACTCCTGGAAATTTAAGTCACCATCAAAGAATGGAGGTACCTGCTGGAGGGTGCAAACCACCCTATTATGATTTTCACAGATCAAAAAAATCTGGAATATCTATCTGCAAAACCCCTAAGACCTCAGCAAGCCAGATGGGCCTTATTCTTTTCAAGATTTAATCTCCACCTCACATACCGCCCGATTTCCAAAAATGGAAAAGCCAATGCTCTGTCCACGATGTTACCCGAATATACTGAATGTACTCCTCCATCTTATCAGTCCAAAATCTTTTGCTAATTCAACCCAGCCTAAAGTCATCCATTAAACAAACAAATGCATATTGCCCCAAATCTGAACAGGAGTCATTAAGGAGGCTGGGTGGATTACTTTGGCACCAAGACAAAATCACGCAGGAAGCAAGATCTCAGGTTCTCAGGACATTCCATGACCACCAACTTGCATGGTAAAGTCTTTTTGGTGGCCTAACCTCAGTCAGGACTGCAGATCCTACATCAAGTCATGCACAATATGTCTACGTAGCAAAGGCGACAAAGCCAAAGCCTGGGGTTTTTTGAGACCCTTGTCTATCCCCAATCGCCCCTAGGAGATGATCTCTATGGAATTTATTGTTGACCTTCGTCCCTCTTAAAGATCACGACTATCCTGGTTGCGGTAGACCGACTATCCAAAATGGGCCACTTCAACCACTAATGATTGGTACTCCCTGTACAGCCGAAACGTCTCTTACTTTTATCAAGGAGATCAGAATTCACAGACTCCCAAAGAAAATTGTTTCAGACCAGGGGGATGTAATTTACCTCAAGGTTTGGAAAGTCCTGTGTAAAGCCTTGGAAGTGGAACTCTGCCTATCATCCCTAAAGTAACGAAATGCAAAAACCAAACCCTGGGAGCAATACCTCCGCAGCTTTGCAGCTTTTACCCCAAGAAGACTGGGCATCCCTGTTCCCACTGGCAGAATTTGCCTATAATAACTCTGTCCATTGAGTTAAAAACCAGTCCCCATTCTGGGCCAATTATGGATTCCACCCTGCTGCCCTGCCTGAAACTATTGTGCTCGCCTTGCAGAACAGACTGTTTTTCCATACAAAACAATTATCAGGTCCTCCAGGTGTCCATACAGAAAGGTAGGGGAAGGGGGGGTGGGTGAGGGAGAGGTAGTGGAAGGGGGGGTAGGGTGAGGGAAATGCCAATAAGAATTTCTTTTTTTTTTTTTTAAAGTGTGCTTGCAAACCTTTTATTGGTAATTCACAGGACTATCAATTTTTTTTTAAATTTGTAATTTAAGGTACAAAACACTGGATACTAGCACAAAGCTTTGGAATGAAATATATAATGTGGAGGGGAGTGGGGTTAATAATCAGCAGGTTGTGGATTTTTTTTTTTTTTTTTTTTTTTTATGGGTGAGAAATGGTGGAGGGGATTGCTTGTTTGGAAGTGTTTCCACAAACCATCCAAAATGTAAGAAATTGTACAAGTGTACAAATTTAGCACATAGTGGTGGAATGAAATGTATAATGTGGGGAGGGTTAATAATTTGCAGATTTTTTTCTTCTCCTTTTTGAGGGGTGATTTATGATAGGGGGAGGGAGGAGAAAATGGAAGATAGGGAATTTTGATTGTTGGGGTGAACATGGATATGTAAATGTTGGGAATATGAAGGAGCAAAACGGGCTGATTAGTAGTGTCATTCTGGAAGGCCATATGAAATAAAGATGATAGGGTGGACTAGGTAGAAGTCATAATATCATAAAAAGATAAATGCGGAGGGCACTGTGCAAGATCCCAAGGCATGGACTCCTGCTTGCTTGACAACAAATATCTCTCCTCGGGGTGGAGGGCAAGTCGGAGGCGCTGGGGATTTTTTTATTTTTTGGTAGAGGACTGGTCCGAATTTGTACTACTCACCCGAAGAGCTTTGGCTCCTAGGGAGGTGGAATAATTATTATTTTTTTCTTCCCTTTTCCTCCCATCCCCCCTTTTCTCCTCTCTCAAATTAGGCAGATTACAGAAATTACTACGATAACCTTCACATCGTACAATGTTAAGGGATTAAACATCCCAGAGAAAAGGGTACAATTATCATCAATTATCATCATATTATCATTTATTAATGAGTTAGGGAGACTTAAATCCCAAATGATCTTCCTACAGGAGACACATTTTAAAAAGGATAAAATTCCATGGCGTAAAAACCACGGTTTCCCGATTATGTACCACAGTACATCACAGACTTCAAAATCCTGTGGGGTTTCTATTATAATAGACAGATGCCATGGAAAGAACCGGGAGTGATCACTGATGAGGAGGGATGTCTCCTGATAGTGAAGGGAATGTTGGGTCTTCAAAAAGTAATGCTGGTAAATTTATATCTACCAAATGAAGACCAAGTGAATTCCTTAGAGCTTTACCCACAGACAGTGCAACAACATAAGGAGGAAATTTTAGTGGTGGTGGGGGGGGGGGGGGGCGACCTTAACATGGTCCTAGATCCCTTAAAAGATACATCGAAAGGATCATCTCACCTTTCATTTGTCAAACTGAGGAAAGTGAAAAATGTTTTACAAGTACTGCAATTGATAGATAGTTGGAGGTTGGCTAATGTATTATATTATATATAATATATTGACAGGAGTAGAGATATCTCAGGAACTTACCTTCCTTCAAGCATGGGAGGGAGATCTAGAGATATCATTCTCCCAAGAAAAGAAGAGCAGGATTTTGCTATTAAGGCTCACCTCTAGGTGCAAGAAATATCTCCCAAACCTAAAAGGTTTAGGAGATATTTGCAGAAATAGCCGCAGCGATGTCTACGGCGCATGCACTGTAGACATCGGGAGCAGACGCACTAAGCATGCTGCTTCTAACAGCGAACATGCCGTTAGTGGAGGCACCAGCGCTGTGACTGCCCGGAGCCGCCATACCCGGAAGTAGCTGCGGAATAGATGGCGGCATCGGAGGAGGTGAACGAGGGTCGCTTCGATCTCAGGTAAGTGATTCATAATGAGCTAGTATGCTATGCATGCCAGCTCCTTTTGCCTTTGCCTTGCAGGGTGTATTTTTCTTTTTCCCGGAGGCTTTACTTCCTCTTTAATCAAAAGGCATCAGTAGCAAGTAGATATCAGGAGGGGGGGGGGGGGTTACAAAATTCTCACCAGATAGAATAGAACACCGAGTGTATTACATTGGATTTACCCCAAGTGCCGGATGTTTGTTGGAGATGTCACGAAGCAGAAGGTACAATTCTACATATTTTTGGGAATGTACAAGAATTAGAGAGTTTTGGGAAATGGTAGCTGAAAATATTAAAACAACAACAAGAATTGCCCTTTGAGATAGACCGGAAACTTTTTTGCTGCTGGATATCCCTATATAAATGGAAAAAGTCAAAAACTCGTTGCTGAGACATCTTTTAACGGCAGCTATGGCATGTATCCCTGCTCTGTGGAAAAAAAGACAGCTCTCCAACTAGGGCACAAAGGCTTGCTAGAATTGCAAAAATCCAACAAATGGAAAGTCTTACTTTAGCAATGAAGATGAGAGATACTGGACAACATGGGCCCCGTACTTGGTTTACAGGGAGAGATCAGAATGACATCTGTCAATGAGACCGAGGTGTGTGGCGGAGGAGAGAGGAGAGGGGAGAGGGGAGAGGTAGAAAGGGGGGGGGTGTTTATACATTTTTTATTTATTTTTTTACCCTCCTTTGTTCCTATATTATTAAATTTTTTTTTCCTTTGGGTTAGGGAGGGAGTGGTAATTTTTGTTAGGAGAATGGGTTTAAAAGTAGAAAAAGAGAAATTACAAGGAACTTTAGAGCCAATACTAGATATATAGATGCATAGAACTACTTAAGATGTATTAAAAAGACACTGTGAGATTGTAAAGAATTGTATTGTGAAACCTATGAAAAAATAAAGAATTTATATAAAAAAATTAAAAATGAATGAAAGCGTGGCCACCTTGGTGGACTTATGCTCTAAGTACCACAGCTTAGGTCTTTCCTAGGGTCTGCTAAGCAATTCCCCCAACCTGCAGGACTCCTCCCCCTTTATCCTTTTGCGACCCCTGTCTGCGATTTTGCGGCATTGTTACTGCTGCATGCATTTTACCATCTGGTTGAACTATAGGAGGGCTTGTGCACTTTCCTGTCATCCACACATGACGTTGGGGGCAGAGCTTCTTGAGCCCTTCCTGGATATAACTTGGAGGTTTAGCACTGCACCTCCTCCTTTTCTTCTGTTTCCTTTCCTTTTGAGGCCAAGGCTGGACCCTTGCCCGCCTCTGGTCCCTTCTTATCTTTGTATGACCCTAAGTCCTCAAACCTAGGGAATTTTAGTTGACTGACGGTTATGTCATCAGGTCAATCTCTTTGTGTTTTCTCCCATGGGAGTTGTTCTACTTGGTGAGCTCCCCCTTTAATTCCCTGCTTATTAGTCACTCATCCTGACCCCTGGCTGGGGGTGCTCAGTAGACTTATACGCACCTCTTCCCCAGGCTTGAACTAGTGTACCATGGGCTCCCTCTATCGGCCCTCGGGCCTAGATGACATAAGAGCACCTGCGGCTTGCGCCCCCAGGTCACTCAGTGGCCACTTATTCCTTAAAAGTTAACTGCTCATATAACTTTTCTAGCTGTCTGAAAGCCATGTTTGTTTTGTTGTACCCCTGCGTGGGTGAATGGCTGTTATATGGATAGGCTTCCTTTTACAATAAAAATTGTTATGCCAGAAAGAACACACTGGTGAGTGTAGAAAACAAGATAAGGTCTGGTGTCACTGGTAACAGACCTCCATCCCTTTAATATGCAACAAAAAAAGAGAAATTCGCCCTGGGACTTTAGATGAGGTGGGCACCACTAAGCCAATAAAAGTAACAAGAGTACAGTATATGTTTTTATTCAGTAAAAATATTACAAGCATATTGTCAAAGAAAGCCACTTAGTACAAGGTACATAAAACTGGATTGAATAAAATTGGTAGTAGTAGTTGTACAATTGTGTATGAACAATCACATAACATACAAACATCAGGTGTACCCGACATTGCTTACTCTTGTTACTTTTATTGGCTTAGTGGTGCTCACCTCATCTAAAGTCCCAGGGCGAATTTCTCTTTTTTTGTTGCATATTATAGGGATGGAGGTGTGTTACCGGTGACACCAGACCTTATCTTGTTTTCTATATTGAATTCGGGTGGAAGACACCCATACAGCCCAAAACTGGTCTGCTGTCACCTTTGCCAGTACATGCATTATACGCCATTATAATGTACTGGTTAATACACCATTCAATATAAGGCTCATATCCCCACCCATTTGATGTGTTGCCTCTTGCTGTTGGCGGCTTTGTTTCTGCTTTGGGATCTGCAACGAGTACAAAGGGGGAATTCTTGTCCCCTGCTGCCCCCATCTGCTCTTTTGTGCGGGTGAGGCCACCTACACATCGGCGCCATGTGCATGCACCAGCCGCTCAATGTCTGCGATTTTGCGGCATTGTTACGGCTGCATGCATTTTACCATCTGGTTGACCTATAGGAGTGCTTGTGCACTTTCCTGTCATCCACACATGACGTTGGGGGCAGAGCTTCTTGAGCCCTTCCTGGATATAACTTGGAGGTTTAGCACTGCATGGATTCATTTGCAGCTTTTGCTTTCACTGAACACTCATGCTTGTAGATGCCCCTTATTGGAATCTACCACCGATGCAATTATACACCTATCTCACTCAGGTATACTCATTGGTTTTCCTCAAGTGCTCACCTGGAGCTTGTCTTTGACCAAATTGACTTTCCCCCATATTTGCACTTCATTTCTTTTTCAATGCTTTTTGCTCACCTTCTTTACTTCCACTCATGCCATTCTCTGGTGTTTCTCCACCACATTTCCCTATAGTCCTTTGTCCATGCCATTCATGGCTCTAGTCTTATATATTATATATAGAATTGTCCATGTTATTACTATATTATTATATTTTACCTATTACTTCAGATTTTCCAGGGCGAATTTCTCTCTTTTTTGGTTACACTGGTGAGTGTGTCCTCAACAGTGAAAACAAATTAAAACTGCTGTGCTTTGTAGGTCTCCCCCCCCTTGGTCCCATCTCCTCCTGGTTATTGCTCACAGATAGAACAAATAGCTAGAAGGGCAGACATAGCGTGACTCCTTTTATTAAAGACTTTTAAAAAAATTGGTTTACACGGTGGAAGAACTCTTATTTATTTCATTAAGTTTTTTTGAGTTTTTCCATTTTTTTTTTTCAATTGTAACTTACACAAGTTGATTTGACACTTATTATATATAGACTTTTGATGTTATATGTTTTTGCGAATGAGGATTTGGGTAGTGAGCAGCGCTGTGTATATTATCATTTCAGCAGGCCCCGGGCTGGGACAAAAAATAGACCTGGGCATTTTAGAATGAGCAGCCCATGACATATTTACCAGCCCCTTCCCCCCCCCAAGCAGCTGCAGGGGGGGTTGGAGAACATGGGGGGAGAGCCCTGGGTAGGGCCCCTGGGAGGGGGCGGAGAGCACCGGGGGGGGGGGCCTGAAGAGCACAGGTGGTGGGCTGGGGAGCAAGCAGGAGGGCCTGAAGAGCATGGAGCCAGAGAGCATGGGGGGACAGAGAGCACAAGGTGATCAGAGGAACGGCTGCATTTAGAAGAATCAGTCTCTCCATTTTCCTCCTGCAGCCTCTGAATGCCTGCAGTAGCGAGAGAAGGAGTCCACAAGGACATGCAGCCCGGGCCCAACGGACAAGTGCCGGTGTGCCCTATTGCCAGTCTGGGCCTTCATTTCAGTCTAAAAAATTAGTCCGAGTCTCAGGTCTGAACTCATGCTTACCCTACTGATAAATTATTCAGAATGCAGGCAATACAATATAAACAATGCAGACTCTTCTGTACCCAGCATCCACAAGAACGTTAGCTTTGCAGAAAACAATGTAATGCAATTGCCATATACAATAAATGTTCTAAAACCTTACCTTGAAACTTTTATGCATTCTAAGTGTTGCTGAACAAAATATAAATCTTGTAAGGAGTAAACGCAGAAATTCATCTCCAAAAAACTGTAGAAAAGCCTGATCTGTAAGGAAAGAAGGCACGTTGAAACTTAAAATGTCCCTATTAAACTTAAAATGATTTATCAATGTGGTTTTTTATCATGGGATTTAAAGTGACCCTGTTGTAAAAGCAACCTGTATTTTTTAAAACTCCTTGACACTGCAGACTCACAGCCACCACAGGTATTCAACACTTCTGGGTGTGTGAATACCTGCTCTTCCTGCAAACACTGCGATTTCTCTTTTGCTCTGTATGTCACTACAGGACGTATGACATGGCAAGATAAACCATAGCTTGTGGCAGGAGGAGCAGATAATCATATACAGTACCTGAAAAAGTAAAATACATGCAGCAGCTGAAGATCAGCAAACAATTGGAGTTTTAGCACACGATCCACCAGAATGGTAAGTACTATATTTTACTATCAACCCTGTAGTAATATGGTCACCCTAAAGTCCACATTATAGACTATGCTTCATGACAACCATATTTAGGGTATAACATGAAGCATCACCTCAAACACAATACCCAAAATCCAAACGCCACCCTTGCCTTACCTGAATCATGGGGTGGTTTTAGGGTGAATCTTCTTACAAGATATATTTTTTTTAAATTTCGTACAGCTTTGCGTGTGGCTCCACCTGAACAAGTCATTAAACAGGTCTAGGAGAATTCCTACATGTCTGACCACAGTGAGATATTTTGAAAGGCTTCATTGCAAAAATAAGTAAATTGGTCATTAGATGTTTCCCCATTCACAAATTTTTGCAAAAAAAGACAAAAGGCAGACTAAGAAGACTATCTCATCTTTGATGTTATCCGCAGTACCATGAGAAAAAGCAGCCACAAGGGCTTCATTGTTCCAAGTAACTTCTGCTAACAGAGTACGGAAATTCAATGGCGTAATCGGTAACAGTACTGTAACAGTACTGTACTGGATGCACATGCTTCTTGAATTCACACTTTTCTGCTTTAGCATACAAGTTATGACTTCACAGTGTGTTTAGTACTTTCTTGACATGGTCCCGTTGGAGTTCAAGTGAGGCTGAGAAGATCAAAATGTCATCCAGGTAAACTATCAGAAACAGGCTAAGGTACTCTCTGAAGATATTGTTCACGAGGTGTTGAAACGTTGCGGGGGGCATTACATAACCCAAAGGGCATAATGAGGTACTCAAAATGACCGAAGCGGGTTTGGAAAGCCATCTTCCATTTGATCCCCTCTCTAATGCAGACCAGGTTGTAGGCCCCTCTCAAGTCTAGCTTAGTGAACACTCGGGATGCTCGGAACCTCTGGAACAACTCTGGAATGAGGGGAAGAGGGTACCTGTTCTTGACAGTAATCTTGTTGAGCTCCCTGTAGTCAATACATGGCCGGAGGGAGTGGTCCTTCTTCCCAAAAAAAGAAAAGGCTTGCTCATGCTGGCGAGGAGGGGGGACAAATGAAACTCTTGGCCTGGTTCTCATCAATATATTGCCTGAGAGCTTCCAACTCAATCTCAAGTAATGGGAAGATGCGCCCAAAAGTAATCTCTGCTCCAGGAAGCAACTTGATGGGGCAGTGGTGGAGGCAGGGTATTGGCCTTCTTTTTGTCAAAGACGTCAAGGAAATCGTGGTAAGCTGAGGGAAGGAGCTGACCGGTATCTGTTGAAGGTTGAATGGTTAGGCATGTAGGGGGGGGGGGGGGGGTCGACTTGTATGGAAATGCCACAGTGTTGGCGACAGTAGCTTTGGACCAGTTGATTGATGGGTTGTGGGCCTGCAGCCAAGGTATCCCCAGGCTGACTGGGAAAATGAGAGATCTGAGAATATCAAAGCGGAGTAATTCCTGATGACCAGTGTCTGAAGTTGCAAGAATGGGGACAGTCTCTTGAGTAATAGGTCCTGAGCTAGGGAGTGCCCTCACAAGGTGTATATCCAGTCTTTTTTTCTTGAAAAGGAGAGAAATATGTAAGTTTTTTTTGCAAAGTTAATATCTAAGAAGCAGCTACATGCTCCTGAGTCAACGATTGCCCAAAATTTGACCTCCTTTGCAGCCACCTGCAAAGAGATAGCAAAAATTATGTGAGAAGACACAGTCCTAGATAGCTGGAGGTATGAGGGATATAGGTGCCTGGACCTACATGGCCGAATGGGACAGTTATGTAGGAAGTGGCCTGCAGCTTCACAATAGATGCATAGGCTGTTTAGGTGCCTATGTTCCCTTTCTTCCGGGCTCAAAGAGGGTCGGAGTAGACATATCTGCATAGGCTCTTCATTTGATGTATTGGAGGTTGGAGGAAGTTGGCCCAAAGTTCTGAGATTGTTTGGTGCGCCACTCCCGCAGACGCCTGTCCAACTGAATAGAAAGTTGAATGAGAGCCTCAGGTGTAGCAGGAGCCTCAGACCTGGCTAACTCATCTTTGAGTTTCGGTTAGGCCTAGGTGGAATGGAATCTTAGGGCCACATCATTCCAACCTGTATCAGCTGCCCACCTACAGAACTCTCTGACGTAGTATTCCGCTGTCTGCCTTGCAAAAGGGAATGAAAAGCTGATTCAGCAGTAGCAGTTTTCTGCTGGTCGTCATATAACACCGCCATGGCTTCAAAAAAAATGTGGTGACTGAGGTTACCACCTCATCCCTCTTTTCAAGAAGGTTGTGAGCCCAGGATTGTGGTTCATCAGATAAGGAGAGAGATGATGAACCCCACTCGGATGGTCTCAAGTGCAAAAGTCCTAGGTTGCAGGGCAAAGTAAAGTTTGCATGCATTCTTGAAAGCCCTGAACCTTCGTCTGTCCCCCGAGAAACGTTCTGGAATTGGGACTCTGGGTCCTGGGAGAGGCAGTAACACAGCAGGTGGAGCAACAGCATTTGAACTGGAGGGTGCTGTTGTAGAGGAAGAGCTTGTGGCTGGGTCGGGTTCAGCTGGAGCCATTGAAGTATTGAGGGTATGTAGACGTCCCTTGAGCTGGAAGTATCCATCTTGCAGGTTTTTGACAGCTTGTGTTAGGGCTGTCATCTGTTGACACAGCGCTTCCAGCATAGAAGCACCTCTCTCAGCCTCAGACATAATGGCTGACTGATACTATCACGTACCAGGTGCTGGAGGCCAATGGAGAGAGGGCTTCCCTTGGAGCTAAGTTCCAGACTCCCCTGAAGGTGAAACAGGAGGAGTCGGGTACCAAGTAGCACAGGTCGCCTGTGAATTTGCTTGCAGAAAGCCCAGGAATGCTGCTGATGAGATGAACAGAGTCTGCAGGCAGGTGGCGCCTGTGGGGTGAGACAGGTCTGTAAAGTCAATGAGATAATAGAGTAGTCAACACAATCCAAGATCAGAACCAGGTTTAAAGCAGAGCAGACATAGTCAGGTGGAAGCCGGATCAAACACGAGAAGCAGGCAGAGGGTATCCGTGAGACGAGCAGGGGTCAGGAACTGGAAACAGGTAGACAGGTCGGGAACAAGCTGTATCAGAAACTAGGAACACAGGTAACAAGCTGAGATCAGTCAGCAACTTCAAGCACTGATACACTTCCTTATAAAGGCCCATGTGATGTGCTGCTGGGGATGCTGGGTCCTAGAGCGCTTCTCCTGTTGTTGGTGCCTTGACAGATGCTGGGTCCTAAAGACCTCCTGCTGTAAGTGCCCTGACAGCAGAACAGGTGCTCACCTTGTTATTCTTTGCAAACTAAATAAAAACGATTGAACCAGAAAGTTAGCTCTTAACCACTTGCCAACTGCTGAACACACATATACGTTGGCACAGGCAGGCAAATGGGTGTACTTGTATGTCCCTTTGAATTTGCTGTCTATCGGTCGCATACCCACGGGTCCCGTGAACTTGATGTTCACCAGTGGCCCACGATTGCAGCAAGGAGAGGCAGAATGGGGAGATGCCTATGTAAACAAGGCATTTCCCTGTTCTGCCTAGCAACATGACAGGGATCTACTGCTTCCTGTCAGCGGGAGCAGTGATCTGTCATGTTGTTGTGAGCCCATCCCCCCACAGTTAGAATCACTCCCTAGGATATACTTAACCCCTCGATCGCCCCCTAGTGTTTAACCCCTTCCCCGCAAGTGTCATTTATACAGTAATCAGTAGCTATTTGTAGCTCTGATCGCTGTAAAAATTACAATGGTCCCAAAATAGTGTCAAAAGTGTCTGATGTATCCACCATAATGTTGCTGTCCTGATAAAAATCGCAGATCGCCGCCATTACTAGTAAAAAAAAATATATAATAAAAATGCCATAAATCACGCAAACCAATCGATATACACATATAGCGATTTTTTTTTTGTTTAACCAAAAATATGTAGAAGAATACATATCGGCCTAAACTGTGGAAAAAAATAATTTTTTATATATTTTTTGGGGATATTAATTATAGCAAAAAGTAAAACAATGATGCTTTTTTTTGTAAAATTGTCAATTTTTTTGGTTTATATCGCAAAAAATAAAAAACGCAGATGTGATCAAATACCACCAAATAAATAGGATTTTTGTACTCACCGTAAAATCCTTTTCTCTGTAATTCACCGACCAACACAGTTCCTCTCTGTAACAAAATAGGTTGTTAGCCCTATCACTGGAGATACTAGGCAAGTTGTAATACAACACTTCAGAACTTTTAGTTCCGCCCATGGGGCGGTCCCTAGGCTACAACCCCACAGCCTGCTCAGGCAGAACTCAGTACGTCAATAAGCAGTATAACATAAAGAGAAAAAGGAGGGGCGGGTGCTGTGTCGGTCAGTGAATTACAGAAAAAAGTATTTTACGGTGAATACAAAAATCCTATTTTCTCTTATATTCACTGACCGACACAGCTTAACTCTGTAACAAAATGGGACGTCCCCAAGCAGTGCCAAACGAGGGGTGGGAAAAACAGCATAAAACTTCATCCACCATGGCAAGTGGGAACTAGTGGAACTAAACCCACAAAAAAACAGCAGTGTGTGGAAAAAACATCACCACGTAACCGGGTATCCTCAACAGGAGTGATCCCCAAGACCGCAATAAATTGCTGAAATAATGCAACAGTGCATTAACACAACAGTACTGCGTTTTTATCGGAAAACCAGGAACACAATTTGCATAATTATTGCAAAACTACACGGCCGCCTGCAAAACTTTGCGGCCAAAACAGGCATCTACCCTATAGAACTTGGTAAACATATGGACAGACCACCAGCTCGCCACCTTACACACCTGAGCGACCGACGCTTGGTGTCGGAAGGCCCAAGACGTTCCGATTGGCCTTGTAGAGTGGACCGTGACCGGAAAGGGGGGCATCTGCCCCTTCAAGGCGTAGGCTTGTACTACAATCTGTCTGATCCACCTGGAAATGGTGGCTGACGAGACCGCCATACCCTTCTTTGGACCAGCCACTGAAACAAACAGCGAGTCTGACTTCCGAAAGGGAGCCGTGGCAGACAAATACACCTTCAGAGCCCTAAACACGTCGAGAGCTTAGGACACAACGATGGTAATTTAATGTCCTCATTGATATGAAAAGCCAAGACCACCTTCGGTAGAAGGACGGTTGCGGACGCAACACCACCTTATCCCCATGGATGACCAGATAAGGCGACTTGAAAGACAAGGCTGCCAATTCCGAAACCCTCCTGGCCAATGTGATGGCCACTAGAAAGACCACTTTCTGAGAAAGAGTCAACAGGGGAATCTCCCTGATGTTTTCAAATGGCGGTTTTTGAAGCGCTGACAACACCAGGTTCAAATCCCATGGCGGTAATGGTGGATGCACCGGAGGGACTACGTGTCGTACCCCCTGAACGAAGGTAATCACCAAGGAGTGCGATGCCGGGGATCATTGAAAAAAGACAGCCAAAGCTGAAAATTGGTGTGGAATTGGGCATAAGGTACTGCCTCGAAGGAGGCCACCATGAGTCCCAGTACTCGCATGCAAAAGCAGAGCGCTGACCACTTGCGGTACAACAGTAGTTTGACCACAGATCTGAGAGTGTGCAGTTTATCCCAAGGGAGAAAAACTCTCGCTTCCCTGGAGTCCAATAGCAAACCTAGGTACTTCAGACGCTGGGTGGGCACAATCACCGACTTCTTTAGGTTCAACAGCCACCCAAATTCTTGCAGGGTCTGCATGGTGATCGCCACATCCCCCTCTAATTCTGAGGCGGAAGATGCTCTCAGGAGGAGATCGTCCAAGTAGCCCACGATCGCGATCCCACGTTGATGCAGCAACGCCAATACTGGAGCCAGTACCTTGGCAAAGACTCGGGGGGGGGCTGATGCCAGGCTAAAGGGAAGAGCCACAAATTGGTAATGGGCTTCCCCAACTGCCAAACGGAGACATTTTTGATGCCGAATGCATATGGGTATGTGCAGGTACGCATCCTGGATGTCTAAGGATGCCAGGGAGTCCCCTTGATGGAGTGCAGCGACTACTGAGCAAACTGATTCCATTCTGAACCTCTGCACTTTTACAAAGTGATTGAGGGCTTTCAAGTCCAAGATCGGACGTACCCCTTCCTTCTTGGGAACCACAAACAGATTTGAGTAGAATCCCTGGAAGTGTTCCGATTCTGGAACTGGTACAATCACCCCCTGATTCAGCAAGTCCTTTACCGCCCCCTTAGGGCCTCCTGGCGAACCGGGGATACGGGTATGCTGGAGGGGAAGAATCTGTTTGGCGGCCAAGAGAGAAACTCTATCTTGTAGCCTGTGGAAATCAGATCGCAGACCCATTGGTCAGATAACCGGGAGGACCACCGGGCTGTAAACTCCCAAAGGCGACCCCCCACCCGAGACATGGGTGGGGGCAAACCTTCATGCGGTAGCACCTTTGTTCGCAGGCTTAGTAGTCTTGCAGTTCCAGGGACGCTTTTGACCATCCGTGGGCGTCCTGTCGGGCTGGGGACATTTTGTCGAAGCACCGGGCAGACGAAAAAGCCGCTTGTGAGTGGAAAAAGAGGGCCCTTGCCTACAGCGTGGCTCCTTAGCCTTCCTGGCCTATGGGAGTAGGGTACTCTTACCACCAGTGGCATTTTTAATAATGTCATCTAACGAGGCTCCAAAGAGCTGGTCGCCAAGGAAGGGAAGATCCGCCAGGGCTTTCTTGGATGCCTGGTCAACAGACCAGCATTTTAACCAAATCAGGCGCCTCAGCACCACAGCTAACACTGAAGCCCTGGATAGCAGAGGGAGAGTATCCAGGGCCACGTCATAAATGTACTTAAGGCCTTGCATTGGTTGGTCTGCTAGTTCCACGCAGACAGGGGAGGCCTGTTGCTCTCCCAATTCGCGGTGCAAAACTTTTGCCCACTCAGTCAGTGTCTGTGACACCAGTGCGGATGCCAGTACAGGTCGCACGGCTGACCCCACAACCATAAACAAGGAACGAGCCACTGCCTCGGCCTTCCTATCCATGGGATCCTTGAATGCAGGAGAGTCCCCTCAACAGGGATCGTGGTTACTTTATTTAACCTGGATACTGGGGGGGTCCACGACTGGAGGAGCTGACCATTTCTTGAGAAAGCTTTCATCAAAGGGGTAACGCACCGCCATGTATTTGGGGACCTAAAAGGTCCATTGCAGGCGACCCCATTCCTTGTAAATTAACTTATCAAAATAAGTCAGACACGGGAACACCTTAGGTGAACGTGCTGGCTTGCGGGACCCAAAAGGGACTGGTACATCAGCAGAGGAATCCGCTGGCTCCTGAATCTTCAGGGTATCACGTACAGCTGTGATAAGTGCTCCAAATAGCGCTTTATCGCTTACGGACGCAGACGGGGACTCATCCTCACTGTCTGAACGGTCCTGGTCAGCGTCATCTGACAAGACAGAGCTCTCTCCAGAGGACGGGGGGGGGGCGCTTTTTAGCACCTTTCTTCCCATGTACCGCCTCTATCTTGGCAACGAACGAATTGAGAACCGCCGTAAGGGTGTCCATAGGGACCTCGCAGTACGCAGGTAACCCGGTTGCAATTGCCTGGATTTCGGGGGAAGAAACACCAGTTTCTGAAGCCATGCTGACCCTACCCTGTCTGCAACCCAAAGGGGACTTAGGACAGTGACAGTCCCACCCCCCTGCTGCCGCTGGCTGAGGGGCTCTAACCCGCTGGACTCACCACACTGGGCTGTTCCGCGCTGTATTACCGCAATGCCTGAAGATCCCCAGTGCTCCCAGATACAAAGATAGCAGAAAACTGTGTCGGTGGCTGGCCGCACGATCGGTGGGCGATCAAACACACATGTTCAGAACACAGGATAACCTTCCCAGCACCCTGTGATGACCAAACAGGAAATAGGGGGTGCAGGGGCAGCTGCTAGAGCACAAAAACGTGGTCCGGCTACAAGAAAATGGCCGCCGGTGTTGTTAATATGGAATGACCAGGAAAATGGCCGACTGAAGCCAGAAGCCAGTCTGACATTTGCCCATACTTAAAATGGCCACCAACAGCGCTATGAGGGACTAGAGAGAACATGTGGCAGGCACAGCGCTGCACCAACACAGGGGCATGACTACACAGGCATCCAGCTGGACTAAGCTTTAGGACCCAGGCACCCAGCACAGCTAAAACCCCCAAGTGAGAGCCCAGACACACACACACCGCTCAGCACATGTACAGCCCCCCCCCCCCCCCCGTGAGGGGGGTAAAAAGAGGGAGTTAGGGACCAGGGAGAGAAGAGAGGGGGGCGAGGGGGGGCCCCGAATCGACCTCCCAGGGAATGCCCAGCTGCTCCACCCTGCCAGGCAGGGAGAGCTGTACTTACCAATCCTGAAGCTGGGAGACATTCCACGGTAGTCAGCTCCTGATCAGTACAGGGAAGACTACTGGCCTCGGCATACTGTGACGCAGACATCAGTAGCCCGGTCATATGTACGCCCCAGAGCATAAAGCTCACCGACCAACTCTGAAACTGAGGTATGTCGTGGCCTGCCGAGCCTTAGCTGCGACCAGCACATGCTCGCTGGCCGGACTGGGGAGACTACAAGGATAAGTGAACCAGCCTGTCACCCAGCCGGCTGTTGATAGAAGATCACAGGATCATTCATCTTGAGCAAAAAGCCAAGCTTCTGCATCAAAAAACCTAGGACCTATGGGCCTGCAGGGTTCCTAGGTCTTATCTCCTCACTAGGCAAGAAAAAACTGAGTCCTGTCTGAGCAGGCTGTGGGGTTGTAGCCTAGGGACCACCCCATGGGCGGAAATAAAAAAGTTTTAAAGTGTTGTATTACAACTTGCCTAGTATCTCCAGTGATAGGGCTAACAACCCATTTTGTTACAGAGAGGAGCTGTGTCAGTTGGTGAATATAAGAGAAAAAGCTCTATTTGTGGGGAAAAAAAGGACAATTTTGTTTGGGTACAAAGTCACACGACCTAGCAATTGTCAGTTAAAGTGACACAGTACAGAATCTCAAAAAATGCTCTGGTCAGGAAGGGGGTAAATCCTTCCGGGGCTGAAGTGGTTAAGAGACTGAAAAGATGACCCTGTTTTTGATGTGGTGTAAGTGTCTTATGGTTCTTATTGTAATGACACGTGTAAATGTTTCTGTCCTTTCTGTTATGAAGGCTGTTTTCCTGCTATGTGTACTTTGCTGAAGAGCAAAATAAACTATAAATG
Source organism: Lithobates pipiens (assembly GCF_037356315.1). Lineage (NCBI taxonomy): Eukaryota > Metazoa > Chordata > Amphibia > Anura > Ranidae > Lithobates > Lithobates pipiens. Next base: position 83,914,725 of record NW_027507685.1, read on the forward strand.
AAAAAAGAGACAGAAAAGATCTCAAAGTTCGAAAAAGTTGATCAGGAGAGTAAATTCCTATGATGACCCCCTTGCACCAACAAAGTGGCATCCATCCACCCAGATTCCCAAGAACACAGGGGGAATTGACTTCCCTAACTCCAAGGCCTTATTTTTGAGCCACCACGATGGACAGCCTGGTCCCTGGAGACAACAAGATTGGTTTGTCCACAGACAGAAGGGAACATCAGCCCCTGTGAATGGCAGGACTCTAGAAAAACCACTGACAACATCAAAAGGTTCACAATCCATCTGAACCCCTGTAATGGCCGAATACTTAGAGCAGTGTTTCTCAACCTTTTTACCTGGGAGGAACCCCTGGCAAAAAGTTTAACATCTAGAGGAACCCCTGAAATAATGCTCACATCTACAGCTCACAGAACATTGATATGATCAGGGAGCTGTTAACAACAAATATTTGTAGAAATAGCGTTAAATAAAATAATAAATATTAAAAAGTACCTATTTAATGTGAAACTCATGCTTTCTTTTGCCGCAGAGCTGATCCATTCAGAGCACATTACAGGGGACATTACATGGGACATGGGACATGAGAGGGGACATTACATGGGGCAGAGCACATTGCATGAGACAGGGCACGTTACATGGGGCAGGGCATGTTACATGGGGCAGAGCACGTTACATGGGGCAGAGCACATGGCACATTACAAGGGACAGGGCACATTACATGGGGCAGGGCACATTACACGGGGCAGGGCACATTACATGGGACAGGGCACATGACAGGGGACATTACATGGGGTGGGGGACATGACATGGGACATTACTAATGAGGCAGACTAATGGGTACATTGTGGGGGGTTGGGGGGGACACAGATGAGCACAGTACCGGTGGCTTTCTTCTGGATTCAGAGCACATTTAATTTCTCCTCCAGTGGCGCGCTGTTCCCCCTCGGCCCCTCCTCCTCCTATCCTGTCCACCCCAGATGATGTCACTTACTTGGGAAGGACAAGAAGGGAGGAGGGGCCTGCAAGGAACAGCGCGCTCCAGCCAATAGGATGCCAGCCACTTCCATGCCTATCTCTGCCTGTGTGATCGTCCTGTCAGCTGCTTGACTGACAGTCAGATCGCCGCGGAACCCCGGATGAGAACCACTGACTTAGAGGTTTGACTTTAAAAACAGAGCAGAGATCAGGTTAGAAAACTCAAGGTTGTAGTTCTGTGGCGGGTATTGAAAATGCAAGACATGCAGGAATCCACCAAGGTCAACAGACCATCATGCCAAGGAGGTTTTGTTTGCAACTTTTGAGTGCTAGCCATGCAGAAGTTAAAGGCAGCTGAAATGAAAGGAATGACGATTTTTATTTTTAGCAGAAACAAATGACGAGGACTATGAACTATGCTCCTGGGGGACAGGAGTGCTTCTGCAGCCAATAGAATCTTCTGTCATAGCGTGTCAGTCTAAGGGGACATTGGCCTTTGAAGGCCATGCAGATTAAATGCTTCTTGCAGGAAAGCTCTGCAGCCCAACAATTTAAGCAATGCACACTGCACATATCTACCAAGAGGCTACTGTGGGAAAATTAGTTGGGAAGCTTTAACAGACCATTACAGTTTAAGCTGAAGTTTAAAGCTGCATAAATCTGTTATACATGCTCCTGAAAAGTCAATGGAAGCAGCAGTAAAAGCAATTTTAGGGGATTGGCAGAGGCGGAACTTTTGGGGTCACAGCAGTGGAGAGGGGAGGGGCCTCTGACCTGGGCATGTATTGGCTTTACTCTTCAGTGAGTCAGCTCTACTTCTACACTCTTGCCAATACATGCCCAGGTCAGAGGCCCCTCCCCTCTCCACTGTATACAGTCAGGAAGAGAACTACAAGCCCCAGGGAGATCCCGTGGCCCATGGACACAATAAAGCTGCCGTTCGCCGCCTCCACTTCACCCCAGGTGGAGTGTCCAGACATGTGCTGGGGGTTGGAAGTGCACAGCAGAGACCAGCCAGGTACAGGGGAACCTCTGGAAGGGGGGTGGCTGTCTGGGGACCCTGATGTAAGAGGGGGGCCCTCTGGAGACCCTGATATGAGGGGGAGGCTCTGTGGGGACCCTGATGTAAGGGGGAGGCTCTGTGGGGACCTAGATGTAAGGGTGAGACTCTCTGGGCACCCTGATGTAAGGGGGATCTCTGGGGACCCTGATGTGTGTAGGGGGGCTCTCTTGGGACCCTGATGTAAGGTGGGAATCTCTGGGGACCCTGATGTAAGGGTGGGGATCTCTGGGGACCCTGATGTAGGGGGGGGCTCTCTGGGGACCCTGATGTAAGGGAGGCTCACTCGGGAGCCTGATGCAAGGGGGAGGCTCTCTGGGGACCCTGATGTAAGGGGGAGACTCTCTGGAGACCCTGATGTAAGGGGAGGCTCTCTGGGGACCCTGATGTAAAGGGGAGCCTCTCTGGGGACCCTGATGTAAGGAAGGGGCTCTTTGAGGAGCCTGATGTAAGAAAGGGGCTCTCTGGGGACCCTGATGTAAAGGGGGGACTCTCTAGGGACCCTGATTTATGGAAGGGGCCATCTGGGTCTGGGGACCATGATGTAAAGGGGGGCTCTCTGGGGACCCTGATGTAAAGGGGATTCTCTGGGCACCCTGATGTATGGAGGGGCTCTCTGGGGACCATGATGTATGGAGGGGCTCTCTGGGGACCATGATGTATGGAGGGGCTCTCTGGGGACCATGATGTATGGAGGGGCTCTCTGGGGACCATGATGTATGGAGGGGCTCTCTGGGGACCATGATGTATGGAGGGGCTCTCTGGGGACCATGATGTATGGAGGGGCTCTCTGGGGACCCTGATGTAAAGGGGGGCTCTCTGGGGACCCTGATGTAAAGGGGGGCTCTCTGGGGACCCTGATGTAAAGGGGGGGTTCTCTGGGGACCTTGATGTATGGAGGGGCTCTCTGAGGACCATGATGTATGGAGGGGCTCTCTGAGGACCATGATGTATGGAGGGGCTCTCTGGGGACCATGATGTATGGAGGGGCTCTCTGGGGACCATGATGTATGGAGAGGCTCTCTGGGGACCATGATGTATGGAGGGGCTCTCTGGGGACCCTGATGTAAGGAGGGGCTCTCTGGGGACCCTTATGTAAGGAGGGGCTCTCTGGGGACCCTGATGTAAGGAGGGGCTCTCTGGGGACCCTGATGTAAGGAGGGGCTCTCTGGGGACCCTGATGTAAGGAAGGGCTCTCTGGGGACCCTGATGTATGGAAGGGCTCTCTGGGGACCCTGATGTATGGAAGGGCTCTCTGGGGACCCTGATGTATGGAAGGGCTCTCTGGGGACCCTGCTGTAAGGAGGGGCTCTCTGGGGACCCTGCTGTAAGGAGGGGCTCTCTGGGGACCCTGCTGTAAGGAGGGGCTCTCTGGGGACCCTGCTGTAAGGAGGGGCTCTCTGGGGACCCTGATGTATGGAGGGGCTCTCTGGGGACCCTGATTTAAAGGAGAGCTTTCTGGGGATCCGCACTCAGATATGTAACAATATTTGATATACATGTGTATGCCTGCTAAAGCGTATGGCTGTCTTTACTTCACTGTTGTGGGCTCTAGCCTGAGATCTTTTGTAGACCTAGCAATGCCCCTGGTGGGGGCCCTTCATGGTTTCTTGCACCGGGGCCCTGAAGATTCTAGGTACGCCTCTGGGGATTGGATTGTAAGGCCGGATCAGCAACAGAGAAGATAGCTCTGAAGAGGGCCTCCAGCCATTTATTGCTTGGCTCCCTAAATTTATTTGGGGGCGCAATCTTGGTACAGAAATAGCTGGAAGAGTAGGTACAAAGGAAACACCTTTGCAGCCTTGAGAGTCCTGTAAGATTCAAGGCCAAAAAGCAACATTAGTAAAAACGATTGCCCCATCCTCGAGCTTCAAAATAGAGTGCACTGCACAGGGGCGGACTGACAACTCATGGGGCCCCCGGGCAATAGAAGATTATGGGGCCCCCAGGCTTACAGGTGGCCGCCATGCCAGGAGTAAGTAACATACAAAACAACAAGTACAGTCAGGATGAACGCCACGCTCACATCAGCCCTACCTTACACCATAGTCCTAACATTCTCCCTATATATCACAGTCCACAGAGTCCTAACTTATGGCAGAGCCCCTCCAGTGTGTCACCTTCTATCAGTGTCCCCTTACACACACCTTTGCACCTTAATTTAAAGGCCTTTAAATTAGAAAAAAAAATCCACTGTTCCATCTCTGAACTGTGCAAGTGAGTCTTAGCCCTTGTACACACAGTCGGAGATTCCGACAACCAAATCCGTTGGATTTTGTCCATCGGATCTTGTCCGAAACTGTTGCATACACACGGTCGGACAAATTTGTCAAAAAATCTGATCTTTCAGAACGTGATGACGTAATTTTGTTACGATGGGACTACGTTC